>NC_134532.1:102040569-102646194 GCF_050624435.1 Tenrec ecaudatus | reverse complement strand
CTAGGGCTGCTAATCATAAGGTCAGCAGTTTGAAACCAGCAGTCCCTGTGTGGGATAAGGATGAGGCTTTCTAACCCCTCAGGATTTACAGTCTCAGAAACCCACAGGGACAGTTCTACCCTGTCCTATAGAGTCATTATGCATTACAAAAAAAATGAAGAATTGTATGAGCCCCCAATAAAATGATTAAATTATTTTTAATATTGCACTAAAATATTGAAAGTGATTACTATAAATTCATGCTGGATTCAGAAAAGAAAATGGAATGAGGAATCTGATTGTTGATGTTAAATGGATTTTGCTAGAGACAAAGAATATTGGAATTATGTTTACTTCTATTTTATTGACTATGCAAAATCATTTAACTGTATTGTCTATAACAAGAATGTACAACATTACAGAGAATGGACATGAAAGAAGAGAAACGTATGCCCACGTGGAAACTCCACAGACCAAGGGACAGTAATTGGAACAAAACAAGAGGACATTGCATGGTTTAAAATTAGAAAATATGTATGTCATGGTTGAATCATTTTACCATACCTTTCAGTCTGTATGCTGGCAAAGTGGATGAAATAAGGATTTAGGGGAAGACTCACAGTCTGTAATATATAGGTGAAACAGCTTGCTTTCTATAAACACAAAGGACTTGAAGCACTTACTGATAGAAATAAAAATTACAGTATTAAATATTTACTACAACTGAATATAATAGAAACAAACACATTTAGAGTGGGCCTAATAAGCAGCATCATGATAAATAGAGAGAAATTGAAATTGCCCATCATTTCATTTTGCTTGAATTCACAAGCAATGGTCATAGAAGTAACAACCACAGACTCAAAAGACGGATTGCATTGGGAAAATCTGCTGCACATGACGTCTTGAAAGGTGTTGAAGAGCAAAGAGGCCATTTTGAGGACGAATTAGTGCAAGACCCAAGCCATGATATTTTCAAAAGTCTCATATTCATTTAGAAATTTGCCACTGATTGTAAAAGACATGAAAGAAGCAATGCCTTTGAATTATGGTGTTAGTAAAAAACATTGAAATTACCATGGAATGGCAGAAAATAAAGAAATTTGTGTGGAAGGAAGGACAGTCAGAATGCTCTGTGGAAGGGAAGATGGCAACAATCTTCTCACATACTTTGAGCATGTTATCAGGAGAAACCAGCTGCTGGACAGGGCATCAAATTTGGTGAAGTACGGTGTCAGTGAAAATGAGGAAGACCTGCAAAGAGATAGACTGACAGAGTGGAAGCAGCCAGGGGCTCAAACACAGCAGTGTGAGCAAGAGGGAGGACCCAGCAATGTTTCTTCTGTTGGACACAAGGTCTCTATGCGCTGGAACCAATTCGATGGCACAACAGACTTCATCTTTTGAAGGAACTCATTTCTGTTCCTGAAAGAAGCCAAGTCTGCTATAATTTGTTACAGCGGTCCCAAAGTATAGTGCTTATGTGCTGATTTCAAAACTGAGAGATCAGCAGTTTGAAACCACCAACTATTCCTTTGCAGAAAAATGAGCCTTTCTACTTCCATAAAAAATTAGTTGCAGAAAACCACAGGGGAAGTTCTACCTTGCTCTGTAAGGCCACTATGAGTCACTCTCGGCATGATGGCTGTGAGTTTGGTTTTTGGTTTATATAAAGTTTTTAAAAATTCAAATGCTGATTATGATAAATACACAAAAGATAGTTCTACCTGAAGTTAAAATTATTAGTTCTAAAATTAATGTAGGAATGTACATTGTACACTACAGCTTTCTGAAGTCTCGTATCTATTTTTCCAAACACATTTTATTTTTTATGTGATGCATATATTTCTCTATTATAATTATAATAAAGCTAGAAAATGAGTTTAACAGAACTGAATTGTCGAAAGTCTTCCTCTACTGAGTTCATTACCTTTATATTGCTAGTCTGTCACTCTTCTGGTGGAAGGTGGTTCCTTCACAGTCTGTAGACATTTAAACAATATGCTTACTACATCAATGCATAAATATTTTGAATTACATTATTATAGGCAGTCATTCTGAATTTCAGTCAGAAGTAAACATACAAGTCAGGGAGAAAATTACTTTTCATTATTTACAGGGATATTAAATGCATTGATTGGCAGAGAAAAATGGTATTTCTAATTTATTTCTTTTAAAATAGCTTCAATATTCTACAATGTATGTGTATTCTTACTTCCTGGACAACAAGGTATATATATGTCCTGTATTTACAGACAAAGAAAGTTTTCATTAAGGTGATTTTTTAATTAACAAATGCTGAGCTTTGATTTTTAAATATGTCATACAGAACTGGGAACAGGGCACCTCTCAACATCTGAAATATTCACATTTTGCAAAAAAAAGGTATTTTAGAGTATAAAATAATATTATCCATCAAGTTAATGTAAACATCTCATTTCCAACTAATTTCCTAGAATTCTTAATTCATCTAGAAAAATTGATAGTTATACTTAGAGACAATTAAAAAGATGTTAAAATACCATAGCTAAGTGGTTATATCTTTTATGGAGACAGGCTACTTAAAATATATATATAGTAGAGGAGAATTCTAGAAGTATTATCAGTCAGGACAGTTTCTGTCTTAGCACAGAAGTCTGTGCTTTCATGTGCGTTCCATAACTCATCGCAACTGCCACAAAGAACAATCTGACATTGCTCAGGGGCCAGTGTTCAAGACTGAGTGTGGACATGGCAGAACACAGAGTAAGTAAAGCAGGGTGCTTTGAAGCAGAAGGCTGACTTGTCCAGGAGGGTGCAACTGGGGACATATCAGGGAGTTGGGTTTCCCCTGAGCTGGACGTGAGTGCCTTTGGTTTGAAGCATATTGGAGTGGGGTGCCTCTGGTTACTTAATTCATTTTCACTTTATTCCATAATAAACCCCACATGCATGAGCCTCTAAGGATCACTCTGCCTATACTTCTTTCAAGAAAGTTTGATTTATCCTTTTAGCAGTACATATAACTTTCAACATCTCCAGCACCACAAATCAAATACATCAACACATCTTTGGTCTTTTCACCCAATGTCTAACTTCCCCATGCATATTAGACAATATAAAATAAAATGGCTTGGGTCAGGTGCACCTTACAGGACTTTATATTAGTTAAAATTTTCATGAAATAAACCTATACCTACAATTGACAGAGTTTGGAAGTATATTCTCAGAAAGTAAAGAAAAAAGGAAGAGGCCAAGGGCAATGACTACAAAAGTAGAGAAATGCAGTCGGTGGTATTAGATTGAGTTCTCTAGAGAAGTAAAGATCAATGGAATATATATGGGGATTTATCTCAAGGATAGGGCACACAAATTTTTTATTCATTTTATTAGGGGGCCCATACAATTCTTATCACAATCCATACATACATCAAGTGTGTAAAGCACATCTGTACAGTCATTGCCTTCATCATTCTCAAAACATTTGCTTGCCACTTAAGCCTCTGGCATCAGGTCTTCATTTTTCCCCTCCCTCCCCGCTTCCCTCTCCCTTAGGAACCCTTGATAATTTATAAATTATTATTTTGTCATATCTTGTCATGTACGACGTCTTCCTTAACCCACTTTTCTGTTGTCCGTCCACCAGGGAGGAGGTCACATGTAGATCCTTATAATCGGGTCCCCCTTTCCAACCCACTCACCCTCTATGTTCCTAATATCGCCACTATACGACTGGTCCAGAAGGGGTCATCTGCCCTGAATTCCCTGTGTTTCTGGTTCCTATCTATACCAGTGTCCATCCTCTGGTCTAGTCAGACTTTTAAGGTAGAATTGGGATCATGATAGTGTGTGTATGTGAGGGGTGGGTTGGGGTGGGGAGGAAGTATTTAGGAACTAGAGGAAAGTTGTATTTTTCATCACACTCTGTCTGGCTTGTCTCCTTCCCGAAGCCTCTCTGCAAGGGGATCTTCAGTGGTCTACAAATGGGCTTTGGGTATCCACTCCACATTCCCCCTGCTACTTCATTATGGTAAGAATTTTTTGTTCTGATGATGTCTGATATCTGTTCCCTTCAACACTTCATGATCACACAGGCTGGTGTGTGTCTTCCATGTGGATATTGTTGCTTCTGAGCTAGATGACCACTTGCTTACCTTCAAGTCTTTAAACACCCAGACGCTATATATTTCATAGCTGTGCACCATCAGCTTTCTTCACCACATTTGCATATGCAATAATATGTCTTCAGTGATCATATCATGGAGGTGTCTTCAGTGATCATATCATATCAATAATGATTTTTTTTGTTCTTTGTTGCTTGGTAATTGAGCTCTTCAACACCTTGTGATCACACACACTGGTGTGTTCTTCCATGTGAGCTTTGTTGCTTCTGAGCTAGATGACCGCTTGTTTACCTTAAAGGCTTTAAGACTCCAAACACTATGTCTATTGATAGGCCGGCACCATCAGCTTTCTTCACCATATTTGCTTATTTACCCGCTTTGTCTTCAGCAGTTGTGTCAGGAAAGTGAGCATCATAGAATGCCAATTTAATAGAAGAAAATATTCTTGCATTGAGGGAGTACTTGAGTGGAGGCCCAATGTCCTTCTGCTACCTTAATACTAAACTTATAAATATATACACATAGATCTATTTCCCCATTCTCATATATAAATAGATTTGCATATATACATGTCTTTATCTATACCTCTATAAGTGCCCTTTGCCTCCCAGCTCTTTCCTCTATTTTCCTTGACTTTGCTCCTGTCCCACTATCAAACTCAGTCCCCACCAGGGTTTCAGCAATTTCTCTTTGTTACATTACCCTTACTATGCCCTACCAGGCCTCCCACAGCCTCCTCGTCACCAATTTGGATCACTTGTTGTCTCTGAGTTTATTAAGACCACTTCCTTTCCCCCCACCTTCCCCTCTCCTATGTACCCCCGGAACTGACGATCCCGTTGTTTTTTCCTCCAGATTGTTCATCCAGCCTATCTTATTTAGCCAGAACTGCGGAGATAATAACATGCACAAACCCAAGACAGAGCAAAGCCAAGCAACAATATACAACAAAACAACAACAACACACCAATGACCCAAACAAACAAAACAAAACACAACAAGGAAGAAAAGCTTGTAGTTAGTTCAAGGATCATTTGTTGGTTTTAGGAATGTTTTCCAGTCCAGTCTATTGTGGCACCATGCCCTGGCCCCAAAGTTCAACTTCAGCATTCCTTGGGAACATCGCCGCTCCATTCCCTTGCTGTTCTGTTACACTGCCTTAGTGCTTTTCCTTGGTGTGGCAGGATCAGATTGGGTGCAATTCCCACACTGTGTCTCTGATGTTGTTCTCTATAGACTTATGGGTCAGTGAGGGGATGATGTCTCATAGTGGGTCTGGCCATGTGGTCATCTCTGTGGACTGGCTTCTCTAATTGGGGTCATCATCCTCAAGGCCTGGTAGGCCAGGATGTGCTCCAAAATTGTAGAGATTAGCAAGTGACAGGTCTGTGGGCCAAGTTGCAAGCTTGATATTTCTGATTAACATAGTAATCCAGAAACCTCCAAATTCATTGCCATCAGATCAATGCCTCCTCATATTTACCCTAGGAATGGCAAACTCAAAACCTGCAGAACATGCATCAGTTTGCTTGTCCTTTGTCCCTGACAAAACAAGTTAGATAAAGACAAGACAAATGTAGGATAAACTTCAGAATCCAGAGAGAAATTGAGTTTTGTCAAACTATGCACCTGTTAGGTTATCTGGATTAATTCAATGAAAATTAGTTGGCTTTTGGTTTCGGGTAACCATATTTAGTTGTTATTGGCCTTTGGGTCACTTCAGACAGAAAGAAATACAGCCCAGTTCTGTGCCATTCTCATAACTCTTACGAATGAGCCCATTGTTACGGCCACTGTCTTAATCCACCTTATTAAAGGACTTCTGATGTTTAAGCTTTTAAAAAAAGGTTACCCTGTCTTTAATCAAGCATAATATTCTTCCAGGGACTGGCGTGTCCTTAAACTATGTCCAAAATAAGCGAGACAAACACTCCCCATCCTTGTTTCTAAGGAGCAGTCTGAGAGTACTCCATTCATTAATAGATGCGTTTGTTCTTCTGGCAGTCCCTTGTATTTTCAATCTTCTTTGCCAACATATAGGTATTTCTGAAAGTGAAATCCTTGTTTTCAACACTTTAAAGAAGTTTTGGATTGCAGATTTTCCCAATATAGTATATACTTTGAATTCTTGATGGTTGTTTTTTGCTTTGGTAAGATGCAATCCTTGGCAATTGCATCTGTTACTCAATTCAGCATGCTGGTGCCTATTTATCCAATTGTGAGGGTTTGGGTTTAAAGTGCGTTGTAATCTATATTGAAGGATGGAATCATTGACCTGCATCAGAAAGTGCTTCAATCACTCATTGCTTTCAGAAAACAAAGGCTTGTCATCTTCATATCACAGTTTAACACTAAGTTTATAGGCAATTCTTATATACACATTTCTATGGACATGCATTAAATAAACACATGATCAAAACAACACCTTTTCTCTAAAAAACCTATTTTAACACAACATAATTATAAGCTATTGACATAAATTAAACTGTATTTTATAAAATGTATAATACTAACATTATACAACATTTAGTTGTATTGTAGATATTAGGTTCATTGTAAAATAAAGGCTACTTGGGTTAAGTCAGTAGGACACTCTCTGCTGCATTGCTTGTCCTTATATTTTAAGTTTACTTTTTGAGGACTTTGACTATGTTCCTATTTATTACTGAAGTAATGTTTTCATGAATGAAACCGACTTACTGGGATTAATACTCAATTTGCTACATTCGAGTGAAGTCGATGTCTATCATATTTAGAGGCAGGTATAGCACAGAGAGAATTTTGAGATTAGAAGGCTTAGAAGCAAATATATATTTGTCTTGTTAAATGGACAAAAGTCAGCATAAATAGTAGCAGGTAAATGTGAACAGTTTCTGTAATTTTCAATGAGGAAATGTAAAAGCATCAAAATTATACATACCTTAAACTAGTTAAGCCTTCTTTCAATCCTGATGCCACGTTCTTATTTAAATTGTCCTGCTGATCAGAATGTTTGAGCAGCCTACAGACTAAGCATGGTGAGAGGAACACAGTGGTGACCCACAACTGTCCTCAGTTTAAATCATTCGTCTTCCTTTGTTTCAGTCCTATGATTGCCTCTTGGGTCACATGCTGCTTCCACATGGACAAAATGATTGTTTTGGAATTTCTATTATTGTAAAGGTTGTCCAAAGTTGGTTGTAATCCAAATAACTAAATGCATTTGCATAGTCAATAAAACACGTAAAAGTATTGCCAGTTTTCTATGCTTTCAAACAAGGTCCATCTGATATTGGCAATGATGTCCCTCATGCCAAGTCCCCTTCTGAAATCAACTTAAATTTCTGCCAACTTTTTTTGAAATCTCTTTAGTAAAATTTACTAACATGTGATATTAATGTTTGGTAACTTCCACATTCTATTACTTTTCTTCTGAATAGTTAAAAATATGGACCTTCTCCAATCTATTAACCAAGGAACTGACTTCCAAATTTCCTGATATTGGCAAGCGAGTCTTTTCCAAGGGATTCATCTGCTGTTGAGATATTTCAAATGGCTTCCGTCAACTTCTGGAGCCTTGTTTTTCTGCATATGTTTTCACTGCATCTCGGTCATCTTCCTTCAGTTCCACTGGTTCTTGTTCAGATGCTACCCTTTGAAATGGTCGATTGCTGACCAGTTCATTTTGGTAGTGACTTTGTGTGCTCCTCAATATTTTTCCCATAGAATCTTTCAACATTGAAAATCAGGGTTTAATTTATTTGTGCAGTTTTTTCAGCTTGAAATATGCCATGTGTATCCCTATTGTTTAACTTTTTAACTCCATGTTTTTGCACATTTCATTACAATACTTTATCTTTTTTTGAGCTGCCCTTGAAAATTTCTAGTCAGTTCCTTTATTTTATCATCATTTCCTTCAATTTTCTTTAGCTACACTACTTTCAAGAGCAAGTATTACAGTCCAGCTGACCGATTTTCATCATTTATGTCTTATCTTTTTCATGAACTTTTTTTCCTTTAAGCACAGTGTTGTTGATGCCATCTCATAGTTCTTTAAGTATTTGTCATTAGAATTCAGTGTGCCAAATCTCTTCTTGACCTGGTCTCTAAATGCAGGTGGTATATACTCAAGTTCATACTGTGGTTGTCGTTGTTGTTGTTGTCAGATGCCATTAAGTAGGCTCTGACCCATACTGACTGTAGCAGCAACAGAACAAAAACTAAAGGTCCTGCCCCATCATCACAATTGCTGCTATGTCTGAGCCCATTGTTGCAGCCACTGCATCAATCCATCTCATTGAGAGCTTTCCTGCTTTCCACTGCCCTTTCATTTTCCCAATGTCCTTCTTCAGAGATTGGTCTCTCCTAGGGATAGGAGGGGGGTACCCCCAAAACCGGAATAGTGCTGGGTAGGGTGGAGCTCTCAGAGCACAGCTATATCTCACTAGGGGAACATCAAACAACTCATTCGGAGTTAGTGTTCCCAGTAGCATCACCTTGGCAGGTTCTCTGGCAGTCGGGAATTTTTTTATAAAAGAAGTTTCACTCAAACCTCATTCTTTTTTTTAGTAAGGGCTGATTTAAGAGCACAGCATCAAACTGTGAAATTTTGTTTCCTGCTCAGAATGATGTCACAGAAACTGTTGTGATGTTGAACGCAGCTTACAAGAACAGCGCTATGGGAAACATTCAAATGTGCCAGAGGCTTTCTCATTTCAAAAGAGGTGAAATGTTGACTGATGATGAACCTCATTCTGGACATCCATCAACTTCAAACAGATTAAAATGTCCACTCACAGAGCACTTGGAATTTAATCCAACAGGCCAGAGTGTTAATGAAGCTTTCTATTTAGATTTTTTTGAAAATATAGCATTACAGTGTGGAACAAAAATGGTCTGGTTTGTGGGAGACTAGAGACTAGTTTTGGCACTACGACAATGCACATGATCACACAGGCATCTGGTTTGCCACCTCAGGGCAAAAACAGCATTCCTCTCTTGCCCCATGGCCCTTACTCACCTGACTTCACTCTGTGTAAGTTCTTTTTGTTTCCACAAATGAAGAAGGACATGAAAAGATAGCAAATTGATGACCTAGAAAAGGTGAAGAAAAAAAATGAGGAATTTACTGTCAGCTGTCCAAAAATGAGTTTGAAAATTGTTTCTAAGAATGGAATTGCAGATTTGACAAATATACTAAATGAAGAGTTTTTGAAGGTGATAAGCCTATTTTGTAAAAGCAAACAAATAAATAAATGACATAGCCTTAAAAAATTCCATTTGTGTGTTTTTGTTTGGTTGGTTTTTTCAGATACCTCGAGGAAGTCTTGCCAACCTTACCTCTAAAAATACTCTGGCCTTACTTTTTCTAATGCAAATGTGTTTGTTCTCCATGGTATTTTCAACATTTTCTCAAGCACAACAATTTAAATGCACCTATTCTGCAGTCTTCCTTATTCAATGTCCAACTTTCAAATCCAAGTGATACAGTGAAGAATAGCATGACTTGAATCAGGTGCCTCTGATGGCCTTGATAAAAGAAACATTGTTGCTCTCAGTACTCTAAAGAGGTCTTGTGCAGCAGATTTACCTAATTCATTAGTTTTGATCTCTTGACTGCTGCTTCCATGAGCTTTGATTGTGAATCCAATCAGACACAGTCCTTGACAACTTCAATGTTTTCTCCATTTATCCTGATGCCACCTACCTATTGATCCAGTAGTGGAGATTTGGGTCACCCTCAATAGATTACATTGAGTTGTACTCCATACTCAAGCTACCATCTTTGATCTTTATCAGCAAGTGCTTCAAGTCTTCGTTTGCAGCAACTGAAATGACGCATAACGGGTTATTAATAAGTCTTCTTTCAATGCTGATGCAGTACTCTCTTCATATAATCCAGCTTCTCTGACGATTTATTACCATATAGATGGAACAATTGCGGTGAAAGGATACAACCCAGACACCACTTTTCCTGACTTAAAAATCATTCAGTATTGAACAAGGCAGCGGCGTGAGCGGCAAACGCAGAGAGGCAGATATTTGTGAATACGCATCGACACCATCAAGAACACCACAGCTAAAATCTAAGACAAGGAGGGCATTCCCCCAGACCAGCAGCATCTGATCTTTGCCAGTAAACAGCTGGAGGATGGCTGCATTCTCTCGGAATACAACAAAAAGAGTCCACTGTGCACTTGGTGCTGTGTCTGCATGATGGCATCATAGTTGTCCCTGCGCCAGATGGTCCAGAAGTATAACTGCAATAAGATGATCTGCAACCACTGTTATTGTCGCCTTCACCCCTCTGCAGGGTTAACTGCCACAAGAAGAAATGTGGCCACACCAATAACCTGAGTCCCAAGAAGAAGGCCGAGTAAGAGCCTCTGTCTATAGCCTTCCCTGCCTCCTGCTGGGGGTTGCCCTCAGCCCAATGGCCCTGGGCCCTCAATAAAATCCTGCTTTCCTTGACCTGAAGCAAAAACAAACAATCAAACAGGTTGTACTCCTCTTCTGTTCACACAACTGCCTCTAAATCCATTTATGAGTTCTGAATGAACACAATGTTTTCCAGAATCCTCATTTTTCTCAAAGTTATCTACTGTTTATTATTGGCTATCATGGATTTTTTTAACTGCAAATTAAATTTACAGGTGAACATATTTATGGTTTGTTCCTCCATCAGACCTCAGCTTTGTTTTGGCTGCTACTATTGAGTTTCTCCGTAGACCCTTCCCACTTTGATTCTTGTGTATTCAGCCTTTTAAGGTCCATATGCACACTCACCAGTTATGTTGCTGAAAAATGACATTTGCCGGGAATAAATTGTTGATCTCATGAAGTTCTATCATGTGATATCCAGTTTGATTCTTTCACCAAGGCCATACTATGTAACTATTGGCACGGTTCTTTATTTCCAACTCTATTTTAATCACCAATAATTACCATTCCAATCACCAATAATTCCACAGTCCAACACCAACAGCATGTCTGTTGGTTTCTTAGTTTGTAGGCAGTTCCTGGGGTTTAGCGAAGTGCTGATTGAGAAAACTGCGTTGGAGAGACACTATCACTTCCAGTTTCTAAAATATGGTGTTCTGCTATATGTTTAGCTACTAGTCTATCCTAATTTAATAACCTACCATTGTTTTAAATACAAGAACAATTCAGACCCACAAATTTCAGGATAAGACCAAAAAGGTAAGAAATATTTGAAAGATAATTTGATATAAAGGACTTCCAAGGGAAGCTTCCAATCACAGGGTCAATGGCTTAAACCGCAAAGCCCCTGCAGCCTTTAAGAGGTGTGGAACTTCGCAAAGAGCAATTCTTCTGTACTGTTTAGGGTCACTGTGATTTAGAATTAGCTAGATGGCAGGAGGTGTTCTTTTGAATATGGGCAGCGAGGGAATCCATATGCAGTCCTTAAGTTAGAGACTGCAAACCCAAAACATAGCTTGGGAAGAGTGGACAATTTTTTTTTCAAAAAAATTAAAAGGACATGTATGGAAGGAATAAGGAAATTTAGAGTGTTGAAAATGTAAGATGTCATAGCAATTTTCAGAAATATGTTGGATAACTAAAATAGTCTTCAAATTATAGAATAAACATTTCAGAACACATTTTAATATGTCAAAGTCAATAGATGATTCATTTGAAATGTTTCAGAGGTAAAGTTGACTCCAAGCATCTTTATAAGAAAGATTGTAACTTTTCTCTAAAGAATCTCTGTGCAAGGGTGGATAAATTGTACCACCTTTTAACAAGATTGGAGCACTTTAATTTTAATAAAATAGTTTGAATTCTGGCAGATCCATTTTGAGGTTCAGAACATTTGAATAAGTACTGTACCAAATCCATTATCAGTGGGTTATGATTCATAGTGAGCCCATAGAACAGGGTGGAGCCTCTCCTGGGGTGTCTGAGGCATAAATCTTGATGGAAGCATGAAATCTCACCTTTCTCTTCAAGAGCGGCTGGTGGCTTGAATAGCTGACTTGTGGTTGGCTGTCAAACTCATAGCTCACTATACCATCAGGGCTTTGTATTTATAGTACAATAACTTTTATTTATTTGACCTTTTTAAGATAACATATGGGCACTATCTGCTGTCCACTTCCAATTAAACGTAAAGTGATACTTGGGGAAATTTCCAAGTTCATGCAATTTTCACAGTTAATATATTTTTTAACCAAAGGAACTATGTGGAGTATAATTTTACCTATAATTTTTAATCAAAGGAACTATGTGGAGTATAATATTTAGACAGAACAATCTACCATAAAAAATGCCAGGATACACCTTCTCTATCTCTTGATAGCTAACAATACACTAAAATATCCTGATTTATTTTTTATAGGTGACCAAAGTGAGGAGTGGTATATGGCTCACGTTCTGTGTCTCTATAACTACAGCTGATAGGGGAACATTGATGCAATTTTTTTGAGTCAGCGTTTCAAATATATCCAGGCACAAGTCTAACATTTGAAGCACAAAAATGTGTGTTGGACAGTGTTACCAAAGTCTTTCTATTCAATGGAAGATCTACTACAGAATGAAGAATTTGGTAGAGTTTTTCAATTTCTTCATCAGTAGCTTTTGTTGGTGGTATGAAAATGTGAATGCTAATTGTATTGACTGAATGTCCTCTTAAACATAAAGATTTTCTACAGCAAACAGCATTGTTCTTTACGATAGCTCTTGAGAGGTTCTTTTTGATAATTAACGTGATGCCATTTCTCTTGAATTTGTCATTCTGGGCAGCATAAACTATAAGATTGTCCTCCTAAAAATGGCTAATATCAATTCATTTCCATTCACAAATGCCTACAAAATAGATACTTTTTCATTCTCTTTTATTTTTCCCAACTCCCAATTTCCCTTGGTTCATACTTGATACATTCTGTATAAGGTCCTGTTCTACATGGATTATTAGAGCTGTGTCTTCACACTGATTATTCTCACCACCACGTGCAGGTCCTGAAAGAGCTGCTCTATTTGAGGGTTGACTCTGACAAGACAATTTTGTATAGATTTTGGTCTTTCCAACTGAGTTCCTCTTTTCTCTTTATGTCAGATATGTTCTAATGCTGTTCATAAGATATTTAGTTATTCATTTATCCCCTTTTCCTAGTCTAATATTAGTTTGGAATATATACTGAAACCTCTTCACATAGTGACCCTGCTGGTAACTGAAAAAAGTTCATTAACCCTTCATTCCATTTTCTCAGTTTTTAATGCTAGCTCATTTGAATGTGTGTGTATCAATCAACAGGTGGTGAGAATTGACAAGGGTCTTGTTTTTTATGATGATTTTGTCATAAATATCTATGGGAATGTGGCAATTACATACTATCATGTAACTTGATATATAGAAGGACAGCGGGGAGACTACTTTGTCAATCGCGTTACAGCCTGATACTACCTCTTGTTGGTTTGGCTTTCTCCTAAAGAGGATCCTAGGAACCTCCCCTCTCTCTAACTCTCTTCCTTCACTTTCTTGATGCAAGCCACTCTGAGACTTTTCAGAGTCCTGGAGATGCGGCCACAGCCATTGGATCCACAAGTCTTTTCCCCTACTGGCCTGTGTAAGTACTGCATTCGACATCATTGACTTCGTGAGTCTGAAGAGGGACATATGGACTAATATCAGATTTATGTATTTGAGTTGGACTGTGATGGGGTGTTTTTCTGATATATAACTACTTCTTGATAGACAGCTATTTCTTACTCATATTTGAATGTCACTGGATTTGTTTCTGTAGTCAACCTGGCTTAATACAAGGAATCTATATTTTATAGCAAAAATAAAAAGGATTAGAAATAAAATGATACATATCTATATTTTTTAAATGTAAAAGTGACCTTTGAGAGATAGATATTAAGGGGACATCATTTTATAGAAAATACTTAACCCTATATATTTTGCATTTAAAGAAGATAAATCTATCATGATTGTTATTGAAGAGAAATTTAGCATACTCTTAAAAGTTAATGATACATGACTCTATAGCCAGTAAATTAATGTAGGTGATAGTTGAATATATAAAATCACACTAATATTATCTTGAATATTTTCTTTGTAGCTAACAATAGTATATTTGGTCTGCTTCTATTAAAATTTATTAGAAATTCACATTCTAAACAAAATATATGGTGACAGTAAAATGTAATCATATTTTTCAATTTCTATTTTTGTCATAATTATATTACATTTTATCTTTCAGTATTCAACCTGCAGATATTAATTTAATATCATTTTGTATCTTAGTGTTTAATTTTCAAGTGTTATCAATATACATTGACAATAGAACCTAGAGATTTAAAAATCTTATTTCATCAGCTTCAAATTAAACCAATACCAATACAACTGAGAGGACAGGCAAAGGTGAATTTAACCAGGAGAGCTAGAACTAAATTAAACTGACATCTTGACGAAGCTAAAGAGGATAAGACAGCTCACAGAGTAGAGTTTTGTGCTTCTTGGCTAGTGACATGGGTGAGGGCAGTGTGCATCATTGATAATTAAAACAGGCCATCAAATAAAAGATCACATCTTAATTATGACTTTTGCTATACTATAGGTAAATTTCTTTCCTTGAATATATATATTTTTAATACAGATTTCACATCTGATTGGTTGTTGATGGGCTACATTTTTAAGAGCTGGCACATTGTGGCATTCACTGACAAGAAAGATAAGGAGAATTTAGTGATAAACACTGCAAACGACTGTGTCTATCCTATATATTGGGAATCTTGTCAAATAAAATTGGATCTGTATTAGCTGAATAGACTGAAGATAGATATGTTGATAAAGTAATTTTTTTTCCTTTAGTAGAAAACCTCTAGACCATATTTCATCTCAACATTGAATTAGGGTTATCTAGGCCTATCCAGTATAAATAAGCCTGGTGTAACTCAAAATATAAAAATTAACTTCATATTACATACATAAAGGTTTCTGTGGGTGAATTTGCTATAATTTGGGCATGCAATAAATAAATGACTTCAAAAGCAGAGAAATAGTATCTATTATGAACTCAAAATGACTGTTACACTGAGAAAAAAAACTCCAAAATAGCCACTTACAAAGTAGAGAAGAAAGTTAAATGATCCCAAAGCCATCTTTAAATACATGAGCATGTCACACAATATTATCTATTCAGAATTTTCTGCTTCCAGATGTGTGAGTGAGCCTTGCTTTCATATGCTGATTGTTTGTGGTAAAAGGTTTTAATAAATTAGGAAAAGTATATGATAGGTTAAAAGTCAATATTATTTTTTTAATTATGAAGACATCATATATGTGTTTGTAAACTGGTGTTATTTATTTCTTTATAAAATGGTGCTCTGCTGGATAACAGGCTGTATTTTTTTCTAAGAAATTAATGGCATTCTTTAATGTTCACTATAACAAAATATATTTTTCTAAACATCTCTCAAATCCAACATAGGGTATTACTAAAGCTGCTAAAATATAATCAAGTATATTAATAGCCATAGTTTTTACCTTTGTATTGTTTTGTTTTCAACCCTACTATGCATTTACATTTTCTACAAAACAACCTTAAGACCTTCAAACTACTCTCTATTACACTTCATTCATTTGTCAAATCTATGATTCCATTATTGAAAGCATGTTTTCAACTCATCTGTTTTGATGGCTGACAGCACCACCCTCATATTTTTTTCACCTGTTCTACGTTATCAAATCGCTGTCCTTCCATGACCCTCTTCATTCATGGAGAAAGAAGTTTATTGGTGACAATTTTGGTTTCTTTACATTGAGTTCTAATCCATACTGAAGGGTCCAGTCCTTTACCCTTATCCAAATGTGCTTTAGAACCTCTTCACTTTCAGCCAACCAGGTTATATCCTAGGTATACACTTCAGGTTTTTAATAAGACTTAATTGGCATCAGGACATAATTATTATTATTCCTATTTATTACTGCATCATTATTATTTATTACTATATGTTATTACATTAGTACTGTATTGTTTAATATTGTATTATTATTTAATAGTGTATTTATCACTGTGTTGTTTTAATACTACATTATTATTTAATTACCATGTTATTATCATATTACTATATTATCATTATGTTCCTATTATTATGTTATTGTATCTGGAATTTTTATATAATGTTTAGATTAATATAAAGGTAAATTACATACAAAGACAGCCATATATGAATGTTAGATATAGACCTTACATAACTATTCCAACTTAAATACAAACTCAACTTAAAGACAGAATTAGGAACAAAACTTGGGAACAGACTATGGAAAATATCTATGCAATGCATATACATGGTGTTCACACAGCTGTTATATAAGATGACATACTGTGTCACAGAATTTATCATGACTTTTAGAGATAGTCATATGTAGTTAGAGAGATAGAGAGAGATGGTAGATATACTGTAAGTATAAATGCATACTAGGAGCCCTGGGGCACTAGCGAACAAGCAAGTCTTACTAGTTGCCTGGTCAGCAATTCAAATGGACCAGCCACTTCTCAGAAGAAAGGGACTGTGTTCTCCTCTGAAGATTTACAACCCTCAGAAATGATACATAGTGACACTCTAGGTCAGATAAGAGTGACCCTCCTTGGGTTTATATGTAGATATTACATATGAAGCACTAAATAGAAGAATGTAATAATGGGCAATATACAGATGGTTCTCTCAAAGAGTATTGTTCACCAAAGGATGACAACATGATATGTGAGGGGCTAGAGGGGGAGCAGAGAGTCCTTTGCTGTACATACGAAGGTGTGCCTCCCAAAATGCAGAAAAGGCTCCACTGGGTGGAATTTTCATAGTACACATTTTTCCCACTAGGCCAGCATCGATCAGTTCACTGTGAGTTAGTGCACCCAGTGGTGTCTCCTGGGGATGGTTCTATCTGGTCACAGTGAATGTTTTCATATAAGCAGTTTCACTCAGACCTCCTTTTATGATGAATGATTTAAGAGAACAGAGTATGACTGTGAAATATTGTCTCCTGCTTGAGGAAAAATGCCAGAAACTATTGTGATATTGAGCATAGCTTACAAGGAAAGCACTATGGGAAAAACACCAGTGTATGAGTGTGCTTTTTTTTTTTTAATTTCAAAAAGGTGAAATGTTGATTGATGGCAAACCTAGTTCTGGATGTGCTTCAGCTTCCAGAAAGTGACAAAATCCAGGCCCTTGTTCTCTGAAATCAACAAGGAACCACTAGAAGAGATGGGACATTATTTGGACTGCCGTGGAGTTTGGTTCGGCGAATTTTAATAGAAGGTTTGGGACTGATAAGGGTTGCTGCGAATCTTGTGCCTCAGGTTCTGACTGACCAGCAAAAAGAGTATCAAATGGAAACATGTCATGCTTTGAAAGAATAGCTCCCACTCAACCCAAACTTTTTCTCCAAGGTCATTCCTAGTGACAAGATACAGGGCTATTCTCACAACCCCCAATGCAAACATCAGCCAATCAGTGGGAGATGCCATTGCCATCTCCCCCACAAAAGCTCTTCAAGTGACATCAAAGGTAAAGATGATGCTAACTCTTTTTAATGTAAGGGTGATAATGCATTTGGACTTCATGCCACCAAAGTTACACTGTTTATCAAGCTTTCTATTCAGAGATTCTGAAAAGACTGCATAACAGTGTGCGGCAAAGTGTCCTGATCTGTGGCAGATGGGGCACTGGTTTTGCCACCAAGACATTTCACCTGTTCACACAGCCATTTCAGCACACCAGTTTTTGTTAAAAAGTGCACACCTCTCTTGCCCCAGGCACCTGACTCACCTGACCTCACCCCTTGAAACTTCTTTTTATTTCCAATAATGAAGAGGGACATCAAAGGACAGCAATTTGATGACACAGAAGAGGTTCTGTCAGCCATCCAAACAGATGAGTTTGAAAAATGTTTCCATGAATGGAATCACAAATTTGACAAATGTAGAAAGTGTAATGGAGACTACTGTGAAGATGATAAGGTGGAAAAAATTTTTAAAAATGTAGTTTTGAAAAATAATCTGTTTTGGGGGTGTATACCTCTATGGAGTAAAGGTCAATCATAGGACATATGATTACAATATTGTGTGATACACTCAGGAGATAAGCATCCAAAGTCCTCTACATTTCTATACATCTTTAAACAGAATCACTGACATTGTTTTTAACTCTATTTTCAAGGTTGCCTATATAGAAAGCACCCTTAAAAGTCTCTCATCCTAGAGAAAAATGAAATTTGTTTATGAGGTTCAGTATTCTAATAAGTACATATATTTTCTTCCAAGTCAAATATCAGACCTTCTTTCTGATCATTATAAAATATTTATGTTCTCTAAATCTGCTTTCCTCTCTTGCAAAAATATCATCAGATCATGCCACGGCTTCTTCATGGCACAGCAACTGGGGTTGGGAAATGAGAGCTGACATTGCCCTCTCTCTCGTTTTTTCTCAGATTCAGGAATATTGTGCCTTATACCAGCACCCCAAAAACTGAAATGGCAATTTGTTAACTTCTAAGTCATGTAAAATGTCATCCCTTCATATATACTGATATATAAGACATATACTTCACATACATTTCCCTAAGAGGTGTTATAGTGTGATAAGCATGATAAATTCTAGCGCATGACCACGTAAAATGTAGCTTAGAACAGGACATAAACATGAAGTAATAATGTAAAAAACACTTTGTGACAAGAATAAAAGGATACGATGGAACCTTTGGTTTAAGTTTAATGAGAAGTTTAATTCAACCAGAAAGATGTAAATGCCCCTAAGATTTCAAATATCAAATACAAAATCGTTACCAGTGAGTTGACCCCAGCCCACAGGGACCCCACTGCACAGTGTAGAAAAGTACCACAGGGTTTGCTGGCTGTCTGCGTCATGCAAGTAGACTGTCCCAGCGCTTTCTCCAAGAGCAACTGATTGAGGTGCTGGCCTTTCAACAGGCGCTTAACTACTCTGATTATGAGAACCCCTCGATTGTAAGATAGCACACTTTAAAATGAATAAAAAAGAACATTTATTTTCTCTTGCAGTAATTTGGGTATATTGTTTACCCCTAAAAGATATGTCTTTAATTGGCACCAAATGTACGACTTAAAGGGTATTTCTAAGTGCTTCATGGTAATCAAATCAGCAGTCTGTGATCTGGGCAATGTGTCCCATTTCTGAAGAAAGTTAGGTGGTACAGCCAACATTTTTCTCAAAATAGAATGAGGTAATGCAACTTTTGAGGATTTCACTTGCATTTCCTGTTGTTTATGTTGAAATTAACAGAATCCTGCTAAGAGATGCTTGGGCTGAGAGTATATGTAAGGCGGGAATCTGGAGCACACACAGATGAAACAGACGCCACAACACTTTAAAACAGAAGCTTTAGTAGCAGGAACAGCTATACCCTGTTTATGGTTCTGTTTCAGCTAATTTAAGTTGATTTTTGCTTTGCATTAATTTTAGCATCATTAACTGGAATAATAATAATACTTATGTCTTAAAGTAACTTTGAACTTTAATTTTAAATACATTGGGCTATGCCTAACACCTAAGTAGGCTGTCAGCATAAAATATTATCCTTCAGAATGTTGTTTTTTACCTGTATTATTCCATTCCTTTTTCAAAATCTAAATTAAGACCACCATAATTTTAATTGGCAGTAAACTTTATTAGATACATTATCATTGCTTTTAGGTGCCAGGCTGATGGGTATTGACTTGTAGTGACCCAACATGACAGAATAACATTGCCCTGGTAGAACTTTCTAAGCTGCATATTTACTGGAGCAAATCACCAGGACCTTCCTAAACATGGAATTGCAATATTAGACCTGTCATGAACTACAGTGTGTGTTTTAAATTAAAAAGAGAGAGAGAGGAATCACAAACTACTTGACATTTATGTTTCATCAATAGTTCTTCAATTGCAATGGCTGCATTTAATGAATCATATTTTAATTAATCTGGAAAAAATAAAATTAAGTTAAAAAGATGTATCTTCTATTAAAAATCTTATTGAATGGAAACTTATGTTTTCATGGCATGGTCATCTACAAAGGGATTGAAGATTACAATTACAGCAATGTCAAATAAATACAGGATCTTGAGTCAATGAAAAAAATTGATGCTGGTTAATTGCAAATTTAGGATTCTCCTAAAACCGAAGACTGGGCAGAATTTTTTAAAGAGTTCGATTCAGTAACACTGAACAAAATACCAGAAAACATATATTCTTTGTCTGTTTTGTCACACTGTCCTAATTTTTTATGAATGATTCATTAGAACCATTTTTCATACGAATTTAAGGAAACCTTTTTGATTTCCAGAAAGAAAAGTAAAAGTCTATTTGACAATGTTCTGCAGTTTCTGATGAGTGTATTCCTTAGATGAATGTCAATTGGAAAACATACTAAAGGGTTATCAAAGAAATTATTTAAACAAAGAAAGGGTGTTCTCAGATAACTTTCTTAAATTGTATCATACAAAGTATATAAAGGGATCGGTGGCTTGTTTCATCTTTACTGAACAGGTGTGTAGTATTTATTTTATAAATGAGAAATATATTTTTATTTAAAATTTTACAGCTGCAATCAACAAATATAGATTACTGAAAATAGAGATAAACCATATAAGCAAATTTTAAATTGAAAAATAATATAAGGCAATACTTAGAAGAATAGCAACATAAGTATAAAGGCAGCTATGAAGATTAACATAGAAATGATGCTGACATCTCCTAGACTAATCTATAGAGGTAATACAATTTCAATATAATACCAATATACATAAAAGAAAAAACTACTATAAAGAAACAAGGAAATTCTAACAAATAAAATGACAGAAGGGGTGTTGGTGGAAGATATTTGTTTATACACAATACAAAGATCAATTTTAGGTGAAGTAATTGTTTTTAATTAAATCTAAACTTCTATTTATTTTTAAATTATGGAAGATTTATAATATGTCAGTAGAAGTTCTAAGGATTACATTGGCAATTAAAAAAAGTCTAAAGAAATAAAAAAGTGGTTCTCAAAAAAAGTTCATAGAAAATTAAAATTAAAATAGAATAGATTTTTCAAGAATTTTTGAACCCCCAGTAACTGTAAAAACTTTTAACATTATGAATTCTAAACTAGAAGACAACTTAGAGAAAAAGGAAACTCAAACACCATAGAAAATAAGATACTTCCAAATAAACACAACAAAATCAATTAGAGGATTAAGCAAAATAAGCATAATTTGACTCTGCTGGTTTTGCTATAGTGTCTTTAGTGTTGCTATAAAGCTAGCCGCTATTGCCACCAGTATTTCATATCCTTACAGTTTACCCATGGCAGACATGTTTTGGTGGCACGTCTGAGTAAGACAGACAAAGGAGCAGAACCTAGCAATTCACCAGTAGAAAAATTAGCCATTAAAAGCATAAGAATAGCAGTAAAACATTGTATGACACAGTGAAAGAAGTTGAGCGCATAAGGTTGGGGAGCACTCAAACGATAATCGATGAGGAAGTGCTTCCTCAAAGCATAGTACGCCTAAATTATTTGGCTGGAGCAAGCTTACTCCATCCCTGATATAGCAGGACTCAAACTGAGCAGAAACAGCAAACAAACATCCACTAATAATCAAGTGGTATGCAGTACAAATCTATGAAAATGGGAAGTTACCAAAAATGAAATAAAATACAGATAGAGTCCACAGGAATGAAACTTATTAAATAAAAGTGAAAGAATACTGGAAGAGCCAATTATCATCCATCAGAACAAATCCAGTGGCTAAGTGCAATCTACACCTTCAATTATTCATATACAATCCAAGTTGAAATTGAATTCTAAAAAAAGTTCACATGGTCCAACATACAACCTTAGGTATATCTCATCTAAATTTAGAGTTTCTTTCAAGATTGGATTTGAAATATTGAATACCAGCGAATGAAGATCAGACAAGTTGTGGGATGACAAGGGGATCATACATGAAGAAACCAAAATGATATTTTAAAAAATAAAGAAAGAATAGACCAAAATTGCTTGCAAATAATCTTTGAAACTTAATGCTAGGACATAGAGAAGCTAAAGCATAAGGGAAAAAAAACTGATTCTGAAGTAAAAGGTCGAAACAAAGGTCATGAAGACAAAGTATAATATAATGAAATATGTAGAGAACTAGAGTCACAAAACCAAAGGGGAAGAATACACTCAGGGTTTATCAATCTGGGGGGAAAAACTGAAGAATTTATTCAAATGACAAATTTCAGTGTTGAAGAATTGCATAGGCAAAATATTCAACAAAGCAGGAAGATCCATGAAGATGGAAGAAATGTACATAGTCACTATACTGAAACACTTCATATGTTCAACCATGTGGAGAGGTTGGTCAAGGACCAGTGGGCCAGAAAAAGAACCATTAGTATTGCAAACAGAAGGCTAAGCTGCAAGGAAGGAGTTTCCAAAATTCAAGGTTTCAGCAATTGATGGCATCCCCATTGAAAAGTTTTAATCGGCTTAAGCACACTAGATGTGCTCACGTATCTACGTGAAGAAGTTTAGAAGAAATCTATGTACGCAGCCAACTGAAACAGATTCCTATCTGTGCCCAATCCAAAGAAAGGGGATCCCAAAGTGCAGGGAAAATAATATCATTTGTATCACAAGCAAGTAACATTTTGCTTGTTGTTTTCGTTGCTTCATCAAGTCCATTCTAGCTCATAGAAACCTATGTAGAACAAAACAGAACACTGTCTAGTCCAGGGCCAAACACAATTGATAGGTTGGAGCCCATTGTTAAAGTCACTGTAACAATTCATCTTGTCTATGGACTTCTTCCCATTTGATGCTCTCTTCTCAACCAAACATGATATCTTTTTCCAGGGACTGGTCTCTCCTGATGACTAAAGTATTTGAGGCTGTCTTGTTTTCCTTGCTTCCACAAAACATTCTGGCTGTATTTCTTCCAAGAAAAACATACTGTATTTGTTCTTGTGGAAGTTTGTAATACCTCAGCACTCTTCATCAGAACGTCAATTCAAATGTATCAATTATTTTTCACTTTTCCATATTCAGTGTCCAACATTCACCTGCCAATGACACCATTAGAAATACCATGGCATCAGTCATAGGCACTTCTTTGTCAAAGGGGAATTCTTACTTTGGTCTTTTTCAGAAAATGCTCTCAAGCAATAAAATATTTGATTTTTAAAGGTTACTTCCATGAGCATTAATTGTGGCTCTAAATAATATGAAATGCTTGCCAACTTCTTTTCTCCCTTTATCATGATGCCATCTATTTATAGGTAGATAGATGATGATTGGTTTTCTTTACTTTGTGACTTGTAATCCAAACTGAAGGCTGCAATCCTTGATCTTTCTCAGCAAGTGCGTCAAGTCCTCTTTCCTTCCAGCAAACAAGATTGCGTCATCTACATATCACAAGTTGTGTATAAGCCTTCTCTCAATCTTGACAGATGCCGAGTTCTTCTTCATACATACTACCATCTCAGATTATTCTTCAGCAAACATATTGGATAAGTATAGTTAAAATATACATACATTTCCTGACTTAAAACTATGCCATGTCCTCTTGTTCTTTTGACCGATATAAAGGTTCTGCATGAGCACAACAAAGCATTCAGAAATGCTCATTCTTCTCAAAGCTGTCCATAGCTGGTTATAATCCACATAGTCAAATGCATTTTCTTCTATGTTCTACTTTCATCTAAGATTCATGTGACATCAGTAATAATAATTCTTGTGCCATTTCCTCTTTTGAATCCAGCTTTAATTTCTGGTAGTTCCATGTCAACGTACTACTGCAACTGTTATTGAATGATGTTCAGTAAAGTTTTACTTGCATGTGATGCTAAGGATATTGTTCAATAATTTTTGCACTCTATTGGATAACCACCACAATAGGGCTCCACGGATGTAATTCATTTGATTGCTGATTATTCCATTTGGAAAAGTTCACTTGTATAATTACCATTTACAATTTTGAAAAATATGTATTTTCAAAAAAGAAGTCACTGGTCTTGTAAAATACTACCATGTGATTTCCAACTTTGGTTCTATTGTCAAGATAATATTTTTCAGTTACTAATTCTTCCTCATTTTTTCCAAACTTTGCATTCCAATCACCAGTAATTATCAACACATTTTGATTGCCATCTTTTCATGCTGGAAAGCTAGTAGAGTGTTTTGATTTCTTTTTTCTACCTTAGTAGTTAAGGGGTAAATGGAGATCCCTGCTACCTCAGTTTTCTTCTGCATTCATTTTATTTAATATTACTTTAATACTAAAACTAAGTTATGGTCATATATAAAATCCTAAACAGTAATGCAAATAAGAAAGGAGAGAAAGAAAGAGAAGTAGAGAAGGCAATACAGTAAAGATCTAAAGACATGCAGAGGGTTATATACCAGAACTGAGAAAACATCTACTGGTTCAAATAAAAAGCATCATATGGCTTCCTATTTTAATTAGCACACAAGCACATCATCTGACTTCAGTTGTACCTGGTATATTAACTCTTGACAGAATTAAGAAGAGAGTGACCCTGAAATCTTCCTTGGAGATTTCAAGTAACCAGCCACTGTGGCACTGTTACAAAGCTACGGTGGCAACAGTAAAGCAGCAACATCTTCTCCAGAGTTCTAAAATACATTCGTTACTGACTTGTGCATGAATCAATGAGTTCCCTTTGGTTCACCCCTTATTTTAGAGCATGTGTTCACCAACGTATCTAAGTACATTCTCAACAATTCTGTGTAATTTCAGCCTAGGGAGGATCCTTCAGTTTAGAGTATTGAGTCCACATTTCTCAGATGTTTGATATTTGGATAATTTAACATACATATGTTTACCTGCTCTCCTAAATGTGGTCACTGGGTTAAAATCATATTCTCGTCATTGTCTTTTCTCCCACCTTGTCAGAACCACTGTGCAGATCATTTCTTGATTCCTTATCATTATT
This sequence comes from Tenrec ecaudatus, assembly GCF_050624435.1. Taxonomy (NCBI): domain Eukaryota; kingdom Metazoa; phylum Chordata; class Mammalia; order Afrosoricida; family Tenrecidae; genus Tenrec; species Tenrec ecaudatus. The sequence continues at coordinate 102,621,160 of NC_134532.1, read as the reverse complement.
GTCCCTTCCAATATTTTCCCGAGATATGACTTACAAAAGTATATCAATCATAGTTCCAGAATATCCTGCCTTACGGTTTCCAGTTAATCCCTGTCAAATAAAGATATGTGTTGACGTTTTGAAGCGCAAGAGTGAAGTCATTATTTTCTTCTATTGCAGTAGCAGACGGATTGATGACTAAGATCAGAAGACAGCAGATTCAAGGTCTACAGTGGCTTCCAGGAATTTTCTAGTGAATTTCCTGCTCTGGCACTGTAGGAAGCCAAGAGCAGTAGCAGCACTTTTCCATGACTGGTGCGGGCAATAAATTGAATATCCTTAACAATATAATTCTTTAGGATAATCAATAATACAAAGCTTAAAATTCTTATTCATTATTCAACTTGCCCAAAACTAATCAGTTTTCTCCTCAGAGGTTCAGTAAAGTTAATTTAGATTTTATAATATTAATATTACTTAAAATTATCTTTTGACACAATCAATATATATTTAATCAAACTATTAACCATGATTCCACAATTGATGAAATATAATTATTTTAGATGTATAACTGTTATGATGTACTCTTCATCATTAACATATTTTTCCTATTTTACAATATTTGGGTAAGTTCAAATTTATATGTTTAGTATTAGTTGCAAATCCAATATTTTTCTATATATAAAAAAAGAGCATTGATAGTTGTAGGGAACTGCATGTCCCTCAGCCCTGGATCAAAAGCCATATACAACCTTCATGTATTCTCTCTCGGGTTTCTGTCATATAAATTGTGCCCAGTGGTCTTCCTGCCCTTGTTCCCCCTGCGGTCATTAGTTACTTGACCTTTGCTAGGATTGCTGCTCAATTGCTAGCAGCCGCTACACTCATTGGACAACACACACCTGGCAGCACTTCCGCCAGGCACCCAGTGTGCCACATTGTCCCGTCCAGTGGGACATCAACAACTTGCTTACCTGAAAGAGGGACTGGGAATGAAGATGGGCAAGGGTGCGGAGAGATGGAGGCAAGACAGGAATCTGATCAAGCCTGCTTTATTGAGTTGAGAGCAGAGGTTTAAATAGCCAGCGAAGGGCGGGCACCCTTACATAGTCGTGCATCTCCAAATAAGGAAGAAATGGCGAGCAACTGATCAAATAGGTAAGTATGTTAATGAAGCATACCTTACGCCTGGGGAGAGATGCCACCTGTCATGTATTGACCAATGAGCATAGCAGCTGCTAGTGAAAGAGCACCAATCCTAGCAAGGGTCAAGCAGCCACCCTCTGGCGGGAAAGGAACAAAGGGCTGTAAAACCTTAGGGCAGTTTGTATGGCAGGAAACAGAGTAAATTCATAAAGGTTGTATATGGCTTAAATCCAGGTTGGGGGGACACGAAATTCCCTACACCTCATTAGCATGCGGACCTGTTTGAGCACAATCACCCGCCATTTATTACTCATTTGCTAGGTGCGTGACTATTGGCTACCCCAGCTATACCTTATTTCCATATGACGTAATGGTGCCTGCCCTTTGCTGGCTATTTAAGTCTCTGCTCTCAGCTCAATTAAGGAGACTTGATTAGACTCCTGTCTTATCTCCATTCTCCGCGTCTCTTGCCCATGTTCATTCCCAGTCCCTCTTTCAGGTACCCATGCTGTTGATGCCCCGCGAGATGGGTCAGATAGTATAGAGGGCTATGTGATGGACTGATAACTACAAAGTCAGCAGTTTGAACCAACCATCTTCTCTGAGAGAAAAAGATGAGGTTTTCTTCTTCCATAAGGATTTGCTTTGTGGAAAGGAAATCTCAAAAATCCATAGCAATTTAAAATCAGTGCAGAACAATAACCTTAAAAATTATATTATGTTTGGAGACCAAGCTTTTTCAATATGTTTCATTCAACATGCTGTGAAAAATATTTGTGTCTGTCAGCTAACAAATTGTGTGATGAAAAATATTATTCAAATGGAAACCACAAGGTTACTGGAATGTTCATGAGTTAAGTTTCTAGGTCGTTGATCATTGGGAGTGAATGATAGGAACATCCGGTAGTCTGCTTAATGTATGTTTGTTTATTATTTATTTACCTTGTTCTATTATTCATACAGTAGGCAAAGATTCCAGAACAATATGACTTGCTCCCCAGGATAGGTCAACTAGTTTATGAAGGAAGCTCATGGAGTTCCACACTTGCCTTCTGCACAGCTGACAAAGAACTGGCCACATCCCTGAACACCCTCTTTAGACCATGTGTCTAGATTCTAATTTTAAGATGTACAGGTATTCTGTGTGTACACAGATGGGTTCATGATGGACAGTGTCTACTATGGTTAGTGTCACCAGGGCCATTGTCTGGGTCACCTTATGGCAAGTATACCCTGCACACATGGTGGCTATATTTCTGATGGAGCCATCTGTTCAAATACATAATATCCATTTGGATCTGATGGATCCTAGCAATATTATTATTTAAAATACTTTAAATATGCATGTAAGTACATTAATATGTTATATTATAATCCAATCCTCAAACAAACTTTAATTGCACAAGATATGGCTATCCATTAATTCCATCATCGCAAAATGTTCTATTAGATAGCACTGTTTTAAGGCATAACTTTCAAAGCTAAATTTAAAATAAAAATCTTCCTTATAGTTCTCTCTGCTATCCTGTCTAGTGTTGTATTATGTATAATTCACAAACAGCTTTATGAACTAGATTTTAAGCATTAATTTGTTGTTTTCTATAGAAGCAGCTTTTCTATTTATTTATGATTACTCATGAGAAAATTAAAAATTATTTTCTGATATGGCTATAACTTCAGACAACAGCAAGTAATCTTACAATTTAGCAACTATAAAAGAAATCAGTTTATATGTGTCTAGACCTAGAGGAAGAGCAGGAAGACCACAATATGGATATAAATAGACTTTTAAAACTTAGTTTAAATCAAAATAAAAAGCAAACACAAAAATATCATCCAACTCATATCAACAGAATAAGTCAATGTAAAATAGTTCCTTAGGGCTCCTGAGACTATAAATATTTATGGGAAAAGACAACCTCATTCTTCTCCAGTGAAGCAAATGGGCTTGAACCATTGACCTTCATGTTATTATCTCAACAATTAAACCACGACACCCTCAGGGCTGCTAGTTCAAGTCCAGTCAATGACAATAGTCATTTTCTTACTTCTAGATAAGCATGCCAGATTATCTCAAATAGATATTGTATATGTGAACAGATTTTGAATTTTGTAAAAATATCTCATTATTGGTTAAATAACATTTTATAAATTAAGAGCTAACCTACTTTTTTTAAAAAAACAGAGGCAAGGCTGCTAACCTCCTCTTACTAAAGTAGGAGGAGGGTGAATTAAACGCCACAATTGACCAAAGCCAAATCTTAAGACAGTCAGTCAAGCCTCCTCCTTCCAACTGTCTTCCATATACTGAAACTGATGCAGTGGTCACATAAAACACACAGACAATATTGACAATTGTGAGGTTTGTTAGGTAAGCTAACAGGTAACAATGCAAAATCAGAAATATTCAGGAAAGAGTACTTTGATCAGAATTAACTCTTCTATACATGAAAACAATCCTCTCCACTGCCCTTGGCCCCTAGACCTGCTTAGACAATATTAAATAGCTCTTTGGACCCTGCTAATAAATGATCAATGGGCACTCCACTATGCCTTAAAACTCATCCTGAAGCGACTCAGCTCTATTCCATGGATCAACAAAACTAGCTCCTTGAAATAAATGCATGGAATTATCTCACTCTGCAAGGGAGCTCTCTGTAGGAATGAACTCAGCTAGAATTGCTCCATGGGCTGCAAAGCCCTTGCACTCTCCCGCGCACTGTCTCTTGGGGCTGCTGCAGTTGCTGCTGCTCTGCCAACTTCTTAGTGTCATGATTTCTGTCATTGGTTGAAGTTTAATGTCCAGGAATCTTAGAGTCCCAAGGTAACTCTCATTTCTTAGTAGTAGTGACATTCTCCAACCTGCTTCTGAGATGACTCATTTCATACCCTTCACGAGGACAAAATTAACCAATATTTATTGTTCCAGGTTTGGGGAATCATAATTAATCTGTTAATAATCACGCATACCTAAGTCTTATCAATCTTTCAGCATTTTCCCCCACCTTCTTCTACCCACACTTATCAAGAAAAGAGCAATTGAAGTCCATCTGTAGAGTTACACAGATTTTTGTGTGGGACTTACAAAGACAATGGTTAGAAAAGACAGAATCAGTAATTCATTTCATTACACCTATCTATAGTTACTAATAATTTCTAGAGACATTGAGTTAACTTATTTTATTCTCACAATTATCTTTTTGTACTTGTAACATTTTTATTGACACGGAAGTTGAGCTTCAGAGTGTGTAATTAATAAACTGAAGATCATATGGACAATTAGGGGGAAATCAAACATAATTTCTTGCAAGTCAAATTGCTTTCTTCTACTTTAAGACATTATTAAATTATTTTAATAACATATATCACTCTAGTATCTTGAATTTTTCTGGAATGTAACAAAGTCACACATAATGAAACATATTTCTTGTAAGCTACAATAATATTTTACAAATGAAAATAAACTATTTATAATGATTACTCTGCTGCTTTTTGTGCTAAGATATTCAAATGATCTTTCCTCATAGAATTTAATGGAAGTTGATGCATAAATCTTTTATTCATTAAACATGCGGCTAGGCAATTACTTTTTTCATGAACTAGTCTAGAGCTAGAGAATAAAAATTGATGAATAATTTACTGCCTTGACCTTAATATCAGTTTCCTCTAATAGAGGAAAGAACATTTATATACAGAGAAATCAATGCAGTATTATATCGAATATAATACAATGGACAGAAGAAGTTTATGCTAAGTGAATAGTGATACAGTTGTTATGTGAAATATTTTCCTAAGGTTTCAACCAGGAATTGAAATGTAGACACATGGTTCAGAATATAAGGAGGCCTAGTGGCTCTGCTGTTTTGACTTCTGGCTGATAACTGCAAGTTCCATGTTTTAAAGCAACAACCGCTCCTCAAAGAAAAATGAAACTATTTGATTGCTCCTATAAAGATTTACACTCAAAAATCCTGTATAGAGATACTGTGAGCTGAAATTAACTTGATGGCAGTGTATCACTGGTCTGGTTGGTGCAGGGTATAATAGAGCTAAACAAGAAATATTTTCATGTTCAATTAACTGTATCTTTAATGTAAAATAAATGAAGGTACTGATTTTACACCTAATTCCAGAAGCTGTGGTAGTTCTCACTTTTCATTGTTTGATTTTTCTCATGATACAGATAATTGTTCCTACTTTCTTGCATGTTGAATATTGCCTATTAGATTCTATAAATAATGATGTTCACAGTATTCCATGATGGGGTTTTTTTTCCATAAGTATTTTTAGACTTCATTCTGGGGTCTATATTTCAAATCAGTTCTATCCTTTTGAAAATTATGGTTGATTTTTTTTCTTATTAAGCTGATCTGTTATGATCCTCAGTTTAAAACTTATTCTGACACCTGTCTGACAGTTCATCTTACTTTGGTGGCCTGTATGTTATTGTGATACACGTGTTGTCTCTAGTATGCCAAAACAACCTAATACAAATCCTAGTTGGCCACAACTGAACGCTGCTTCAATTGTTTGCTTTGATGTGTAGCATCAGGATGGATCAGTTACTGGAGGAGGACATCGGGGCCATCAGTGTCCTAGAGTCACACACTAGCTGCAACAGCACATTGAAACATTCCAGCATCAGGGGCTCATTCCAGATCAGGGTAAGTTTTGCTGTGTTGTACGTCAGTTTCTATGAGTTGGAGTTAATTTATTAGCTTCTGTATGGACACAGAGCCGTGACAATGCCTGAGACAGAACTAGCATTGTGATTATGAAGCAGTACCAATCAGAGTTTTGTCCCATTGTACACAGGATTGTTATGAATCAGAGCCAACTCAATAGAACCTAAAAATAAATCTATCTATCTATCTATCAATCGTCTATCTATTTATCTATCTATCATAAACTGCCAGCCACTGATCTCATCTAGCCATTCCCTCCGGTAAGATGTTCCTAAATATACATGTTCCATGAATTGTTTTCCTAGTTTCTATGAGGAAAAGCAAGCACAACTACCTTTACGTATTTTAGTTGACCTTTCAGACTCCTAATAGTAATCTGTGTTCACTGAGAAATACACTACTGACATGTAAGAGGAATCTGATGATCTCCATGTATAGGTTTTACTTTCGGAGACTCTTTCCAATACTGGGTGTTTCGGTTTTCTTGTATTTCGATCTTGTGTCCTCTACAGAGGGGAGATCATGATCTGGTGTTCGTTTCCCTTTACCTTCCCTGTAGCCTAGAAATTCTGAAGGCAGTGAGGACAACACTAGTGAGCACCTTCTTTGTTTGTTTGTTTGTTCATTCGTTTGTTCATTCTGACCCTCAGGAATCGATATTCTTTATTATCTAATGCTCAGTTTCTTGGAAACAGCATGTTTTCCTTTGTTGTTAATATTTTCTTTTATTGTTATTTCAGACGTAGTGTAAATCTGTTTCAAGGAAGGTGAATCACCTTGCCTCCACACTTTTTAAACTCCACACTTGTATAATTTATACAAGTTTTGTTATTCTCATGCCTCTGGGTGATTTTTAAGGTCTATATTTTCAAGTTATTAATTTCATTTTTCATATTCATTTTTGAAATGTGTTTATTTAGTTTTCATTCTTTCAAACTCTGATACATGCACTCTCAAATTTTACTTACTCAAATATGCTATGCATGTATAATTAAATTCTGTCTTATAACTCTATAATACAAAGGCATAGAATTCTATTGTCTCTTGATTTCTAATCATGATAACTAAGCTCGCACATTTTTGATTAAACACTATAAAATGAATATGAAAAAGTGAAATATATGCGACCCAAGATGAGTTGGCATGCTTGTTTCTTAGCGAAACTCTTCCATTGGCAATCTGTGATTGCTGAATGCGATTCCAGAGGTGAACTATTATAATGCTGAGTTTCAAAGACTACTAGAATCAATTATTTTTAAGTTTATGATGTTACTTACAGATTTAAGCATATCATTTGAATTGTTACTGAAAAGTTTGGCAATGACTGCCTTTTGCAAGCCTGGATTAAATTTCAGTGTCCTTAGTCCAGTGTTTCTCAGAAAGGAGTTGTTTTGTCCGTTGGATCACTTTTCAGAGTGGTTACAAGTTGGGCGACTAACTGCAAACTCAGCGCTTGGAAAACAGGAGCTGCTGCTCCGCGGGGGAGAATGAAGCTTTCCCCTCACACAAAGAGCCCTGGTTTCAGCAAACCAAGGTGGCAGCTCTGCCCCGTCTGCTAGGGTGCTTTGAATTGACAGGGACTCGTTGGCAGCACGTGTGAGACAGCGTACGTGTAGACATTTTTGCTTGACAAAACTTGGGGTGGTGTGAGATTGCCAGTGGCACAGAACGGGTTCCGAACAGGGATATTATTTAATATTCTACAAATGAAATCGTCTCACAACAACTAATTATTCATCACAAGAGTTCACTCTTCCAAAAGTTGGGGAAACTCTGCCTTAGATCTGAATGATGTGGAAAGCTTCATTCGGTGTCTCAGTCACTGGTTGTTTCATTATCAGTCTGCAAAGCTTGTACAAGAGTGGCCCCAGATACTATGATGGAATCTTGAGTTTTCCTGTTGAGCTTTGTCTATATGTCTTACTGCTTGTTTACCTTCCAAAGCTTTCAACTTGATATTTTTCTTCTTTTCATGTATTTATGCACTTTAGAAAATTTGTTTTTAATGGGATCAAAAATTTATATATGAAACACTAGATAATTGTTTTAAGATGTCAGTAAATCATTGACACTTTTAATATTCATTTTCTTACATATAACAATATACCAATGTGCTTTATTCAAATAATGTTTTACTTTCTATAAAGAGTTTTTCATATATTTGCTTTTGAAATGACTTGTGAATAGAAGTAATTTAATATTACACTAAACTGATCCAAATTCTATTAATGTCAAATGTCATGCTGTTTATATATTTAAACTTTTGCTTCTATTTTGACCCTTTAATTGTTTCAGTTGACATTTGGAGTGAAATCTTTTTTCTTTCAATTTATTTGAGTGAATTCTTTCTTCATGGTTAAAATTTCACAAGGATCTATTATTTTAATGTCACTACATTAACTGGCACATTTTTACATCTTGTAAAAATATCCTGAAGGAAAGAAAAAATTCCGTCTGTGGCATATGCCAATCATTCAGACTCAAAGTAATTTTGTTGTTGTGTTCTAGGACACATGTCAATAGCTCTCATCTAGCTATTTACATTTTAGAGCGGCTTGACAAGGAGTAATTGACAAGAAGTAGTTCTCCCCTCCTTAAAACACTAATTGAAATATATGCCACATAAGCGTTCATGACAACATATCCAAGTTCATGAAGGAACATGATATAACATCAGATTAGTCCAATGGATAAAGTGATAATTAGAAGATCGACTTTATGGTAAAAAGTGCTTAAATGCTAGCTTGTCAAAATTGACTTATATCAAGGCATCTGAGAATTACTTATTTTTAAAATGAAAAAACCTCTTGTTCCATAATTAATTTCTAGGGTAAAAAAGTCAATAAAATATGAGCCCATTAATTTTAATTATATTTTAAGATTTCAAATTGATAAATGTTTATGGTACAAACATAATTATATAATATTGAATTCCAGCACACAGAGCTGTAAATACCTCTGGCACAGATAGTTTCTTCTGATGGTAGATTTGAACTTCAAGCCTTCTGGTAGGAAGCCTATTACTTACCTGGCAACAACATAAAAAGTTATCATGAATAATATAAAATTATTATTAATAATATGATAAAATTTTATTTTTATTTGGATACAGTGTTTTACATTTAGCATACACTGAATTAAGGACAAACATTCTGGCTACCTGCACTCTTCTGTCACTGATGCTCCAATGTGTTCAATAAATAATATACATTTCAGGTTGCCCAAAGGTGAGGCCAAAACAATCACTCACTAACATAATCTGAATAATCACCTGAAATGACCGTGAAGGTTTCTAAAGAAAATAAGATTCACCTGATCTTTTATAAATTGACAAACACTTGCTGCATAAAAGTAATGAACCTTTCAAGGCAAAATAATCAAATCTATTTCTTAGGTCACATTAGTGCGATTTATTCACTGATCTTGATAATGTTTTAGAAACTGTCAACATGACTGTGAGATCAATGCCTGTGAAAAATTGTGTTTCCCGTTTCACCTCTATTTCCCCTAGAATTTTGGAGTTAAAATACTTACACCGTGACTTCTATTGATCCAGTGGCAAATTAAATGGGGAAAAAAGCAATTGAGTTGTGTCAAGTATTCTCAACAGAGAACTGCTGGGTTTATTGATTCCTGAGCTTCCGTAGTGTAACAAATTTAATTTATGTCATTGGTTTCTTTGAAATTAAAATTGGTGAAAAGTATTAATAGTTTTAATAACAGATAATGTTTATATCATGCTTTACAAACTAAAGAATGTGAAACCTCAAAATCCTTTAACTTTCCCAACAATGAATCAACTAGCAAACTTTTATGAAGTTTTGAGAGCACAGCTCATTGTCATTAATCTAAATCTGACTCAGAGAGAGCCTATAAGATACAATGACTATCGAAGGGGCTGTGCCTTCACAGCATCAGATTGCTGTACTTTCCTCATTTGAAACAATTGGTTAGCTCAGTCTATCAACCATTTGATTAGCAATTGAGAATCTATCTACTTTACCACCAAGGTTCTTTGCATATTAAATTAGGTCCCAGAAATGACGGGAAATGATCAAATAACAACCACATATGTCATTAAAGCCAATCAGATCATAAAACATGGTTTCTATTTACATTTTTACTTGACTCTTTGGGAATTTCAAGCTCCATCTCTTTAAACTTTTAAGTACTAGCTGGTCTTCACCACCTACATCATCCCCTAAATATAAACATTTCATGGGCATGCATTATTTTTATAAGAGTACTATTGGGCTCAAGTCACAGCAAGAAGGAAAAAATTTGGAGTCTAGGGATGCCTAGAAGGCTTCTAAGTCTACATTCTTACCACTACAAAAAAATTATCTACGATTACTTGATAGGATTCAATTGATTGTATCTAATATCCACTTGCTTAACTGATTCAAGATAATAAATGTAGTGCTAATTACCCGCATCAAATGCATGTGTTAGTCTGGGTAGACTAGAGAAAAAAAAAATTCAGAGACATCTTATGTGTATTAGAAAGTGTATGTAAAAGAGCAATTGAATATTGAGTAAGCATACCAACCCAGTCTCAATCAAGTCCATAAGTCCAGTGTTTGCCCATCTGTCTGATACAATCTATAAAGTCCTCTTCAGACTCACGAAGTACATGAAATGATGCTGAATGCAGGAAGATCACAGGCCAGTGGGTGGGGAGTCTTGTGGATCCAGTGGCATTGTAAGCATCTCAGCACTGGCAAGGGTCTCTCCATGACTTCCCTGGCTCAGTGCACTAGCATAGTTTCATGTGTCTTCTTGATGGGGATTTCTCACAGGTATGAGTCTTGTCAGTAGAGTCTTCAAGAGAGTGAGGCTGTCTCCTCCTCCAGTGAGCAATTTATCTCGTTAGTGACTCCAAATGAGGTCATCGAGCTGCAACCTGATTGACAGAATAAACTCCACCACTTCACCCTTAATCCTCTTGAATTTACAATAGATTATATAACTACCACAATGCATATAAAAAGGGGAGTGAAATTTTGCCCTCTATGTAGACAGTTCAGAAATGAAAGAAATAAAACTAGAATTTGTTATTTTTCCTTTTAAACCCCAGTTTTAACTAAATTATGACTAGATGGGCAATGCTAAAGTTAATTTAGAGGGAAAACAGATATCTTCCGAGGAGCCCAGGGCACAGGTTGAAGAGCTTGGCTGCTCACTTAACCTTTGGTGATTTAATCCCACCAGCAACTTGCAGGAGAACGACGGGGCAGTCTTTATCTCTACATATTTATGGTCTTATGAGTAAGAAGCAACAGAAACACATTTGGGCTTAGTGTGCCTTGGAGAGTATAGTTTAGTTTTAATTTAAATATTGGAAAAACAATATAACTACATCTAAAATATACATCTGTATCAACTGTGATAGTTAACGTTTATTGTACCAATCTGGGCAATGAACACATGTGGGATTAATTGAAGGGTGGAGAGATAAATTGTTTAGCGAGCCTCACCTTTCTGGTCTCTTGCTCTCTGATGGTCAGAGCAGCTAGTTGCCTGCTTCATCTGGCAAGGTTCACTTCCTGCAAGACATCCATGAGAAGAAGCCATGCGCCCCTACTCTGATGCAGCCCTGGGTGCTGGAGAAGCCACGTGGAGACCCCTGCCAGTGCTGAGATGCTTACACACTCACTGATTAGGCTTTCTTCGTGCGTTCAGCGTCATTGCATGTGTTGTGTGAGATTGAGGTGGACTTTGCAGATCAGTGCCAGACATATGGGCTAATGTTGAACTTGTGGGTTGGTATGCTTTCTTAATGTAAACTTACCCTTTATATAAAACTGTCTCATAAAATATGAGTGTCTGGGAATTTTGTTTCTCTAGTCTATGAAGACTAACAAATCAACAAAATATATTAATGGTGAAAGATGAAATAATACTAACTACAGAGTAGGGAACTTTGATAAAGATCATCCAACGACCATTACAGCAGTACATTGACAGGTTCAGCCCAGAAGTTCAAGTCAGATTCAGAAAAGGAAATGAAACAAGGGATATCAGCACTCATGTCATATGCTTCTTGGCTCAAGCACAGGATAACAGAAAGACTTTACTGGTGTTTTATTGACTAAACTATCCAAATGTGTGGACCCTAATAAACTATGGATAACCATGAGGAGAGCAGTAATTCTAGAACACTTTATAGTGCCCATAAGGAAATTGTTCACAGATCAAGGAGCAGTTGGGCAAACAGCATAAGGGAACACTGTGTAGTTTCTGATCAGGAAAGGTGAGTGACAAAGATTTTCCTTTTACCATATTTGTTCAATCTGTATGCTGAGCAAATCATGGGAGAGGCTGCCTTATATGAAAAAGAAGGTGGCATCAGGATTGTAATAAGGCTTATTAATAACCTGATGCTGTACGGATGACACAACCTTGCTTACTAAAAGGGAGAAGGACATGAAGCACGTTCTGATGAATATCAAGGATTAAAGCCTTCAGTTTGGACTACAACTCAGTGAAAAGCAGATTAAAATCCTCACAAGTGGAGTACCAGGTAACATCATGATAAATGGAGAAGAGACTGAAGTTGTCAAGAATTTTTCTTGCTTAGATACATGGAAGCAGCAGTCAAGAAATCAAAAAATGAGTTGTATTAATTAAAACTGCCACATAAGACCTCTTTAGTGTATTGTAAAACAAGGATGTTACTTTGAGAACTAAAGTGTGCCTGGCCCAAACCATGATATTTACCATTGCCTTGTTGTGTTTGAAATTTCGATATGAATGAAGAAAACCAAAGAAGAATCTATGCATTTGAATTATGATGCAGGAGAAGAATAAATTACTATGTACTGCTAAAAGGACAAAATCTGTCTTTAAAAAATTCTGGCCAGTGTGCTCCTTAGAGAGAAGGATGTCAAGACATACATCCTTGTCTTACGTTGTTTGGACATAATGTCAGGAGAGATCAGGCAATGGAGAAGGACATCATACTTGGTAAAGTGGAGGGGCAGTGAAAACGAGGAAGACCCTCAGTGAGGGGGACTGACACCCTGGCTGCAACAATGGGCTCAGACATAGGAACAATTGTAAATATTGCTAGGACCAGGCAGTGTTTCATTCTTTGTGCCTAGGGTCACTATGCGTAGGAGAATACTTTATGTCACCTAGCAACAATTACAACATAAAGTGTGGTAAATATGACAGATTTACCAGAATAACCAAGTTATTGAAAGTTTTATCACTAGCATTTTGTGTTGCGACCCTTTGTGGGTAGAACAACCCTTTCACAGGGGTCGCCTGATATATAGCAGTAGCAAAGTTACAGTTTTGAAGCAGCAATGAAAGCAATATCATGGTTTGGGGTCACCACCACATGAACTGTTTGCAAGGGCCGCAATATCAGGAAGGTGGAGAACCACTGCACTAGGGTAAGTTGGCAGAATGTGATTTCTGATGTGTTGCAATCAGGCTACAACTTCAATGAAAGAATGACACGATGTTAATTGTGAGGAAATAGAAGAGGTATTTCAAACGGACAGCAATTGTATTTAAAAATTGATCTTACTTTTTGAAATATCTGTATTATATATTTAGCTAAGAAGTTTTTGAGTATGGGATTATTAGCTACATCAAAATATGGCCATGTTAGACTGCTATTCTGTTAGCTATTTAATTTGTTTAGGCATATCTGCATTGAGAATACAATTAAACATACTAGTACATGCTGCTTCTTAAATTAATACTAAAGTCAATACATTTTTAATATTTTATTCTGATTAATTTGTAATCATAAATATTGTTTTGTTAAAAATTAAATGTTGCTATTTTTCTGAAGTGTCTAATCTACTACTATTATTTCTATCTACTAGGATTCCTATATTTGTACTCTCTGTAGGGTCACTTTTATTTGGAACAATTACAAATATGTATCTCTTCCAGTAAGTTGGCCAAGTAGTTGAATTCAAATTTCCTGACTTCCAGTGCTTAAAATTCAGTAGTTCAATTATATTCATAAAAGTTGTAAAATCATTACAACAATAAATTTTAGAACATTGCTCATTGTTATTAGCTCCCCCTTTGCCCCAGCCTTCCTTGTCATGCCCCCAAGAAACCATTAATTATTAAAAAATAGAACAAATTTAAAATTGTCAAAAATGAGATGAAATGATAATACATTACCTATTAACATTACATAACTATAATAGCCACAATATACTTTATATTGTTCTCTTCCTAATAATAAGGTTATTTACTGCCCTTGACAGGGGTCTGAGACTAATTGAGCAGAGACAACTTTAAACTTAGACCTTGGATTTAATGCTGATATTCCATAGGGCAAAAGAAGGAGAGGCACGCTATCCCAAGGGTATAGAACTGTCTGTAGTTGGACTTTGGTTCAGACATCTTGTCTTTAAATGTGCCCAATGAAGGTGGCCTGAAACTACTGTTCACTTAAAATTTTAATGTCTTCCTTGATTTTTATGACATGTACTAATCTATAATACTATTTTTAGCTTGCCTCTACTTGTAAAGTTTCATTTTCATAACAGTGTCTTAAATGCTATGCCATTGGATAAATTAATGACACATCGGTATAATTAACTTGTGCTCAAGGTGTTAGTTGATAATGTTCTCTTATATAAAATGATAATTATTTATCTAAAATAAACTAGACTCACTTCCATCTAGTCGATGTCAACTCATAGAAATCCTATAGAATAGGGTAGAATTTCCCCATGGGTGTTGGGGGCAAAGCTGACTACTCCTTGGGCAAGAAGGACAGGGCCATCATCTCCCATGGTTAAGGCAAAGGCCCCATGGGAAGATGCTAATAACTCAAGGAGCTCATGCCCTGAATGGCCTGATATTTGCCTTAAAGTAGACATGCCCCCTCTTATTCCCTGGGAAACTTCTGAAGCACAACATTCTACAGAAGATTAGATATACTCCCTGTTCCTGGATTCATCCTCCTCTTGAGTCCATGTGATATTCCTTAGGCAGTTTTGCCTGTATAAATTCACACACTGCAGTTGCTTGGCAATCTTCTCCCTCATCAGGGGAAAAGTCTCCATCTGGCCTTAGCCTTCTGTATCTTGTCTTCTGTCTTTCATTCATTTCCCCAGCATCTTCCCTCCAGTGTTCAAAAGCTGCACAGGTGGTAATGGGAGAAAAAAGCCCATCATTCTTCCATGGAGCAGCTAATGGCTTCGAACTACTGACTTTAAGGGTCTGTACCCAAACATACCCATTATATCACCAGAGATATATATATGAGCATCATAGATATAAGAGTGGATTTGGGACTCACAATTAATTCTAACTCCTATCAAAGGATAATTAGCTCCCTGCTTGATACTCAGTCTCACAAAGAGATACTGAATATATGGGTGCTACATCACAATGTAGTGAAGAAACAGAATGGTGGCAGGCTCTCAGAAAGAATAGCATCTGGAGTCTTCGGTGCTTAGGTGCTTCAAACAAGCAGCCACACAATTGAGGCATCAACTAAATCCACATAACAGCCTATGTGAATCAAGGATTGTAAATAATAAAATCTACATGTGAAGGAGGCAATAGTATCAGAGTTTAAATTGTGTATACCTGGTTTGCAGTAGACTGTGAATGACAATGAAAGCCCAAATTCATTTGAAGGGTTCACAAATGTATTGGGTTTTCCTCTTTATTGCTGCTTGGTAACTGTGTTACCAAGCACAATGCCCTTCTCCATGAACTAGTTTCTCCAGGCTTGTTTAAAGTTTGTGAGACCCAGTCTCACTATCGTTGCCTCTGAGGAGCATTCTGACAGTAATTCTTTCAAGACATGTTTGTTGGTCCTTTTGTCACTCCATGCTGTTGTTGTTAGTTGCCATGTACTTGGCTCTGACCAGTAGGGATTCTATGCACAACAGAACAAACACTGCACAGTTCATAATCGTTCTAAACCTGAACCCGTTGATGTAGCCACGATGTCAATCCATCTTGTTGAGAGCCTTCTTTTTCTTTGCCCTTCCACTTTATCAACCATGATGTACTTCTCCGGGGACCGGACTCTCTGGACACCATGTCCAAAATATGTCAAATAAATGCTTGTCCTCCTTGCCACTATGGAGCACTCTGGCCTTACTTCTCCCAACACAGATTGGTTTGTGTTTGTAGCAGTCCATAGTACTTTCAACATTCTTCATAAGCACCCAATTCAAATTCATAAAAACGTCTACGGTCTTCCTTATTCAATGCATTTGAGGCAACAGACAATGTCATGGCTTTGGTCAGATACACTATAGTCCACAAGTAATACCCTTGTTTTTCAACTCTAGAATTCTTGTGTAGCAGATTTACCTAATGAAATACATCTTTTGGTTTCTTGACTTCTGCTTCCATGATCATTGATTGTGGATCCAAGCAAGACAAAATCCTTGACAACATCAACTTTTGTTCCATTTATCATGATGTCATCAATTGGTCCAGTTGTGAAGATTTTGGTCATCCATATACAAGTTGAAATCTGTACTGAAAGTTGCAATCCTTGATCTTTATCAGCAAGTGCCTCAAACACTCCTCCCTTTCAGTAAGCAATGTTGTGTTATCTGCATATCACAGGTTGCTGATTAGCCTAAATCCTATCTTGATGCTACATTCTTCTTCATATAATGCAGCTTCTCTAATTATTTGCTCAGCATACCGATCGATCAAGTAGGGTGAGAAGATACAGCCCTGACACACATCTTTCCTGATTTTAAACCGTGCATTATCCCCTTGTTCTGTTCACATAAATGCCTCTTGATTCATGCACAGGTTCTGAATGAGTACATTGAAATGTTCTGGAATTTCCATTTTTCTCAAGATTATCCATAGATTATTATGGTTCACATGATAGAATACCTTTGCATAATCAATGAAACACAAGGCAACATCCTTCCGGTGTTCTCTGCTTTGAGCCGAGATCTGACATCAGCAATGATATCCATTGTTTCGTGTCCTCTTTGGAATCCAGCCTGAACTTATGGCAGTTCCCTGTCAGTGACCTGGTATAAACTTTGTCGGATAATCCTAAGCAAAATTTTACTTGCGTGTGGTATCAGTAATGTCACTCTATGGTTTGAGCATTCTGTTGCATCACCTTTCTGTGGAATGGGCAAAAATATGGACCTTTTCTAGTCCGTTTGACGACTACGTGTCTCCCAAATTTTCTGGCCTAGAAGATTGAGTGCTTCCAGTGCTTCTTTGGGGTGTTGAAACATTTCAATAGGTACTCCATCAATTCCTCGAGCCTTGTTTTTGGCCAGTGCATTCAGTACAGTCTGAACTTTTCCCTTCAGTATCATTGGCTCTTGCTCATATGATTATATGATCAAGAACCAGTGGCAGTGCATAGTATTTATATACCCTTCATCAACACCATATTCAAGTACATCAATTCATCTTTGGTATTCCTTATTCAATATCCAACACAACATCCTTGCCTCTAAGGAGCATTTTGACAGTACTTCTCCCGAGACAGATCAGTTTGACATTTTGGCAGTCCATTGGTTCTTTCAATATTTTTTTGCAATCCCCGTAATCCAAAAGCATCCATTTTTCCCTGGTCTCCTTAGTAGTTTCCCAGCTTTCATCTGCTTATGCGACCATTGAAAATGCAATAGTTTGGTTCAGCTGCAGTTCCATCCTCTAAGTTACGCCTTTATTCTTTAATATTCATTTTCTTTGCTATCTTGACTTTGCTTCGATGAAAGTTTGTTGTTGAACAAAATAAAATGGAACACTTACAACCTAGAGTAGCTTTTTAAAAAATATTGCTGTTCCAGTTGTAGTTAAGTGATATTGGGTAATTTCTGAGTCACAGAGATCCTATGTACATCCAGCTTTGTGTAACCACTGCTACACACCATCTCGTAGACAGATGTCCTCTTTTTCGCCGCCACTATACTTTACTAACCACAATGTCCTTGTCTAGAAGCTGGTTTCTCCTGGTAATATGTTTAAAGCATAGAAGAAGTCTTGCTATCATAATTCTAAAGAAAAATTAGGTTATATTTCTTTAAAAACAGTTTTTTTTTGTTTTTTTAGCAATCCATAGTGCTTTCTATATGTTACCAGCATCATAATTCAAACGCATGTGAATCCATTCTTGCTGTCTTATTTGTTCAATGTCCAACTATCACATGCATATGAGGCATATCTAATTTCATCTTTTCCAGATAAAATTAATTAAATCAGATTTTGCAGTGGAGGGATTTTATGAATACATGTATATACATAAAGCAATTTGTCTTAGCTTTGCTTTGAAAATTTAAATCATACTATACTTAATGAAATAACCAAATTAAGGACTATAATCCTTGAAATTCATCAAGTGTTTCAAGTCCTCTTCACTTTCAGCAAGCAAAGTTGGGTCGTCTGCATATCACAGGTTGTCAGTAAGCCTTCCTCCATAGCTGATACTGTTTCTTCTTTGAGTAGTACTGCTCCTTTTCATTATTTGATGATTGCTTGCTCAGTGCACAGATTGAGTTAGTGTGTTGATAGGATCGAACCTTGACACACACACTTTCTTGCTGGTACCCTCATTCCTTGTTAAACTGATTCCTTGTGCAGTAATTCCTCGCTGTTTGCACTACTGCCTTTTGTTCCAAGTACTAGTCCTGCATGAGCACAGTTAAGTGCTCTGGAATTCCCTTTTTTCTCACAGCTCCCTGTGTCATGCTTCACACTGTTAAATGCCTTGGGGTAGTCAGTAAACACAAGCATACATCTTTCTGGTATTCTCTGCTTTCACCC
The DNA here is from genome assembly GCF_050624435.1 of Tenrec ecaudatus. Classification (NCBI taxonomy): domain Eukaryota; kingdom Metazoa; phylum Chordata; class Mammalia; order Afrosoricida; family Tenrecidae; genus Tenrec; species Tenrec ecaudatus. The sequence continues at coordinate 102,602,600 of NC_134532.1, read as the reverse complement.
CAAATCCATCTGACCTCAACAATCATATCCTCTGTTCCATGTCCTCTTCTGAAAGCCTTGGATTTCTGGCTACTCTCTGTCAACATAGTGCAACTATTCACTGATCTTCAGTAAACTTTTATTTGCTTGGGTTATCGATGATGTGTTTCAATTATTTGTATATTTTGGTTCATCGTTCTTTGGAATGGGCACAAATAAAATACAGATATTTTCTAGCCAGTTGGTCAGCTCTCTTCCAAATATCTTGACATAAACAAGTGAGAGTTTCCATTTCAATTGGTATTCCACTAATTCCCAGAGCTTTGTTTTTGGCTAATGCCGTCAGTTAAATGTAATTTTTTTCTTTCAAAACCATTAGTACTTGATCATAGGCTACCTATTGAAATGGTGAAATATATGTGTTATTTTTTTTACAATGACTGTATATTATTTTTGTCTTCTATTGATACATCTTGCATCATTTAATATTTTGCACATTATGAAAAATTCCAAACTTACTGCCATCAAGTGGACTTTGACTCACAGCAATTATATAGCACAGAATTGAACTCCCCTTGTGTGATTCAGAGACTATAACTCTTTATTACTTGAGGGTAATTAGACCAGCTATCCCGCATCAAGCAGCATCTGAAATGAGGCGTGCGGATGAAAGAAAAAGAAAGAGAAATGTACAAAGCATGGGATTGGGAGGACTGCAGTCTTATGGACTGAAGCACTGAGCATATTCGAAGCTTGGTTTTTATATTCTTCTTACAAGGGAATGGTTACAGAACAAACATTAAAGCGCTTGCTCTAAAAAAAAAAACATTCTGAACCTCTTCTCTATGGAAAACTTTACTTAACTCTGTCTAAACACTTGACTAATAAAAGCACTAGATTCTAAGGTAAGCACAAAGACATGCAGGGTTTTAAAGAATCTTAAAGAGGTCATAAACAACTGAGTAATCTCACACTGCTTCTAGGTGCAAGATCATAAAGAACTGAGTTATCTTGAAATTCTTTTAGCTACAAGATAAACAGAGGAACAGGGGACTAATTAGTCACCCATCAATTAACACCTTGACCAGCCAACACCTCCTACAATTACTAGAATAGAAAACCTCATCTTTCTCCCTCATAGTACCTGGTGGTTTCACACTATTGAATTTATGCTTAGCCACTCTATATACAACTCCCTACACCAACCAAGCTCTTCATTCATGGAATGAACTTTAGGCTTAAATATATCCTTTAGTTCTTTTGGTTTATGATATGCTGAACACGGAGGTGTCGTGGGGAGGAGACGAGCCAGACAGGGTGCAGTGTAGCAACAATGAAACACACAACTTTCCTCTTGTTTTTCAATACTTCCACTCCACCACTCTCGTGATCCCAGTTCTCCTTTACAAATCCAGCTAGTCCAGGGGATGTACACTGGTACAGATAGGAATTGGAAGCACAGGGAATTCAGGACAGATGATCCTCTCAGGACCAGTGGTGAGAGTGGCAATAACAGGGGTTGGAGGGAAGGTGGGATAGAAAGGGGAAATTGATAACAAGCTTATACATATAACTTCCTCCCTGGGAGATGGAAAACAGAACAGTGAGTGAAGGGAGACTTTGGAATTGTAAGATATGACAAAATAATAATAATTTATAAATTATCAAGGTTCATGAGAGAGAGGGGAATGGGGAGGGAGGGAAAAATGAGAAGCTGATACCAAGGGCTGAAGCTGAAAGCAAATGTTTTGAGAATGATGAGGGAAACAAATGTACAAATGTGCTTGACACAATGGATGGATGTATGGATTGTGATGATTTGAATGAACCCCTAATAAAATGATTTTATAACCAAGCTGATTTCAGGAACCCAAGTGGAAGGTGAATTTTGAGAATGACGAGTGCAACGAATGTATACGGGTGCTTTGCTCCATTGATGTATGTATGGATTGTGATAAGAGTTGTATGAGCCCCAATAGGATTTATTAATTATTAAAAAAGATACACTAAACACGTTCTTTGTTTTTGGTTGTCTAACTCTAGGTCTTTGCACATTTCATTATAACACTTTATTTTGTCTTCAGCTGCGTTTCGAAACTTTCAGTTCTGCTCTTTGACTTCATCAACTCTATTTGCTTTAGCTACTCTACAATTAAGAACAAATTTCAGGGTCTCTTCTGACATTTACTTTAATCTTATCTTTATTTCCTGTCTATTTAAAGACCTTTTGCCTTCTTCCTGAATGATGGTCTTAATATGCTCTCACACCTCATCAGGTCTGCTGTCATTAATGCTCAGTGTTCAGTGGAACAAATGTACTCATGAGGTGTTTTAGAAATTAAGTAAGACCTATTCATAGTTGTATTCGGGCTGTCGTGGGCTTATTTTAATTTTCCTGAGCTTGAAACAGAACTGACATATATGTAATTGATGGTCTGTTCCACTGTATCCCCTGGTCTGATTTTAGCTGCTGATATTGAATTTTTCCATCATCTCATCCCAGATGTAGTCAGTTTGATGTGTGTGTATCCCAAACGGAGAGGGCCACATGCATAGTCCTTCTTTATGTTTTTTTAAGGTATTTGTGATGGAGAAATAATTAGTATTGAAAAATTCTACTATGTGATATAAAGCGTTGTTTCTTTCACCATGGCCATACTTTTCAGACACTGTCCCTTCCTCTCTAATTACAACTTTTGCATTTGAATCACCAATAATTATCTATGCAGCACTTCTGCATGTAAACCCATTAATAATTCTTCCTAGTAATAGTGATTACCTACTCTGATTTCTGGAATCCAGACCATAAATTGAATTTACTCCTCATGTGAGTACCCAGGCAGCAGAAAAGCTACAAAACTAGTATTCTTTTAGGAATTTTCTGGAGAGCTTTTCTACTCTGTAAATGAAAGAGTCTTTTTAAAAAAATCATTTTATATGGATCTCTTATAATATTCCATACATCAATTGTATCAAGCATATTTGCACATATATTGTCATCATCATTTTCTAAGCATTTACTTTCTATTTGAGCCCTTGATATCAGCAACTCCTTTTTTTACTTCCCTCCCCCTTCCCACACTCATGACTCCTTGATTACTTATAAATTATTATTGTTTTCATATCTTACACTGAATTCTGTCTCTCTTCACCCATGCTTCTGTTGGGGAGGGTGGTATGTGTAGATCTATCGGCTGCCCCTTTCTTCCAACCTGCCCCCACCTTACCCTGCCCTCCTGCTATCACTAATTCCATTTATATCCCTGAGAGGTTTATCTGACTTGGAATCCATGTGTTGTGAGCTCTTATCTGTACCACTGTACATGCTTTGGTCTAGCTAGGACTGAAAGGCAGGACTGGGGTCGTGATAGTAGAGGATGAGGAAGCCTCAAAGAACCAGAGGAATATTATATGTCTCATCAATGCTATAAAGTGTCCTTTCTGACTCATCCCTTCCTTGTGACCCTTCTGTGATGAGATTTCCCATTGTCTACAGATGGGTTTGGGGTCTCTGTACTGACCCTCCTCATTCTCAACAGTATGTTTTTGTTTTGTTTTTTCTTTTGGATCTTCTGATGCCTATTACTTGATTCTGTCAACACCACATTATTGCACAGGCTGGTATGCTTCTTCCATGTGGGCTTGTTGCTTCTCTAATAGATGGCCACTTGTTTAATGTTAAGCCTGTACGATCCCAGATGCTATATCTATTGATAGTGGGCACCATCAGAGTTCTTCACCACATTTGCTAATGTACCCATTTTGTCTTCAATGGCTGTGTTGGGAGGCTGAGCATCACAGGTGGTTAGAACAAAGTGTTCTTGTGTTGATGAGGGCTTGAGCAAAGGCCCAAAGTCTGCCCATTGCTCATTGTATTTCCATACAAATATATGTACATAGGCCAATACCTCTATTTTTATGAATTAATATACGGTATTTACATGTGTGGACACCTATGTTTATATCAATATCCATAGCTTTGAATCGTATATTTTTCCTCTGTTTCCTTCCTCTTTCCCAAACATCATGCCCACCCTTCTTCTGCCTCTTAGTAATTCCTCTCAGTTAGATGGCTGTTGTTTTAACATCATCAGGATCTCTATGTCCTCCTTGTTGCTGTTTTAATTCCCTAGTTGTTCTGTCTATGGTGTAGTCTGCTCTCCACTCCTTTCAAATGCCTCCTTCTCCCCTCAAGACCCTGAAGAAACTTTGGTTCCATTGCTTTCTCCTTGAGCTTACTCCCAGGCCTTTCTTATATGGGTTGGAAAAGCAACAATAACAGAGACAAAACAAAAAGAAAATGAAAGTTGAGTTAAAAGAGAAGAGAAAAAAAGAAAATGCAAAAAACCATACATAGTTCCAAATCTGTTCTCTGACCTTTATGACTCTCTCCCCACTGGCCCTGGGGGTTCTGGAAATTGCCCCTCCTTAACTGGTTTATTTTGGGGGCTCCTCCCGGCTCTGCAGGCTTTGTTGCTTTTCTTTTCTTCCGTCAACAACAGCCTCAATCCATCAAAGCTCTTAATAAATACTTACATATATAGTCTTATATTTGTACAAATTTGTACACATATATATCTAAATATATCGTTTCAGTTATTTCAGAAATATTTGACTATATTTTACAACATAGATATGCTCATCCTTCTTGTCATTTGTGGCATATTAAAATGCTACACCAGCAGCATAATTCACACACATTAATTCCTCCTCCTTCTTCCTAATTCATGTCTAGCTTTGTACACAGTATGAATTGTTCAAAAACCAGGTACACCTTAGTCTTCAAAGTGACATCTTTGCTTTTCAACAATTCAATTAGATCTTTTGTAACAAAATGTACCACTGAAGTAAGCTTTTTGAGTTTCTGAATGTTGTTTCCATGAGTGGTGATTCTGACTCCAGTTAAGATGAAATCTTTGATAAAGCCAATTTTTTTTTTTTTTTGCTTTTTGGACCAGTGGGGTAAACTTTTGCTTTATTTATGTCGAAATGTAATTCACATTGAAAGCCATAAACTTAGATCATCATCAATAAGTGATTCAAGTCCTTTTAATTTTCAGTACAAAAGGTTGTTTTGGGTTGTTAGTAAATTTTCTTAAAGACTCAATTCCATAAGCTTTACTCCTTCAGCTTGCTAGATAACTTGCTTAGCATACAGTTTGAATAAGTAATGTGAAAGGGTGCAGCCATGACACATTTTTTTTATTTTAAGTCCCACAGTAGCCTCTTGAACTGTTAAACCTACTGCCCCTTGGTCCATGTATATATTCTGCATGAACACAATTGTTCCTATTGTTAGGTGAGGTCAAGTAGGTTAAAACCCATTGTCACATTATGCACAACAGAACTAAATGCTCCCCCATCCTCCAACATCCTCACAATTGTTCCTGTGCCTGAGTCTACTGTGGCGACCCTGGTGTCAATTCATATCCTTGATGGGCTTCCTCTTTTGGGCTGCGTCTCTACCTTACCAAGCATGACTCCTTCTCCAAGAAGTGGTTTCTATTAACAATGTGTTCATGTAAAATGAAGCCTTATCATCCTTGTTTTTAAGGAGCATTCTGACTTCCAAGCATTCTGTACATCTTCCAAGACAAATTGCTTTTTCCTTTTCATAGGACATGGTATTTTCAATATTCTTTGTCAGTACTACAATTCAAATGCACCAATTCTTCCCCAGTGTTTATTATTCCATGCCCAACTTGGGTCAGGCATATATTAGACCTCAAAAATCATCCTAGCTCTCAAAAACTCTAACGACGTCTTGGGCAGCAGATTCACATAATGCAACTCAATTTTTGACCTGTGACTGCTGCTTCCATGAGCATCGATTGTGTACACAAGCAGACAAAATCCTTGATAATTTCAATCTTTTTTTATTTATCATCATGTTACCTATTGAGCCATGTGGTAGTTACATAAGCTGTTGTCAATTAGAGAGAATTATGAACGAAGGGGTAGAGGTTAGCTTGCCAATCTGATTGCAGCTTGATGACCTCATTAGGAGGCAATAAGCAGATAAATAGTGGCTAGAGGCAGGATGTGGGCTCAGTCTCTGGGCGACATTGCAGCTAACAAGACACATGAAGCTAGACTACTGTCCTGAGCTGGAGGAGCCATGTGGAAACACCTGCCAGTGCTGAGATGCTTCAACACCACTGGATCCCCAAGACTTCCCAGGCACTAATCTGTGATCTTCCTGCATTCTGCATCATTGTATGTGTTTCATGAGCCTGAAGAGAACTTTATAGATTGGTATCAGATGTATGGGCTAATATTAGACTTATGAACTTGATATGGACTGGCCTGGGATTTTTGAGTCTCCCTGGATTTGTTTCACTATTCTACCCAGACTAACACCAATTGCCTGTGAGGATTTGGGTCTTCTTTATAATGAATTGTAATCCATACTTAACTCTGAAATTCTTGACATTCATCAGCAAATGCTTCAAATCTTCCTCACTATCAGCAAGAAAGTTTGTCATCTGCATATTACAGACTGTTAATAAGCCTTTATCTAATCCTGATGCCCCATTCTTCCCCATATAAACCCACTTCTCTGGTCATTTGCTCAGCATACAGATTGAACAGGTATGGTGAGAGGGCACAACCCTGAAACACATCACTCCTGATTTTAAACCAAGCAGTATGCACTTGTTCCGTTCCCATAGCTACCTCTTGATCCATGTACAAGGTCCACACGAGCACAATGACATGCTGTGGAATCCCCATTCTTCTCAACATATCCAAAGACGATTCTGAATGTCAGATTCCTTAGCTCAATAAAACAAAATAGATATATTTCGGACATCCTCTAATTTCAACCTAGATACATCTGACATTGGCAATGATATCCCTTTTTACGCATCCTCTTCTGAATCCTCCCTGAACCTCTGGTGACTTCCAGTCAATGTATTGTTGCGACCATTGTTGGATGATCTTCAGCAAAATTTTTCTTGCATGTAATATCAATGATATTATTGTACTGTGTGAGTATTCTTTGGGCCCACATTATTTTGGCATGTGTACAAATATGGATCTCTTCCACTCAGTTGGTCAGCAGTTGTCTTAAACTTTTCTGGTAGAATGTTTCCAGTGCTTCATCAAATTGTTGAAACATAAAATTAGTATTCTATCCATTCCTGGAGCGTTATTTTGGCTAATATTTTCTGTATAGCTTGAACTTCTCCCTTCAGCACCATTGGTTCTTGCTCTTATGCTACTTCCTGAAATGGTGGAATGTTAACTAGTGTTTTTTTCTTTTCTTCTTCCTTTCTTTTTTGTACAGTGACTGTGTATTATTTCCATCTTTCTTAATGGCTTCCTGCATTGTTTAATATTTGGCCCATTGAATATTTTTGCTCAATATTTGGCCCATATAATATTTTATTATTGCAACTCGAGACTTGAATATTTCTTTAGGTTATTCTTTCTTCCCAGTTTCAGATATGTTTAGTGTGTTCTTCCTCTTTGCATTTCTCAATATAGCTCTGGACTTTCCTTATAATATTTTACTTTGTCTTTTTAAAGCAATCTTTTCAAATTTTATCTGCATCCTTTCTTCCATTTGTTTCAGCTACGTAAGAGCAAGTTTCACTGTCTCATCTGACATCAACTTTGATATTATCTTTCTTTTCTGACATTTGAGTTACCCTTTGCTTTCTTCATGAATGATACTCTTGATGTCCCTCCACAGCTCATCAGCTCTTTTTCCTTGGTTTTCAAGGTAGTAAATCTGCTCTTCAGATGTTATCAAATTCAGGGGGGATAGAATCAAGGTCGTATCTTGGCTTTTGTGGACTTTTTTCATTTTCATCAGCTTTAAACTGAACTTAAATATGAAGTGATTGATGGTCTCCTCCACAATGATCTCCTAGCCTGATTTTCAACTGCTGATATTGAGCTTGTCTAGCATCTATTCCCACAGATGTATTCAATTTAATTTCTGTATATTTCATCTAGAGAACTTGTGTACAGTCATTTTTTGTGTTATTGAAAATATATTTGCTGTTAGAAAATTGTTATTCCAGCAAAATTCTTTCTTGCAGTCTCCAGCTTCATTGCTATCACCCAAGTCTATATTTTCCACCTACTGTCTTTTACTCTTTGATGAACACAATTAAGTGTTCTGAAATTCTTATTCTTCACATTACTATATTAGTTTTTTCTGATCCACACAACCCAATGCATTTGCAGAGTCAAGGAAACATGTGTAAATGTATTTCTGTTATTCTCTCCCTTCAGCCATGATCTATTTGATAGCAGCAAAGATATCCCTCATACCACATCCTTTTCTGAATCTAGCTTTCATTTCTGTTAATTCTTTGTCAATGTACTTCTGAAATGTTTTTTTAAATTATTTTAAATAAAGTTTCTACCCACCTGTCTGCTAGTTTGTCAGCCAGTATGAGCTTGCATGTTGTTGTGATGTTATAAGTTATGTGGCTTATTTTTCAAACACTCGGAGAGCCACCCAGTCTCCTTGGAACTGACAACTAAGAACACACTGTGCAGAATGAATAGGCTGTTGACTTCTAAATACAAAGCCATTAAATACCTTATGAATAGCAGCAGAACCTTTTCAGACAGACTGATAAACTTATGAATACCAGTGAAACATTATCAGATATACTGAAAATCTTCTGAATAGCTATGGAACCTTGTCTGATATAATGCTATAATATTAGCACCTCAGCTCTGAAGGTCCTCAAAGTGCAACTGAGGAAGAGCTGCCTGGACAAGTTATTTGATTAGATTCATATTTGTCAGATTCCAGATAAAAATGACCCAGCAGAATGCATAAAATCATCAAACAATATCATTTAGCTGCCAGGAATTCAGGTCAATTCAGAAGAGGACTTGCAGCAAGGAATATTATTTCTACTGTCACATGTCTCTTAACTTAACAGAGAGAATATAAATATAATATTTACTTTTATTAGTAAAACCAATAAACTGTTAAATGTTCATGGAAGCAGCATTTAAGGAAGCAAATGAGGCATTGAATTGGGTACATACTGCACAAAGCCTCTTTAAAGTATTGAAGATCCAAGATGCCACTCTGAGTACTGAAGCCAGGGTAATTTCGATCACCTCATAAGCATGTGTATGTTGAATATCAAATAAGAAAGATAGAAGTGATGCATTTGAATTATGATGTTGATGCAGAATAATGAAAATACTTTGGACTAGTGAAAATAAATGTGTTTTCTAAGACGTGTAGTTGCAATATTCCTTTGCAGTGAGGCTTTTGAGACTTCATTTCATGCATTTTGGACATATTGTTAAGAGAGACTAGCCCTGGAATAGAACATCCTGCATGCTAAAGTCATGGGAGAGTGAAAAAGAGACAAGTCCTTTACAAGATGGACTGACACGGTGACTCTAACAATCAGCTCAAACATACCAATTTCAAAGATGGCAAAGACAAGGTAACATGTCCTTCTGGTTTACATGGAGTTGCTTGAGTCAGAAACCCGTAGCAAGCAAAAGTATCTATATTTTTTTCCCTACAAAGGTCAAATATGTAATAACATATGCAACACTAATGTAATGACACACTGCATTGTAGTTCTTTGATCCATAATCACTATTCATGGAAGCAGCAGTGAAGAGATCTGAAGATGCATTACACTGGGTAAATCTGTGACATATGATCGCTTTAAAGTGTTGAAAAGCAAGGAAAATGAAGATGCTCTGACCCAAGCCTTGGTATTTTCAACTGCCTATACATATCTTGGACACTCAAAAAGACAGACTGAAAGAAGTGATGCAGTTAAATTATCATGGCAAAGCATACTGAGGGTGTTAAAAAAACAAACAAATTTATCTTTGAAGAAGTACATCCAGCATGCTCTTTACACTCAAGGATGATGAGACGAGACTTTGTCTCACATACTTTGGACACGCTGTCCGGAGACAATAGTCCCTGGAGAAGGGCATCTTGCTTCATAGAGGGGCAATGAAGAAGAAGAAGGCCCTTAACAAGACATATTAACACAGTGGCTCTCCATCTTCATGATCACTTATTCTAGCACCTCACTCTGAGGATCATAATGTATTATGCCGGGTTGACTAGAGAAATAAATCTAGTAACATTCATATATGTGTAACAAAGAACTTTCAAGAAATAATTATATATCAAGAAAACATCCAAGCTGAGTCCAACTCAAGTCCGTAATCCTAGTCCCCAAGTCCCTCTTCAGATTCTTACAGCTATATGCACTGACACAGAATGCCAAATGATCGCAGGCTGGTGGTACCAAGGCATGTGGATCCAATGGCAGTGGCTCTGAAAGCAATCAGGGTCAGTCAGCAGGAAGATGCAGGAAGAAAGTTGGGCAGGATGGGTTTCCCAGGGCCCTCCTTATGAAAAGATCACACCTACCAGGAGGAACCATCAGGCTGTTAGCCGGTTGACAGATTGAATACCACCCCTAAACTTTTATATATCTTCAAGTTGATGTGAAATTATGTAACTACCCCACAAACCTCAAACCTTTCCACTAGTAGAAGAACTATAACTCTTTGTGTTATACAGGAATTCCTACAAGACAAAAGGAAGTTTCAATTGATGTCTTCAGGTGGTACGTATAATTAATTGCTCAAGTATTGTGACTGCAGGAATAGAATTCCACTGACGTCTATAACTGGCCTGGAATACAGTCTTCCTCAAAGCCTCCAGATACAGCACAGGCCAAATAGCACCTTGATTTTGGTTTGTGACACAGAAGTAGAGGATTCCATTTTGCCCACGCAGAATGATTACCTACAACATTTTAGTATAATCCATTTGTGTTGTTTTAAGATGCTAAATTTGTGGTAATTTGCTAGAGCAGCAATAGAATTTTATTTTGAACTTCAATATTTATGTTTGATACATTAAATTAATTGCAAAACTAAATGGTGACGACTAGTCAATAAAAAGAAAGGTTGACATTGTAATACTTTTCCTGTCTTTATTTATTGTACTCTAACCTAAATTATACTTTGCATTAACAGATCGATATGTTGATGTGGAAGCACTCAGACTAATATCTGACGCTTAGCATTCTTCAGGTGATACAGAGTTTAAAATATCTATTACTTTAGTGCTTTCTTTCTTTGATGAATTTGCTAAATTGTTTCCATTTTAATCGGGGCAATCTGTAAACATTGGTTTCACTTACAATGGTTGATACAAATATTTCCCAATGCTGTCCAAGCAAATAATTAAAAGAACCCTAAGGCTAGGAAGAAAGATAGGAAGTATTTGTTTATTCTGAGACATTAACATTGAGATTGTATAAGATTGTAAGTGCAATTACACAACTTACTCAGCTGTTAAACACACCTTCATTTTGAGATGCTTCCAAATAGATTTTAGTTCCAAGCAATGAAAACCTTTTGCAGTTGATACCTTTGTTCGTTGTCATGGAGTAGGTGTTAAGGTTTTAACTTGTGTTGACCCTGCTTGAGTAAATAAAACTGCTCTAGAATGGTGTCAAAAACGACATCCAAGTCACACTTAGGGTCATGCCGAAGGGTTTCTTTCCAAGTCTGTACATCTTTGTAGAAGCAGATCCCTCCCCCCACCCCCCTTCATGGGGCAGCTGTTGGGTTTGAACTGCTAAATTTTCAGTTAGCAGCTGTAACTTTAACCACTTGTGCCACCAAGGTTGCTGACGGTAGTAATAAATCTAGGTAACTTGCATGCATAGCTCATCTTTGTATCTAAACACATGAGCAGAGATAGCAAGTAATATCAATCTGCTTGTTGCTGCACTGTGAGTATGTATACATACGAGAACAAGAATGTTCATGTTATTTTACTTAGCGTGCACACACAATAATCATAATTTAATCTAGAGTAGGACTATTACCTATACTTTGATATTATACTGTACTGTACAGAAAAAAATATTAATTCTGATCATTAGCAGGAGAGATGATAAGCACTGAACAAGCCCAGACTCTCCACAGGATCTTGTATTCTCTTTGTAGAGAACACTGTGGTCTTTCATAAAATTGAAATTGTTTTTCTTTCGTTTGGCTTTGATTTTCATTCTTAAGAAGAGAAATTGCTGCTAGTGTCTAGAACACACGTTGTCAAAGGAAAATTCCTTGTGACACTGTGTGACAAATAAAATTTAATCTGGGGTAAATGGCACATGCAAAGTATTTCACATCACACTTTTTGTTACACATGAAAAATTAAAATATTAAATCAATACAGTTATTCACTATGCTCTATATCACCTCATCATTTCTGACAGTAACCTTTGTTACAGGAGAAAAAATGTGAGAAATTGAGAAAGGCAGATAGAAATGAACACACACATTCGGAAAGAGTCTTGGATATTCAGATATATGGTAATTATCTAAAATCTTGTATATTTAACCAGATTTTAAGGAAGGCATAACAGTGAACTAGCAAATAATAAATTGTTGTAAAATATACCATATATACTCGAATATAAGCTGACCTGAGTATAAGTCTGAGTATCATTGTTACCTGGGAAACCAGAAAAACTGACTGACTCGAGTATAAGCCTTGAGTGGAAAATGCAGAAGTTATTGGTGAGTTTCAACAATAAAAACAAATGAATATAAAATTACTAAAAATTGAGACATCAGTGGGGTAATGTATTTGAATATTTATTTTAAGTAAAAAACATAAATAAAAGGACAAGTAATTTAACATTAGTAAACCAGCACAGTAAGTGAAAAATAGGTTCAACAAAAACAATAAGGTAGCAACAATGATTCCTTAAGAGTATTATTCCCTGAACTCAGTCAGCAACCAAGCTAAAATGTAAAGAGTTGAAATCCTTCAAAACTGGATTCCTCATCATCATCAGTATCCCAATGCAGAGCTTCAGCTGGTGTGAGGTCATCATAGATGCTGTCCTCACTGAGATCACGACATCACCATCACTGCTGTCATTTTCATACAAAGCACAGTCTCCACTGCCATCCATAGCATTACTAGTACGACATTTCTGGAAGGCACGTCACACCATGGCTTCTGGAATGTCTTCCCATGCATCTCGAACCCACTTTGCTATTAACTCTGTGTCAGGCTTCATGAGATTTCCTCCTTTTGTTAGTCAGGCTTGACCAGATGACATCCATTCATGCCACATCTTTCGCTCACAGTCTTTAAAAGGCTTTTTCAAACATACATCCAGAGGTTGCAATACAGATGTAAGCCCTCCTGGAAGAATGACTAAAGTAACTTTACTAGATTTTGCCAAATTTTTTTATGTCATCCAATAGGTGGGCTCTGAACATATCCCAAAGAAGTAACAATGGCTTTTCTTTAAGGGTGCTCCTGGTCATTGGTTCCAAATTTCTTCCAGCCATTTTTTTGTTCCGTCTTCATCCATCCAGCTTTTAACATGTGCACACATGTTTTTTGTGCTGAAAAACTCGGCTTATGCACGAGTTTATATGGCATGTTAAAACAGTGTTCACTCAAAGTTTTAAAAAGTCTAAAGGACACAACTACACTGCTGTTTAGACACATAAAACAATGATCTTCCTCTGGATTTGCTGCATTGTGACCAATAAAATTTGAGTCTAACTTCATTTTTCGCTCCATTTCAAAATCTTATTAAGAATTCATTACAATTCTCCCAAATGCCAATATCCAAAGATAATCCAAACTGTGAAGACACTAAATTTTCTAGATAAGATTTCTTTCTATTGGTCGGTCATTTGCCTATCAAACTCCTAGTGACCGCCCTGAACCAGAATCATATGCCCTTCCTTTCACACATGTGGCATCTACAACAAAGTTCCAGCTCTTCACATTTAGAACTCTTTACTTCTTGAATTTATTTATTTACTCTTAGATATATAATTTAGCAAATATATACTATGAGTTTCTGGAAGCATATATTCTTTTATCACATTTAATCTATATGATACAGAATTTGAGTGTTCCTTATTGGAACTAAATTTAGTATTGAACTTTATTTTGAAGAGTAGTTGGTGAGAAAAAAGAATAATTAATGGGAATATTAATAAAAATTACAATATTTATTTGCTAGACTCCTTTATATAAGTGTTATTATCTAGACTAATAGGTTACATAGACGCCTTAACAACATTTATTAATGCAATAACATTTTGTTTCTCTCTTTGATTTTTATCAAATATTTGTTTCATTTGATTTCTGTACAGCACTTCAGCTTCTTTTAAGGAAAATGCTCAAAGCCCAGCATCTTTAATACTTTTCCAATCAATGAAAACATTAGATCATCTTTCCCATAAAATTCTCATATTATATGAAAAAAATGTTTTCTAAATTTTATTTTATAAATGTCTTCTTTATACTAGCATTAAGATTTCCTGTAAATTTAAATCTAGTGGTGATCCTTCATGATTACATATAGAAGTTATCCTCCCCGACATCTATATACAAATTTATTCTGTTCGCTGTCTACCTCACAACCAGCTTTTTCAATTAGGGATCTGTGTTTAACAAAGCTAATTTTATTCCATTTTCAGTTTATTTCACAGTATTTATTACCTATACATTTTTAACTCACACAACCCTTCTCTGTTCTTCAAACATGATCTTAACCCACTGAAAATTAATTCCTGCATCTCTCATCTTATCATTCAATTCTTAGCTAGGATATCCTTTTTTTTCTTGATGAAGTGTTAGCTGGTCCACTGCCTTTTACATACGCAGGTAAAACTATATATTTTCTTATTGTCACCCTCTACTATACCTTTCTGTGTTCTCCTAATTTCCCCACTGGGTAAATAAATTCCTGCAGAGCAATTTGTTACATATTTTTTTTCTTTTTACTATTAGATATTAATTTCCTAGCACCATGTCTGGTCAAATTTATATTTGTTTAATATTATAGGAAGTGTTCCATACACATAAAAATGCACGTCAAAATAACCGATAAAAATTAAATACCAGTGATGTTTATTTAGAAAATATGTCAACAACATTTAGAAGTATATGTTTTGGTGTAAAATGTTCTGTATTTGAGGAATAGCTCTAAAATGTGCAAATGGATCAACCTCACTGCATTCGCGTTTATGCCAACTACTCGCAACCACATAGAGGGTTTCTAAAAGTGAACATTTTTACACCAGACAGTCTCTAGTTTCTTCTGCACATAAGTGGCATTATATTTAGCAACTCATTTTACTTGAGTCTCTAATCATTGGCTAAATGGCGATGATGATATTACTAGCTTCATGAATATGTTGTAAAGATAAAATGATATACGGAATAATAATCATTTATAATAAGTCTTGGTAGTCACACAAAATTGGTAGATCTTTTACAACATTTCTAAGCATTGTGTTAGGATAGATGGATTCAAAATTTATTTTAAAGTTTAATTTTTGCAAGTAAAACAAATCTTATATATATAATACTGTAGTGTTATCTCAAATATCCCACTATCCAAGTCCCAGCAATTCTAGAGGAAAATTGTTCCCGTGTGTTTCTGAGGATGTAAATCTTTATGGCGACAGAAATTCCCATCTTTGTCCTGTGGAGTAACTGGGGAATTAGAACTGCTCATTCTTGGGCGAGCATCTAACACATTCTATCAGGCTACCTGTAGTGCTATAGAAGAGTTAAAAGTCATATCCTATTTGTAGTTGCTGTTGTTATGTGCCATCAAGCTAGTTCCAACCCATAGCAACCTTGTGTACAACAGAACAACACACTTTTCTTTTCTGCCCAATCAGGCAGCCTTCCCAAAATTATTCCTATGCTTGAGCCCATTGTTGGGGCCACTATATCAGTCCATGATCTCCTTCAGGGCCTATCGCTTTTTCACTGCTCCTCCATTTTACCAAGCATGATGTCCTTCGCCAGGGACTAGTCTCTCCCGACAATATGTCCAAAGCAGGGAAGACAAAGGCTCTCCATCCTTATCTCTAGGAACATTCTGGTTGTACTTCTAAGACATTTGTCTATCCTTTTCACAGTCTATGGTACTTTCAATATTCTTGGCCAGCACCACCATTCAAATACATCAATTCTTTATTGGTCTTCCTTATTCAATGTCCAAAGTTCACATGTATATGAGGTAATGGGAAACACCATGGTTTGGGTCAGACGCATTTTAATCATCAAAGTAACAGATTTGCTTTCCGGTGCTCTAAAAGGGTCTCATACAGAAGATTTAACCAATGCAGTGCAACTTTTTATCTCTTAATTGCTGTTTCCATAGGCATTTATTGTGAATACAAGTAAGACAAAACCCTTGACAACTTCAATGTCTCCATTGTGTTGGACTAGGTTGACTAGAGAAAGAAATCCAGGGACACTCATATAAGTGTAAGAGAGCAATTGTATATTGAAAAAACATCCCAGCCACTCCAGCCCAGCTTTTTGTAGCTTTTTTGCGGGTTTTTCCCCCAAGTTGTTTCTCAGAGTATATACCCACCCTGAGACCTGCTTGCTAGAGCAATCAGACACTGTTTATTGTCTGTCCCACTGTATTTGGGGCTCACATTCTGCTGATAAGGTTAGTGATTATCTCCCAGAAGGAGACCCCAGAGAAAAGGTCAAGCCCCCTTAAGGAAGACCAAGACTGTCATCTTGAAGCTAGAGTCGGCCCATCTTGTCATATGTATACCCCTAGCCTATCCCCTTCTTGTCACACGTATGCCTATTGGACAGCCCCTTTCTGGTAGGTGTATGGTTATTTGCAATCAGGAGCTTTGCATGTCACCTAAGGATACATAATCCTTCGTGCGAAATATATTCAGTCTCTCCTCCCTCTCTCTGCATGGACCTGTCTACTGAGATCATGGTCATCCCAGAGGTGAGCATGCTACCATAAAATGTGTCTGACTCCTTTATTTTAGCTTCTCTCATATCTCTCCTATTCTCTATGACTTTATTGTGATTTTTATATATTATCGCCATACAATTGTGCCTACAGACCCCACTTGGATTGTTAGAGGATGGATTATTCTAACACCAGATCAAGTCCACTCAACAAGAGTGTGAAACATAGAGAGAGATGTTCACTGGATCAGCAAGTCAACATGGCTTGTCAAAAAGAACACCAGGGCAGAAAGAGTGTGTGGCCCCACCTCTCAGGAGAAAGATAGAAAGTTCCCAGAATCCTCATGAGAAGGCCATGTCCACAGAGGCATCGTCAGGCTGTGACCTGATTGACAGACTAGACTCCACCCCTTCACTCTTAATATCCTTGAATTGACATGAGATTATGTAACTACCACATCCATTTATCAAGAGGTTACCTAGATAGGTTAAATAAAACAAGAAAATGTGATTAGACTCTTTGGAGGTAGTAGGATATGAATATTTTAATAAAGGAAATATAAATGTCTACATTGAATTTTTTTGCATATGTGAGTCCGTAAGAGCATTGGCTAGCTTAAATAAAGAACATAATCCTAAAGAATCTAAGATAAAATTCAATGGATCTAAATTCCACAGATGTTAATACAAATATAAGGTGCAATGAAGATGTTAATACAAATATAAGGTGCAATGAACAAAGCAGGGTTAAATTTGAACCTATTTAAAAGCCAACTATAGGATGTTTAACATGCTAAACTATGAACTATTAGTTTCATTTTGCACCTAGAGATTTTGGTTTATGCAAATTTTATATTGAGTTACAAATTCCTTAATAGAAAAATGAACATAAACATCAATATATTCCTTTAAATATTTTATGATGTATCTTCCATTAAGAGTAATTCTTCTTATCCCTTTTACATTAAATTAGACTTGAAATTGATGATTATTTCATCAGAGAAGTGGAGGCATAATGTAATCAAGAAAAATTGAATTAAGTTTGTATTATACCTTGGATTTTTCTTTTTTAGGATTTGAATTTAAGATGATACTTTTGATTTGCAGTGTTTTCATTATACATTTCAAAGAAAACATGGATTATAAATTTTAGTTAAATCACAAAACCTAGACAATAATGCTAAAAGTTAACTCAGGGCACAGTGAATCTTTTCTAGTAGAGACAGTGTGCATGTTAGTAAAGATAGAATGTAAGAGTCATGAGTCATATTTTCTGCAATGACACCTCAAACTTCTCTGATCCCAAGCTGTTAAAAAGTCCCAAACATTTCCGTTTGATACAGACAGGTAATGTTGGGGAGAAACTTTGGGTAGGACATGACTTAGCCTTAAAATGAGAAGAGCACAGAACTGGGGGATAGCTTGACTTTAGTACCTAGAAGGATCCAGGAACATCATTCTGAGATTCTGCCTCACAATCAAGGATCAGGTCAACAGGGGCTGCTAAGGATCCTTAAAACCGAGGGTTAAGAACAAAATTTCTTGAGTTCACAGATGCAATCCAAGTGAAAATGATGATGATGATGATTTCCTAAAAATCAGTGTCTCTGAATGAGAAAGGAATTAAGACTAGAAATGAAAAGTTTTTATTCTTGTTTTGTTTTATTAATTACTTTTATTGGGCACTCTTACAGCTCTTATCACAATCCATACATATATACATTATGTCAAGCACATTGGTATATAAGTTGCCATCATCATTTGGAAAGCATTTTCTTTCTATTTGAGCCCTTGATATCAGCTCCTCATTTTTCCCCTCCCCCACCTTCCCTCCTCAAGAACCCTTGATAATTTTTAAATCCCCCCCATATGTCTTATACAAACCGCTATCTCTCCTTATCCAGTTTTCTTTCGTCCATCCCCCTAGGAAGGGGTTATACATAGATCATTGTGAATGGTTCCCCCTTTCTCCCCCCAGGTCCCCTTCCTGGTATCCCTACACTCATTATTGGTCCTGAGAGGTATATCTGTCCTGGATTCCCTTTGTTGCCGGCTCTTATCTGTAGCAGTGTATATGTTCTGGACTAGTCAGATTTGTAAGGTAGAATCAGGGTCATGATAGTGGGGAGAGAGGATGAAGCACTAATGAACTAGAGGAAAGTTGCATGTTTCATGCGTGCTTTACTATGTCCTGAATGACTCATGTCTTCCTTGTGAGCCTTCTGTAGGGGATGTCCAATTGTCTACACATAGCCTTTGGGTCCCCACTCTGCACTCCCCCTCATTCACAACGATATATATGATTTTTTGTTCTTTGGTGCCTGATACCTAATACTTTTGACACCTTGTGTTTACACACGCTGGTGTGCTTCTTCCATACGGGCTTTGTTGCTTCTAGGTAGATGACCGCTTGTTTATCTTCATGTATTTAAGACCCCAGATGCTATATCCTTTGATAGCTGGGCACCATCAGCTTTCTTCACCACATTTGCTTATGTAGCCACTTTGTCTTCAGTGATCTTGTTGTGAATGTGAGCATTATGAAATACCAGTTATTAGAACGGAGTGTTCTTGAGTTGAAGGAGTGTTTGAGTAATGGCCCAATGTCCATCTACTGCCTTAATACTAACCATATAAATGTAAGTACATAAATCCAGTACTCTAACATTATATATAAATATATTTACATATGGACATGCCTGTACTTAGACCTCTATAAATGCCCTTTGACTCCTAGTTCTTTCTTCTCTTTCCTTTGCCCAATTAGCACATTCTGCCTCCATTCAGGTTTCAGTAACTCCTCACTGTTACATTGCCCACAGGACATTCTAGCTCTTCTCCCCTTTGATTTTAGTTCACTAGTTGCTCACTTGTTCCTGGATTGGTTGACTCCTCCATCCTTTCTCCCACCTACACTTCTCCGGTGTCCGCCTGGAACCGTTGTTCCAATTGTTTTCTTCTCTGAATTGTTTATTCCACCTAATTTATCTAGGGAGACATGCAGAGAAATAATAAGCACAAAATGAGACAAAGCCAAGCAAAACAATGAAGAAAGAAACAGCCAACAAGAAATTTAAAATGATAAAATGAAAGACAATGACAAAAAAAGAAAAGCCTATAAATAGTTCAAGATCTGTTTTTTGACCTTTAGGAGTGTTTTCCAGTCAAATCTGATGGGGTGCCACACTCTGTCCCCAAAGTCTAATTTTGGTATTTCCCAGGGATTTCAATGATCTGCTCCCCTTGCTTCTCTGTTGATCCCCTTAGTGTTTTTCCCCAGTATGGTGGGGTCAGATTGGGCACAATTCCTGCACTGTGTCTCCAGTTTTGTCCCCTGTAGCATTATGGTTCAGTGAGGGACATTGTGTAGCATGGTGGGGCTAGCCCTAAGGTCCCCACTGGACATTGTCTGCTCTGAGCAGGAATATTGTCCTCGGGGCTTGGTGGGCCGTGGTATCTTCCAGTCACTTATTTCTTTCTTCATTTGCTCCTGTGTACTCTGATCAGACATGCTCCTCTCCCCAAACTATATCTTTTTTAAGATTATTTTTTAAGCTCTGGGATATTAGAAACTGAAGTTTAAGTTGAATTTAATATGCTTAAAGAACAATTGTAAACTTGTAGCATATGCTTATTGTGGCAATTTAAAATATATAATGATTAAATTTAATAATGGAGCAAAAATAAAATTTAAGAAATGACACAAAGTATACCCTTCCAATTCCACTCTTCCATTCTGATATTGGAAATTTGTCATACCAAACACTACTGGAGAAGTTGCCTGAGTCAAGAGCTCTAGAATGGAAAGGATCCTAGGAGATTAAAAAAAAAAGATGAGCATGTGAGGAAGGCAGAATATCAAGAATGTTTGGTCCATGACATTACTTCATAACATAGAATGCAGAAATCCATACTCTGACTTAAGTAAAACTACTAGCTTTTATTGTAAAAAATAACACCGCTTTCATAATTTCCTGAGGTTTTGTATTCATTGCATCATCTCTTTCATTATTTGTGCTATCATCTAGACTCATGAAAATATTTCATTAGGAATCGGGATCAGTAATGCATCTATACATATATTTAAAAGTCATTTGTGCCGACACCAACCAAAGCCAAGCTGCATCCCTCCCTAGAAGTGTGTGCAACCCAGAGCAACACTAAACCTTCTGGTATGCCACACCCACACAAAAGCAAACCACGAAGGAAAAAGAGTAAGGGACAGTTGGTCTAGATCCCATATTGGCACACCAAGCCCAGAGGACAATGTCCCTGCACGGAGCTGCTAAGGCACAGAGAGGACTATAGGGCCTAAAGCTCATGACTTGTTGTCCCCTTACTGGAGCTTACTGTAACAGAGGACACTACTTGGGACATATGGCAGGGATGTAGGATGGTCTCAGCCCACTGTAGTGGGGCAAACCAAGAAGTGAACATAACAGATTAACAATGGAAGCAAAGCCACAAAACCCCTAAAATGTCCCCCAAAGAGACTTCAGGCTAGGAGGGGCAGGTCCCAGAATTCCCCCAGGACCAGTGGCAAGACAGTCATAAAGTTCAGCGGTCAGACCTGGATTTATGTATGTTTTCTCTCTCTCTCTCTCTCTTCATTTTTCCTTTCTTCATTTCTTTTCAATCACTTTGTTTGGTCTATGTCATTGTTGGTTTACAATGGGAAAGCAATCTTGAGGAGAACATAGTGGAACCAATGGTCCTGGAAGGATTTGTGAGGAGAAGGAGGCGGGAAAGGGTACAGTGAACAAACAATGCCATAAGCAGGGGAACAGTTAGTGAATTAAAATCAACAAGGAGAATGTAGAGATCGTGGGGGTGTTGGCACAATAGCAATCAAGCTAAGAGGAAGCACTAAGAGGCAAAAGTAGGGGGAACGTGATGGTGAGGCAAGAGGAAGGTAAAAGGAAACAAAGATATGGATAGAGATATTAGCATGGAAGTGTACATATATAAATACATTAATCCATAAAATAGAGGTATTTGGCCTATGTATATATATTTATAAGGCAATACATTGAGTTAGTCAATGGCCTTTGGGACTCTGCTCATACTACCCCTCAATACAAGAACACTTAGTTCTAACAAATTAGCATTCTGTGGTGCTCACCCTTCCAGCACAATCACTGAAGACAAAAAGATTACATGAGCAAATGAAGTGAAGAAAGTGGATGGTGTCCAGCTATTAAAAGATATAACACCTGGGGTCTTAAATGCTTGAAGTTAAACAAGTCGCAATCCAGCAGAGAAGCAAGAAGTCCACATGGAATAAGCACACAAGACAAAGCCATCATGGAATTTCATCAGGACAGGGTAATAGGCATGAGAAGACCCATAACAAACAAACAAAAACATATTGTTGAGAACGATGGGGGTTGGAGAAGAGACCCAAAACCCATCTGTAGACAATGGAACTCTCTCCCACAGAGGAGCCACAGGGAAAGGATGAGTCAACGAGGGTGCAATAAAGCACCAATGAAACACACGGCATTCTTCTATTCCTTGAGATTTCCTCACCCCCACTACCATGACCCAGTGTTGCTTCTCAGTTTGTACTAGACCAGAGCATGTATACAGGTATAGATAAGAGATGGGAACTCACAACACATGGAATCCAAGAACAGGAATGAGAATAGCAATACCAGAAGGAGAGGGGAAATGGGGAGAAGGAGAAAACTGATCACAATGATCAACTCATTATCACACACCATCCAGGGGGAGGAACAATACGGCCATGGGGGAAGCAGACAACAGTTGCTGTGAGATATGAAAATAATAATTTATAATCTATTAAGGGGTCAAGAGGGTGAAAGTAGAGAGGAAGGGAAGAAGAGGAGCTGATACCAAGGGCTCAATTGAAAGTAAATATCTAGAAAAGAATGATGTCAACATATGTACAAATATGCCTGATGCAAACAATGTATGGATTGTAATAAGAAATGTAAGAACCCCCAATAAAATGATCTTTTAATTAAAAAATTAAAGAATTGTCTTTCTTATAATGATGTATGTTAATATATATATATATATCAAACACTAGAGAAAAACATGCACTCACTATTATAATTTATATTTTATATATTTGTGTTAGAATAATGAACATATGTAATGCAAAATATCACAATAGTTTTCTATATGGTAAAAGTGCTTTATGTGTACAATTTAACATACACAAACAAAAACAGAAAAACAAAACAAACAACAAAGAAGTCAATGCTAATTCATAGCGACCTTATCAATTAGGGTAGAACTGCTTTATTGAGTTTCCCTACTGTAACTCTTGATGAGAAGAGAAAGCCCAATTTTTCTCACATGGAGCAGCTGGTGATTTTTAACTGCTTTCCTTACTGATAGCAGCTCAACTCATGACCACTACACCACTAGAGTTTCTCCAGATTAATACAGACTTATTCAAGGTTTGAAAATTTAGATCAACTATAAATATAGATCATAATTACTAGAAAATTTTATCAAGTGAAAATTAATGAAATTACGCATGAAGAAATATTTTCTCTTTATATTTATGTTCATATTTGGATAGAAACTATCCAGATACTTAGAGAAAAATCACATTAACATCAGAGAAGTTTTTATTGTTTTTGATAAGCAATATAAAAGGCAAACTTAATTGTGGAAAATATGCTATGGAAAGTGAACTCATTGAAAGAAAAATGTATATAAAACTATAATTCAAATACTCAATAAGTTGTAAATCAGAGACGAGAGCTTTTGTCCACTTTCCTTGTGATCATGTTTTGTTATTAATGTTTCTGTATTCATTCAAATTGTGTTGGAGAACTGCAAACTAAACCCTATGGAACTTTATCTGTAACCTTCACACTACATTTGCTCTAAATAAATATTTCATTTTAGCATCAATGTCTTTATAAATTCATAGGAAATGATTTTGTTTAATTTCCAGAAAAAATCAACCATGGATTAATGAAAATCCAAAATTCTGCTAATTTATTTGTTACTCAAAGAGCTGGAATATAGTCCCAAATATATGAAGAGTAGCATAATTAATTGTTTTTCTATCTTTACAAGGTGAAAAACATTTATTTTGATGTAATATTTCATCCATAACATTTTTGCAACAGGTAATTACGCACTTATTCAATCTTATTAAAATACAAATAAGATAAAAATTAAATCACACACCAGATTAAATTAAATGTAATGTTATTTTCCTTTAAAAGAATAGGAAATATTGATTCATTGTTATACTTTTATACTTCAAATTACAGCAAATGATAGCTTAGTGAATATAGAGGCATTTACATAATCAACTGTACACTTTATTTGGTTTTGCTTTTGATTTTCGGGGACACTAACTATTCTACAATGCCATCAAAAGAAAATAAACAAACTTGGTACATTAATAAACATAAAAGATCCTCACTTTAATGATAACCTTTATCATAAAAAATACTGTAATTTTGAACTTAACACAAAATAAAATTCTTTAAAAGTAATCATTGTCCTATACCATAGGGATCCAAAAATGGAATTGATGCAAAATAGTACCGATTTATATAAATTTGTGTCTTATATGCAGATATTTGAGTAAAACTTTGGTCACAGAAATCCACACCTAAATGTTAAAAATATTGTAACATGAATATGAATTAAGTATAATACATTTTTTATAAATTTTAAACATATTTTAAATACACATATATAATTTTAAATATTATTTTACTGTGTTCTTTATGAAGATTTATAAAGTGGCTTTAGCTCTCATTCTACAGTTTCCACACACAATGTTCAGAAACACCGGTCACATAATTCTCAATGCATAAACAGTCTCAATATCTATATTCTGGTTGTTCTATTAGTATATTTTTGAACTAATATTTAAAAATAACATGGGTATTGACTCAATACATAAGTTACATGTTTTATAATATTTCCTACTTATCTCCATAACCCTTTGACCTAAATTAGTCCTTATATTTAAATAATATGTGTCTAATTAAATCATTCCTCATATTCATACAGAGTAAGACATAGTTGGAAAGACATTCTGAAATTGTAAGTATAAAATATTTAACACAAGAATAATCTGAGTAAAAGCTGATAGTCTCTGTGGGCACACCATAAAAGGCAAATGTAGTGCCATAGGATTCTGACTCCCAGAGACACTTTGGAACAGCGTAGAAGTCCCCTGCGGGTCTCCAGTACCATCATTCTTGAAAGAAGTAGAAAGTCTCCTCTTTCTCCTGCTGAGCACCTGGTGGTTTTCACCTGCTCACCTCTGTGTTCGCAGCCCCATATGTAATCACTAAGTGACCAGGACTCCTTGGTTTGTACATTCATGAAGAATTAATTTTAAAATTTCCTTTATCTCGAGGATAAGGGACCATGTATATGAGAGTGTGAGAGCCAGAGAGAGACTTCTGTTGACAATATAAAGCTTTCTTATCCTGACCTGTGTTTGCCTGTTATCTTTTCTAATAAACTTTCATAAGAGTGTTTTTAAATGCTTTACTGAAAGTATAACCAATTTTTAAAAG
Source organism: Tenrec ecaudatus (assembly GCF_050624435.1). Classification (NCBI taxonomy): domain Eukaryota; kingdom Metazoa; phylum Chordata; class Mammalia; order Afrosoricida; family Tenrecidae; genus Tenrec; species Tenrec ecaudatus. The sequence goes on along the minus strand of NC_134532.1, from coordinate 102,577,337 downwards.
GCGTTGATATAATTATTACTGAAGAATTATTCAGAATTATCTTATGAATCCAAAGCAATATTTAGAAATCAAAATCCAAACACTGCCATCAAGTCAGTTCCCCCGCACAGCAACCTATAGGATGGGATAGGCTGCACCTGTGGGTTTCCGAGACTGTAGCTCTTTACAAGGGTCTAACATCTCATCTTTGTCTTGTCAAGTGACACTTGGTTTTGAACTGCTGACCTGGTTAGCAGTCCTCTGTGTACTCACTATGTCACCAGGGCTAATAATTTAGCAATATGCACATTAAAAGATCCCTAAACTGTACTCTGAATACTTTGGAAAATAAAAAAAGTCTGGCGTCAGTGTTTCCATGAGTTCACATTATACATGGGCATATATCCCAGGTGGCAAAAAGGGCATTTATAGAGGTGTAAATACAAGCATTTATATATGTAAGTATATTTATATGGGATGATGAGGAAATAGATCTATGTGATATATTTATAGGTTTAGTACTAAGGCAGCAGATGGACATTGGTCTTCCACTCAAGTATTAATCAATGCAAGAACACTTTGTTCTATTAAATTGGCATTCCATGATGCACACCATCTTGACACGATTGCTGAAGACAAATGGGTACATAAGCAATGAGGTGAATAAAACTGATGATACCAAGTTTCAAAAGATATAGCACCTGGGGTCTTAAATGCTTGAAAGTAAAAAAGTGGCCATCAGGCTCAGAAGCAACAAAGCCCACATGGAAGAAGCACACCAGCCTGTGTGACCACGAGGTGTTGAAAGGATGAGGTTTCAGACATCAAAGAACAAAATATCATATCATTGTAAATGAGGGTGAGTGCAGAGTGGAGACCCAAAGCCCATCTGTAGGCAAGTGGACATCCACTTACAGATGTGTCTTGGGGAGGTGATGAGCCATTCAGGGTGCAGTGTAGCAACAATGAAACATACAACTTTCCTCTAGTTCTTAAATGCTTCCTCCCCTCTCCCTATCATGATTCCAATTCTGCCTTACAAAGCCGGCAGGACAGGAGGATGTACACTGGTACAGACAGAAACTGGAAACACAAGGAATACAGAAGAGATGATCCCTTCAGGACCAGTGGTGAGAGTGGCAATAGCAGAGGATGGAGGGAAGTTTTGGTAGAACAGGGGAATCAATTACAAGGAGCTACATATAACCTCCCGCTTTGGGAATGGACAACAGAAAAGTGGGTGAAGGGGAATGTAAGACATGACAAAATAATAATAATTTATAAATTATCAAGGATTCATGAGGGAAGGGGGAGTGAGGAGGGAAGTAGAAAATGAGCTGAGACCTAGGGCTTAAGTGGAGAGCAAGTATTGCAATGAATTAACAAATGTGCTTGACAAAATCGATGTATGTATGGATTGTGATAAGAGTTGTATGAGCCCCCAATGAAATCACTTAAAAAATAATTCTCTTTTCATATATTAATCTCCATTAGACTAAATCTAATTAAAACGAAATTAGTTTTTATCTCTATAGCCCTAGAAGCTACCTGAAACTGAATAGTCATTTAGTGTTTTTTAAATTAATTAGCTAATAAGTGAATGGGTATTCTTGAGAGAACTCTCAAATTTTCTATTTCTGTCACAACTTTATGTTCCAATGAAAGTGTGAACTGAAGTGTGTATTTTGAATGCAAAAATGTGCATTACTTTAAAATTTTCATTTATATGTAAATTTATTGTTTACTCAGGAAAATAACTTTTTACATGCACATGCATGTATATATGTGTGTGTACACATATACATGAGGTGTAAAAAGAGAAGAATAAATGACATTGAGACCTGAACTAAAGAACTCAGTAAAACTGCGTGTCTAGGAAATTTAAAGAATACAGTTGAGGGTAATAGTTATAATCCAATGGCATTGGAGAATTGGTTTATAAAAGGCCATTGGGAATTAGGATAACTATAAATGGACGTTCTTGGGGTATGGGACCAGGGTATATAAGACCAGTGTATACAGGACAAGTGCTAAGCAGGAGTGTTTGGGGAGCATTCTGTGGAAGAAATTACAGTGCATGATAGACTTTATTTTATTCATCTTAGAACAATTTTATTCATCTGAGAACAGTAGAACTGATGGAAGTGAAAAATTTGGATTGTATAAATCAGAAACATGACAATCAAATAAATTTTATTTGTGACAATAGTGGGATTAGCAGACTTGCGCAATCAATAAATGTTAATGTTTTATCTGCAGGAATATATGGACAAATAATTTTGAAAAAAGATGTGATTAATAAATCTTCAATATCTGCTACTATTAGCAAATAGAATCATGATGCAAAGTATACTTATTTGTTCTGAATTTCTTCCCATATGCATTGGGTGGAGCTCAAAACATGCCCTAAAATTAAATGTGTGCTTACTTAATTGCATCATATTTATATTTTTTAATTAGATAATATTCAATTGTTACCAACCTGCACAAAAAGATCATGTACTATGATGGTGTGGTAAAAGTTTTATTTTTCACTCATTGTGATAATTAAGGTTTGTTGTGCCAACCTGGTGAATGAACACATGTGGGATTAGTTGAAGGCTCGGTGAGTCTCCTCTGTCTTGTCCCTTGTTTTCTGATGATCAGACTAGTCAGTGTGTGGCTACCTTAGCCAGTTCCCAGCTTCAGCTGGCAAGGCTCATTTCCTGCAAGACATCCCTGAGAAGCCCATGGACCTACCCCGATGCAGCCCTGGATGCTGGAGCAGCGGTGTGGAGACACCTGCCTGTGCTGAGATGCTTACACACTCACTGATTCTGCTTTCCTCCTGCAGTCGGTGTCATTGCGTGTGTTTTGTGAGACTGAGAAGGACTTTGTAGATCGGTGTGGGACATATGGGTTAATGTCGGACTTAAGGGCTTGGACAGCACTGGGTTGGAATGTTTTCTTAATGTAAACTTACACTTTATATAAAACTCTTGCTTATTAAATATGAGCATCTATGAATTTTATTTTTCTAGTCTACCCAGACTAACCCACTGACCTTTCACAGAAACTATTTATACAACTTTAATATTTGAGGATAGCATATTTCACTCAACTTAAATACAGGTAAACTAATGCAGGCTATTTGACATTCATAATATACAAAATTAATAAATAACCATGTAATTGCAGTCATGAAGCAGATAATCATGCACATAAAATCAAATATGAGAAAATATTTTATTTTGGCATTAATTGATTTTCTTATATAGAAAAAACCTCACAATAACAGTAATATAAAAGGAACATAACTATTTTCATGTTTCATAAGAAATATAATTTCACTTTGTAAAAATGAAAAAATGAAAAAAATAATTAATTTATACCCTATTATATAGCTTTAATCTGTACACATATGTATACATTCATCTCTGAAAATGAAAATATAAGCTATAAAATAATATAACCAAAATCAAACTCACTGCCAATGAGTCTACTCTAATACAGAGAGACCCTTCAGGGTAGGATAGAACTGCCCTTTGGAATGTCTGAGATGGTACCTCTTTAAGGAAGTAGAAAGTCCCATCTTTCTCTTTTAAATTGGCTGGTGATTTCAGACTGCGGAACATGTGGTTAGCAGACCAATTCATGAACACTACATCAACAGGGCTCCTTTAAAATAATAAGGACTGTATTGTAAAAACTTAAAGAATATTACATTTTATAAAATGACAAGGGGAGGATCAAATATTCCCTTTTAATAGTGATTATCAGACAGCACACAAAGAAACATGTCTTGCCTTTTGTCCCCTTTGTTACCTGTGGTATAAAAGTATGAAACCTACAAATTAATATATATCTACATACCAAGATACATCTATCACCTATCTTCATAGCAGCTATCATCTATCTTCCATAGAAACAAAGTCCTAGTATTAATATTTGATTTAAACCCATTTAACTTCTGATGACCCAGAAATTCTATATTAGGAAAGTTCTGGTAATATACCTCCAAAAAGAAAGCAGTTGAGCACCTTGTGCAGTAGAGTTCTCCTCTGACACACAGGAAGTAACTGTGAGTCACAATTCATTCACATTGATGGCATATAAGCAGAGCTTTAAAACGTCCATAGAACTTTTTCAATTTAATTGTTACGAACTTCTGGCAATACTCTCATATATATGTGGATGCACATGTAAAGGTAGGTCCTGTGCCATTCTCACAACTGTTACTGTACTTGAGACCTTTGTTGCTGGCACTATAGTGATCCATGTCACTGAAGGTCTCATCCTTTTCATGTTTTGCTGTACTCACCCAAACATATATGTTTGCATGTACATGCACATGCAAATACATATACTATAGTTTGTCAGGAGCCCTTAAATTAGTGCTAATACACAGTGACCATATGTATAACAAAGCAAATGCTGCCCTCTCATACTCCATACATACAATTGTTATGTAAAAATTAATATATATCCTAAGAGCCCATCATTTCCATCACTGTATCAATCAATTTAAAAAAAAATCATTTTATTTGGGGCTCATACAATTCTTACCACAATCCAAACATCCATTGGGTCAAGCACATATGTACATTTGTTGCCATCATCATTCTCACAATTTTGGCTTCCACTTGAGCCCTTAATATTGGCTTAATATTGGCTGCTCATTTTCTCCCTCCCTCCCCACCCCCTACTTCATGAACCCTTCATAATTCATAAATTATTATTATTTTTTCATATGTTACACTGTCTGACATCTCCCCCTGCCCTCTTATCTGCTGCCCACCCCCCAAGGAGGAGGCTACACGTAGATTCTTGTAATTAGTTCCCCCTTTGTCCCCCAAATTCTCTCCACCCTCCATGCATCTCCCCTTTCACCACTGCTCCTGGAGGAGTCATCTGTCCTGGATTCCCTGTGTTTCCAGATGCTCTCTGTACCTATGTACATCCTCTGGTCCAGCCAAATTTGTAAGGTAGATTCGGGATCATGATAGTGGGTGGAGGAAGCATTTAAGAATTAGAGGAAAGTTATGTTTCATCGTTGCTACCCTGCACCCTGACTGGCTCATCTCTTCCCCACAACCCTTCAGTGAGGGGGTGTCCAGTTGCCTACCAATGGGCTTTAAGTTTCTACTCTGCACTCACTCACATTTACAATGATATGATTTTCTGTTTTGTGATGCTCGATACCTGACCCCTTCAACAGCTCATGGTCACATAGGCTGGTGTGCTACTTCCATGCGGGTTTTGTTGCTTCTGAACTAGATGGCCAGTTGTATATCTTCAAGCCTTTAATACCCCAGACACTATATCTTTTGATAGCCGTGCACCATCAGCTTTCTTCACCACATTTGGTTATGTACATGATTATCTTCTGTAATCATATCAGGAAGGTGGGCACCCACTTATATGATCTTTAGTTCTTTGATGTCTGATAACTGGTCCCTTATACACCTGTGGTCAGACAAGCTGGTGTGCTTCTTCCATGTAGGCTTTGATATTTCTCAGCTAAATGGCGGCTTGTTTATCTGCAAGCTTTTAATACCCCGGACGCTATATCTTTTGATAGGTGGGCACCATCAGCTTTCTTCACCAGATTTGCTTATGCACACATTTTTCTTCAGCAATCAAGTCTGGAAAGCATGCATCCTTGAATGCCAATTTAATAGAACGACGTGTTCTTGCATTAAGTGCTTGAGTGGAGACCCAATGTCCATCTGCTACCTTAATACTAAACCTATAAATATATACACATAGATCTGTTTCCACACACTCTTATATAAATATATTTATATATGGACATTCCAATCTTTAGACAACTATAAATACCCTTTGTCGCCTAGTACTTTCTTCTATTTTCTTTTACTTTCCTCTTGTCCCACTATCATGCTCAGCCTTCATTTGGGTTTCAGTAATTTCTCTCGGTTACATTACCCTTGCTAAATCTTTACAAGGCCTCTCACACCCTCCTTGCCACTGATTTTGGATCACTTGTTAATCCCCTGTCCCTGGGTTGGTCAGCACCACCTCTTGTCCCCCGCCTCCCCCTCTCCAGTGTACCCATGAAACCATTAGTCCCATTGTTTTCTCCTCCAGACTATTAATCCAGTCTATCTTATCTAGATAGGTCTGTAGAGATAATAATATACACCAAAAATCAAGCCATAGCAAGACACATGATGAGTGACAACAGCGATGACAACAAAAAAGGAACCAATTTCCCATAGAAGAATACATTAATTGAAAGAAAAAATTAGCTCTGTCTAAGTAAGACAGGCTGAATGAACTATCTGGAGGAAGAACAATGGGACCGACAGTTCCGGGGGGACTTGGGATAGGAGGAGGTGGGGGTGGGTAAGGAAGTGTTGTTAACAAACCCAGGGACAAGGGAACAACATGGGACCCAAATTGGTGGTGAGGGGGGCGTGGCAGGCCTGGTAGGGAATGATCAAGGGTAAGGTTACTTAAAGAAGAGGTATAGCTGTAACCCAGGTGGGGATGGAGCATGGTAGTGGGGCAGGAAGAAAATCAAGGGAGATGGAGGAAAGAGCTAGGAGTAAAAGGGCATTTATAAAGGTCTAGACAAAGACATGTACATGCAAATATATATATGAAGATGGGGAAATAGATCTATGTGTCTATATTTATAGGTTTAGTATTAAGGTGGCAGAAGGACCTTGGGCCTCCACTCAAGCACCCCATCAATGCATGTATACTTTCTTCTATTAAATTGGCACTCTATGATGTTCACCCTCCTGACACAACTGCTGAAGCCAAAGAGGGTAAACAAGTAAATGTGGTGAAGAAAGCTGATGGTGTCCTGCTATCAACAGAGACAGTGTCTGGGGTCTTAAAGGCTTGAAGATAAACAAGTGGCCATGTAGCTCAGAAGCAACAAAGCCCCCATGGAAGAACACACCAGCCTGTGTGATCACGTGGCCCCGAAGGGATCAGTTATCAGACATCAAAGAACAAAAAATCATATCATTGGCTGCACACCTCCATGATATGATCCCCGAGGACAAACGGGTGCATAAGCAGCAAATGTGGCGAAGAAAGCTGATGGTGCCCGGCTATCAAAAGAGATAGTGTCTGGGGTCTTAAAGGCTTGAAGGTGAACAAGCGGCTATCTAGCTCAGAAGCAACAAAACCCACATGGAAGAAGCACACCAGCCTGTGTGATCATGAGGTGCCAAAGGGATCAGGTATAAGGCATCATCAAAAATAAATACCATAGTGAATGAAGGGGGAAGTGCAGAGTGGAGACCCAAAGCCCATTCGTTGGCCACTGGAGATCCCCTCACAGAGGGGTCTAGGGGAGGAGATGAGTCAGTCCGGGTGCGATGTAGCTCTGATGAAGAATTCAGCTTTCCCCCCAGATCCTGGATGCTTCCTCACCCCAACTACCATGATCTGAATTCTACCTTGCAAGTCTGGAAAGAGCAGAGGTTGTACACTGGTGCATATAGGAGCTGGAGGCACAGGGAATCCAGGGTGGATGATACCATCAGGATCAGGGATGTGAGGGGTGATACTGGGAGGGTAAAGGGTGAGTGGTTTGGAGAGGGGGAACTGATTACAAGGATCTACATGTGACTTTCTCCCTGGGGGACAGACAACAGAGAAGTGAGTGAAGGGAGACGCCGGATAGGGCAAGATTTGACAAAATAATAATCTATAAATCATCAAGGGTTCATGAGGTTGCGGGGAGCAGGGAGCGGGGAGGGAGGGGAAAAAAGAAAAAAAAGTTAAAGGAAGAAAAACCTGTAAATATATCAATGTTTGATTTTTTATCTCTAGGCCTGTCTTTCAGTTAGGTCCAATGAGGTACCATGATCTGGCCTCTGAGTCTATCCTTTGTATTCCCTCAGGGGCTCCCTGTTTTGCACCCACACTAGCTCTGTTGCTTGCTTTTAGTGGTTTGTCTTGGTGTCACCGGGTCAGCTTGGGCCAGTCCTGCCACTGTGTCTCCAGTGTTGCCCCACTTAGGGTCTTGGGCCATCAAGGGATGGCGTGTCTCCTAGTGGGATCAGCCATATTGTCCACTCTGCACATAGACTGTTCAGAGGGGGCTATCATCCTCCAGGCCTGATGGGCGAGGATGTGCTCTACTCCCTCTCCCTCCCCATTCATTTGCTCCCATGTGCTCTGATCAGAGAAGTCCCTCTCCCAGAGCTGTAGCTTCAGTGCTATCCTCTAAAGTAAATTCTTCTAGGGGGAGAGGCAGTTGTCCACATAGCTGGTATGGGGACCGAGCTCTCAGGCCCCTCTACTGGCTCCCCACTCCTTGCCGGCACACTGCATTCGTCTGGCACTGGCTTTATATCTGGTCCCTCTTTTTGTGTGGAGACACAAACAATACCCTTCCCTTGGGTGAGTCAGTGCCCTATTCCCCCATCACACACAATTTTTTTCTTTCCCCTTTCCTCCCTCTACCCCCTCTACCATATGTACCCCAGGATTTGGTCTGGCCCCTGCCATACTACCTGGACCTCACCCCTTGAGTGTTTTGATACAGTAGCTTTCCCTCTCTTCCCCTTTTGCATTTACCTTTTTACCTTTCTGATATATATATATATATGAACGTACCTCAGCAGACTCATGTTATACTTGTCCCTTTGTGCTTGGCTTACTTAGCAAAATTTCCTCCAGGTCTTCCCATGTGGCAATATGCTTCATGCGTTCATCACTGCTTTTTAGTAATGCTTAGTACTCCATTGTATGCATGTACCACATATTTTTAATACATTCATTTTTGATGGAAATTTGGGTTGTTCCCAACTCCTTGCGATTGTGAACTGTGCCATGATGAACATTGGAGCACAGATGCCTGGCCATGGTTGGTTTATTGCCTCTTCTGGGCATATGCCCCATAGTGGGATTGCTGGGTTGTATGGAAACTCAATTCCTATCTGTTTGAGAAATCACCAAATCAATTTCCATAGTGGCTGTACATACCTACAGGTCCACCAGCAGTGGATGAGAGTTCTTATGTCACCACAGCCCTTGCAAAACTTGTTGTTTCTGATTTTTTGAACTGGGCTATCTTTGAGGGCATTAGGTGATATCTCATAATTGTTTTGATTTGCATTTCTCTTATGGCTAATACTTGGGAACATTTTCTTATATGTTTATTGGCCATTTGGATTTCAGACTCTGTGAAACTTCTGTTCAAGTCCTTTGCCCTCCTCCTCAATGGGAAATTAATGTTTCTCTTATTGTAAGCTTGCAAAATATTGTTGATTTTAGTAATAAAGTCTTTGTCTGATGTGTCATTACTAAAGATGCTTCCTAAGGAGTTGGATTCTTTTATTACTTTAATCTTTTCTCCATTTATTATGTATGATGATGATTTCACCTCAGTGGTGATAACCTTTGTTTTCTTTATGTTGAGGTATAATCCATATTTTGGTCTATATTCTTTGATCGTCATCAGTCAGTATTTCAAAGACCTCTTTTTTTCCAAAAGCAAGATTGTGTCATGTGCTTCCCAGGGTTATGGCTTGCCAGTTATATTAAAGGTTGAGGAGTCACCTCAAAGGGTTAAGTTGTTGTGAATCATAAAAAAAATGTTTTTTAAACCCCTCTTTGACAGAGGAGACCTCGCTTCAACAGGAGTACGTTTTCCAAGATGAGGGAAGAGGGAAAAGACCGTTCAGTTGTTGCCATTAAACTTTGTGCCAAGGTCACCCCAAAAGAACAGACAAGAATGATAAGCAAATCTACTTGAAAGTCAACTCAAGATGGAGAGAGATGTGTGCTTCAGAAAAGGTGATTACATTTCTGTGAGTGGGTTAAATAGGAGTAACAACCTTTTACATTAAAAAACCAAACAAAAAAAGTCTCATATAAAACCTAAGGGGAGACTCTACCCCTTGCCTGTCAGTTGGCTGTATTGTGGTGGTGTGTGTGCTGTGATGGTGGGTGCTCTGTCATGGGTCTTTCAAATGTTAGCAGGCCCTGCACCCCTAAGAGAACTGATTTCAGCAGAGTACCCAAGCTAAGAATCGACAATGAAAAGTCCTCAGCCCCCAAAATAAAAATAATAACAAATAAATAAAATTTTAAAATACCAAAAAGAAAAAAAAACAGCCTCTCATGTCAGAGAGAGGGGGTGCTGCAAACCTTATGCATAGCTGCAAAACATTGTGAAATACTGAAGGAAGGCCGAATGGATTGAAACAGAACCTTGTCAGACATAGTGCCTGATGATGGGACGCTAGGGTCAGAAAGCACTCAACGTGTGACAGAGGAAGAGCTGATTTCTCAGAGTGGGGTCACCGTGACATGAGTCAGTAAGCCTGTGGGAGGGAGGATCCACATTTATTGCCTGAGCATGACTAACTAACTATAAGAAGAAACAGCCACAAACATCGGATAGTGATTGGAAACTGGAATGTGTGCAATATGAATTTAGGATAATTAAAATTTAGGATAGTTAAAAATGAAATGGAACTCACAAAGATTGATTTCCCGGGCATTCATGTACTGCATTGGACTAGCACTGGCCATATTTAATCATAAAATTGTATGATTTCCTAGGCTGGGAATAACACAACCTCATGTCCTGAAAGTAAGGAGGACTTGAAGCATTTGCTGAAGATCAAGGATTGCAGCCCTCAGTACAGATCATAACTCAATCTAAAGAAAACAAGTGTCTTTACAACTCGTAGAGAAGTTACAAGGATTTTATCTTGCTTGGATCCACAATTAGTTCTCCTGGTAGCAGCAGTCAAAAGACCCAAAGATTTTTACCTTTGGGAAAATCTGCAGTACAAGACTCTTTTATTTATTTGTTTGTTTGTCTGTCTATCTATCTATCTATCTATTTATTTATTCTATTTGTTTTACAAGAATCTTTTAAATGGTTGAAAAGCACTGATATTACCGTGAGGACTAAGGTGCACCTGACCCAAGCCATGATAGTTTCAGTAGCGCCAGATGCCTTTTAAAGTTTGACATTGAATAGAGGAGACTGAATAAGTTGATTTGAATTAGGGTGCTGGCAAAGTACCATTAACAGCCAAGTGAACAAACAAATTTGTCTTGGTAGAAGTACATGATGCTCTTTAGAAGCAAGAATGGTCAGAATTTTCTCATGTATTTGGACATGCTGTCAGGAGAAAGCAGTACCAGGGGAAGGACATAATTCTCTGTAAATCAGTGGGGCAGCAGAAAGAGGAAGACCTTCAGGAGGATGGATTTACACAGAGGTTACACTGATGGCCTCAGATGTAAGCATGATTGTGAGGGTGACTCAGAGCCAGGCAATGTTTCATTCTGTTGTACGTAGGGTCACTGTGAGTCAGAACTGACTTGATGGCACCTAGCAACAATATAAACAGCAATACTTAGGATAAAGAACTTTATCAGTTTCATTTTTTTAAGTTTCATTTTTATGACAATTTCTAAGATTTCATACTTCCTTCTAATAGTGGTATACTTACAAGCATTTACACTCATTGTGAGTCATGCTCCATCACCAAACCATAATTCCACCCATATCAATTAGTTAAACTCTAATTTGAGGAAGCTGCTCTTCCCAGTCATATTTTGAGCTATATCAACCTATGAGGTTCATCCTCTGCCTCTATATAAGACAATGCCATTCTGCTTTTCATTAGGTTTTCAGCAACTATTCCATCACATGTGGACTACCTATTTCTACTTCTTAGCCTATTTCTTAGTCTGGATGTTCCAATGAAACCTATTCAATCTTGATGAGGCTGTTGGTATTTCAAGTGCCAGTGGCATAGCTTACACTTCCACAATCACATGAAAGACATGACAAAGTAACAGATGAATGTCATGATGATGATGATGATGATGATGATGATGATGATGATTCCAGAGGCATGATCTTGATAGATTTTTTTTGATGGCCAGCAAACAAATATGGGAAATTATTTTGAGAAGTTTTAATAAAACTATGTTGGTAATAAAATGACTAGCAAGATCTGAAGATAATTTTTCTTTGATTTTAGTTGCTAAATGCAAGATCAGGAGTGTAAAACTGGCAGCCACCTGAACAGAGAAAGATGGGGCTTTCTACTCCCCGCAAAATGAAAGTCTCAGAAACCCACAGGGCATAGTGGTCTCTGAGAATGCATTGGAATCTATTCATAACAGTGAGTTTGGTTTTTTATTTTGAACATGAGTTTGTACCTATTCATTCTTCAAAGGTAGTAAGGACTCTCCTATGAGAATTTCATTTGTAAAATATTATTCCATTTACTCTATAGCCGTCATCTTGTCCTTCCAGACGTCTTTCTGTTCTCCAGACTCAAAGATTTTGAAGTGCTTTTGGTACAACAAACTTCCAATTTGACTTGATCTAAATTTTAAAAAGCACAGAATTCCCCAGGGAAGGATTAGAGAGATGGAAACATTGCTGCAGAATTGCAGGGACCTAGTTGGAGATATGTCAAGACACAGTAGCTTCATATTTTGATGATCTTGTTTGATAAAGGTTTCTATAATTTTGCAGCTATACTGTTTTTACCCTCATACATTTTCAGACACACAGCTTATTCACTGTTTTAATATTAAGCATAACATTTAAATATTAATACATTATTTTAAAATCAATTTTTCCACAAACTTTTTGAAACCACTTGCATTTTTGGCAAAATGTCCATTATCTTCTACTTGCTAATCCATATAGAATTCTATATTATTTTCCCCTTCAAATGATAATTAATACATTTACATGTTAATAGAACTCATTATTTCTCTATTTGCCTCAATTTCAGTTGCTAAAATGGAGGAGATCATGAAGTGACTATCTGTTGTTTCATATACATCTGTGAATGAAATAATTACACTCACATATATGCAAATTTAAATCAGAAGAGTTGTAACATTTTTTAAAGGAAATAAATTAACTCCTCTTTTCACATCATCAGGTTTTCTTCCATCTGTGCAAAAAAATGAATTGGTATCATAAATCTAAAGGCAGCCAAAAATAAAGTCCCACAAAAACATCTTACTTATGCAAATAGTACATCTGCTGCTGGTTAAGCAGGCCAAAGACTATTTCCAAGTAGACTTACACACCCTAATTCCATGAGAATTAAATCAATCAAAACCACATCCTACTAGAAATATCTAAACCCATAATACATTCATGCAATGTAATTATGTACAGCCTGCTTGTTCATAATTGTACAAAGCTGCTTCAATTATTTAGCATAGCTGAATACGAAATCATATTTTGACCAATCAACAGCAAAGTGTCCATATAAGAGAATATCACCTCAGAAAGTTACTTAGAATTATTATAGTTTATTACCATGTTTTAATCTGTTGACATGTTTTCTCCAAATTATAAAAAAAGTCAAGGGTTAAATATAGGAGATTTTTAATCTATTGGTACAGTTTATAGAAAAAATAATATTTTAGTGTAAACAATATTTGACATAGATATATTGTGCATATATAAGTAGTAGGATAATTAAATTTATCTTATTAATCATCAAATACAATGACTTAAAAACGTGATGTACATATATAACCATGACATATTTTCACAATCACTCTATGAAGTATTAAGAGCATAGATCGATTTTAGACAACAGTAGAGAGACAATGTTTCAAACATTAACTATATAAATACTTACTGACTTCACAGAGTATATTTGACTTTGAACTTAGAACAATCCATGTCGGAATTGGATATGTTTGTAAAATACATATATCATTTCTCCTTTTAATTATATAGCTGGCAAGTAGTGCTTGCAATATTAGGAGTTGTTTGTATTATTTTTATAAAATCACCGTTATGTTAGAGACCAGTGGCCCTAAAAATATACTTGTTACATCTTTTTAGATTCACAGAACTTGTGTGAATGCACCATTCCCAAGAAATTTCTGTTCATAACACTATTACCCACTGTGTTGCAAAATTCAGAGTCTAGTGCCGAAATATTATGCTGGGCCCAAATAAGCTCTTCAGTTGTTACAACAGGTTGTTATAATTTTTTCTCCTTTTTCTCCCCTGTATTATTTCGCTCTGCAATCAAGTAAATTGTATAGAATTTTATATCAACCATGCTCCTTCTGTTATTCTGTCCCAACTTCACATTATTCCTGCTTAAATGGATTCATTTCCTAAACTTTCCTCTTCTTTCCTACATATAGCCACAGGGTCATATTTGTACTTATTAATTTATAATAAAGTATATACTCTTGTGTTCAAATTTTGTTTATATTCTGGGACTATCAGAGATATATTGTTAAGTTCCTGTTCTCATGTTTCATATACATCTTTAGGGAAAAAATAGAAAGACAATATATATTTTAAAAGTACTAATAGCAAGAAGAAGAAATAAGGGACTCTAAACTGATAAGAGAGATGATATTTTTATTCAGTTGTGTGGAGGAAGCCAATCACTATAGAGTCATAATGGACTTAACGAAACTGGGTTGTGATATTTTAGGCGGTGTCGGGAGCCATGTATACGACACCTATCTCATTCTCAGAAAAAGGCACAGCGATGGTATTGATTCTGAGTCAGGAATATGCATTCACGTTATAAACAAAGAGAGTAGTATTTGGAGAGTGGATAAGGATGGCATAGGGAAATGAATGAGAGAATAACGATAACAAATGTAATGCAGATGGACATGCTGCTGCTGCAAGAGGGAATAACAAGGAATAACTGAAATATGATCTGCAGCAGGATGTATTTCACAGGGCATCTGCTAATGTATTGGATCTGGAATGAGAGAGAGAGAGAAGTTAAGCATGGAGCTTGTCCCAGGTCAAATACAACGTGTAATAATTAGGAAATGTAAAGTGACACATTTTTGCATTTTGGTATGCTTTTGTGACTTTATTTTATAATGAAGGGAAAAGTTTATTTTGAGATGCTCATCAGTCACTTAAATGGGTCAATCAAGATATGTGAATTTAAAAAAATGTAAAAAAACAAAAAAAAAGCATAGGAGAGATGTGAGTCACATGAATTGCTTTGAAAATTATCAGTAAAGATATTATTACATAATGACATAGAAGAGGATGGGAATATTCAGCCAGTGTGATTTAGGAAGAAAGGGACACGGATATTGGTTTCTGGGATAACTTCTTGTGCAGAGTCTAAGTGACCCAAGAAGCAAGCCTGAGTACAGTAACATTGTAGGATAAAAGGCTTATACCTCGGGAGCCATAAGAATAAAATAATTTAACAAGAAATAATCAAATGTGTCAAACACTACTGAGAGAACAAAAAGGTAAAGGTAGTGAAATGAGACGCATCCCCGGCTGCAGGTTGGTGAGGGAAAGGGTGTTTCTGGTCTTTGGCTTCTCAACTTGGTGCTGTTTCCACAGCGAACATGTAGGAAGGCCATTTATTATTCACCGGTTCAGGATTCTGATGATCCTGATGACAATTATAGATGAGACCCCAGTCCTCCAGCTAAGAAAATGCAATCGACTCCCCAAGAAGCTAAAAATACGAGGCAATCTAGAGCAATTCTAAGGCAGGGAGTGAGGACTACAAAGATACAAATGTGAAGGCCAAGAAGGATGACGCTCACTGTACACAGTGAAAACAAGTAAAACAAAAACTAGTTAGGTGCCATGGAGTCAATGCTGACACAACATGACCTTGTGGGGTTCTGAGACTGTAACTGTTTGGGAGAGTAGACAGCCTAGTCTTTCTCCTGCGGAGCTGCTGGTGATTTCCAATGACTGATCATGCCCTTTCTAGGCCACTGATAACCATTACATCACCTGGCGAGGGTAGTCAAGATGAAACGGATCATAACAATGTGCACTAACAACAGCAGGCAACACCTAACGGGGTGTCTAAGTAGAAAGAGGTGCTTCATGGAGGATGTGGGCAGTAAGGAAGAAGAAGAGGCATCATTGCAAGAACAAGATTCTGGCAGTGATGAAGACTTGCTATTGGACATAGATGATGACAGTGACAATGGCAATTTGAAAAATAAATACCAAAAGATGGTTATAAGTCCAAACCTAAGAGAAAGGATATATGTAAACCCAGGCTAAAGGCAACAGTGAGGCCAAGTCCAGTGGAAGAGAAAGGAAGGCCGCCCTACACTTAGAGGAAGGCATCAAAGGAAAAGACTCCTTCACGCAAAGAAAACAAGAGGAGCCAGAAAGCCCACCAGAAATGAAAACATCCGCCGTCCCAGGCCAGGGAAATATAGATGAGGGTCTGAAGATGACGGCCTGCTAGAGAGGATTAAAGGGGATGATGGTTTGGAGAATTCTTTTATTATATAGAAAAATTAAGGGAACCTACTTGAGACAGAACATGGTTTGGGCAATGACTCTGTTCATGGACTTTGAATGCATTTATTCATTTGTAGAAGATAAAATTTTTAAATTACTTTAAAAATCATTTTTGGGGGTACTCATGCAGCTCTTATCACAATCCATACATGCATCCATTGTGTCAGACACATTTGTAGGTATGTTGTTATCATCATTTTCAAAACATTTTCTTTCTACTTGAGCCCTTGGTATCAGCTCATTTCCACCCCACCCCCACCCCGCCTCTCCTCTGTCCCTCATGAACCCTTTATAATTTATAAATTATTATTTTTTTCATGTCTTACACCAGCCACTGTCTCTCTTCACTCACTTTTCTGTTGTTCATTCCCCCTGGGAAGGGGTTATATATCATTCATTGTGGTTGGTTCCCCCTTACCCTCCTGGTATCACTACTCTCATTATGGTCCTGAGGGATTTATCTGTCCTGAAATCCCTGTTTTTTGAGCTCTTCTCTGTACCAGTGTACATGCTCTGGTCTATCAAGATATGCAAGGTAGAATTCAGATCATGATAGTGGGGGTGGGTGAGGGTGATGGAGAAAGCATTAAAGAACTAGAGAAAGTTGTGTGTTTCCTTGGTGCTATACTATACTCTGACTGGCTGATCTCTTTTTTGGGACCCTTCTGTGAGGCAATGTCCAATTGTCTACAGGTGGGCGTGGGGTCTCTACCCTGCACTCCCCCTCTTTCACACAGATATGATTTTTCATTCTGGGTCTTTGATGCCTGATACTTGATCCCATCGACACTTCATGATCACACAGGCTTGTGTGCTTCTTCCACGTAGGCATTTTTGCTTCTCAGCTAGATGGCCGCTCGTTTTATTTCAAGCCTTTAAAACCCCAGACGCCATATCATTTGATAGTCAGGCACCATCAGCTCTCCCATTTTGTCTTCAGCAATCATGTAGGGAAGGTGAACATGACAAAAAAATCAAACTATTAGAACAACGTGGTTTTGCATTAAGTGAATACTTGAGTAGAGACCCAATGTCCTCCTGCTACCTTAATATTAACATATAAATATATGTACATAGATAAATTTCCCTATAATTATATATAAATATATTTACATATGTACATCCCTTTATTTAGACCTCTGTAAATGTCTAATGTCTCCTAGTTCCTACCTCTATTTCTTTTTACTTTCCTCTTGTACCACTGTCAAGTTCAAACTTAATTTGGGGTTCAGCAATTCCTCTTGGCTGCATTCCTCTTGATCAAGCCCCACCAGGCTTCCTACCACCTCACCACCACCAATTTTAGATCACTTGTCAGTCCCTTCTTGCTAGGTTTGTCATCATCGCTACCTTTCCTCTGCCTCCCCCTCTCCTGGTACCCCGGAACCATAGATCAGGTTGTTTTCTCCTTTGGATTGTTTATTTTGCCTCTCTTATCCAGATAAACATGCAAAAACAATAATAAGCACAAAAGCAAAACAAATTTTTTTTTTAATTTAAAGAAAACTATAATATCTTTTCAGTGTCCTCTCTTGGATGTTGGTCTGTTTACCATCACCACCCCAACCTGACCCCTCATTGAAAATCATGCCAAATTAATAACTGAATTGACATTTGAAGTAATAAAATTTGGGATGAGCAATGTAAGAAATTTGCTATTTGCTAAATGATAGGAAGTTGACTAATAATCCAAATATATATAATGTTTTTGTTAATAATCATTACCATTTTTTCTGACTTTACTTTCAAAATTCCTTGTAATTTAAAAATCCCCCATATTGTTCTCTAATGTGAGTGCTTATTATTTATATACATCTATATATATTTTTAAAAAATCATCATCTAATAGTTCCCCTAATGAGACACATAGGAGATGAAGGTGAATTCTAAGTTGTTACTGCAAATATTCATGGTTTTTCCATGGAGGAGTGAGGGTTAGGGATGGCTGCACTTGAGGCTACAGGCTTCTTTTTGTCTATCACTTGTTGTCTCATAGCCTCTGCTCAGTGATCCTCCACCCTGCAGTCTTTTAGAATAACAACAACAAAAGACAAGGGTTGCCAAATCAATTCAGTTGATTTCAGATCTCATTCTCTAATGGTTCATGTATTCAAAATATATGCATATCAATTCTGTTTCCGGATAAAATGTTACCAAGTATATTTCATCACCCCACTCCAGGAAGAAGCAAGCCAACAAAATCCCTGCATTTAAGTAGCAAGACCAAGCTCTACATCACAGTGAATTTCTTTACAAACTGACAATGTTTTCTAAGTTTTAAGACAATAATTTACTGGCTAATGTGAAACTAAAAAAAAAGATAATGAAATGATTATTGAATTATTCAAAATGGAGGTGTAATTATCTTGGAAAGTATATTTGAATTTAATGGTGGGGAATGAAGCTTGATTAGGTGTATCAATATTGAGTCAGTGAAGTGCAAGTGGACATAAAGAATTCAATAAATTGATCCTAAAAAGTGTAATGTAAGTAGGAAAATATTAGTATCTTCTAAAATGGCATACTATATATATTTTTAATTGTATTATTTCAGCAGACAAGACATCCATCTTTTTTGGTTGTGTTAAATGGTTGCTTTTTGTTTTGATTTAGTTCTAGTGTTCATCAATTAATTGCGATAATTTGGGAAAATTAGGCCTTGAAGTTAGAAGACACCCACAATATGACTAAGAACTGCCCCTTCCATGTAGAGTTAACTTTACTGAGATGGATGGAACAAAGTTTCAGAACCTGTATATGCCGCTGGAACATGACACCAAATGAGCAGAAAGAGCTACAAACATCCATTAATAACTAGAGTGTGAAACGTACAAATGATAAATCTAGACGATTGGGAAGCTGTCAAAAGTAAAAGTGTACACATAAAATCACTACCCTAAGCATTAGTGGGTAGAAATGGACACTTATAAGCACCTTGAAAGTAGAAAATTAAATGGTTTATAATGCTGATAGTCACAAATTCTATACAACTGGCATTTAATACATCCTAAAAAGAAAGTACATGAAGTATCAAGATGTGTAATTCTATAGGTTATTTGGATGTTATGTGTATGCCTACAAGTAACTCCAGCTAACACAGATATTCTTCAAATTTATATTCCAACACTAAGTTAGTGATGAAGAAATCGAAGAATTTTATCAGTTTCTTCAGCATGAAATTGATCAACTAACAATCAATATATAATGATAATAACTGATGATTAGATTTCAAAAGTTGGAACCAAACAGCATAGTCAATAAAACACTAGTGTATATATTTTCTCCTATTCTCTGTCTTCAGTCAAGATCATCTGGCATCAGTAATGTTATCCCTTGCTCCACATTCTCTTTTGAATCTGACCTGAACCTCTGACATCTTTTTCAATACACTGCTGCAAAAATTGTTGAATGAGTTCAGCAAACTTTTATTTGCATCTGATATTAATGATATTGTTCTATAATTTGAGTATTTTCTTGGGTTTCCTTTCTTTGAAATAGGTATAAATATGTATCTCTTCCAATCAGTTGGCCAAGTAACTGTCTTCCGAATTTCCTCGCATAGATGAATGAATGCTTCCAATGCTTCATCAGTGTTTTGAAACATTTCCGTTGATATTCCATCAATTTCTGGTACCTTGATTTTGGCTTATGCTTTCAGGGCAGCTTGAACTTCTTCCTTCCATTGGTTCTTGCTCCTATAAAACCTCTTGAAATACTTGAATGTTGACTATTATGTTTGGGGACAGTAAGTCTGTATATTTTCCCCACCTTTTTTTTGAGGTTTCCTGTATCATGCATTATTTTGCTTATAGACAGCCTGTTCTTTCTTGGTAGTCTGTTCTCAGTCTGGAATCTCTACTAAAACCTGTTCACTGTGCGTGGCACTGGTGGCATTTGAAATACCAGTGACATAGCTTCCAGCATCACAGCAACACACAAGCCACTGCAATAGGACAGATTGACTGACTGATGGTGAGACTTGTTAATGACCTGAAAAGTTAAAACAAACTTCAGTGCATTGAATTATTATTAATCTGAAATCTTATAGTCATACCTCTTGTTACTCTAACCCTCTGAGTTTCCCCTGCTTTGTCTGGGAAAGAAGGTGGAGGAAAATGCTGATTATATTATGATTCAGCTGTGAGTGAAAGCCATTGAAACGTGTATAGAGTGAGCCATCTCAGAAACAGCGAGTGGGCTCTCACTATAAAAGAAAAGAAAAAGAGGAGAGCCAGGAGTGTCCTTCAAACCCACATTTGTTTTGCTTTTCTCTGCTTGACCTCCAGTTTGGATCACTTCCATCTCAGCCTGTCACCTGACCTTGAATCACTAGCTTCTACACTCTGGAGGATGAGGAGAATCCTCCAAGTGGACAGCTGAATTTTGGATTTGAAACTTGATAATGCTGTCAACTACCTATGTGCTGCTCCCTCCTGTTGGGAGTTTTTCAAAGTTTTGCAGTGATTACATATCCTTGCATTGTAAGCCAAAGAGCGGTAATCTCTCTGAGGGATAATGGAGCAGTATCATATTTTGAAAATTTGAGACATATCAATCTCCACCTACATGGAACTCTTACTCTCTCCCTGCTGTCAAGTTGACGGCAACTCATAGCGACTAGTCATCTTTAACTTGTCTAAAATTGTTTTTGCACAATCTTAAAAAAGAAAGAAGTTGGAGAACTTACACTTTCAATTTCAAAATTTACTACAAAGTTATATTGACTACATGATGTATCCAAGTCAAAAGAACAGACATATAGAGCCATGGAATGGAACAGAGTCTAGAAATTATTCCTAGCATTAATAATAGACAGGTGATTTGCTAAAAGGGTACAACAAGTGTAACATTAGTAAAAGTTACTTCTAAATAAATATTGTTGGGTAAATTAGATGACTATATAGAAATATAGTGGAATTTTACTCTATATCATATAAAGTCAATTTAAAATAGATAAAAAAACTTATCTATATAAGCTAAGACTATAAAAATCTTTACAAGAAGACAGAAAGAAATAATATCATGGGCATTGGAATGTCAATGAATTCTTAGATATGACGCCCAAATCCAAGGCAATATTGTAAAACATATGTGCATTATCTTTACCAAAATTTAAAAACTGTGCTTCAAAGATTGTTGTTAAGTACAATTGATTTGGTTTCTCTTCATAGGGACCCTGTGTACAACAAAATACAGCCAAACTAGGCTCTGGGGCCTTCTCATAGCAGTACTTATGTTTCAACCCAGTGTTGCAGCCACTGTTGAAATCCATATGTCAAGTATCTTCCTCTGTTTTCAACACCCTTTATTTTACCAAGCATGATGTCCTTTTCTAGGGTCCGGTCTCTCAATAACTTGCGCAAAGTATGCAAGACACTATCTTATTTTTTAAAGAACATTATGGTTGTACTTATTACAAGACAGATTTATTAGTTCTTTTCATAGTCCATGATACTTTCAAAATTCTTCATCAGCATCATAATTAAAATGCATCAATTCTTATTTGGCTTCTCTAATGGTTAACTTTTATATGCATATAGAGCTATTGAAAGTACCAGAATTGGGTCAGACAGCGCTTGGTACTCACAGTATCATTCTTGATTTACAACACTTTAATGAAAACTTCTGTGGAAATTGTACTTAAGGCAGCGTGGTATTTGATCAGCCTGCCATTTCCATAAGCATTGATTGTGGATCCAAGTAGGACAAATTCTTTAACAACTTCAAATGTGTCTCTATTTATCATGATGCTACCTATTGATCCAGATGTGCGGATGATGGTCTTCCTTGCATTGAGTTGTAATCCACTCTGAACGCTACAGTCCTTGATCTTCTCCACTAAGTGTTTCAAGTCCTCTCATGCTCAATGAGCTAGGTTGTGTCATCTGCATCCCGCAATTCATTAATATACATGCCTCTAATTCTGAAGCTCTCTTTGTCTTCATATAATCTATCTTCTCTCATTATTTGATCAGCATACAGATTTAATAAGCCTGGTGAGAGGATAAAACACACTCCTTTCTTGATTTCAAACCATGCAATATACTGCCTCTGGATCTATGTGCAGATTCCACATGAGCAAAATGGATTGTCCTGGACTAATCTTGCTTTGCAAGGCTATCCATAGTTTGCTATGGTCCATAGAGTCAAATGACTTTGCATAGTCAATAAAACCCAAGTACAACCCTTTCTGGTATTTTTTTAACCACCTTATCCATGAACTATCTTATCTCAGCAATGATATCCCTCTTGCCACCCGAATCTGGCCTGAATTTCGGGCAGCTCCAAGAATTGTTGAGTGGGGACGTGAAAGAAGCATAGTTGGACAATGTGTGACAAAGAGGGGTGGTAAAGAAGTATCTATGTCAACCTTTCTGAGTGGTCCCCAAAGGTGAATACAGTTGTGCCTCACGTGAATGTTCACCAAGGGTTAGCTCTGAAAAGGACATTTTTAACCATGAAATTTATATGATGGCATGTCCTTTGAAAACAACCATCTTCTTTTTCCAGACACTCCTGTCATTGTCCATTGTGCTCACGAAGAAATTGGCCATGGTGGAAGGAATAGAGGTTATATATGGACTCGACATCATGGATTTACACTCACCAAGACCAAGTCAGTCATGTCACTTCTGATTTGCTCTGAGACAAACACTGAGTCCAATATATGAGATATTCTTCAGAGAAATCAACCAGCATGTTGGGAGCAGGCTGATGTCATGGGAGCACTTCTATTTTGAAAAATCAGTGTTTTGTTTTTACTCAATTTATCTTCTACTTTGGATACATATTTGCCTTCTGCATCCAATGCTGTTGACAAAACTAACCTTTATGGACTTACAAAATGACTTATCCACCAGTGTGGTATCCAGCACAGTGTCACCTCAGGTATGCATTACCATGACCAGGTGATGTATTTGCTGAGAGCAAGGAGAAGATGTAATGGGTGATGAAAAAAGTAGTATTAAATACAAGCTCTGGCATGTAATCATTTGCAGAAATGAGAACTGTAATTGTTAATAGTATCACCTCTATGTAGGCATCAAATATCTTTATCTTATGCATTCCTAGAATGCAATATATAAATGAGATTAGTGGATTTCATTTATACCTGTGTAAATTGTACCCTGTTTGACATAAATATGATTTTATTTATTGTATTTTTTCTGAATTTTATTTATGGTTGAAGAGATGTGTACAAGTGCCAAACTGACAATGGATGGTGTGTTAGTCCGGAGGCCTAGAGAAACAAATTCATAGACACTCACGTGTGTAGAAGGTGGAGCTTTATATACAAGAGCAATTGAACCTATTCTGGCACCTGGTTCTGCTATTGGTGCTCTTCTGCCATTCTCTGGTGTCAGGGCTGCCTGCTGAATGGCAGAGACCCCATACGGGGATATCAAGTCCAAAGGGATGCACCCTCCTCCTGGCAAGTCTCTCTTACTGGTAGTTAAATCCTCCCGTCTTAACTCTGAGATGCCTGATTTTATACCTAGCAGGATAGCCATTATAATTAACTTGTTAACAACCACTCACTCATAATGCACGGCCAATCAATATTTTCTCCACCTTCTCTCTCTGGCCAGTCAGAAAAGAAATTTATTTGGTGGGAGTAAAAAAGTAACAAAGTAACACTTTGGCGAAAAATGTTAAATAACTCTATTGCAGGTATATCTAAGCACATAATATCTAAAAATGCCTTTATTATATATAATGATAAATGGACCTTCATAGAATTTATTGGATAGATACCTTAATGCATACTATAAAATTATTAATGAATTAATATGTAATAAATAATATAATAATATCTAAAATGATAAATCTAAGGAAATAATATACCTGCCTTTGGATTGTTCTCAGGTTTAAGCATTTATGAAAAATTAAGTGGAAAAAAACGTAGCAAACTACATTTGCACATATTTGTTGATACACTAAAGAGTCCAAATGTAAACCATAACAATCTTCAGCCATATAAAGAAACACAGATATATATTTTTGTTTGCTGTCAATTATGATTTAAAGTTAAAATAATCACTTATCAATATGCTAATGTTTTATCTGATTTGGTCATTTTAAGTAAATTATCATTTAAATAAAATATTGAATTTCTCAGCATGTCTACTGAGGGATAGCTTTTAATGAATCAAGGAATAATTTAAGCTTAATGTAATAAGATTATTAAAATTTAGAATTTATTTAATATCACACACTTAATTGACTAATATAATTAACATCAGGAAACTCATTTAAACTTTATCTTCTTTTTTTTTATGTATAAGAAAGAGCTTTATTTTTATTTTTTTCTTCTTTTACATTTTATTAGGGACTCCAACAACTCTTACCACAATCCATACACATACACACATCAATTGTATAAAGCACACCCATACATTCCCTGTCCCAATCATTCTCAAGGCATTTGCTCCCCACCCAAGCCCCTTGCATCAGGTCCTCTCCTTTTTTCCCCCCCTCCCTCCCCCCTCCCCCCTCCCCCACATGCCCTTGGTAATCTACACCTCGTTATTTTGTCATATCTTGCCCCATTCGGGGTCTCCCCTCCCCCCTTCTCTGCTGCCCCTCTCCCAGGGAAGAGGTCACATGTGGCTCCTTGTAATCAGTTCCCCCTTTCCACCCCACTCACCCTCCACTCTCCCAGCATCGTCCCTCACGCCCTTGGTCCTGGAGGTATCATCCACCCTGGATTCCCAGTATCTCCAACCCTCATATGTACCAGTGTACAGCCTCTGTCCTATCCAGCCCTGCAAGGTAGAATTCGGATCATGGTAGTTGGGGGAAGGAAGCATCCAGGATCTGGGGGAAAGCTGTGTTCTTCATCGATACTACCTCACACCCTAATTAACCCATCTCCTCTCCTAAGCCCCTCTATGAGGGGATCTCCATTGGCTGACACTTGGGCCTTGGGTCTCCACTCTGCACTTCCCCCTTCATTTAATATAATATATATATACACATACATATATACATATACACATAAATACACATACATACACACACTTATATCTTTTTTTTTTTGTATGATGCCTTATATCTGGTCCCTTGGGCACCTCGTGATCGCACTGGCCGGTGTGCTTCTTCCATGTGGGCTTATTTGTTTCTGAGCGAGATGGCCGCTTGTTCACCTTCAAGCCTTTAAGACCCCAGACACTATCTCTTTTGATAGCCGGGCACCATCAGCTTTCTTCACCACATTTGCTTGTGCACCCATTTGTCTTCAGCGATCCTATCATGGAGGTGTGCAGTCAATGATATGATTTTTTGTTCTTTGATGCCTGGTAACTGATCCCTTTGGGACCACTCGATCACACAGGCTGGTGTGTTCTTCCATGTGGACTCTGTTGCTTCTTAGCTAGATGGCCGCTTGTTTATCTTCAAGCCTTTAAGACCCCAGTCACTATCTCTTTTGATAGCCGGGCACCATCAGCTTTCTTCACCACATTTACTTGTTCACCCATTTTGGCTCCAGCTGTTGTGTCGGGAGAGTGAGCATTATAGAGTTCCAATTTAATAAAAGAAGGTATTCATGCATAGAGGGAGTGTTTGAGTAGAGGCCCAAGGTCCTTCCGCCACCTTAATACTAATAATCTTAATAATCTGATATTACCAGAAAATTTGACATGAATTGTAAAACAAATGCTCTGCCGTCTTTTGTCACTTTATGAATATTATATCAATGGTTATTAATGTAATGATTATTGCAGATAAAATAATAGAACAACATCAACAAATTGTGGCAGAGGTTCCTAATTTCAATGAAATATTTATAAGTGGTAAAAGTAACAAATGGTCTGATTATAGGCAATTAGAGAACTATGTTCTTAAATACCATTAAAAATTTGAGCCAAATATTTAAACCATATACTTATGTGTGTATAAATATATATATTAGAAATATCTAATCACTATATTATAATATGCTAAATATATATTTTATATATTTATATATAATTTATATTTATGTATATGTATATCTATAAATATATTTAGCATACTATAATATAGTAATTAGGTGTTTTTGATATTTACTACATTTAAATTGGTGTAGAAGACATGGGAAAAATTAAAAGATATTTTCTGGTATCCAAGATAATATTTTCCTAGATTAAAAGCTTTCTGCAATTGTTAGAGTTCTAAAAATAATTGAATAAGTTAAGGAATGTTTGATTACCAAACACATTATTTTAAAATGCCAATTAAAGAATTTCACATTCCCTTAAAAGATGCTACTTGAAAATGATATTATTTTAAATAGTATCTATTAAGAAACTTTTTGAAAATTTACTGGATTTCTGAAATTAATTTAATAAAGAAGTTTTTATTTTATGCAAGATAATATTTGAAGTTTTTTAAAAAGAACTTGCAATTTATTAAGAGGAAATAGAATGTAAGCTAGAAAGTTTGATTAAAGGCAAAATGTAAGAAATTCTACAAATATCATGAAAATATTTTTTTCTAAATGATGGAAAGATGCTATAAAAGGAAAAAAATAACTCAAGATGTGAAAGAATTAAAAATTTGTAACAACTTTTCTTGATAAATGAATGAGAGACAGTATACAATATCAGCTAAAATTACAAGAAAATAATGTTCAGAGAATGAAATCAAGCAATCTTGACACCTTCAGAGAGATTATATGTTAGTAATCTTACTTCGAGTTATGAGGGGCTTATTTAAAGGAGTGGAGCCCATAGAGAGTAATGATCAAATTAGTGTTCAGGCCAGGGAAGCACAGGATAGCGTTTTTGGTTTTGTTTTTGTTTTTACTACATCAGTCATCTTGCTCATGGAAGTTAATCGATGGATTAACATATAAAATTTAAATCACTGAAACGTTTAAATTTGTAAATAATAAGTAAGGGAGGGGAAGGCATTGCAAATACTGCTTTTTTTGAAGCCACATATCAGAGAGTTATTCAGAGAGCTAGCTCGGAAAAAGACAAAAATAAGCATTAATGGGAATAACCTTAACAATAATTCAAAATTTTTAAGCACAAATTTGATTCTAGATATTTGACTCATTCTAAATTTCAACCAGACTTTTACTTAAATTGCTAAATTATGTTGTTACATAGGATTGAATATTATAGCACCTTTTCTATAATTTGGGGGTTGATTTTCTTTTAATTATTAAATCTTTCTCGCACTTGGTTTTCTTTTTCAATTAGCTTGACTGGGAAATATGATGCTGTATATTTCAAACTGATATATTTCAGTTGCATTTTCTAGTGTTCTTTTGTTTTCAATGAAATGCTTATATTATTTAGTTAGAATGCATGTATATCATTATATTATTGAAAGAAGATTGTGTGCATTAAATCCGAAAATAGTCTTTGAAAACATTAATTCCAAAAGTTTAGCTCTTCCTGTACTTGGAGTCTGAGACAGGATATTCTAAAGAAGAGAAAGCAGTGAAGCTTAGTTATATAAATATATAGAAAGGTTTTTATTACAAAAATGACAAACCGTTTTTGAGGTTGGCAAGTTCTAAATCGGCTGGTCAAGTGCTAGACTATATAGGCTTCTCCAGACTTACACAGCTTCAGAAACTGATGAACTCAGACAAGCAGGTCAGACGGCAGGATTCTGGATACAGAGGTGAATAAGCTGCAAAGCACGCCCAAGATTAGCAGGGAATACAGCGGACCTCTCAGTTCCAAGAAAAAGCCCCTAGAGATCAGTTGATTAGCCATATAAAGGATCCAGAAACCCAGGAAAAAGCAAGCCAGCTTTTCTACAATGCTTACTTCTACTGGAAGCAGGCCGTGGGGAACTGTAGTCTTTTAACTGCCAAACCACTGAGAATCCTGACCCAGCCAAATTGACAGAACACTTTACATATAATATTTGTTTCCCTCTTAGGTTTTATTCATACAAGCTGCTATTTTCTGGAAACCCGTCCTCTCACTTTCTACCTTCTTCTCACACTGTATTTTCATCCTTAAAACTTAAGCTAAAAAGAAACTGAAATGCTGATTTCAAAAGCCCAGCATTTTACCTTCTCCCTATCATTTTGTTTGGTTCCTTCATCACTTTGTCATGATGTATATTTATATGTCTTATTGAATAGCAAGTGTTTATTTTCCACAGCACCTCTGTAATATAAAATTTAAGAATAAAGAGCACCTATTTTTAAATTAATTCATAATAAGCCTTAACTTTGCACTTGACCTAAAATATTAATTCAATTTTTTAATGACTACCTGTTGGAACATAGGTAAAATGCAAACTATAAATCCTACTACGTGATATTTGCATCACAACTCTTCCTGATACTTGATTGTTTTATTTCTCACATGTGTGATAAATATGAATAACTCTATTATTGTTTAACTTATGGTTTATAGCTTGATTTTAATGTTAAATGCATAAAACTATGAAACTGAACAAACCATCTGTATGCTTTCTTTATCTATAACCTCAACTTTTTTCTTTTTTAATCTTTAATAGTAAATATTGTGCTGTTTAAAATGGCACAGCCAACACTTTGATTGCTTTAGGTTGTACCAATCATATGGAAAAACAGAAGTTTATTTGTGACTGGTTGTGCTTTATAAATAATTTGAATGAGTTTAAAGTGTGATTTGTTCATAGAGCCATTAGAGAGACATAATATTATTAAAAGCCAGATGGTGGCACATTTTCATGCCTAGTAGGCACAAAATCATTTCCTAGTGGAAACATTTTTAAGTGGATTTGGTTTCCCTCCATAATTACCAATTCAAATAACCTTGACTAATTTCTGAAGTCTTTTAATTTTACAAGTATATTTCTATCTCAAAATCAGTTTAAAAACTTGGCAGAACATTATTATTCATAGTAACTTGATCTTTATTTATTATGTATCTTTAATATTTAGGTGTGAAGTTGGAAGATATCTAGTATTGCTTAAAAAGGAACCATGCCTAGATATCAACAAATAAAATTATCTCACTTTTCTTAGTGTGTGTTTGTGTTGTTTTATTTATAAGAATCATTTTATATTTCATTATTCTTTGTATCTCAGTAGCACTGTATGCTAAAACTGGATATTCAAAGAGCATTTTAAATTAAAACTCATGTATGAAAGAAAAAACTGCTGTACAATCCAATGGTATTATAGGATTATCTTAGTTTAATGGGTGCGTTGATTATTATAAAGACATATGTAAAATTTCTTTTGAAAGGAAGCATAAAGAAAAACAAAATTTAGAAGAATATTGTTGGCAGATGTCATTGACCCAGTTCTGACTTATAGCAACCTGATTTACAACAGAACAAACCAATGCTTGAGCTGCGCCATCCTCCCCATGAATTTTGTGTGTGAGTTCACTGGTGCTGCCAGTGTTAATCCTTCTTTTGGAAGATCTTCTCTTTTGCTGCCCCAATCAGTTCCCAAGTATGCTAGCCTTTTACAGGGACTGTTCTCTCCTGATAGCAGGTCTACGTGTGTGAGATGCAGCAGGCTGACTGTACTTCCTTCCAAAGCAAATGTGATCTTATGGCAGTCCATAGACTGAATTCTCGCTGCCAGCACACGTCTTCATCAGCCCTCCTTATTCAAAGTCGACTCTCACAAGGTGTGATTGAAAACACCAGACTTCGGTCAAGCACACCTTCATTTTCAAAATAACACCCCTGCTCTTCAGCACGATAAAGAGTTCTTATGCACTTTAAAGAGACCTTGAATGTACTATCAATTAGCTGTAGAAAGAGAGAACTATTCTTTTATGTCATAACTTGAATGAATGGACTTAAACTCATTTCAAGCCTATAACAGATGAAATGCTGTCCTGTCCTACATGACCATTGGCATGGTCATGGCCATCTTTGTGGATATTATATCAATTCATCCTACCAACATTCTCATTTTCACTCACCCTCTGCTTCATCAATCATAATATCCTCTACTTGCTATTAATCCCTCTTTATCACATGTCCAAAGACAATACATTGGACAGTGTTGTTTGTAATCCCTAAATTTTATTAACTAATTTTCTAAAATAGGCTTTTTCGTACTTCTATTAGTCTGAAATCTCAATTAGAAGCTCTTCACCCTGGGTAGCTATCCTGGTATTTGAAATATCATTGTTATACCTTCCAGTATCACAGCAGCACAGAGCCTTCACAAAACAAAGTAGAATAAAATGGCAAATTTTTATGTCAAAATTTACTTCTGTATAAGTGTTTTGATAAACCAGAAGAGAAAACTGATAAAGGACATTAAAAACAAAATGACAAAAAAAAACTTGGTACTGCTTTCATGTGCTAAAAAGTATTTTAGAAACTTAAAAAGATGTATTATTTTGTTACTATTAAAATATCACTTTCTTGGAGCTTCTTACAGCTCTTATAATAAACCATGCATCAATTGTATCAAGCATATTTGTAAATATGTTGCCATCATTATTTTCTAAACATTTATTTTCTATTTGAGATCTCCTATTAGCCCCTCTTTTTTCCTCACTTGCCCCACCCATACCCTTGTGACCCCTTGATAAATGATACATTATAATTATTTTCATATCTTACACTGACTGATGACTCCCTTCCCCATGCTTTCTTTTTTGTTTGTCACCCTGGGGATGGAGGGGGGGGTTGATTATGTGTTGGTTATTGCAATTGGTTTCTCCTTCTGCCCCTTATCTGTCAACGTATCTGAAGGAAGAAAGTGTATCTGAGCTAAAATTCTGAACGTGTGGTTTGCAGAGGCTTTGGATGACATAGGAAACCTAAAATTTGCAGACTCCCTATTAGATGAAACTTCTGTTGAATCACCTCTGACAGTAGTGCTAGTATGTGATAGCCTTCCTATTGGGCAGAGAGCATGGTGATGCTTATTGTGGAAAATATAGTTAGGTTAAAATGAATATCTTAAATCGATTAAATTTGGACAAACTTTGGAAGTTTTATTTTTGTTTTCAATACAAATGCACTTTCAAACTTAAGTTAGTCAAATCATTTGGTTAATAGTTTCACTAAGGAGCAATGTGAAAAACAGGGAAAGAAAATTTAAATCCTTATGCAAACTGTATTTTTCATAGATTTTTGGTCAAAGCCTGCAGGCCCTTCCGTAAGCCCAAGGTAGTAAGTGATGGGACATTCGAGATGAAGGATAATCTGTCAAGATTCATCTCACCATTTTCTGGTGAGCTATATGCGTATACCCTTCCCTAAAGCCAGAGTAACCTGTTTCTTTCATAATCTCCCTAAATATATAACTGGCATTTGTGACAGAATAGCTTTTGTTACAACTAGAAACATGAATCTTCAGGTTTTTTTGTTCCATATTGGTATGATTAATGGTCAGATGGCAAATTTAGAAGACAATTTGATAGTCCACTTTGTCACAAAAGCATTCATCTGAAATGGCTTTTGCTTTGTTAAACAAAAGTGACAAGGTTTGCTTGTCAAAACACTGACAGTATCAAAAATAAAAGGTTTACCCTAAAACATGTGTATTATTTTGTTATTCCAGAGGTTGCTGAGCTTTGTTTATGGTTAACATTTAAATAAAGTTCTCCACATTTCTAATAGAACTGTGGAACTTTCCCAGTGTTTGAGATATTTTGCACATAAGTTTACTTCAATCCATAATATATAAATAATGACTTAACTGTATAACATATGCAAAGTATATGTTAACATTGTTCCTCTGGCATGAAGATCAGTTTTTGAATATCTATGAATTGTTTTTCCATATAATATATGTATATATATCTTAATCTTGCTAAACATAGAGTTTATCTGAATTGTTCAGCTGTTCCTAATTTTTCTTTAATCTAATGAAAAATCTATGTAGTACAACCAGAATTTACCTCAGGTGTATTCCAAACAGACAATAAATAATGTGATTCACAAATAAGTACCAACAAAGTGATTCACATGAAAAGAAACTATTTTTTCTTCAATAATCAATAAGTTAGAGTTTTACTATAATGATCCAGAAAATCTCATTCAAATTAATGGAAAAAGTGGTTATTGTACCAAGAAGCAAAGACCAACATATGTAATGATGTCACCACTAGGATTTCAAATCTCAAAGCCACAGCCTCTGTATTACTACTGATCATAAACATGTTAAAACCAAAAATAATAGTTGATTCAAATAATTTTGAGATGAAATATGAAACCACAGTTCACACAAAAATGTAAAGAGACCTGGCCATTCAATAACATTACATTTAGCTATTATCACATCATTAAGCTAAAACTTTTTCTATTGTTATTCCACATGCTATTCTGAAGAAAACAAAAATCCTACAAGCAGATCTATAAACAACATAATACAAAGTGGAGAACCCGATCACCAAGGGTTTCATTTTCCCTGGATGTCCAGTCAGCGCTCTAACTAAAAGTATGCACTACGCTCAGCAAATCTGCTGGAAAGCGCCCCCCAAAGGGTTGAAAAGCAACATCTCTCTGTGAGCACTGAGGCAGCCTAGCTGAATCCCTCATATTTTCCAGCACCTTCTATGCACGCCAACTCTGGACAATGAATAAGACAGACTGTGTAAGAACTGATGCCGCTCCGTGCTGGTGTTGGAAAGAACACTGACTATGCCCCAGACTGCCAGAAAAATGACCCAATCTATTTGGAAAGATGTACATCCAGAATGCTCCTTAAAATCAAGGATAAAAGACTTCATTGCACACGTTATCAGAAGGGACGCATAGCTACATGCTAGGGAAGGTCGAAGGTCAATCAAAATGAGAAAGGTCCTCAAGAGCCGCTTGGGCACAGTGGCTTCAATACTGAACTAAAGCAGAGCATGACTGCGCGCCTGACAGGGGACGAAGCAGAGGCCCCAGTGAGGACCACGAGGAACTCCACCGCACCTAACAGGACAAAGAATTTCTTCAGAAAGAAAAGGCCATCACGAGGTTTTCTTTCTCTCACTCATTGCATTCTTTAATTTTTCTAGAGACTCATGAACTGAAAAAATACCAAATTTCTTACTACATCTCAGAAATTGCACATAGCACAAGGGGAAAAGGGTGACTACTATATAACGTCTATCGACAATCCAATGACAAATTTAAAACAATATAATTACCTTTGAAAACTGCATATCTGCTTCCATTCTAGCATGTCATGCTGTCCAGTCACTTTCTAATTTTAACTGTTTGTTGAGCCCACCGGAAAAGCGAATGCTGAGTATGTTGGGATGGACATGGCTGCTTTGTTGTAAATAGAAATAATTATTTATAGATGTCTCAGTTTTGTCATCCTATTATAGTTGCTGCTGGTGCAAAGTTGAGAACTTACACCTAAATCTTGTTAAACCCACCAGAATGAATGCACTTACTTGCATGTTTTTAGTGTAAATAACATAATTATACAAAGGAATAATATATCAATTAGCTCATACGAATGTGAAAGCTGGCCGACAAGTAAGGGAACATGAGCGTCCTTACATATAGCTTATTATCACTCATAATGACCCTGAAGACAGGGTCAAACTCACTGCTCCTGTGGGTTTCCAAGGCTAACTCTACTCAGTGGATAGTACTTTTGAACTGCTGACCTTACATTTCAAAGCCAAATATGTACCCAGTACTTCAGTGAATGGACGTACAGCATTGCTGGAGATCATTCCAGAGGACGGACCCTCAGGTCAGAAGACAGTTGAAGTGTGCCTGAGGAGGAGCTGCTTTCTGAAAGTCAAGTCCACATTGATGCCAGAGAGGAGGAGAGCCGGGGCAGGGGAACTCTCAGGGTCCTCACTTGTTGGTGGGTGCACCTCAAGGGGAAATGGCTGCAGAAATCTGCTTATAATGGGAACTTGAAATGTGAAAAGAGGAGAATTGGGCAAAAGGAACTCATGAAGATCAATTTCCTAAGCATTACTGAGCTGAAATGGAGAGCCATTGAGCATTTTGAGTCAGAAAATCATATACATTGCTCTGCTGGAAATGACACAATCAAGAGGAAAGGCACTGCATTCGTTGTCCAAAAGGACATTTCACAATCAATCTCTAAGTTCAATGCTCTCTGTGATAGGATTTGCTCTATCTGCCTTCAAGTAAATTCCATCAATACAACTATTATTCAAATCCAAGTATCAGCAACAAAAACCAGTGATGAGGAAACTGAACAATGCTGCCAAAGTCTACAGTCAGACATTGATCAACATGTCATTAATAATTTTTGGCAAATGGAATGCCAAAAGAAAGAGGAACAACCGTGAAATGTAGCTTTGGTGATAGAAATGAAGTCAGAGAACACATGATAGAATTTTACATGAACAGTGATTCATTCATAGCACATATCTTCTTCAACAACACTAAAGGCGACTACACGCATGGGCTTTTCCAAATGGAATGCACAGAACTTAAATTGACTTCATCTCTGGGAATGGACTGGAGAAGCACAATATCAGTAACTAAAACCACGCCAGGAGCCCCCCGGCCACAGACTATCAATGGCTCAAACAAGTCCATTAGGGTCAAATATAACCTTTAATCTATCCTCCCAGAATATTAAGAACATATCAAAAATACCTTGGATGCATTGAACACTGATGACTACATACCTGATGAGCTATGTGAGAGCATGAAGAAAATCATGGAGAAGACAAAAGGTCGTGAAGAATATAGGAAAGAGAGACAATTTCAACGTGGTCGCAAGAGGAGACTTTGAAGCTTGTTTTGTGAATCCTTTCCGTCTTATTTCGATGTTCCTGCATCAGTCAGTAGCTTGCACATAGAATATTTAAATGTTGCAAATCAAGGCTTTAAATTTTCTTTGGTTATTTTCACTTTAAGATATGCTGAGTTAGTTCTTCCTTTTTTATTCCTGAATCTAGATATTTTAATCCATGTAAAGGAACAGTTCATGTATTGTAATCCAAAAGGCAGCCTGTACTTACATACCGTATATACTCGTGTGTACGTCGATGTGCTGAAAAACTGGGGTTCGACTTGCACACAGGTCAGTGGTACCCCGGTGAGGTGTAATATCTCTCTGCCCATCCCCCCTGAGGTAATGGGACGAGTGCCCGTTATTTGGCAGGTGATTGCAGTTTCTCAGCTGTTCATTCAAAGCCCCGCTGACACTGCAGGGCTCTGAATGTCTGTTTACTCACATCTAACCAATCAGAGCCGTCCTATGACGCGTATCTTTGAATAAGCCTTTTAAAGACCGTGTGCGAAGGATGTGGCATGAATGGATGTCATCTGATCAAGCCCGACTAACAAAAGGAGGAAACCTCATGAAGCCTGACATAGAGTTAGTAGTAAAGTGGGTTCAAGATGCATGGGAAGACATTCCAGAAGACATGGTGTGACGTGCCTTTCAGGATGTAGTATTAGTAATGCTATGGATGGCAGTGAAGACTGCGCTGTGTATGACAATGACAGCAGTGATGGTGATGACGGCGATCTCAGTGAGGACAGCGACTATGATGACCTCATACCAGCTGAAGCTCTGCATTGGGATATGGATGATGATGAGGGATCCAGTTTTGAAGGATTTCAACTCTTTACATTTTTGCTTAGTGGCTAATTGAGCTCAGGGAATAGTACTCTTAAGGTATCATTTTTGATACCTTATTGTTTTTGTTAAACCTATTTTCCACTTACTGTGCTGGTTTACTAATATTAAATGACTTGTCCTTTTATTTATGTTTTTTTATTTAAAATAAATATTTAAATACATTACCCCACTGATGTCTCAATGTTTAGTAATTTTATATTCATTTGTTTTGATTATTGAAACTCACCAATAGCTTCTGCATTTTCCACCCTAGGCTTATACTCGAGTCAATCAGTTTTTCTGCTCTCCCAATAATAATTAGGTACCTTGGCTGATACTCGGGTTGGCTTATATTCGACTATATACAGAAATTTTCTTTTCTGAACAGTGATTCCATATCATGGACCAACTTAATGACACTCTCAATAGGTGGATTGGTGCTGCACTCTGTCAGGAGATGAAAGTGATGTCTCTAAAGGTAGCCAGAGGCATGTTTACGTCAAAGCTACCTGATTGAATTATGCCTGGAACAAACCCCATTGTGGCTGAAGTCTATGAACAATGAGTTCCTATGCTATGGCCAGACTTAATACATGTCCTCTTGAAGAGCTCACAGAATATATAATTGTATATATAGCAAAATGTGGTAGAGAAACTAGATGATGCTCAGGTATCTGAAATAATAACACCTGGGATCTTAGAAACTTTTCTTAAAACAAACACTTATCTTCGTGAGGCTTCAACAAATCCAAATGGAAGAAGCAAATCAACCTGTGTGATCCAAGGAATGTAAATAATAAAATCTGAAGCCGAAGGAGGGAAGTTATCAGAAATTAAATTGTGGACATCTGTTTTGCAGAAAGCTCTGGATGAAAATGGAAACCTGAAATCTATTTGTAGAGTCACCGCCACCTGGACTAAATGTCCTTCAAATTCCTTCTGACCACAGACCCGAGATGGGAATACCCGTGCCATGAAGCAGAGAGCATTGCAAAGTCAATTAAGGCACACGTAGTTAGGTGAAAAAAATGTCTCACCTTATCATTTTATCTCTCTTTTGACCCACTTCAGATTGTTTTCAGTTTTTAGCATTTTGTGTTTTCTATGAATTTTTCTCTATTTTGTTTTGCCATTGTTGTGTTTGTTTGTTTTATTCTTGTTTATACTTTTAATGATTTTTTGCGTGTGAGATCTGGGATAGGTAGGTCTATAGAGACTGTCTCTGCATTAATAATTACCTATGACTATGACAGGGAAGAGTGAGGGCAAATGGGCAGCCAACAAGTAATATGAGAAGAAAATGTTCTGAAATAGACCGGTGATGGACGCACAAATTTTCTTAAATCGATTGAACTATTAAATTGTATGAATTACATTCCAATAAAACTGCTTTAAAAACCAAGAATCGTGAGACATCCCTGGCACAGGATGGTGTCTGTTCTGTTGGAGAAGGGGTGGCTAAGGGCAGCAATCCACCTTAGCACACCTAACAAGAGCAACGTGGTATAAATTGGTTTTTATTAACACAAGCTGCATATGTAAACTCTGCATATATACATCACTTCAAAAACATTAAACTATACCAGTCAACATAAAATTGTCTCTTAAAATCACATAGTAGACTTGTTTCCATTTCTAAAACATTTATTCTGACATTATCTTATGAATCGGTGATATTGGAAATGGTTCCAATGTTTTGACTTTAAAATATCTTGCGGTTTTTAAAAAAGAGGCATGCCTTCATCAGCATATAATTATGATATGTGCCTGCCTATGAGGCTATATTTAACTATAAAGGTTGGATGTCTTGATTAATGAACAAATTCTCCAATACAAAGCACAGTGCACAAACCTTCAGAATTTTTAACACTCCTACAATATTATTGATTCAAGAACTGGAGTCTGAATCAACTGCTAAAATGTAATAGTCAGTATCCTTAGTGTTTCATATTTCTTCTTTTTTTCAGAGATAAGAAATTGGGAAAACTTCATTGCAAAACAGGATAAAATAGTACTCCATATTTTGGGGGACATGTTTTTTTTTCTAGATGTAATTAAGGACATCCAGGTTTGTACAATAATTAAAAAAATAAATATTACTTGTCTTTTTTTACTCTCTGATAAAATAGGGGAGATATATACAC
Source organism: Tenrec ecaudatus (assembly GCF_050624435.1). Taxonomy (NCBI): domain Eukaryota; kingdom Metazoa; phylum Chordata; class Mammalia; order Afrosoricida; family Tenrecidae; genus Tenrec; species Tenrec ecaudatus. The sequence continues at coordinate 102,539,488 of NC_134532.1, read as the reverse complement.
ACCTTAAGCTCAATCATATATACATTGGAATTATCCCAAAACTCAGTAAAAATGGTGTTGTTGTTTTCATTCATTCATTCACTGATAATTTCACTATAGAGTAAAAATACTAGCTTTTGGAAAGAAACTAGATTTTCTGAGATTTGCTAAAATATAAGTGATATTAAGATAGTTAATGTTCATTGTGCCAACCTGGCTGATAAACACAGATAGGGTTAATTGAAGGGCGGAGAGATAAATGGCTGGGTGAGCCTCGCCTTTCTAGTTCCTGGGTTTCTTACTCTCTGATGATAGGAGTAGGGTGTAGCTGCCTTAGCCAGTTCCCTGCTTCAGTTGTCAAGGCTCACTTTCTGTGAGACATGCCTGAGGAGAAGCCACATGGACCTACCCTGATGCAGCCCTAGGTGCTGCGGCACCCGTGTGTAGACCCCTGCCAGCACCGAGATGCTTACACATTCACTGAATCGGCTTTCCTCCTGCAGTCAGCATCATTGCATTTGTTTTGTGAGATTGAGGAGGACTTTGCAGATTAGTGTCAGACATATGGGCTAATGTTGAACTTATGGATTTGGACAGGACTGGGTTGAGATGCTCTCTTAAGGTATACTTATCTTTATATAGAACTCTCTCTTGTAGACATATAAGTTTCCATGGATTTGTTTCTCTAGTTTACCCGGACTAACACAGATTTATAACATAAATCCTAATTATGTTCTATATAAACACATAATACTACAAAAATAATGCATTTGGCTGTGTTAAAACATGCAAAAAATTTGAAGGCAGATACATGACAGCTAAGGGACAACTGAGAGTATGATAAATCAAAACAAATAATTCTAAATGTGACCTATACAGATCAAAATAAAAACAACTATTAGACTAGTCCCCCACAGTGATAGTTTCAGAAATGTTAAGCTATTATATTTTCATTTTTGAAAACAGACATCTCCGTGCTCAATCGATGTGTTTGTTGGATATGAAAACACAAGATATAAATGCCACGGGGACACATTGCAACATCTAATGTAGTCTCCTTAATTTCACAACAAATAGAAGCTCATGTTTCAGTGGGAACTGGGTATGTGGTAGGACTTGGGTATTCAAATAAGCTCTTCAGCAAAGAATTCCAAAGGATGCATCCTTAAAGAAGATTCAGCTAGAAAATTCATGGACTCCTGAAAAATAGACAGTCCTTCTGAAATGTTGATATCTGATTGCCCTTTGTAGGTGGAGGGTTGTTTTCTGGTTACCATTAAAAGCCAAAGCGATGGGTATGGCTTCTCTGGACAGTGATGGATACAGCAGAGTGTCAAGTAAATAAAAAAGAATGAATGGCGTCTAGTTTGTAGGTCAAAGTACAGTGTTGCAGGTGGAATTCTGGTCAGATATACTTTGTTAGACTAAGACAATTTTTCACTTTGGGGAATGTTGTTATAAACTCAGGGCACTTGCAAAGTTGAAATGTAGTTATACTGGAGTTGGATGATATTATGGATTCAATTATGTTCCTCAAACATTTTTCTTGTCAGTCTTAAGCTCTGTATCTTTTATTATAATCCTGTATTGAAATAGGCTTTTGTTGTTAAGAAGCCATATTCCTGTGAGATTTGTTGTTAGCCAATCACCTGTGAGACATAAAAGAGCAGGTGAGGGTATGCAGGCATAGGGGGAAATAGGTGCCATCAATACATGAAATTTGCCACACACAAAATAGAGTAAAATACAAAGGCCATTATCCAGAGAAGACTCAGAGAAATAGTTCTCTCCAAGAGCCAGCATCTGAGTTCAGATTCCTTGCTGTCTAAACTGTAATAAAATATATTTCTGTTTTGTAAAGCTACAACTTGATCTATTTCTCTGATAGCAGCACTGGATGATTAAACCAGGTGGGCTTTCCCTGCAGTGATTATTGTCCTTTTAGAGTGGGATTCAGACTCAGGTGCACAGGGAGGAAGGTCATGGGGAAAAACTGGTGAAATTAGTTGCTGCAACTAAAAGCTGAGCGACACTAATATAACCATCAAAGTCAGAAAGTAGGAAAAAGCCTGGAAGGGGACTTCTGTGGAACACCAGGGAAGAGTCTCGATTGACACGGTGGCTTCAACAATGTGCTTGCGCATAGGAACAAATGTGAGGATGGTACAAGACCAGTGGTGGTTTGTTCTGGTGTGCACAGGCTCCCTACAGGTTTGCAATGTCTCAATGGTACCCGAAAACCACAACATAGCCCTGCCGGTGTCTTGATTTCAGACTTCCAATTGACAGACCTGCGAGAGAATATATCCCTGTTATTCGCAGCCACACACATGGCGATAGTAGCACCAGGAAAATAACGCAACAGGCATTTCTTATATTCACCTTCAGTTGCTAGAAAACATTGGTCTAAGTTTAAATGGCCGCGATAAGCAGCAACATTGCATTATGGACATGAATGATGCTTTTTTATTGTCATGGATCTTGCCCCAAATGCCAGAATTTTAGAAAACTTTTAGAAAAGTAAGGATTTGTCATCAATTTACCCATATGAATAAACTATCAATGGAATGTCATAGACCAGCTTTTGAAGGTTTATAACTTTTCTAGCTATACGTCATAGGTAAAGAGACAAAAGTTATGGCAGTAAGAGGAATTTGGAAAAACAAAAGTCGTATAAATTGCTTAGTGGAAGACTTAAAGTGTGGGGTTAGACTGACTTATCAAGTCATAAAAGTACAATAGTGGTATTCATAAATTCCTTGTCATGGAAAAGCAGAGTGATGGTACTCAAGAGATGTGATTTACAACCCAGCGAGGGCCTTATGATTCCAGTATTGCTCTCCTGGTGCTGTCTGGATGGAAGCACCCAGTACAAAGAACTTACGAGACCGTCAACACCAGACAGAAGCAAGCATTCGGTGAGTCCAATGACCTAGGGAAGATATATATATATATATATATATATATATATATATATATATATATATATATATATATATATATCCACGTGAGATTGAACATGGCCCAGACCAATAGTGCAAATAAAAGAATAAAGAGGACAACTCCTTTCTCTCTAAAAAATAAAGTGAAACTATTTGATTTTACATTTCTTTTCATTGTTACAGGGATGAAATTAAACACATAGATCATTCTAACAAACATATTGCAAATTATTTTGAACTTCAAAAATGGAAAATATAATTAAGGCCATAATGCACTTTATATCTGTATTCTCCTATCACAAGTTTCAATTATTTTCCTATAAAGAAGTTATAGTTTTTATCCAACAGATATTGGCCATCGTTTTAATAGACATTGCCAGGGTTATTCCTATGAAAAACCTCAAAGAAAAAATAAACTCCCCAGTCATTATTTACTTAATTGTATAAATGATAGGACTAATTGCCCATTTCAAAATAGCAGTCAGGGGTAGAGATAGGACACAATTTTATGTAGTACCAATATCTATGACCGACAGCTCTAATATAAGCGATGAATATTATTTTTTAAAAGAAGTGTTAGATCTCCATAAATACATTAATAAAACTAAAAACGAGCATGACTTATCAGAAAAGCAAAGAAGACAGCTTGCAAGGAATAAGAACTCTCACTGCCATCTAGTCAATGCTGACTCATAGTGAGCTTCTGTCCATTCCTGAGACTTCAGCCACTTGTGGAGTAGAAAGTCCAGTCTTTCTCCCATCGGGCTGCTGTGCTTTTGAGCTACAGGCCATGTGGATCACAGCACAACTTGTAACCACTAGACATCCATGGAAAGAATATACTAATGTATCAAATACCATTCTTTTTTTAACCATTTTATTGGGGCTTGTACAACTCTTATCACAGTCCATACATCCATCCATTGTGTCCAGCACATTCGCACCTTGGTTGCCATCATCATTCTCAAAACCTTTGCTTTCTACTTGAGCATTTTATCCCTTTTTCCCAGCTACCTCTTCCTCATTAACTCTCGATAATTTATAAATTATTATTTTGTCATATCTTATATGTCCGACATCTCCCTTTACCCACTTTTCTTTTGTCTGTCCCCAGGGTGGAGGTTATATGTAGATCCTTATAATCGGTTTCAGATACCATTTTTAAGGTGGAGTTGTCCTTTATAGGAATCTCATTTTTTAATATTATTAAAATGCCAACCAGGCACCATCAGTTTTCTACACCACATTTGTTTATGCACACATTTGTCATCAGTGATAATATCGGGAAGGTGGGCACCCACTGATATGATTTTTTATTCTTTGATGCCTGATACCTGCTCCCTTCTACACCTCATGATGGCACAGCCTGGTGCGCTTCTTCCATGTGGGTTTTATTGCTTCTGAGCTAGATGGCTGCTTGTTTACCTGCAAGCCTTTAAGACACCCAGATACTATATCTTTTGATAGCCGGGGACCATCTGTTTTCTTCACCACAAGAAACAGTGTCTGGGGTCTTAAAGGCTTGAACATAAGTAAGTGGCCATCTAACTCAGAAGCAACAAAGCCCACCTGGAAGAAGCACCACAGCCTGTGTGACCACGTGGTATCAAAGGAATCAGGCATCAAAGAACAAATATCATATCATTTTAAATGAGGGTGATTTCAGAGTGCAGACCCAAAGCCCATCTGTAGGCAACTGGATACCTCCTTACAGAAGGGGCATTACTTTTTAAAATATCATTAAGATATTATTAAAATGAAACTAAAATTATATATAGTATTATATGACTACTATTATACACATATATATTCATAAACATTTATATCTATATATAGATAGACATGAGGAGACAACTAAAAGTTCCATGGAAATTTCCATTATCTTTTAATTCCTTTTTCAAGAACTTTTTGAAGCTTGGTTGTGTGTGTGTTTGTGTATGTTTATATACATATAGTAATTATATATAATTCTGATTCATTCCTTTGCATATGTGTATACATACATGCATATAATATATCATCCCCATTCGTAGTGACCCTACTTAGGATTTCTCCCACTTTAAAGTTTAAAGTGGGAGACAATCATTAAAGAAGCAGACAATCTTATTTTTCTCTCATGAAGATGTGAGTGGATTTGGATTACTGCCTTGCTTTCAGCTGTCTTATGCCTTATCCACAGAGCCACCATATACATATATCACATATATATCTGAGTAAAGTAAATAGCTAATCACTTAACTGCCAGCCACTTAACTACTCGTCAAAGGATCTTACTAATATTCTGCTTCTGTAAGTGTACAGACTTGAAAACAAGAGAATACATGTGGACATGATGAGTCAATATAGATTCAATGGCCACTTACAAAACCATATATAGTCAAGGGCCACAAAAGTCTCTAGTTTGTGTCCAACCACACATATGTCCATGGCCTCATAAGTGAAGAATTTCTAGTCAGAGAATGGGATATAGGTGCCATGGGGTTGGTGCTGACCCATAGCTACCCTGTGCACAATGAAGCACTGCACAGTCCTGTGCCATCCCACAATTGTACCTTTGCATGAGCTCCTTGTTGTACCATGGTGTGAATACATCTCCTTCAGGGCCTTCCTCTCCTTCCCTGGCCCTCTACCTTACATGACTTCATTCTCCAGGGACTGGTCTCTCTTGAGAACGTGTCCAAAGTCTGTGAGATGAAGTCTCACCATCCTCCTTTCTAAGGAGCACTCTGCTCAAACTTCTTTCAAGACAGACTTGGTTGCCTTTTAGCAGTCCCTGGTACTTTCAATATTCTACTCTAGCACCACAATTCAAATGCTTTGACTCTTCTTTAATCTTCTTTAATCAATATCCAACTTTTACAAGCATAGGAGCCATTTGAAGATGTCATGGCTTGGGACAGGTGCACCTTAGTACTCAAAGCAACATTCTTGCTTTTCAGTACTCTAAAGAGGGCTACTTCAGCGGATTTACCTAATGCAACTCACTGTTTGATCTCTTGACTGTGCTACAATGAGCATTGATCATGGATCCCAAAGTCTTTGGCAATGTCAGCGTTTTCTCCAGTTAACATGCTGTTACCTATTGGTCTGATTGTGAGGACTGCGGTCTTTTTCACATTGAAGTGTAATCCATGACGCAATCCTAGATCTTCATCAGCAAGTGCTTCAAGTTCTTTTCACTTTCAGTAAGTAAGGTTTTGTCATCTGCATATAGCAGATTATTAATAAGCCTTCATGATGCCACAATCTTCTTCTTACAATGATCATCTCTGATTATTTGCTCGTAATGCAGATTGAATAGGGACTGTAAGTAGCTATGGCATGAATGCACACCTTTCCTGACGGTACACCACACTGAATTCCCTTGTTTATTTGCACAAATGTTTCTTGTTCTATGTGCAATTCTACATAAGCACAATGAAGTATTCTGGAATTCTCTTTCTTCTAAAGGCTATAGAAAATTAAAGAAACCTCAATTAAACAAAAATATTGTAATATACTAAGTTTATTCAAAGGAGGTATTTCCACCTTTCTAATGTTCCCTGAAAATGTTGCATTATTTAATTTTCACTGCATCATAATGGAAATATTGACAGCCTTGAGGTGCAGAAATGACATTCCTTCTAAATGTTCTTTTACTTTCTGGAATAAGAAGACTGAAGGGTCAGGATTAAGAGCATGGTTCCCAATGAAATTCTCAAATACGGGCATTGTAACAGGTACAATGTACTCAGGTACATTGTAGTGATCGAAAATATTTCCTCAGCATAACTTTCCCTGTCTTTTTCAATAATCTTAAGTTCTTCCCATTAAGCCTCTGTAAGAGTAACTCATCTTTTGAGAAATACAGTCATCATAAACATCAGAGCTGATCAAAGAAATACAAGCTCACTCTTGTTGAGTTGATTCTAACTCATAGCAACCCTATAAGATAGAACAGAACCACTCATGTGGATTTCTGAGAAGGTAGATCTTTACAGTGCATAAAGCCTCAGTTTTCTCCCACTGATGATTTCAAACTGCTGACCTTGGGGTTAGCCACTCATTGTGCAACCTGTTCTGCTATCCTCAGGGCTCATGACCCAATAAACAGTGACATAAACTTCTGATCAGACCATTCTACTTTAAATTTAATGGATTCAGCAGATTCCCCCAAAACTGCTGTTAGGATTGGATTTGTGAACACACAGATATAACTAAGGCAAGTATATTACTCCACCTGTCCACTGATCACAGAAATTTGTTTAAACTTATTTTCTTGTCATGAATACATGTATGTTTAATTTAGACCCCTAAAACCAATATTTTTAAATCACTGAGGTACATTCATATCCCTAATCTCTATTCACTGTTTATATCAACTCAAAGGAATGATAAAATATGATCTATCCAGGAAAGTAGCATTAACCAAGATAAAATAAATTATCAGCTAGAATAATGAACAATCATCAGTCTTTATGATATGGTAATATCAGGAAATCTACCCCAAAAGTTCCTAGTTATGTACATACAAAAAATCTCTGATGATGACCAAGACTTGTAATTAATTATTATATAATTGCTAGAAAGGAATCACAAACTCAAACTTAAGTTGTTTAAATTACCTGGTAAAAAAGAGTTTTCATGTGTAGGCTTATATGAAACTCAGATATTCCTAAAACTTTTTACAAATACACTTGTACTCCTAGAACCCTTGATTCAGTGCATGTGTACCAAAATTAGAGTACATTTTTACAAGCAATGGTGGTGGATATTCTTGCTTTTTTCTCAAATGTAAGGGACAATGTAATCCATCATTATTATGAATAACAAGTTAGTTTTGTTCTGTCCTTGTATATTTTTAATAATAATTGTATATATTTTTTATTTCTAGAGTTTACTAAGAGTTTTTCTTTAAAACAGCTGTTGAATTTTATCAAAAGATTTCTGATCATGAATTAAGATAATGACATGGTTTTCATTCTAATCTGTAGTGATAAAGTACTGATTGTTGACTGGTGGTCAACCAACTTGCCTTCTTGAGATAAACGTTCTATTGATTATTATCTGCCCTTGAATGGCGTTTTTAATGTCTGCCCACAGCTCATCAGGTCTCTTGTCATTAGGGTTCAATGTATCAAATCTGTTCTTGGAAATTCAAGTGGGATAGACTCATGGTGGTATTTTGAATCGCGTGGACTTGTTTTCATAATCTTTAGCTTCAACATGAACTTAACTATGAACATTTGATGGTCAGTTGCAATTCATGGCCAGCCCTGTCCAATTTTTAGCTTGTGTGATTGGTGCATGCATTTGAAGTAGTTGTATTGATTGGATTTTCTTGGAGGTGGATGGATGTGATCCTCTCATAGACAGATTTGTGCATCATGATTGATTTTGCAATGCATACAAATGACAATGAATACAACGCCACATCTCTTGATTGTGTTATTCCCAGCATAGTAAATCAAAAGATTTTCTGACTCAATGCTAGTCTATTTTAGCTCACTAATGCCTAGGATAGAGATCTTTATGCTTTCCACTTCATTTTTGACTACTTCCAATTTTCCTAGATCCATCTTTCCATACTCCAAGTTCCAAACAATAGTGGAATTTTGTTTCTTCTTCCCTAGAGTTGTGTCCCAAGAACAAATACAGATCCTCATGTTCTATTCTCACAGGCTTTACCCGATTCATGTCATGATGGTGGACACCGCTCTGAGAAAGCACCTCGTTCTCAGTTCCATTTAGAGTGCCCTTTGGCACCATCTCCGAAGATGTTCTGCTGTCATGCATTAGGCCTTAAGTATCTGACAAAGCTTTGAAGCTATGCTGGGATTGGTTGTGACTCTTTCCTCCTAAAAGAGCAGAAGCTACCCTTTTATTTGTCTTTGCTTAGTCTAGAAGCTCCATTGAAACTTGTTCACTTTGGGTGACATACTGACGGACAAGTCATGGAGGACTAACCCATAGGTATGTTCTCATTGGACATCTTTAGAGTTATTCCATGTAATTTATTCAGTAATTTTTATATGAAAATTTTCATTACATAGTATATGCTATAAAACTATGTTACTTTGAGGGTTAAGGTGGGTCTGACCTAAGCCATAGGATTTTCAATCACCTCACATGCGTGTGAAAGTTGGACATGGATAAGAAAAGGCAAAGAAGAATTCATTTATTTGAACAATCATGTTTGTTAAGAATATTGAAAAACCTTCAAACTGCCTAAATAACAAATAGACCTGTCTTGATAAAAGTACAACTAGAATGCTCCTTAAAGATAAGGTTGTCTAGACTTCTCCATCAAGTACTTCAGACATGTCTCAGGAGGGACCAGTCCCTGGAGAAGAGTACCATGTTTGGTAAAGTGGAGAGGACTGGAGGAAGATGCCCTTCAAAGACGACTTGGCACAGGGGCTGCAAAAATGGACGGAAATATGAGGTGATGTTTCATTCTGCTGTAAATAAGGTTGCTGAAAGTCAGGACTGTCCAGACAGCATCCAACAAAATGAAAATTATGCACCAATAATAGTGTCTCTGAGGTTTATAAAATATAAAACTATTTAAAGTAAACACATATACATGTTAGTCTATTTAATGTGCTCTTTCTAAGAAAAAAAAAGAAAGAAAAAGGTCTACATTTCTTTCACTGAGCACTATGTATTATGTAACAGACCCTGGTCCCTAAATTGATTTCTTTCTTGTTCTTCCTCACTGCCATCAGCTCAGTGCTGGCTCAGAGAGGCCACGCAGAACAGGAGAGAACTGTGCCTGTGGGTGCGGGGACTGCCATTCTTTACCGGAGAGGAAAGCCTCATTTTTCTCCATAGAGCGACTGGTTGTGTAAAACTACTGACCAACTTATAACCACTGTGACCCAGGGATGCCTGATAGCTAAATACTAAATGTTTATTATCTAGATAATCAATTCCCATAAAATTGAAAATAGGTTAAATTACATTTGTCAATTAATCATCTAACTAGTATGCCAGAATTGGCAGCATTTCTCTAAACCTACCTCCTTTTTATTTTTGACTAGAAAACAGATCATGTGTCCCCAAATTCCAGCCATTAGGTGTAACTATGTAACTAAATTCTAGTCCATTTACTATGAGAGGAAGTACCCTTCCCCACTTTCAGGCTTAGTCTTTAAAAGCCTCCACTATCTGCCATCTAATTCAATTTCCAATTTGGTTCAGTACAGAGGAGCAGAGACAAATAGGAAGTCATAACCACACTGAATCAGGCTGGCTTCTGGCCAGGAACTCTTTTCAAAAATATAATTTATTAATTAATTAAAATCATTTTATTGGGGGCTCCTGCAATTCTTATCACTATCCATACATACATCAAGCACATTGTGTCAAGAGCATATGTACATTTGTTGCCATCATCATTCTCAAAACATTTGCCTTCCACTTGAGCCCATAATAGCTGCTCGTTTTTCCTCCTCCCTCCCCACTCCCCCCTACCTCATGAACTCTTCATAATTCATAAATTGTTACTATTTTGTCATATGTTACACTATCCAACGTCTCCTCCTTCCCTTTTCTCTGCTGTCCATCCCCCAGGGAGGAAGCTATACATTGATTCTTGTAATCCGTTCCCCCTTCTACCCCACATTCCCTCTACCCTCCAGGTATCGCCACTCTCACCACTAGTCCTGTAGGAGCCATCTGTCCTGGATTCCCTGTGTTTCCATTTGCTATCTGTACCAATGTACATCCTCTGGTCTAGCCAGATTTGGAAGGTAGAATTGGGATCATGATGGGGGGAGGGGAGGAAGTATTTAAGAACAAGAGGAAAGTTATATGTTTCTTCATTGCTACCCTGCGCCCTGACAGGCTCATCTCCTATCTACAACACTTCAGTAAGGGGGTGTCCGGTTAACTGCCGATGGGCTTCAAGTCTCCACTCTGCACTCACCCATTATCTATGGACTTTGAGTCTCCACTCTGCACTCACACATTTACAATATGATTTTTTGTTCCTTGATGCTTGATACTTGTTTCCTTCTACACATCGTGGTCACACAGGCTGATGTGTTTCTTCCATGTGGGCTTTGTTGCTTCTGAACTAGATGGCCATTTGTTTTTGTTTGAGCCTCCAAGATCACAGGCACTATGTCTTTTGATAGCCGGGCACCATTAGCTTTCTTCACCACATTTGCTTAGGCACATGTTTGTCTTCATTGATCATATCAGGGAGGTGGGCACCCACTCATATGATTTTTAGTTCTTTGATGTCTGATAACTGGTCCCTTCTACATCTTGTGGTCAGACAGGCTGATGTGGTTCTTCCATGTGGGCTATGATGTTTCTCAGCTAGATGGCCGCTTGTTTATCTTCAAGTCTTTAAGACCCCAGATACTATATCTTTTGATAGTTGGGCACCATCAGCTTTATTTGCCACATTTGCTATGCACACATTTTTCTTCAGTAATCATGTCAGGAAGGTGTGCATCCTGGAATGCCAATTTAATAGAACAACATGTTCTTACATTGAGCAAGTGCTTGAGTGGGACCCAATGTCCATCTGCTGTCTTAATACTAAGCCTATAAATATATGCACATAGATCTGTTTCCCCACACTCTTATACAAATATATTTATATAAGTTCATTCCAGTCTTTAGACCCCTGTAAATACTCTTTGTCACCTAGTTCTTTCCTCTATTTCCTTACACTTTCCTCTAGTTCCACTATCATGCTCAGCCGTCATTTGGGTTTCAGTAATTTCTCTCAGATACCTTGCCCTTGCTGAATCCCTATCAACTGGCCAGGAACTCTTAAAGACTTTATACAAATCATGAAATATTCATTTGTTTGACTTGTCATCCCCTTTACAGCAACATTTTTCATTGTCATAAGTAACATAGCCTAAAAAAAATCCATGGTAACTAATACATAAAAGGAAAATTCCTTGATGACAGATTCAATTTTTTAATCAAAACAATTTTCAGGGAAAATTATAGCAATCTAAAAGTATTCGTTACCAAGGAAATTTTCTTTTCAGGCTATGTTAGGCTTAGTCTAATTTTGAAATTCGTAGCATACATCACAAAACAAAATTTTTGAAATGAATCTAAGGAGGATGTTGGCAAAAACACAAGCTAGGAAATGAAACTGGCATGTCCATCTGTGTGGCAGTGTCCATTGCTGAGAAGGTGGCACTGCACTTGCTACTTCTACTCAGGGAAGATTGTTGGCTCCTCATGTATCAACGCAAACTAAGAGAAGATCCACGAGACTGGGTTCCAGATGATATGATAAAAATTAGTTCTTAGAAACCCCATATTAAAACTAGAATATGATTTAATATAATTTAAAGAAAAAAAATAGTTTGAAAGGTATATTTCTTCTAGGCTACATCATGATTTTCATTTAGCACATTTTGGCATAAAATTAGTACAAAAAGGTATCATTGCATATGGCATAAAGTAAGTAGGGATGTATTAGCATATTTAAATAAATAATGTTGATTATATTTTCTATCTCATTTTCTTTAAATTCTCATTAACCACTGTCAAAGATTTATGTGTTTGTGCTCTCTGTCTAATAATAATTTATCCATTGTTCCACACGGCCTTATAGATCTCTCAATATGCATTTTTGGAGAATGAAATGAATATTTCTGTTTGGCTTTACCAACTCATTAGAGGGTAGGAATGACACCTGCTATAAATTACCAAAGAAATTTAGTACAAAAGAACAGCAGTGAATTAAAAAATATAAGAATCCCCTAAATCCATTCTGCCTGTGTCACCCAGCACATAATCTATCCCTGATGTTACCATAAATATTGATACAGAATAATATACGGAAAGAAGCAATTTATTATTATACACTGTGGTATTCTGTGTTACTGTTGTTTCTTTCAGCAGGGCTGAGGCCAGTCTCTAAGGCAGCAAAAAGATCATTAGAAATAAAACTTGATGAAACAGACACACAGCAACAAAACAAAAGTAGAAATGAAGTCATTAATTCATTGAATTCAATTCTTTAATCAAAAACTATTTTCAGAGAAATTTATAGCAAGCTAAACATATTTGGAAAAACATGTTTTGGAAAAGATAATGGATTAATTCTAATGACCACGATGAAAGGACTGGAATCAAAATACAACTGCCTGGATGCAGATTTTAATCTAATGAAATAGAACCCATTAGCATAATGTATCAGATATTGTCTCTTTCACCTGAGAAATTGAAAAGATGGCATACTGACATTAATCTGGAGTAGAAGGGGCTCAAACACTGATAGGGAAAATATACTGAATAATATTTATTTCCCTCTTCTCAGGTTTACTACTATTTCTCTCAACAATATTTTCAGAATGCTATACAGCATTTTAGAAGCCACAAAGAGCAAAATTTAAATTTTAAATGCTTAGCATTTAAAACAAATATAGTGAAAATGTTTCCTTCCTGAATATTAGGGTACAATGAGGAAGAATTCCAGAAAATCAGAAATTAATATATTTATTACATTATCAAGCACAACCATATCCATTTATTCATTTATTTTAGCCCCTTTCCTTTTCTTCACTTTCCTTTGCATTTAGTTTTTATTTTCCACATTAGTATATACCATAGTGCTTCTTGTACAAACTTCCAAATAGATTTAAATGATACAGGGCACAACAGAAAAGAAAATAGTAGAATTGGAGAAAGAAAACCAAAATTTCTAAAATCAATTTTCTTATACGCTATTTTTATATGTTTAACTCACTACTTTTCTTTCCTAATGCTGTGGTATAATATTTTTTAATCTAGAGAAAATCTGACGTTATCTCTGATATAAACCAGAAACCAGTGCTGACTCATAAAGACCTTCAGTACAACAGAACAAAATACTGCCCAGTCCTGCACTATCCTCACAATTGTTCCTATAGCTCAGCCCATTATTGCAGCAGTGACAATCAATCTAGTCAGAGCCTTCCGCTTTATCACCGCCTCTCCACTATACCAAGCATGGTCTCCTTCTCCAGTGACATGTCTCCTGACAATACGTCCAAAGTATGTAAAATGAAATCTTGCCATATTTTCCTATAAGAGCCACTCTGGTAGTACTTATTCCAAGACAGATAGCTTTTTCCTTTCATTCGTCCCTGATACTTTCAATATTCTTTGTCAGAACAAAAATTAAATTCCATCAATTCTTCCACAATCTTCCTTTCCTTTTCAATGTCTAACTTTCACATGTAAATGAGGCAATTGGAATGACTTGGCTTTGGGTCAGGACACATTTAGTCTACTTATAAAACCCTTGCCTTTCCATATTCTACAGAGGTACGTGTAGCAGATTTAATGCAGCTTATTTTCGTTCCCTTCAATTGTGTTATATGGGCAGTGAGTGTGGATGCAAGCAGGATGAAATCCTTGATAATCCCAACATTTTCTCCATTTATCATTGGTTCAGTTGTGAGGATTCTGATCTTGACACCAAGTTGTAATCCATTCTGCCTCCTTGATCTTCATAGCAAGTGCTTCAGGTCCTCCTGACTTTCACCAAGCAAGATTATGTCATCTGCAGATCGCAGAGTGTTGATTAGCTGTCCTCCTGCTTGGATGCCACATTCTTCTTCATATGATGCAGCGTCTCCAATGACTTGCTAAGCATAGAAATTGAACAAGTTGGGTGAGCAGCTAGAACTTTGATTCACACTTTTCCTGACTTAAAGCCATGCAGTGTTTCCGTGTTCTTGTCATACAACTGTCCTTGAACCATGTACAGGTTCTCCGTGAGCACAAGGCAGTGTTTTGGAATTTCCATTACTCTCAAGGAGACCCATAGTTTGTTATGATCTGCACAGTGAAATATCTCACCATAATCAATTAAACCTGAGCAAAAATCTTTCTGGTATTCTCTCGATTTTTTAATTGGAAAGAAATGTTAATGTGAAATGATCCAAATGTATTACAGAGAAGATTTGTTAACATTTTTGAAAGAGCTGTTAATATTTCTTTCTTCAATTTTTTTTATTAATTGGCTTTTCCAAGGATGTGAGATTTCAAGAAGAGGATAACCAAGTTGGCACACAAGTTGGAAAGTATCATTAGGTATGGCAGAGCACTTACATTGCAACTGGTTTTTGTTTAATGCATCTATCATACCTTTAAACAGAGTTAAAATCCATAATTCATATGAAACATTTATTTTACATTTACTTATGTAAAAATGTATGTATGTATGACACCAGGTCCTACACTGTACACATAGGGGAGGAAATAACATGGAAAGTCTCTAGTGGACACTTTCTGTCTCAATTTAACTCGTGACCCTTTCTGACCCCCTAAAGCACAAAGACGCGCTGCAGTGGTTGGGTGCTGTTGAGCTGGCTTTAACACCCAGTGAGAAGAAAATGGAACACTGTGACCCTCCTCCATCCTCACAATGGTGGATACTGTGGCGGCCATTCTGCCCATTGATCTCATTGAAGGTTGTCGCTTTCACTCACAATCTAGCACCTACGCTGTCCTCCAGGCGCTGGTCTCTGCTGATAATATGTCCAAAGCACACGGAAGCAGAACTCATCATAATTACTTCAAAAAGTATTCTGGAATTTTCCAAGACAGATTTTGTTCATCTTTTGGTATTTTATGTCATATTCATTATTTTTACCCAACATCATAATTCAAATGCATCCTTTCTTCCCGGTCTTCCTTATTCCTTTTCCACATTTTGTCTTCTTATGAAGTGATTGAAAATATCTTTCTCTTCAAAATTACATCTTTGCTTAGGATTGTGAAACCAATTAAAAGTAAATCCTTGATAATTCTTATCTTTTCTCCATTTGTTATGAAGTTGCTCATTAGTCCAGTTGAGAGCATGTTTATTTTCTCTCTGCTGAGGTGTAACTCACACTGAGTGCCTTCCAACCTGAGGGCTTCGTCTCCTGGCACTGTGGCAGGGAACATGCTGCTGTTCTTTACATGGTTTCACCAGGCTTTGCTGTGTGTGTGTGTGTGTGTGTGTGTGTGCACGCACGTGTGTGTGTGTGTGAGTAGATTTTCAGGTCCTCCTTTCTAGTCTGTTTTAAACTGGTAGGTTCTCTAAAATCTGCCTACCTTAATTGACCATCCTGTATTTGAAAGAGCTTTGAGTTTCTCAGCAACACACAAGTCACTGCAGTAAGACAGACTGACAAATTAGTGGTCGGGTTCTATTGTCCTTTAAAATGACTAAGGTATGTTGTCATAAATATACGTTGTTGATTGACTGTGTCTCCTAAAAGATGTGCTAGATTCTTAGTCCCTTTGCCTCTGAAAGTGACTGTGTTTGAAAATAGGACATTGTTCATTGTGGAGGAGGTTGAATCATAAGCATTTATTCTTTTGAATTATATTAATAAAAAAGAACTAATCCATGGATATGTCGGGAAGAAAGTCACCATGTAAAGTTATATTGACTTATGTACAAGCAGCAAAAATACTCTGAAGGTAGCCTGAAGCAATGGAAAATTTAGGAAGGAGTCTAAGCGAAGTAAGTGTCATGCTCAAGACCCTGATTGTATTTTAGTCCCCCAAAAGGTGCACTAATAAATTACGGTTCTTTATAGCCACTGTTATTTGTCAGTGATAAGAAATTAAAGCACACAGATGCACATAATCTAGTTTTGAATATTTAAGAGGTTATGATGGAATTAAAATATAAATTTAGATAACACAGACTTCCCAAAACCTCTGTATTCATCCAATACAGCAGAGAGAAGACTTAATCACTTTTGGTTCTTTAGAGCAATTAGAACTAAAGAGGAAGTACATAGTAAAGTGCAATCATTATCTTAACCATTGAGTGAAACATCTTCTTTTCAATACCGCAAAACAATTTGCCTCTGAATTCTAAACTCTACTGTGGACATTTCTCAGAAACCAAATCATGTTTCTCTATTCCATCATAAATTAATTTATTTTAAAACTTTCACAGATGATTTTGTACATCCTCTTGTCCTATACATTTAGTTGTCCCCAAAGAGTACAGTCTTGTTCTCTTGATGCTATTTTCAGTGGTGATTGCTCCCTGTCCAGTAGTCATGGATATTGTTGACAAATCTGCATCAAGAATCTCTCACCGTCCCTCAGCACCCCCACCCCCATCACAATAATACACCAGCTCATTCTTCCTGGGTAGCAAGGGCTATCATAAGAAAATGCCATTTGGAAACCTTACCCAATCCATTCATCAGCCTTGATTCTGTGATCAAAGACTTCTTTATTCACAAAACTCAAGGAGAATTTGAAATAAACCTCTCATGAGCCTCTTGATGATGCCAAAACTGGTATTTGAATATAGTGTTAGTGAAAGGGCACTGCATTCTTCAGTGAAAGTTAAGAGAGATGGGAACATTTCTCTTAGAAATGAATGGGTCTACGGGGAATTGGAAGTTATTGGACTTTGATGCAAACCTCTTATTTTTTGAGGTTACCCAATAAGAGGAAGATTAATCCTACTATATATTTTCCAATCTCATATTTTCTTAGCTTTCTAAGTACAGTTTTAGCTCTTCTGACACAGTTCTGCCCTATTGGAAAAGTGTTACTGAATGTTACACATTGTGTATAACCCTCATTGTTTTCTTAAACAGGATTCAGTGACATGAGTGTGTAAGAGGTATAACGGAAAATCCCATGTAATGTAGTCTAAAAAGCCTTCCTATATACCAATATCCCACCCTATCTCAACATTATTCTAAATTCTATACCTGTTGTTAAAATTATTAAAGACCACATGGAAGTCATTCATAATATCTCACAAAAAGCTGATAATATTGCCACTGAACTTAAACAGCTCGATAGATAGATAGATATTCTATCTTTATCATATTCTGGTTTGGGAAAAAATTGTAACCAATGTTATTCGACAAGTTGTATAGATATTGTTAAAAGAAAATCTAATTGGCTGTGTAAACCTCCACTGAAATCACAATAAAATTTCATTTTAAAAAAAGGAATGCATGGACCTAATGGTGGAGATATTGAGAAATAATAGATTCTAATTTTCTAGGCTGGTTTCAGAACATCTGTGTGTGTATGTATGTATGTATATATTTAGGAGTTTGGTGCCACAATGTGTGTTAAATATTGGTCAGCTGACCTCAATATTGCTGCTTCAGACTGATGAGCTAATTCATTAAAAGAAAGTGAGATGTCTGCTCTCATAAAGATTTACCATATCACATTTTCTATGGAGCGAATCTATTCTCACCTATAGGGTACATATAAGTTAAAATTGACTTACTTGTAGTAGATACAGCTATCAATATAGCTATAGATGATATAAATGAGCATGTAGATGTAGGAATAGACATAAACATAGCTATACATACATGTATAATAAAATTATATAACAACAGGTTAGATTTGGCCACATAGTATAAAGCTAGATTATGGAAAGGTCACAAATGAAATAGTTTTGTAATGCAATGGTATACCTGTGCATGTTGTTCAATAAGAAGGTGCATATCACTCACCTTCAAGAGGATATCACTGAAGTTATGGGTGCTATGCTATAGTAAAATGAACTGAAGAAACCCGATGGTGCCTGGCTATAAGAAAAAATAGCGTCTGGGTCTTATAGACTTGTCTTCAAACAGTCAGCTAAGTGAGGCATCTACTAAGTCTCCAGGGAAGCCCCCCTCCCAGACTGTATGATCCAAAGATTCTAAAAAAATATATCCAAGTCTAAAAAAGAAAATGAAATCAGAGATTATGTTATGAATAACCAGTTTGCAAAACGCTGTGAATTACCATGGAAACCTAAAATTCATTTGCAGGGTTCCTACACGCAGCCAGCCTCCTGTGCATCTGTAAACATTGTCAAGCGATTTGAATAGTCTTGCTGTCAGACAGAGAGCATTGTGAAGTCAAATATGACAGATGCAGTTAAATTAAAATGTAAAACCTTATCATTTCATCTTCCTTTGGACCCGCTTTAAAGTTGCTTTAGTTGTTAATACTTTGTTATTCTAGTAGTCCATTGTACTTTAAATATTCTTTGCTTATCTAATTCAAATGCACTGATTCTATTTGCATCACTGGATTTTGGCCCATGTACCGTTTCTGCTTGAGCACAATGAAGTGTTCTCAAATTCTCGTTTTTCCAAATGTTATCCACAGTTTGTTATGACCCACACACTCGAATCCCTTTTCATAGATCTTAAAAAACAAGTAAACATCTTTACGGTTGTCTCCCCTTTGAGCCGAGATCTATCATTCCTTCCTAGTTGAGAATTAAAGAATGATGAGGGTGAGCTATTATTAATATATTTTGGCTCCTATTACAAGTTAGTGCCTTAGGCAGATGTTCTACATGACCTTTAACAAAGACTTGGAAATTACAGGTATGGAGATGTGAAAAAGATAGACATGGAGCAGGAGCCTGGAGAGTTAGATCCCTGAGGAATAAAACATCAGTGAGTTAAAAAACAGGAGAGGAATTCTGAGGGTGGAACCCACACAAAGGGATCAAGAGGATCTGTGACTTTTCAGCCACCCACCAAAAGCCAAGGTGCTCTTCCCACGCCATGGAGTAATCTCCAGAGCACCCAGCCATGAGAGAGGTGCAAAACCTTTGAGAACACACTGTGCTAAGGAATACCAAGAATCTACCTGCTCCACTGAGAAGACAATTGGGGTTGCATGTGCACTCTTAGGGTCAGGTGGGACTGATGGGACTACCAACCCAAACTGGAAGCTGATGGAAGGGAGCTGAAATCATGCTGCATTTTCCACAGCACTCTGGGTCCTAGAGCACACACAAGTCCACAGACTTGAACTGCTTGGCTACATGGAAGCAGGGACTCATACACTGCTCAGCCTGAGCTCCAGAGCACAGTCCCAGTGAAGGTTTCACTTGTGAAGCTAGCCTTGGGTTAAAGTGACTCTACAGCTGGAGAAGAGTTTCCTTCCTTCCTTCCCTCCTTCCTCATCATGCTCCTCTTCCCATTACTTCATGGTTGTTGCTGCCCAACTTCTTATATCTCCCCAGTTTCTTGCATTCTCCCTTTCCCCTATCTCTTTGGCTTGATAAACAGCTAAAATAGACACAGACAGATGGAGCAAACATTCACGCCCCTGCACCCAGGTGACCACAGAGGTCAGCCGCTGGAAAGGGGCCTTGAGAAAAGACAGCAGCCATTTGTAGTTTTGTTTTCCTCTTTGTTCTTGTTTGCACTAAACCACAATTAGAAAGTCTCCCCACTGGGGGTGAAGCTATCTGATCCTTGGACAAGTAGGACAGCACCATGACTCGCCACAGCTGAGGCAGGGCCCAGGGGAAGGAGCTGACACACTAGGTGAAGGTGGCCTTTGCCTAAGGTAAAGTTGACACTTCCCTTCTCGTCCCTATAAAGCTACTGAAGCATGATGTTCTGCAGAGGATCGGCTATGCTTCCTGTTCACCCTCCTCTTGAGCAATAGGTGAAATCCCTTAGCCTTTGCTGTTTAAATAAACAGGCTGTAGTTGTTGGACAGTCTGCTCCTCATTAGGAGAAAGGATTCACCTAGCCTCAGCTTCTTGTATCCTGTCTTCTTTCTTCCACCCCTGACTGTCCTCCCAGGAGCTGCACAGATCGCTGCAACTTCCGACCACAGAATGGAGTTGGACCTAATTCCCACAACTCCCCAAACTCCCTGTTGATCAGACACATCACCAATCCCATGCTTACCAACCTGGGACTGCACTCTGACTGTGTGCATCCTCAGTGGGCCATACGCAAGAAAGGACTGATTCCAGATTAAAGATGTGTGTGTGTGTGTGTGTGTGTGTGTGTGTGTGGTGGTTGTTAGCTTGATGTTGCTTAATGTGTATGTTAATGTTTTCTTATTCATTTTATGTGTTATTATCCCATTCTCACTCCACCTTACAAAGTCAAGTTTCCAAAACTATCGACCACTCCAGACCTTCAGTTGCTACAATGAACGAGAAGGGCCACAACCCACTCCATTGCCACCTGATCAACAAATACACACAAAAATGGCAAACAATACAATGTTTAAAAGGCAACTTTTGTTTATAAGAGTCAGCAAGGCAGAATGGCAAAAATCAGTGACTGATTCACATGACAAAAAAGGCATCCTGGATAAGAAAATGCCCGGGACTTACTGAAAGAGGAATTCAGAGTCATCATTCCCCAGTATTTTCCATGAATTAAGAAAGCTGTGAGAAGGAAGGGGGAAAAACCCAAACCAAAAAAGATCATAGAAGCACTCAGGATAACACCATAGAACAATCGGGGGGAAAAGAAGAAACCATAAACATTACCAAATATGAATCCAGAAGAATGGTACTAAGATATTAGAATTAGACAACTTTTTGAGATACCAAATCAATAAAATAACAGGAATTGAAGAACAAACTAGTGTGCTTAAATACATATCCCTTGATTCTAATCTACAAGAAATGACTCATGCCTGATTTGCATTTCAGAACCGGAGAAAAAATCAAAACAAGAACAAATAAACAGAAACCTAAAAACAAAATAATCCAAGAGTGATTGGAAATATCTTCCTAACACCATGGAAGAAGAGAAAATAATGATATACGAGTTTAAAGAATCCCAAGCAGGAGAGCACACAAAAGAAAATAACCACAGCATAACATATTCAAACTTCACAATATCAGAGACAAAGAAGGGATTTTAAGAGCAGCTCGGGACTAAAGAAAACATCTTACAAAGGGGAATCAATAAAAATTAGCTTTGATTTTTTTTCCCCCAAGCAGGAACTATGAGTCAAGAAGGTAGTAGATTGACATGAGATGCCGAAATATCCTCCACCGCAAAAAAATCCCCTCAACCCCCCCAAAATTCACCAGCAATCATATATCCAGGAAAAATGATATCTGAAAGATGAGGGATAAATAAAGGTATTTTGTGATAATTTTAAAAAATCAAATAAATTCGTGAAACCAAGATCAACCTCAGTAGTTATCAAGCAGAAATCCACATACAATCATCCAGTATTTTTTAGTATAAGTACTAAAGGTAAAACAAACTTACAAAGCTGACAACTGGGAGCCCAAAATATTGGTCTTTAGTGAAGAAAAATACAAAGCACTACAAGGAAGATTATTGACATAAACATTATAATAGAGGCTTAATCAAGATAGAGCAGAATTTTTATGCTTGTGAATAAAATAATAGATAAGGTAATTACAAAGAAAATGAAAAATCTTATCAAAAGTATACAATGAAAGTGCATAAAACCCTTGCAACAGTAAAATAACGGCAATGAAAACAATGACAAGAAAAGCCACACACGAAAAAGAACTCAGTATAGAAAATCACAAAGAACAAAATAACCAACACTAGCATCATAAAAACACAGCGAAACAGCAGTAATAAATGTATGTATATCAAGAATGATTAAAAAAAATCCCAAAGCACACTACCATCATGTTTATTTTCACTCACGGCAACACTATAAAGTAGAGCATAATGTTCCAAGACTGTAAGTTTTTATTGGAAACATAAGTGGCATTTCTCATGGAGTGGCTGGTAAGGTAGCACGTCTGGCCTCGTGGCTAACAGTCCAACATGTCACCCAATATAACACCAAGATCCCTACCAATGATGACATTGAATGCAAATGAGTTAAAAGTACCTGACAAGGAGCAAAGAGTAGCAGCATGGATACACTTGTGATTTCTACACAGAAAATAAACCTCCTCCAGTGTTTTCCCTCTATACATGATACAGGATTGAGAATAAACTGGTTATAAACAGAGTACATTGGAGAGATGACTACAGGAGATCATAATGACAAACCTGATTCAAACAGTTACAACACTGTCAGTTAATCCCTACTGTGCATGCTGGGTCTGAAATTATTTTCAACAATTTTTGTTTTTTCCTTTTACTGTATAGTGGAGTTAAGCTCTGACGTATTTTGTCATTGTCTTGAAGTTTTCCTATTTGTTTGTATCTATTTTCTGTAAATGAAGCCCCGATTTGATGAACCTCAGAGAAAGTAGAATAAGAGTTCCTGTAGAGTGAAGTAAGGGAGGGTAGAGGGCAACTGGGAAGGGAGTTAATTTATTGTGCCAACCTGGCTCATAAACACATGTGGGATTGATTGAAGGGCTGAAGAATAAATGGCTCAGTGAGCTTCGCCTTTCAAGTTCTTGGGTCTCTTGCTTTCTGATGGTCAGACCAGGGTGCAGCTGCCTTAGCCAGTGCCCTGCTTCAGCTTGCAAGGCTCACTTCCTGCAAGACATCCCCAAGGAGAATCTGCATGGACCTACCTCGATGAAGCCCTGGGTGCTGGAGCAGCCTTGTGGAGACCCCTGCCAGCGCTGAGATGCTTACCCATTCACTGACTTGGCTCTCTTCCTGCAGTCGGCATCATTGTGTCTGTTTTGTGAGATGGAGCAGGACTTTGTGGACTGGTGTTGGACATATGGGTTAATCGGTTAATGCTGGACTTGTGGGCTTGGGCAGCACTAGGTTGGGATGTTTTCTTCATGTGCACTTAATATTTATATAAAGTTCTCTCTTATACATGAGTTTCTGTGGATTTGTTACTCTAAAGTACCCAGACTAATACAGGAGGTGATAGTACAGAGTTCAAGAAGAAAGATAATGCTTTGAAACTGATAGTAGTAGCAATTGTACAACACTGCTTGATGGGATTGAACTATGGAATGATATGACATCTGTATTACCTCCCAATAAAAAGGCTTGGGGTGGGGGAAAGAAAAGAAACAAGATCCATCCATATGCTGCTGATAAGAAATATATCTTCGATATAAAGATCAACAGACTGAAAATTAAATAATGGAAGAAAAAAACAGGAAAAACAATATTAATCCTTGATAAAATAGACTGCAAAGCAAAAAAAAAATTGAAGTCTATTCATCATGTGACACAAGAAGGAATTTATATCATGATTATATAATTTAACAAGCAAACATAGCAATAGAAGATATAAAACCCAATGAAATATTTTTAAAATGCATTACTCAAAATCATAGCGTTGAAGAAAAAATAAATAATACTATAATAATCAGTAATAGGCGACTAGCTCACCATTCTCAAGAAAGGTGATCATCTGGAAAGAAGCTCCATAAAGATACGGAAGTAAGACACAATTAATCAACTAGATCTCTTAGACTTTTGTAGAACACTGGAACCAAAAGCAGCTCTGTGAAACATTATTTATTATGGTATCAACTTTTCCCTCATGATTCAAAATGAGACTTGTTTGCACAATAATTAAGTACTCTTATGATAACCATAACATTTCCTGGTTCAAATTTACCTACCACTCCATGGGAGAAAAATGTAGCGGTTTGCTTCCATATTAAGTACAGGTAGCCTTGAAACTATGTGGGACAGTTCAATTATACCCTGCAGGGTCCATATGGTCAGAATTGACACCCTTACAATTATCTTGTTGAAACCAGAGCAGGTTAATACTACAACCAAAGCTCCTGAATGACCATCAGCAAAATTATACTTGCATGTGTTGTACCTAATACTGTTCCAAAATGTGACTGTTCTGTTGAGTCACCTTTATTTGGAATGAATGAAAATATGGATCTCTTCCACTCAGTTGGACATGTGGCTGTCTTCCCAATTTCTTTGCATAGACTAGTGAATGCTTCCAGTACTTAATCGTCTAGTTGAAATATCGTAGTTAGTATTCCACTAACTCCTAGAGACATGTTTTTGGCTATTGCTTTCAGTACAATAGCTTGGACTTCTTTCAGTACCCTTAGTCCTTGATCATATGCTACTTCTTGAAATTGTTGAATGTTGAATAATTATTTTTGGTACAGTGACTCTTGGGTTCTTTTCATCTTCTTTTGATGATTCACACATTATTCAATATTTTTCCCATATCATATTTTAATATTGCAACACAGCCTTTAACTTCTTGTTGAGTTCTTTCAGTTTAATGTATGTTCAACATATTTTCCCTTCTGTTTTTCTTACTCTAGGTCTTTGCCCGTTCATTATAATTTATTACCTCGTCTTCTCAAGCTGCCTTAAAATTTTCTGTTCAGTTCTTGGAGTTCAGCAATTCTTCCATTGAAGTTAGTGACTATGATTAGGAGTAAATTTTGAAGTCTTTTCTTACATCAACTGTGATCTTTTCTTTCTTCATGGTGTTCGGATTGACCCTCAGATTTCTTCATGAATTATGTTGTTGATGTCCTCTCACAGGTCATTAGATCTCTTATTAGTGTTCATTGCACCAAAATTATTCTTTACGGGAGTAGAAAGCTTCACCTTTTCGCCTTGGAGTGACTAGAGATTTTGGACTGCTGATCTGTGGACAGCAGCCCAATGCAAAACCTTTACACCACGGGCCTTCTGTTGATCTCTATTGTTTTTATGCCTGAGCTCACATATGCAGCCCCTGTATCAGTCATTCTGTACAGCACCTTCCTCCTTTTTTGTCACCCCTGAATTTTACCAGACATGATGTCCAAGGATTGTTCTCTCCTGATAATATGTCCAACGTACATAAGAAGAAGTTTGTCCATCTCTGCCTCTAGAAAGCATTCTGGCTTTATTTCTGCCAATACAGATGAGTTGGTCCATTTAGCTTGTCCAGGTTATTTTCAATATTCTTCTCCAGCACCACACTTCAAATGCAGTTAATCTCTATAGTTACACAAAAACTGAACACTGAATTCAGTGGGGACCTGAAGAAAGATGGTCTACACCCTCAGCTTCCAGACATTTTCTCCTACAAAGCAGTTGAAACTAAAATTATAATCTTCGAATCAGTATCAGCATAACCAAAGAGCTACAAGGAGTTCACCGTGAACCCAACGTTAGCAGATCAAGTGAACTGTTAACTTGCAAACAAATATGAGGAATCAAATGTTCCTACACACTATTACAATGTGCAAGTGTTAATTATGATGATAAGATCCTGCGAACAAAGATTTTAAAAGATTGGGTTTTAGAACAAATTGGCTTTGCTTATGTGAGGCATATAATGCTAATACAAAGATAAGTCATTATTTGGCATCTCTCTTCTTTAATAAAGAGTCTAAAATTATTTAAGACAAACATGGAAATCTAGCAAATTTGCTTTATATTTCAGTGGATATAGTTACCCACTCTATTTCTACATACCAAGTACCTGTGAGATCTTATCCCTTAATTGGTTTATGAAAATGTATTTTCTCCACAATACAAAGTCTTCCCATAAAACAGGAATAATTAGTCCCAATTTTCCTATACTTGTAGAAAGTTACTAGATATCTAAGTTAAATATTGTAAAATATTGAATAATTTGCCTCCCTTATCCTCTTAAAATGTATTTCATAAAGGAGTACAGTTTTTAGCAACAAAATGGAATGAGAACTGTTTTCCAAAAAATAACTGCCACGTTAGAAAAAACCTATAAGACTTGATTTCTAACATTCTGAGAGTTCACGAGTTTTTCCCATTAAATTGTGATGCCATATTATCTATGCAATGATTTTTAAAAGTCAGTGTTAGAAACCAGTCTGCCAAACAATCAAACCTGTGGATTCCAACTCAAGGTAACCCCATTGTTTCACAGAACCGTCCTCTCCCAGGGTCTGATGGCTATTTTAATGGCTCTACAAAAGTTTTCCCCCAAAATGATGTAGACAACATTCAGCTAATTAATTACAATATTGACAAAGGAATCAAACAGCCTTAAAAATTTTGTGATAGATTTGAACACAGAATTTTAATCCATTGCCTCTGAACTTATTTAGAGTCCTCCATTTTTTGAGAAATCATAAAAATGATATGATATTTATGATAGTCCCCAAATTCTATCAGGTAACATAATTTTTATTAAAATATGGCAAATTTTCCCCCGAAAAGAAATTTTCCAAAGGACGACATTGACTCTGCAGCTCTGGGAGATGGACATATTTGATCAGAGCACACGGGAGCAGATGAAGGGGCAGGAGGAGAGAGTGGAGCACAGCCTGGCCCACCAGGCCGTGATGATGATGTTCCTGAGTAGAGCAGCCAGTCCACAGAGAGAACAACATGGCTGGCCCTACTATGAGACATGATGCCCCTCAGTGACTAAGGGCGATACAGGGGACAGCACCGGAGACACAGTGTGGGAATTGCACCTGACCTGATCCCACCACACCGAGGCAAATCACTGGGGGAGTGCAGCGGAACAGCAATGGAGTGGCAAGGTCCCCAGGGAATGCCGAAAGTGGACTTTGGGGCCAGGGCGTGGTGCCCCAACAGACTGGACTGGAAAACGCTCCTAAGGGCCAGCAAACGATCCCTGAACTAACTACAAGCTTTTCTCTTGTGAACTGTTTTGTTCTGTTCTTTTTCAGTGGTTTGTTTTGGTTGTTTTGTTGTCTGGTTGTATACTGTTGCTTTGTTTTCCTCTGTCTAGTTTTCGTGCATGTTAGTGACTCCACAGGTCTGTCTGAATAGGACAGGCTGGATGAACTATCTGGATGAAAAACAACGGGACCGACAGTTCCGGGGGGAATTGGGGTGGGGGGGTAGGGGGGGTAAGGAAGTGGTGTTAACAAACCCAGGGACAAGGGAACAACATGGGACCCCAAATGGTAGAGCAGGGGGAGTGGCAGGCATGGTGGGAAATGATCAAGGGTAAGGTTGCTTAGAGAAGAGGTATACTCTAGCCCAGGTGACGATGAAGCATGGTAGTAGGGCAGGAGGAAAGTCAAGGGAGATGGAGGAAAGAGCTAGGAGTCAAAGGGCATTCATGGAGGTCTAGACAAAGACATGTACATGCAAATATATATAGGAGGATGGGGAAATAGATCTATGTGTCTATATTTATAGGTCAAGTATTAAGGTGGCGGAAGGACCTTGGGCCTCTACTCAAACACTCCCTCAATGCATGAATACCTTCTTTTATTAAATTGGAACTCTATGATGCTCACTCTCCCAACACAACGGCTGGAGCCAAAGTGGGTGAACAAGTAAATGTGGTGAAGAAAGCTGATGGTGCCCGGCTATCAAAAGAGATAGTGACTGGGGTCTTAAAGGCTTGAAGATAAACAAGCGGCCATCTAGCTCAGAAGCAACAAAGTCCACATGGAAGAACACATCAGCCTGTGTGATCGAGTGGTCCCAAAGGAATCAGTTACCAGGCATCAAAGAACAAAAAATCATATCATTGACTGCACACCTCCATGATAGGATCGCTGAAGACAAATGGGTGCATAAGCAAATGTGGTGAAGAAAGCTGATGGTGCCCGGCTATCAAAAGAGATAGTGTCTGGGGTCTTAAAGGCTTGAAGGTGAACAAGCGGCCATCTAGCTCAGAAGCAAATAAGCCCACATGGAAGAAGCACACCGGCCAGTGCGATCACGAGGTGCCCAAGGGACCAGGTATGAGGCATCATGCAAAAAAAAAAAAAGATATAAGTGTGTGTATGTATGTGTATATATGTGTATATGTATATATGTATGTGTATATATGTATATATATATATCATATTAAATGAAGGGGGAAGTGCAGAGTGGAGACCCAAGGCCCAAGTGTCGGCCAATGGAGATCCCCTCATAGAGGGGTTTAGGAGAGGAGATGAGTTAATTAGGGTGTGAGGTAGTATCAATGAAGAACACAGCTTTGCCCCAGATCCTGGATGCTTCCTCTCCCCAACTACTATGATCCGAATTCTACCTTGCAGGGCTGGATAGGACAGAGGCTGTACACTGGTACATATGAGGGTTGGAGGTACAGGGAATCCAGGGTGGATGATACCTTCAGGACCAAGGGTGTGAGGGACGATGCTGGGAGAGTGGAGGGTGAGTGGGTTGGAAAGGGGGAACTGATTACAAGGATCCACATGTGACCTCTTCCCTGGGAGAGGGACAGCAGAGAAGGGGGGAAGGGAGACTCCAGATAGGGCAAGATATGACAAAATAACGATGTATAAATTACCAAGGGCATATGAGGGAGGGGGGAATGGGGAGGGAGGGGGGGAAAAAAAGAGGACCTGATGCAAGGGGCTTAAGTGGAGAGCAAATGCCTTGAGAATGATTGGGGCAGGGAATGTATGGATGTGCTTTATACAATTGATGTATGTATATGTATGGATTGTGGTAAGAGTTGTTTGAGTCCCTAATAAAATGTAAAACAAGAAAAGAGAAAAAAAATGATTAGGGCAAAGACTGTACAGATGTGCTTTATACAATTGATGTATGTATATGTATGAACTGTGAAAAGAATTGTATCAGCCCCAATAAATTGTTAAAAAAATATATGGCAAATTTAATTAAGCAAATTTCAGTACAAGTAGGAAGGAGAAGCACTGCTATCTTTTTCCATGTTTTCAGTCTTTAAATAATTATTAATATTATGTATGTTGAATATTTATAATAGATTAATATGGAAAAATTTCATGATATATCTAAATAAGCATATTCTGAAAAGTGCACTAAATCAAATAGAATAAAGGCTTTTGTGTTCCAAATAAGCAGTTGCATAGAAAAACTCCATTTCTTTTTAAATTTTGCTTTAATGACATAATTTACATATAATTCAATTGTTTATATGATTACAAGAATCAATTTTAGAACAGTTTTTTATAATCATTTTATTGGTGGCTCCTACAACTCTTATCACAATCCCTACATCCATCCATTGTGTGTCAAGAACATTTGTATATTTGTTGCCCTCACCATTCTCAAAACATTTGTTTTCTACTTGAGCCCTTGTTATTGGCTCCTCATTTTCCAACTCCCTCCCTGCTCCCCTGCTTCTTGAACCTTTGATAATTTCTAAATTATTATTTCATCATGTCTTCCACTGTCCAATGTCTCTCTTCAGCCACTTTTCTGTTGTCCGTCCCCCAGGGAGGAGGTTATATGTAGATCCTTGTTATAGGTCCCCTTTCCACCCCACTCTCCCTCCACCCTCCAGTTATTGCCACTCCCACAACTGGTCCTGAAGGGATCATCTGGCCCGGATTCCCTGTTTCTAGTTCCTATCTGTACCTGTGTACATCAACTGGTCTAGTCAGATTTGTAAGGTAGAATTGGGATCATGATGGGGCTGGGGGGGGGTGGATATTTAGGAACTAAAGGAAAGTTGTGTGTTTCATCTTTGTTACACTGTTCCCTGACTGGCTTGTCTCCTCCCCACAGCCCTTCCTAAGGGGCTGCACAGTTGCCTACAGATGGGTTTTGGGTCCCCAATCTGAACTCCCCCTTATTCACAATGATATGATTTTTTTTGTTCTTTGTTGCCTGATATCTGATCCCTTTGACACCTCGTGACCACACAGGCTAGTGTGCTTCTTCCATGTGGGGTTGGTTGTTTCTGAGCTAGATGGCTGCTTATTGTTAGCTCTCCACTTCCTCCAAACCCCTTCCCCCATAGCACTAAGCCACTGTTAATTCAGTCACTGCATCTATAGATCTACCTCTCCTTGATTCCATATCGGGAGTCCTGCTAACACAGTCAGCTGCTAAACACAATGTCCGCAGTTTGACACCACCAGCTGCTCTGTTGGAGAATGAGGGGGCTTTCCATTCCAGTAAATAGTTAAGGTTTTGAAAACCCACAGGGGCAGTTCTAGTCTAGCCTACAGGGTTATTTTGAGTCAGAACCAAATTCACAGACAGTGAGGTTTGTGGGTTTTTTAAAATTTTGTATAAAAAAAAATACAAAACAGAAACAAAAATTCAACATCAATAGCAAGATAAAATAAAAAACACTCAAATGAAAATATCAGTAAACAAAATAACTTCTACAAATTTAAATTCGGTCAATAGGGAGAACAAATGAATGTTTCCCATATGTTTCTTTTGTAGCTTATATCACCGTGAAATGATTCCACGGAAGTAGTTTGTGACTTCCTCTGTTTACTCACAAGGAGAAGACAAGATTCTGAAGACTCACACCAATTATATGATTATTAGAAGTAATTATGTGCATATACAAAAAGGTTCAAAATTTGAACTTTTCATTGAAAGAAAATAAAACTTAAATGAGAACAAAATATTCAGTTTCATATTTTAATTATAAACCTCTGATTTCCTTTCTTTACCCAAATCCATTTTGTAATACAAATAGATAAATTTTTCTCTGTTTATACAACCTATGAAATAGTTAAGGTTAAAAACACCTCTGGAATTTTGTAAGATATTGTAATTAATAGTTGTTTAGGATTTATGAGTGGTAGATATTTCCTAAATTATATATAGAAATTTTATTAAATAGATAGAACACATGCATTTGCACGCCTTTCAATGTATAATTTTAACTCTGCATCTCCAAGTCTTCTGACCTAGGAAAAAAACCATTCACAATTTGACTTGGTTTTCCATTCATTCATTTCTCCTAAAAAGTTCAGAACTTTAACATTATAATACTTAAGATACTCCCATCATCAAATAATTCTTGTATATCGTTTAGCTTTCAATGATTGATATGAAATTGGTAGCAGTTACAATTACATGTTTCAGTGATTACTTCAGAAAACATGAAAATTTATTTCCATGGCCAAAAAACAGTCCTTGGATTAACTACAAGCTTTTCTTTCTTGTTGTGTTTTGTTTTTTTTTGTCATTGGTTTGTTGTTGTTGTTTTGTTGTATAATGTTGCTTGGTTTTACTCTGTCTTGTTTTTGTACATGTTATTATCTCTGCAGGCCTGTCTAAATAAGGTAGGCTGGATGAACATTCTGGAGGAGAAAACAATGGGAACAACAGTTCAGGGGGGGACATGGGATAGGGAGAGGTGGGGGGAAAGATAGTGGTGTTAACAAACCCAGGGACAAGGGAACAACAAGTGATCCAAATTACTTGGTGAAGAGGGTGTGAGAGACCTTGTAGGTGTGATCAAGGGTAATGTAACCAAGAGGAATTGCTGAAACCCAGGTGGGCACTGAGCATGATAGTGGGACAGGAAGAAAGTCAAAGAAAATAGAGGAAAGAACTGGGAGGCAAAGGGCATTTATAGAGGTTTAGATAAAGGCAGGTACAAATGCAAATATACTTATATCTAAGGATGGGGAAATAGATCTATGTGCATATATTTATAGGTTTAGTATTATGGTAGCAGAAGGACATCGGGCCTCCACTCAAGTACTCCCTCAATGCAAGAATACTTTCTTCTATTAAATTGGCATTCTATGATGCTCACCTTCCTGATACAACTGCTGAAGACAAAGCGGGTAAATAAGCAAACATGGTGAAGAAAGCTGATGGTGCCCGGTTATCAAAAGATATAGCATCTGGGATCTTAAAGACTTGAAGGTAAATAAGCAGCCATCCAACTCAGAAGCAACAAAGTCCCCATGGAAGAAACACACCAGCCTGTGTGATCATGAGGTACCAAACGGATCTGTTATCAGGCATCAACGAACAAAAAATCATATCATTGTGTGCTCACCTCCATGATACAATTGATAAAGACAAATGGGTGCATAAGAAAACGTGGCGAAGAAAGCTGATGATACCCAGCTATCAAAATTTATAGCTTCTGGGGCCTTAAAGGCTTGAAATTAAACAAGAGGCCATCTAACTCAGAAACAACAAAGCCTACATGGAAGAAGCACACCAGCCTGTGCAATCACGAGGTGTCGAAGGGTTCAGGTATCAGGCATCATCATAAAAAATATCTTATCATAGTGAATGGGGCGGAGAGTGCAGAGCAGAGACACAAAGCCCCTTTGAAAGCCACTGGACATCCCCCTACAAAGGGTCTCAGGGAGGAGACGAGCGAGTCAGGGTTCGATGTAACAAAGATGAAACACATAACTTTCCTCTAGTTCCTAAATGCTTCGTTCCCGCCCCCCCCCCCCCGCCCCTCAACACACGCACACTATCATGAACCCAATTCTACCTTGCAAGACTGGCTAGACCAGAGGATGTACACTGGTACAGATAAGAACTGGAAACACAGAGAATCCAGGGTGGATGATCCCTTTAGGACCAGGGGTGTGAGTGGTGATACTAGGAGAATAGAGGGAGGGTGGGCTGGAAAGGGAAAACCAATTACAAGGATCTACATGTGACCTCCTCCCTGGGCAATGGACAGCAGAAAAGTGGGTGAAGGGAGACGTCGGACAGGGCAAGATATGTCAAAATAATAATTTATAAATTATCAAGGGAGTGGAGAGCCATGAGGGAGGGGGAAAATGAGGAGCTGATGCCAGGGGCTTAGGTCCAGAGCAAATTTTTTGAGAATGATAAGGGCAATGAATGTACAAAAGTGCTTTACACAATTGATGTACGTATGGATTGTGATAAGAGTTGTATGAGCCCCTAATAAAATGATTTAAAAATTTTTCATGATGATATTGTAAGACATTGAGTACATATTAAACCTGATAAATCTGGGAAATAATCCAGTAACTAACATTTTTTTGGCAATGACATTGAAAACCTATCAAAAATAATCTGATTCAGTATCAAAAATTTATATAATCTTATTGTAACATGTAAAACATGTTCAATAGTTAGTTTATATCTTATTAAAGTATTGCGCTGCTTAATGAATTATTTTTGCAGAACAATAATTTATTGAAAAGGAAAAAGCTATACATGTGTATATAAATATATATATATATATATATATATATATATATATATATATATATATATATATATATATTTAAAAGCAAAGATGTCACTTTTAGAAAATATATCAAGACCAGCCCTTTTCATCAAGTAATATAGTTGCCATCACCTTCTTAACTGACATCTCTGCCTTGATACAAAGCCATTTTTCAATTACTTCATAAGCATGTGAAAGCCACATAATGGGTAAGGAAGAGAAACAAAGCTTGATGATGTTAAATCACGGAGTTGGCAAGCACATTGAGTCTCCTGTGGCTGCTGGAGGAATGGCAAACGTCTTTGGTGCAAGAGTGACTTGACTCTGTCTTACAAATGTCGGGCATGCGCTATCAGAAGGCACCAGGCCGTTAGAACGACATCTGCTTCCTTATGGGCTCATTCCTCCAAAAACAATCAGATCCTCAATGAGATGAGGTGACACCGTGGTGACTGGGGCTAAATCCCAACAATGATGGAGATGGCACAGAGTCGGAGTGCAGTTTCATTCTGCTGTCAGCGGATAATTATTTGTTACAACCTATTGGAGGTACCCTAAAAATAGCAATGTATTTGTGTGTGTACACACACAGGCACACGAGAGCATGTCATACGTTTTGTTAAAACATTACAGGAATTTTTATTAAGCAAAACTATTAAATCATGAGACTATTTTTTCTTGATATAGTCTTCAGATGTATATTTCTTAAGGTAGTATTTTTATCTCTCTAAGAATTGTGTGCTCCCAAGCTTTACACCACATGAAAACAGACGTTTGGGCATTCTTTTAAATTGTTTCCTTTTAAATGTTATTTTGAAGTTTTGAATGAAAATACTCCAAGTAAGGTGAAAGAAAACATGGTACGGTGAGTAGTGTGGATTTTTAAACAAACTCAGAGGACAACTCTTGCTGCCTTGAAGTGTGAGCTGGTATATTGTCATGCTGAGGAGAAAAATACTGTGCATAACTTCCTTAGTCTTTTTACCAATGCATACTTCCGTTTTCTTAATTTTTTTCCTACTAATCACGCTCCTTTGAGAGTATCAATATTACCACTTTCCAATATCAAAAAACTAGTCACTGTGTCATAGTGGTTACATATCTGCCTGCTAACTGCGTGGTCAGCAGTTCAAAGGGAAGCTCTGCAGGTGAAAGACTGGGTTTTCTACACCCACAAAGAGCTACAGGCTTGGAAGACTCACCAAGGCAGTCTGTCGTGTGAAGCAGCATTAGCTCATGGCAGTGAGTTTCTTAGCTTATAACCTGCTGAGCTGACCCTCTGCCTGGCATTTAACTATCAAAGCCTATATCTTTACAAGCTACTCTTGTGATTCCTCATTTTTAAAACACTTAACGCTAGAATAAGTGTTTCACTGGAAAATTAGTTTGCATACATCCACTGATCGCAAACACATGCTTAAGTATTTTTCATGTGGAATAAACCTATGCTTGTATGAATTGAAACTTAGTAGCAATACTTTTGACTTAGTCTTTTTTATATATGTGACTATTGTGTGCTGTGTTCTGATATACAGATAGAATATAAATTTATTTTATAGTAATCAATACCAACCAAGAATATAGAGAAATGCAGTGACAGGTGGCCTATACTCAGCTATAGAAGGTGACATCAGTCTAAGTCAGCATGTGGCTGCTTTATGAATAGGGATGAGAGTTTTTTCAAGATGGCAGCTGAGTTATACTACATGAACCCTTTATAACAAAGCATGGGCAAACAGACACAAAGCACACTCTGGAGCCATGAATCTCTGAAGGAAAACAAGTCAATTGAGCTGAACACCAACCGACAACATAAAAATGTTTAAGGTTGAACAGACATACACAGAGAAGTAAGTGAGCAAACCTGAGAAACCGCTAACCAGCCTTTAGTGTAACCGCTCCAGGCACACAGCAAAGCGGTCTCTGACATGAGGCAGCTAGATAGACGGGAGTCCCTCAACCAACCCTTCCCCTGGTGCACCCGCAGCCAGGGTGCCTGTCCTCTGCTGCCACGGCTGGGAGAGGGTAGTTGAGGAGGTCTGATACACCACGGAAGAGGATAATGCTTTCAATATCACTTG
The DNA here is from genome assembly GCF_050624435.1 of Tenrec ecaudatus. Taxonomy (NCBI): domain Eukaryota; kingdom Metazoa; phylum Chordata; class Mammalia; order Afrosoricida; family Tenrecidae; genus Tenrec; species Tenrec ecaudatus. Next base: position 102,504,000 of record NC_134532.1, on the reverse strand, counting down.
GACATCTTCATTCAGTGCAATTGGTTTTGTTCATATGGCACCTCTTAAAACGGTAGAATCTGTGTAGTTCTTTTTGGTGTGTGACTGTGTATTCTTTATATCTCCTTTGAAACTTTCTGCATCCTTCAATATTTTGCACACAGAATCTCAATATTGAAACTTGTTGCTTCAATGTTACTGTACTTCTTTCAGTTTTAGATATGCTAAGTGTGTTATAATCTTAAGACCCCTTCCTTTATAATCAACTTATTTTATAAAATATTGAAAATTCAGATTTGTTCATAGAGACCTAATGATTCACATAAAGTATTAAAGCTCAATAATCTATTGAGGATACACTATGCATTTATTTTCCTAATTTTACTTAGTACATGATCTTCTTTCTTTAACTTCTTCTGTTCACAAAGAGAAAGGGTCGGGAGAATAGAGCGACTTAGAGAAATCACAGGAAGAGACAGCGCCTGCGGAGCCTGGCTGTGGTCTCTGCAAGAACCTCATAGGGCAGGGCTGTGGGTAGGGCACCTGTGCCCAGCAGCCTGTGCTCCAGCGAGCATGCTGGTGGGGGCTTTTCGGTCTGCTCCTGTAAGTAACTGCTGAATGTGGACTTTTGGTCTGACCCTGCCTTACCCTGGCTTCTGCCTTGAAAGAGCAACAGAAAATCTGCAAGAGGTAAAAGTATTGCTGGAGAAGGCCACTAGAAAAAGAGTATGAAATGCCCTTATAGCTGAAACATCCAGCTTGAGACAGAAATTAAGAATAAGAAGGCCAGGGCTGGGGTTACTTGCATTAAAACAGGCTTTTCAGGGAAAATCAGTGATTGAATGGGATCAGTCAGATAGATAAGTTTGTGAAGATCCACATCACCTTAACTGAACTCCATCCGGTTTCCGCTGAGAATGTGCAGGTGCATTTCGTGGAGAGGCTATTTGCTCTTCTAGTAAAGGACCTAAATGGGCAGAATCGCTCCATGATCATGCACAACTTCTTGAAACCCATCTCTGGGGAAGGCAGTTCGAAAAGTCAAGACATACAGCCCTTATCCTGTGCAGAAAGAAAGCTGAAATCACTCGCTGGGACTGCCCCACTCAGGTGGGGAAAGACACAAGGGAAACGTAAAGCATCCTAGGACTCAGCAACAGACTGTCCTGCAGCAAATGTCTGCAGATGGAGAGGATGATAGGAAGGAAGCCAAGAGAGAAGCAAGCTAAAGGAGATACAGAATTCTGAGACTTTAAGAGCCTTTGGGGGGACTATGATGTGGAAATTGTAAACCTGTCTATTTACACAGCCTTCTTCCAAGTAAAGGCAGTGAATTCTCTATGTCCCACTGAAGGATTTTTATAAAGAAACATATTTATTAAAACACACCCTGAAAAAATGATTTCTTAGTCCCAGGTCATTTTTGTTCAAGAATGGGTTATATTTGCATCTTTGCCTGAAAATTTAAAAAGCAAGTGTTGCCTAAAAAATGCCTCATTGTGAGTTTTTGTTCATATAATTGATTCAAGGACGCATAACATCAAAACTCCAAATGAAGACTGCATTTGGTGGGTGCATCAGGGGACTAAAGCAGCCAAGGAAAGAAGCAGTGAGCTTGAACATGTGGCAATAGTAACTACCCAAACTAAAAAGCAAAGGAAAAAAAAGACTAAAAGAAGCACACAAAAAAGCAGAAACAGTGTTTTCAATAAGTGTGGGACAATAATAAAAGTGTAACATATGGGAATGCTGGTGGTAAGAAAAATAGAAATGGGGGAAAGTAGTCATTTAAAAAAAAGAAAAAGAGTAGAAAACAAAAGTACTTGTTGCCTTTAAGTTCCTGGCATCAGCTTCCACTGATGTTAATGTACGAGTTCTAGTTCACAGCAACATAGCCCTGTGACAGAGTGGAACTTCTCCAGAGGGGAAGTAGGGCTGCAATCTTATGGGAAATGACCACCAGTTCTTTTTTGCCACGGAGAAGCTGATGAGTTTAAACAGTCAACCAACTCCGTTAACAGTCAAGCACCTAACCATTGCACCACCATGGCTCTTTGCAAAAAAGACAAATTCGTATTGTGCTTAAAGTTTGCAGTTGAAAGAATAATCCTTTTCTATTAGCAGCTGAAAGTAGTGCATTAACAAGGCAGTTGCTGCTAGGTCTTTGCTGACTCCGGTCAATGTATGTAGTATGAGGTACAATTGAGCACCATAAGCTTTCAAGGGTTGACTTCTAGAAGCAAATCACCAGACTTTTCTGCTGAGGTGTCTCTGGGTCTTCACAAACTACCAGATTTGCTGTTAAGAGTTGAGCGTTTAATATGTCATGAGTGTTTAATGTGTCATGCACTGCCACGCACTAATAATCTTATTCAACTTGCTTCTCTCTAGGTTTAAATATTTCTTTAAAAATGCAGACTGGAAATTGAACCTTAACTTGACAAAAGGAGACAAGCATAATTGGAACTTTTGCCATGTATTCAATGACTTACAAAAGCAATAATAACCAAAGCAAAAACAATCCATCAACTTTATTTTTCAATAAAGTTAGATTTTTGTGCAAAAAAAGCACAGGATATGTTAATTTGTTATTTTCAGATGCCATAATTTATTTACAACAAATTTTAACACATGAAAGTTAAAATAAGGTTGTGTAGATTGAGGTTTTCCCTCCAGATGTGTAACACTAGTATTAGCAATTCTATAAAGTATTATCTCTATCTTTTGCCCATTCTTTCCTGGAGTTGAATGTAAGGCCCACAAATGATATTTTAATAGTTCCTGATTAAAATGTATAGTTGTATAGTATGCACAAATAGTGAATTATGATAGCTTATGCCATTTATTATATCTTAATTAGAAGTCTCACTGGTCAGCCTGTTTCTGAATCAAATACAATACATTTCGCTTGCACACTGATGATAGTTATGCGAACAAAGCTTTATCTCCTACCCTGTGGTGCTTCAGATATGATGGGAATGATGTACGTGCACTCAGCCGATGTTATTGTCAATTTACCTGTATGTATATTGTGCCGAATTGCACAAATGTACTATTAGCACTAGACTACAGCATTATCTTAATGTAATTTCTGCAGTTTGATGATTTACTGATATATTTAATTGCAAAGAAGTTGCATAGTAATAGATATTAAACAGCTGTGGGTTTTTTTGGTTGAGTTCACCATGCTAATAAAATTGTGAGCTTATAAAATATATTGTCAGATTGTGGTCATTTAAATTATTTTTTAGTTTATATGAACATGCAAAAAATTGATTACTTTTAACTTTAAATAGCAATGTTTAACATTTGGGACTAACTGACAGTTAGCATTGACAGTTAGCACTTCATCAAGTGCTCCCACGGAGCAGCCCTGGGAGAGTAAGCCATTTAGAAAACAGAGGTAGAATCCACTCTCCACCCACTTCATTAAGGGGCAGCAGCCGCACAGCGATGCATCAGGCTCCAAAGCCCATTATCAGCTATTTGAAAACTGAACTAGTGGGTATGAACCATGAGTGGAGTAAAAATTGGGAAATGGGCCTAATAGCATATCTAATTGTTGCAGCATATTCTGGATTCCTATTTTTGTCAAGGTTATAAAATGCACGGCATAGAACACATACCCCATAGAATTTCATTCAAACAAATTGTGTAAGTTTTCCTTTGCACAGATCAAACCTAAAACCTCAGATTAACTCCCAGGCACATAAAGCACCAACAGCTCTTGGAAACACACACCGTGCTAACACAGACCACTGTAAAACACAAAGCACACACTATTAGAAAAACATGCATATAGCAAAGTCTAATTTAATGATTATGGAGGAAACGACTAAACTCAACAAGTTAAAAGGCTTATGAAATAGACATACAAGAAAAGATTCCTACATAAAATGTTATAGAAAACAAATGACACTCAAAGTTATCCAGTGGAGTTCTTTTGTAGTGACAAAATAAGAAAGCTCCTAAATGTTTGTCAATGGGAGATTTGTTAAATATATTTTGAAGAGGCATGTTGTCTGCATGCAGAGTGAGCTTGGAAGACAATCTACTTTCCTTATGGATGGCTTTTCCTTTTCAAAATTTGTATACACCTTTATTTAAAGCACATTTAAAATAGATATAAATTATCTCAACTATTTTTATAAACATGTCATGTTGTCTTGAAAGTACATAAGAGTTTCTAAAATTTAAATATCATTTTAGGAAGGTATAGTTTGACATTATAGATCAGTTATTAATAAAATTATGTCACTACAAATTCAGATTTATGCCATAAACAAATTATACAATGATTAATTTATATCAACTTCCTTGGATATGCCCAATAACATGTCCTTTGATTGGATATGCAAATAACAAGTCCTCTTATTATTCTACGTCTATTCAAAACATGTACTCCTAAGATGACAGCAGAAAGTCTATACCACTAATTTGACTAATAATGTGGTTTTTAGATTATTTTTGTTTAATTTAGTTGCCCAATTATAATACCAATATTGTTAACTGCTTTATTATTTCTATAGCTCTGGTAACTTTATTGCATCTTCTAGAGAACTTAGCAAAACTAGTAAAGGACTGAATGTAACTTTGAGAAAGGTGTATATTTATCACTTCTGTTAAATAGATCCACAAACTAGTTTGCATAATATCCAAACAAAAAGTGCTGTGAATTAATAAGATTTCATCTGTAATGGTAGAATAAATGAATATTCCTGGACATTACTCCAAGATCAAAACATTAATAAGGTAAGTAAACTCTCCTTAATGACAACATAACCCATTGATTTCTCTGAATTCCCAAGAGCACCACTCTAGTCGTGATTTGTACTCTGTCTAACAAAGTCCAAACCTCTACCCTTAAGTGACCTTGATGAACCTACAGGACAGAGTAGAAATGTACCTTAGAATTGAAGACTGAATGTCATGAAGGGGCAGAGCACCTCATGTTGTTTCAGACTAGCAGCTGGAGAGTTGGAGCCATGAACCTTGCCTAGGTTTCTGTTCACTGACATGTCCAAATATATAAAACTAAGTCTCACTATCCTTGTCCCTAAGAACATTCTGGCTGTACCTCTTCAACAAAAATGTGTTCTTTTAGCAACCAATGGTTGGTACTTTCAACATTCTTCTTCAGCACCTTAATTTTAAATGTATCAATTCATCTTAAGTCTTCCTTATTCAATGTCCAACATTCACATGCATATGAGGTAATTGAAAATACCATGGCTCTGGTCAGGTCAATCTTTTTTCTCAAAGTAACAATTCTGGCTTATCAATACTCTAAAGAGATCTTTCTCAAAGGATTTTTTAATCATTTTATTTGGGCCTCATAGAACTCTTATCACAATCCATATATACATCAATTGTATAAAGCAAATCTCTACATTCGCTACCCTCACCATTCTCAGATCATTTGTTCTCCACATAAACCCGTGGCATCAGTGCCTCATTTTTTCCCCTCTCTCATCATTCCCTCATGAACACTTGATAATCTATAAATTATTATTTTTTCATATCTTTCACTGTCCAACGTTTCCCATCACCCACTTTTCTGTTGGCCATCCCCCAGGGAGGAGGTTAGATCCCTGTAATCAGTTCCCCCTTTCTACCCCACCCTCCCTCGACCCTCCTGGTATTGCCACTCTCACGACTGGTCCTGAAGGGATCATCCATTCTGAATTCCCTGTGTTTCCAGTTCCTATCTATACCAGTGTACATCCTCTGGTCTAGCCAAATTTGTAAGGTAGAATTGGGATCATGATATTGGGACTGGGGAGGACAGGGGGTGGAGAGGAAGCATTTAGGAACTAGAGGAAAATTATATGGCTCATCATTGATACACTGCATCCTACTTGCATGTCTCCTAGCCACGACCTTTCTGTCAGGGGATGTCCAGTTTCCTACAGATAGGCTTTGGGTCTCCACTCTGCACTCCCTGTCATTCACAATGATATGAATTTTTATTCTTTGATGTCTGATACCTGATCCCTTTGACACCTCATGATCACACAGACTTGTGTGCTTCTTCCATTCGGGTTTTGTTGCTTCTGAGCTAGATGGCCACTTGTTTACCTTCAAGCCTTTAAGACCCTAGACGCTAGCTGAGCTCCATCAACTTTTTCACTACATTTGCCTATGCACCCATTTGTCTTCAGTGATCATATCAGGGAGGTGAGCACACAATGATATGATTTTTTGTTCTTTGATGCCTAATAACCGATCCCTTTGACACCTTGTGATCACACAGGCTGGTGTGATTCTTCCATGTGGGCTTTGTTGCTTCTAAGCTAGAGGGCCCCTTGTTTACTGCCAAGCCTTTAAGATCCCAAACCCTATATCTTTTGATAACCAGGCACTATTAGAGTTCTCCACCACATTTTCTTATGCACCCATTTGTCTTCAGTGATCATATCAGGAAGGTGAGCACACCATAATATGTTTTTTCTTCTTTGATGCCTAATAACTGATCCCTTTTACACCTCTTCATCACACAGGCTGGTGTGCTTTTTCCATGTGGGGTTGGTTGCTTCTCAGTTAGATGGTTGCTTGTTTACCTTCAAGCCTTTAAGACCCCAGACAATATATCTTTTGATAGCTGGGTTCCATCAGCTTCTTCACTACATTTGCCTATGCACCAGCTTTGTCTTCATCGATTGTGTCGGGAAGGTGAGCATCATGGAATTCCTGTTTAATAGAACAAAATATTCTTGCATAGAGGGAGTTCTTGAGAGGAGGCTCAATGTCCATCTGCTACCTTAATACTAAACCTATAAATATATGCACATAAATCTATCTCCCCATCTTTATATATAAATATATTTATATATGTACATGCCTTTATTTAAGCCTCTATACATACCCTTTGCCTCCTAGCTCTTTCCACTATTTCTTTTTACTTTCCTCAGTCCCACCATCATGCTCAGCCTTCATTTTGGTTTCAGTAATTTTTCTCGGTAACATTACACTTGATCATGCCCTACCAGGTCTCCTACACCCTCCTCACCACCAATTTGGATCACTTGTTGTTCCCTTATCCCTGGGTTTGTTAGCACCAATTCCTTCTTCCTCCTGCCACTCTCCCATGTCCTCCAGGAACTGTAGGTCCCAATGTTTTCTCCTCCAAATTGTTCATCCAGCCTATCCTATTTCGACATACCTGCAGAGATAATAAATGCACAAAAACAACACAAAGAAAAACCAAGCAACAAAAGAAAACAAGACAACAACAAAAAGCCAATGACAAAAAAATGCAACACAACAACAACAACAAATAACAGCTTGCAATTAGTTCAAGGACGGTTTGTTGGCCTTTAGGAATGTTTTCCATTCGAGTCTGATGGGGTGCCAAGCTCTGGCCCCAAAGTCTATTTTTGGTATTCCCTGGGGACTTCTTTGCTCTATTCCTTTGATGTTCTGTTGCACGCCCTTAGAGTTTTACCTCGGTGTGGTGGGATCAGATCTGGTGCAATTCCCATGGTGTGTCTCCAGTATTGTCTCCCATAGGGCTATGTGTCAGTTAGGGATGTCGTGTCTGATAGTGGGGCCGGATATACAGTCTTCACTGTTGTTTGGCAGCTCTGAGTAGGAATTTCATCCTCAAGGCTTGGTAAGCCAGGTTATGCTCCACTCTCTCTTCCTCCCCATTTGTTCCCATGTGCTCTTATCAGACATGCCCCTCTCCCTGAGCTGCAGCTTCAGTGCTATCCTCTGAAATAAGTTCTTCAAGGGGTGGGGAGTGGGGAACAGCTGTCAAGGCAGTTGGGATTGAGGCTGGCTCCTCAGACCTCTCCACTGGTTCCCTACTTCATGCCGGCACTCTGCACTCACACGTTGGAGGACCGTTTTGAAATCTGGCCCCTCTTTCCCTGTGGATATATAAACAATACCCTCCTCTTGGGAGGGTTAGTGTTTTGGCAAAGGATTTAGCACAATAGTTTGATGTCTTGACTGCCATAGAGTAGTACATTATCCTCATCTTTAATGGGACTTTAATTCAATCTACTTTTACCAAGCAAACACATATTACTAACCCAGTAACAACTCTACATCATTAGCATAGAACTTATCTTAGATGCAGCAATGTAACCTATGCACAGAAGTTCCCATAGATGCAGCAAGAAAATTACTGGAACTCATTGAAAGATTCTGCAAAGGGGTAGGGTACAAGGTAAACCTAACAACATCAAAAAAATTCCTTTAACAAAACAAATTCTGAAAATACAATGAGGAAAACATTACTGTTTACAAGAGTGGACCCAAAATATAATTCTCAGGAGTAACCTGATAGAGAAACAGAAAACCTATACATAGAAAACTATGAAACAGATGTATGAAGAAATGCTTAATATCATTATCTATTTAAGAAATCCAAACCAAAGCAACAGTACAGTTTCACCTCACACCAGCATTTATCACTAGGATCAAAAGAAAACATGATACATATTTTAGAGAATAAGATAGTCTGTGAAACAGATAGATGTATATCCATTCCCATTTTAACAGTTTTCACAATGATAAACTAATGAATATCACCTACATGCTCATCAAAGTAAAGGGGATAAATAAACAATGGTACATCACACAAAGAATGCAACAAAGAATCTGTAAAAATTCCATTACTTGGGTAAACCCAGAGGAAATTGTACTGAGTAAAATTAGTCAATCACATAAGTATTGCATGGAATAACAATTATGAAATGTCAAGAAAAGGTTTGAAGAGATACATGAATAGATACAAATGTTAAACAGGTGTGGCGTTAATAATGTATATACATATTTATGAAGATTCATGACTATATTTCCAATCATATATTTGACATGGGGTGCTAGCATATGTGTATTTACCTCTGCCGCGATATATTCATAAATAACAGCTACAGGCTAGGAAGCCAGCAAGGGCTCTTCCACCCTGCCCTGTAGTGTCACCATGAGCCAGAATGGACTTAACTACAGTGATTTATCTGTTTTAGTGGTGTATATAAGGGGGAAAGTTATGAAGATGCCTTACACATAACCAAGCATTTTGAAGGAATGAGTTGCATGGCCTTTGGGCCCTGGAATGTAATCTTGGGGGATATCAATATCAATTAGCTTACAGATATGGTATTCATATCCTACTTAGATGAGTAGTCATTGGGATCTTATAAGCTTGAGCTTGGCCACGAAAGATACAACTATTGACCTCTTCCAATCAAAAGGAAGAAGAGAAAAGAAAATTGAACAGAATCAATCCAATAGCCTAATTGGCCATCAGTCTCCATGACCCTCAGACAAAAATAACTAGATGGTGCCCGGCTATCATACCATTCATATCAACTGCTCTGAAATGAATCACATTAGGGAGTAAAATGTGTCATAAAACTTAAAGTCAATTTGGTGAAGAAAGCTGATGGTGCCCGGCTATCAAAAGAGATAGTGTCTGGGGTCTTAAAGGCTTGAAGGTGAACAAGCGGCCATCTAGCTCAGAAGCAAAAAAGCCCACATGGAAGAAGCACACCAGCCAGTGCGATCACGAGGTGCCAAGGGACCAGGTATAAGGCATCATGCAAAAAAAAACAACAAAAAACAACGATATAAGTGTGTGTATGTATGTGTATATATGTGTGTGTGTATATATATATATATATATATATATATATATATATATATATATACCATATTAAATGAAGGGGGAACTGCAGAGTGGAGACCCAAGGCCCAAGTGTCGGCCAATGGAGATCTCCTCATAGAGGCATTTAGGAGAGGAGATGGGTTAATTAGGGTGCGAGGTAGTACCAATGAAGAACACAGCTTTCCCCCAGATCCTGGAGGCTTCCTCCCCCCAACTACCATGATCTGAATTCTACCTTGCAGGCCTGGATAGGACAAAGGCTGTACACTGGTACATATGAGGGTTGGAGGTACAGGGAATCCAGGGTGGATGATACCTTCAGGACCAAGGGTGTGAGGGACGATGCTGGGAGAGTGGAGGGTGAGTGGGTTGGAAAGGGGAAACTGATTACAAGGATCCACATGTGACCTCTTCCCTGGGAGAGGGACAGCAGAGAAGGGGGGAAGGGAGACTCCAGATAGGGCAAGATATGACAAAATAACGATGTATAAATTACCAAGGGCATATGAGGGAGGGGGGAATGGGGAGGGAGGGGGGGAAAAAAAGAGGACCTGATGCAAGGGGCTTAAGTGGAGAGCAAATGCCTTGAGAATGATTGGGGCAGGGAATGTATGGATGTGCTTTATACAATTGATGTATGTATATGTATGGATTGTGATAAGAGTTGTAAGAGTCCCTAATAAAATGTAAAAAAAGAAAAGAGGAGATAAAAATGATTAGGCAAAGACTGTACAGATGTGCTTTATACAATTGATGTATGTATATGTATGAACTGTGATAAGAATTGTATGAGCCCCTAATAAATTGTTAAAATTAAAAAAAAAAGTGAATGATTGGGGCAGGGAATGTATGGATGTGCTTTATACAATTGATGTGTGTATATGTATGGATTGTGATAAGAGTTGTATGAGTCCCTAATAAAATGTAAAAAAAGAAAAAAAAACAAAACAAAAAAACTTAAAGTCATAAAAAATGCCAGATAGAGACCTGTAGAGTCCTTACAGCCATAGTCATAGACCATAGTCAACCTGCATGTCTGGAAATGAACTCACACTTATGGCAATATTTTTAGCCATAATCACCAGGTCTACAAGGGGAGCAATAAACTTGGGAGGTATACACTGTTTGAAACCAAAAAGTCAGCCTTTACCAAGGATAACTTTCAGAATGCTAGGGAAGAAGGAGGAACGACACAAATCCCACAGAAAGGAAGTGGGGGAAATTGTTACACATCGGGGATTGTAATCAATGACATAAAACAAAATGTTTATTAATTGTTGAATGTAAAATGGCCATGCTTTATAACCCTCCATCCATTTCTTAATAAAAGTTCATTTTTCCATGCATTTTTACTATTTTTTAAAGTGTGCTTTTTCTAATTTGTCAAAACAGGCTATTACTGGTAACCAAATTAATTCACATTAAAATTAACTCAGACAGCTTACCACATGAATATATTCATATGCAAAGCACACAATAGTCAAATCAAATAGTGAAGTTAATATAAAAGTTTTACAGACAGGGAATCACATCAAGTGCAATTTACCCTAATTGAGAATGATTTTAAATCTCTTTTATCTCAAAGGGAGATTTACTTTCCCCAGCACAGTTTTTTTAATATGAAATTCACAACCTATCAATCTAAGTCTTTCTTTTGTACCCTCCTCTTTTCATCTTGTTATCTTAATCCAGTAGGTGGATAAATTTCTATCTAGCAAGATTTCATTATCTTTTGCTTTGATTAGAGATCATTACAATTTGTAGCATTATCTTTGCCTTCTTTATAAGTTCAGTCTCTGTTGGTTTATAAATAGTCTAATACTTGTTAAAAAGAAAAAATATATATGAGGAGATTGGAGCATACTCCATTGTGGAAAAGTATATTACTTTATATTTTTCTACATATGTTTTAAGTTTCTAATGGGAGAGGGTGCTAAGAGTCTTTAAATCAACTTGAAAGAATTAACAACAGACATTTTTTATTACATGTAGCAAATATTCTACTTTGCCGCTTTTCTTAAGTGACTAGAATGTGTTGAGGGCTTTGTCCTCAACAAAGGACATGCAAAGCAAGGTATGTTTTCACATGTTGCTTACATGGTGGTGGACAAGGACATATAAGTAAGTTTCATATGTGTTTTGAGAGCTCATTGCAATGAGCGTCAGTGTATTAAAATGTATTTGAAAGATTAATGTATTAGAATGAGTCTTGAGAATCTGAGAGCTAAGTCAGTTTCTTTAAGGTGAGTAGGAGTCCTTTAAGTAATATATCCAGGTATTGGGAACAAAGAAATGTAAAATAACTATATCATATTTACCTCTTCATACTATTAAGAATAATGCTCCAGTTTCTTAACCATTGCTATAAAAGGATTTGCTCATGTTTTTAAGGGATATTTTTGTTGCCTCTTGTATGAGGATTTACAGAATAAGATTGCATCACTAAAGCCATTGCCTGCATCTGAATCTCAGCTTTGCCACCTCCTATCACTGTGACCTTGGAAAGTTCATTCTCAATGCTTCCGTTTTCTGATTTATAAAATAGGATAGATAACAGCATAAATCACATAAGAAAAGTGTGATGAAAAACTATAAGGAGAATGCAGAAGACAACTTGTACATATAAAAGCTTTAAGTATTTATTACTTAAATATTTGATTTAGTGGAAATCAGATACTGAGTGTGTCCAAAATTGTCAGTACCCTTAGTGCATGTCCATGGTATTGACACCCAACATTATGAATCTCTTTTTCCAAAAGTGAAGCCCTATGTTCCTTTGGTGCAGTGAATTATTAATATGGTTCTTGTAGCCACAGTCTTTGCGACTCGTACCATATGACAGGACGGAAACATACATAGGATGTATGGAATTCCAAGGCATTTATTAGTTTTCCTGTACCACTGCATTTTAAATAAGTCACCTCAGAAGCAGGAAGCGAAGATTTCTGTACCATCAAGCAAGAAGAGTTATGGGGGAGGCAAATCCTTCGGCGCTAAGAACCAGACCTTTCTCGTTCCAGGAGACCACAGGTTCTGACTCAGAAACTTGGAGAAGTGGCAGCAGGAGAGCCAGCAATACTGAGTGCATGAGAAAGAGCAGCTTACTTGTACAGGGGGCTGCTTCCAATCACTTAAGCAGGGGGAGTTAAGTTTGCAGACCTATGGAGCTAGAGCTAAGCGCCATTGGGCTGAGGCTTATGGTAGTGTGGCATATCCTTTGGACATGTATTGGCACTATTTAAAGACCTCTGTAACACTTGATTGAACAGGGCTGGCGTAAAGGTCCAAGTAGCTGAGAGAGGTAGGCCTGCAGGCATGACTGAGAAGAGGTACTCTTGAGCAAAGAACTGCTCAGGCCTGAAAATTCCTGATCCTAATAAGTAACTTTTTAAATTGCCCATAAATAATATAAACCCCCAACCCCTTGTATTATCTGTGACTTCTGTGTGGCATTGAAGAAGGCATGATAGCGTAGTGGGTTATATGTTGGGCTTTAAACTGCAAGGTCAACAGTTTGAAACTGCCAGCTGCTTCTATGGAGAAGGAAGAGGCTTTCTACTCCTATAAATACTTATAGTCACAGCACCCCACAGGGGAAGTTCTATCCTGTCCTTTTGTCACTGTGAGTCAGAATGAGTTCAATGGCAATGAGTTTTTATTTTTGTTAATTTATTTTTTAATTTCAATGGATTATTGAACCCAGAAGAGAAATAGAATAAACTGAGAGGAACCATTTTATCAAGATTGGTAAAGACGGTTGGAAGGTGTGCTGGGTGCTAAGCTGTCTACTCCTTGGCAAGTAGGGCAGGGTCATCATCGTTCACACTTGAGGCAAGGTTCCATGCCTTGCATTGACAGCTCAATGCAAGATCACCAAGAGCCCCTCCTCTCGCCAGCTCTTCCTCTATGGGTGGTGATATTGTGGATCTTAACTTTGTCACTTCACACCATGAATTGACACCACCCTCTCTAGTAAGAGTGGCAGACTTATCCATTCTTTCTCAGGGTAGAGAAATACTGTTAGGCCTAACCAGGCTGGCAAAGCAATTCGAGAATCCCATAATTATGATCTTGTTTCTCTAGAACCACTCCTGGTACCAATTGTGTTAGGCAGGGTTCTTTAGAGAAACAAACCCAGGACACTTATGATTAGATGCTAGAGATAGATATATACAGCAAGAAGGACTATAACAGCTAATTAGTCCACACAGCAGTACAGAAGACTCAGGTCAACTCACTTTCGTGGAACAGTTCATATAATAAAAGTCCTTCAGCTCACATGGGTTGCAGGTCCAAGGTCAAGGAAGCAGATAGCAGAGTCTTCCCTAAGGCAAGAGAGGCACAGTCTGCCGGAAGGCTGCAGACACTGGGGTGAGTCAGCAATAGGCAGTAACACTCTAACTTAATGAAGCAGGTCCCAATCTCTAACTCAAGTTATGCATGATGACAGGATCCACCAGCCTCAAGCTCAAAGGATGCACGCACCAGCAGGGTAGCAAAGCAGGTCTCAAAGGAGCCTCAAGCTCTAGTGACAAGATCCATGTGGGTTGGTCCTCAGGTAGTACAGCACACTAGTTCAGGCAGCAGCACGCTGGTCCAATCACCAGGGAGGAAGAGGAAGTTGGGATGTTGTGTGTCTTTATCTAGGTCGCCCTCCAATCAAGCTTCAACAGGATTAAACTCTTCCCATGTGTTCCTATTGGTCTATTTGCCAAAATAAACCTATCACACTTTATAAAAATAAATTATGTCAGGAAAGTACTCACTTATAATAAATTGTTTCTGACTCATAGGTGGAACTGCCCTGTGGGCTTTTTAGAGTTGTAAGTATACACGGAAGCTGATGGCCTCTCTCTCCTGAAGAGTATCCAGTGAGCTCGAAGAGCTATCATTTTGATTAGCAGCCCAGTGCTCAGCCAGTGCACCACTAGGGATATTACCATGAAACAATTGAGACCTAAAAACCGAAGCGATTGTCCTTGAGTGTATGCTAACTCATAATGACTCTACAGAAGGAAAAGGAGCTTCCACATAAGCTTTCTAAATCTGTAAATCCTTACGTAAGTAGATGAGCGCAGCTCTCTCCTTGGCAGGGAGAGTCCTCCGCAGGTTAGAGTGCCCTGTGCTTTAGCCACTGTAGGGTGTGGTGTAGGTTTATGAGGTTGATCATAGTGGCGGCTTTTTCCTGAATGTGGCTGAGGCAATGTGACTAGGCGTCTTCAAGTAACAGCATCATTCTAGTGTGTTGTCTGGGAGTTGCTCTGGAAGTGTATTCATTTTCCACAGTAAATATCTTGCTGTTGGAACTTGTGACAGTGGAATCTACTGATACCTAGTGGAAACTCCGACTACATGACGGACCTTTAAAAGGTTTGAGGAAATCCCATTCTCTTTGAATTCCATTTTTTCACCATGAATTTGAAGCCCTCTTGAATGCTGGTTGCAGCGTTAATTGCAGAAGTATTTAGCACTGAGATCTCCAGGCAATTTGAAATTGTTCGACAAATGGTATTGAAGGCCATTGGAGTAGACTGGGTCCCTGGGTGATGCAAATACTTAAGGATCGCTGCTAAGGAAAAATGGAGATTTGAGTTACTCATCTGCGGTTTGGAAGAAAGACCTTTGGTCTACTTTGGAAAAATCAGACACGTTCTGGCACACATGAAGTGTGTGTGGCGATGCTGGTATTGTGCTTGAGGGAACATATTTAAAAACACCAAAGGGTTGTTTTGTTGACAATCTCATTTAAATTGATGCAGTTTTAAAAATGTGACTCTTGAAAGTTTACGTTATTACCTTGAACTATTATCAGATAACCAACAAGTTCTTAGAACTTAATTAAATGCATATTCTTTTTCTTCTGTCATTAACTGCAAAGTTGCAACCCTGAACCTGATACATTACTGAATTGTAACATAAGTAGAATCCATAGCTGTATTAGGTCTCTACTGCCATGCGTTTATTCATTCAACCAATATTATAGCCTGCCGCCTGAGAGGCATGAACATACATGATTGAATTCTGGAAACTAAAGACATAAAATAGAATCTTTGCTTGCATAGACTTTACATTGTATTGGGAGAACAAAGAACATATATAGATATTTGACTGTAGGCATTGGTGAAGAAAAATGAAACCAGATGAAGGAAAACTGGAACATAATGATGTACCACTTCACAGAAAATGGCAAGGGATTTCTTCCAGTAAACAAACACCACATAAAATTAGATATACAAGAGCTTTGACGGAAGAAACTTCTATGAAATATAAAGAGAAATAACCAGAGAAAATGGAGATTTCAGACTAAGCATGGAGGAAAATTGAGCAGCAAGGATCTCAGAGTGTAACACAGTTCTAAGAAAAATGTAACAGGCTGAGAGTGGGTTCCATTTCGGGACAATCCAAGAATTAGTCTCTCGTTAATTGAGTTTGGGAATGGTTTAGCACAGTCCATTCCCATGGTCAGCCATTGATTAGGAGGAGGCCTTTAATATGTTAGTGGATCCAGTTGTAGCCAAGAGTAAGTTATGTATTCCAAAGCCGAAATTCTGAGCAGGACATGTTCATATGTGCCATACTCCTCTAATAACACACCATTGAGATGAGAGTTGAAGGGATATAGTAAATCAGTCATACAAATAATAAGGGGAAAATGTTATATACAGAAACAGTAGAATTTCAGATATCCACAAGATACTCATAGTCTTTGTGAATTACTGCTTCTCAATCAATATGAGAACATAATGAAGAAATAGTTGACTATAATTCCAAACCAAATTATTATTTTCAACTATATACAAGTAAATAAAAATGCAGCATACCATTTGTATAAAACTCTAAAGTTATAAACCAGAAAAACATATAATTTGTAGAAATTTAAATTTGTCATATATATGGAAATAATACAGTGACCTGTTGATACTTATTACCACTGGATAGAAAGGAAGAGCCCTGGAGAATAACAGTTTTAGAGAGATTTCTAATATTTAAACTTCTGAATTTTAATGTATTTATTAAAAAACAAATTCTGGAAGAAAATTTAACAAAATACATGTCAGTCAATTTAAATCAATTCAAAATCAAATGAAACCCACTGCCATTGAGTAGATTCTGATTCATAGTGACCCTACAAAGGGCCCCTAAGCAACATGGAAAGAGCCTCTTTTTCTCTCTGGGGCGGCTGGTGGGATGAACCACCCATCTCACAATTATTGGCCCCACACCAGATCCACAGCATTATGAAAGATGTGGTGATAAACCCATTAGATTTTACTGTGAGATAATCTCCTGGAAGATATTTTTGTTCCGAACATGATGATTATTTATCTCTTGACTCTGGGGATAGCAATCGAGGCCTACTTTAGGGGGGCGGTTCTGTGGCTAAGTCTATCCTGAGCTCACTGTTTTCTGCAGTCAAGAGCCATGTCTTCATGGGGCTGATTATTTTTGGATAGTCAAAACAAGGCAGCTTGGATATACGTCGGTGTGTGAATGTGTTAGGAGGCTGCAATATGCACGTTTGGGAAATGGAAAGAGAGCTACAAAAGTCACAAGAGACCAAGCCTGCTGCAGAGGCACTTCTTGAGCCTCTGTTTGCTTCAAAAGAGCCTTTTTTGAAGCATGCACACGGCTAATCCCTATTCAAGAAGTGGAGAAATACGTTCCACCTATATATAAGAGGTTTTTAAAATGACTAGAAAAATTTTATGAAAACTTTAAGTAACTGTGATGCATAGTCTTCCTGCAAGAAATGCAGGCTTTCCTTCACTCCTGAATTCTAAAAAACCTCATTGAAAATCATCCTAAAAAGTGCAGGATCTCATGATCTATATAAGTCCCAATATGGTTGATTTTTCTCTGGTGTGTACTCTTGATTCAAGGTCCTATGAAGTAACAGATAAAGTATCTGTTCCCTCATGCACTTCCAGTCACATCAAACATATGATGGCAAACAGGAATAATTCAAGCTTCTACTCACATCAGGGATTAAATATGGACATTTAGAAATATGAGACAAATTGCTTGTCAAAATATCTCTCCTGGATGCAGGATGTAGCAGTCTCCAAGGAAGTGGTTCCCGCCATTTACTTGTGTTTTCTCTTTTTCCTCCATGACTGTTAAACCACCTTTGAGGCTCTGGGACCCGACCACAGGATAGACATTCGGTTTTGTCTATTTTATTCTTTTCTGCAAAAGAGGACTAGCTATTTTAGCCTGTTTATCCATAAAAGCATGGAAGGACCAGAAGCTCCTGTGCATGTTGCATGATGTCAGTCCTTTTATTTCAAGCTGGACCATTTTACTACCTTAAAAAAATAAAAACAAAACACCAAACTCACGGCCGTCAAGTGGATGCCATCTAGAGACCTTGTAGGACAGGAGAGACCTGCCCCCTGTGAGTTTGTAAGACTGAAACTTTAGGGGAGCAAATAAAAAATTCTATCTTCCTCTACCTTTGTATCACTTTTAGAATTCTTTGCAGATCTCTAAATATCATATGGTAGATCACACTATTTAGTAAAAGCCACATCTGTGCTTTCTAGACTAGGTGGAGTTCTTTTTTTGTTTTGTTGAACTTTTGTTCTGACATATTTGTAAGTCCTTGGACAGGCTAACAAAAGGTTTGAAGTTCACATCCTTGAATGGATCATGTTTCTGATGTCATGCTTTACAGGCAAAACTCTGGACTTCCATGAAGAATTTGTCTATATATTTGAAATCCATGGCCACTCCGTGGCAACCATGAGTTGAGCCCCTCTGTGAATCCAGGAGAGAAAAGTGGGTGAAGGGAGATGTTGGGCAATGTACGATATGACAAAATAATAATAATTTATAAATTATCAAGGGTTCATGAGGGAAGGGGGAACAGAGAGGGAAGGTGAAAAATGAGGAGCTGATAAATTATGAAATATATACTTATATATTGGAGTCTATTATGAAATCCTACAGATGTATAAAATACTTTGCTAAATAATCCTTGAATTCACTAAAATAAGGTTAGTATCATGAGAACTATCTTAAGCACCATGGGGATCATTTATGATGGGTTATAATAAAATGACAATGATGTCTCTAAATGTGAACCATCAAATTCTAGAAGCCATTGCTATATGAATGGATTTTGAGCTCTTACTTCATCATAGCCCGAATGTAAGAATAATTAATCCTTATAACATGACCCTGCCTGGCACTGGCCCCACATGAGGAGGTCACAGAAGACATGGAATCCATAACAAAGTTTGTTGAAAATCAAATGGTCCCCAAATGTCATGAAAAATATCTTCCTGGGTCTCAAAGAGTTGTTTCAAAACAAGCAGCCATATAAGTGAAGGGTCAGCTAGCTAAGGCCTTAAGGAACAAGCACACCAGACTGTGTGATCCTAGTATTGTAAATAATAAGATCTAACCCGCAGATGGGAATGATGCCATGCTGCACACCGGTTTGAAGGAAGCTGTGGGTGACAATGAACCTGGTGTATGGTAGTTACGCATTGAGCTTTGATCTGCAAGCTCGGAAGGTCTAAGCCACCCACTGCTCCTGGGAGAATGATGGTGCTTTCTACTCCCATAAACCCTTACTGTCTAGGAAACCCAAAGGGAAATCTCCACACTGCCCCATAGGGGCACTATGAGTTGGCATCAACTCTATGGCAGTGAGTTTGGTTTGGATGATCGTGATTGCCCCAAATCCATTTTTGAATCCTTGTGTGGATTGTGTCCCCCGTGAACCACTAATGCACGTGACTGAGGTCGCTGACAACACTAACATCAGGCAGAGAGCAGTGTGGTGTATATTTTAGCAGCTAAATGTAGGGTATAATGTGACAGTTCATAATCTGATCTTCCTCTATACCCAATATAAATTTATTCTAAAATTGTAAAATTATCTGCTTTCTCTTAGATGGAGGTTTTTTTTCTGTTGTATATGATCATTGATGCTGGGGCCTTGTTTGCTGTTTGCATTTGTTTTGTGTTTTTATTGCTATAGGGAAGCCAAGATGAGTGGATTTATGACGACAGTTACTAAATTAATCACTGCCTTGCAGCACAAAAGGGGAAGGTGGGCGTTGGTGGGAAGTGGGGGTAGGGATGCAATACCAATGGGTTCAAGAAGGAATAAAAAATTCCGAAGTTGATTGTGATGATGATTGCACAAGCATTCTTGAGATGATTGAACTATTGAGTCATTCTATATGCTAATTAGAGCGCAATTAAAAAAACAGGTTGGGACCCTTTGCTCTGATTACAAGTACATTGTTTCCATTGAGAATGATAAATTTACCTGGTGTCTCAGATTGTATAATAAATGCACAGATTGATTAAAAGAAGAAGAAATTAATCTGTTGGAGAAGAGAAATCAGGTTCCTCTCCTTTTACATACTGAACTATTATATCTTTAGCTCATCTTTCTTCCTGGAAATAATTCAATAAATAGGCAGCTAAACAAAATCAGTGGACAGTTCACTATTATGGTTGGGAATAATCTTCTCAAAACACAAACTCAGTCCAGACAATATCTTCCAATTTATTGAAGTTGCCATTTTGCCAGTTGTTTCTTCACTACATCAAATGAATGAATGATTCTTATTCAGACATAGCACTTATTCACCTTTCAACCTCTAAAAACTTGTAATTTTCATACCTTAATAATTACCCAATGTTCACTAATTACCATGAATATATGGTAAATTCCTATCCTAATGATGCTATCTGTTATATAATGCTTTGTAGCTAACTGGCATCCCTTGGCGGTATAGAAAGTTTAGCACTAATGTGGTGAAGAAATCAGGTGATGCCCGGCTATCGAAAGATGTAGCATCTGGGGTATTAAAGACTTGAAGTTAAACAAGCAGCCATCTAGCAGGGAAGCAAATAAACCAACATGGAAGAAACACACTAGCCTATGTGATCATGAAGTATTGATCATAGCAGGTATAAGGTATCAAAAGACCCAAAACAAACAGTTATATCGATGTGAAAGAGGTGGCTTGGCGTAGAGACCCAAAGTCCATCTGTAGACAATTGGACTTCCCCCCACAAGGAAGGAATTATTCAACCAGGGTTTGGTACAGCACTGATGAAACACATATCATTCCTCTAGTTCCTGAATGCTTCCTCCCCCCACTACCATGACCCAGTTCTACCTAACAAGTCCGACTAGACCAGAGTACACACATGGGTATAGACACATAAAATGTGGGATAGATAACCCCCTCAGGAACAGTAGCAGGAGTACTGATATCATGAGCATAGGGGATAGTGCGGGACAGGGAGAAAGGGGGAACCCATCACAAGGTTGGAAATATAACCCTCCCCACCCCAGGAAGATGTATAACAGAAAGGTGAGCAAAGGGAGACAATGGACCATGTAGGACATAAAATAATAGTAATAATATACAATTGATCAAGGATTCATGTGGGTGAGAGGGTGAGGAAGAGTGGAATAAAAAGAGGAGCTGATACCAAGGTCTCAAGTAGAAAGAAATTGTTTTGGAAATGTTGATGGGAATACATGTGCAATACTATTTATTGTATGATACATTGTTAAAAAAAATTGTAAAATCACCCCAATAAAATGATTAATTTTAAAAAATGAAAAAGAAATGTATATACTCAGATGCTGAGAAATTGGAAGTTCAGGTTCACACAGAGGTGCCTCAAAGGAAAGGCCTGGCCAATAACCTTTGGAAAATCCATGGAGCTGTGTTCATTTACTTTCTGTTCAACTGTCATGTCAACGTTTATCGGAGATGCTGTCAACAAACATGACCATTCATTCTAGCCAAAGCTCTTCTATGATATATAGTGAATTGTGGCCTTTATGCCTGTGGGGCAGGCAGAGATGTTGGATCCTCATGAGAGGGCTTCTATTCTGCAGGTTACGAGACACGTTTGTTGTTACTGTTATTTTTCCCAAAATAATAACAATGCTTTTATTATCTTGGAGGCAAACTGGTTTAAAAACTGCATTGCGGGGTCAGGTACAGGCGAGGCCTGTGGGCGGCAGGCATGGGGGCTCCGGGCAGACAGGGGTGTCCCCGGGGGCTTTCCTTCTCTTGGTTTTCAGACCACGAGGTGCCATGCACTCCTCAAAGGGACCTGAAATACCCACCGAAAGGGACGACAGAAAAGGTGAGGCGCTGACACAATGGCCTGCAACCTGGAAGAGGCAGCACGTGCATAGTTCGTGGGAACATCCTCCTGTGTGCAGAGCCCAGGACACAGCGGAGATGCCTGAGGTGGTCAACTCTGGCAGTGTCTCTGGGCCCTGCACAAGGGCAGACCCCCCTCCCACTTTCCGGTGAGCAGCATCCCAGGGTGAAGTCTGTGGAAAGAGGAGGGCACCAGGAGATGGGGACTTCCTGCTGCTACGTAACTGGGAAGGAAACCTGAAATTCCATGATGGACACACATGCACACGGTTTGGGGGCGCCCACGCCAACCTTCACATTCCCCCTTTCCTTCTTCAAGGCGGTGTTCACAGGCAACAGCAAGGCAATAGGCCTGAGACTGGTAGACCAGGACGGCCAAATCTCACAATGGACAGTCATGAGGGGACTGAATCAAGTCACCACCCTTTGTTTCCTCAGAGATAGGTCTACTGCAAGACAAAAGCACACCTCAACCAAAGACATTCCTCCGTGTATTATAGGCAGCTCAGCAACAGAGAAATCCTAGGGCATTAGAGATCTCTCTCTGTCAGTGTACTCTTAGTGTTTACAGATCTGGACTTGTAGTCATTTTTTAACTTTCCTTAAAATAACCACAAAAGGACCCTTGATTTATGGATATTGTCTGCAAGTATTGTATGGCCACTGTAGTGATCACTGAATTCAACAGAGAAGGAGAGTGCTATGTGAGGTCCCAGGATCGGCAAGGAAAGAGGGAAGGTGGAGGCGTGTCTGATGGCCTCATGGCACTAGGGAAGCCAGAGGAAGTCAGATATGCACCCTCCCCAACCCTGTTTTTCACATTCTCTGAAATTGCATGGATTCAAACAATGATAATTCAAGTAGCTTAGTTGACTGTCCTTCCATGTCACCTCATCTTACTCATGAATCTACAATTAGCTGCAAGGTCAGCTGCTGGCAGACAAATTAGCGGGGAGTGAGGAGATTCAGTGGGCACTGCTTGTCTTTTTGTTTTATGTCCTCTTTCATTCTCTGTAAGGACAGCAGGGTTTTTCAACATAGTGCTGGGAGAGTCCCCCAAAACACAAAAAGTAAATATAATTGCTCCAGCACTTCCAACTCTCTGCTATGACAAACTTGTTAGCTTCCCATCCACCACCACTGAGCGCATGCTGACTCACAGAGACCCTGTGGAACAGCGGTTCTCAGCCTTCCTAATGCCGCGACCCTTTAGTGCCGTTCCTCATGCTGTGGTGACCCTCCAACCATAACTGTAATTTTGCTACTGTTATGAATCGCATGAGCCCTGTGAAAGGGTCGTTCGACCTCCAAAGGGGTCGTGACCCACAGGTTGAGAACTACTATAGAACAATGTAGAGCTACAGTATATGTGTGAGTTTACCAAACTGTTTGCAGAGTAGAAAGCTGGATCTTTCTCCCAACTTCCCATTGGCCATACGAAATCACATGATCAAGTCAAAGGAAATGTCAGAAGACAAAATCAACTTCCTGATGGGACAGGAACCATGTGTGGACAATTTGGCAGTCTAGCACACGTTATATTATTTTCTATATGGCAAAATATATAATTAGTAAATAAAAGAAACCTTTAAAAATTCTTAAAGGTATTTATAAAACTAATGATTAAACCCCAACTTGTATATTAATGTCTTTTCTCAATGATGAATAATTGGCTATTTCATAAAGTAGAGTCTATTATTTTGTGCTTCAATTTATATGTTTATTAATTTACTTATTATTTATTATTCATCCTTTTATATACTATTTAGAGGACTAAATCCCAAGGAAATCACTAAATGATAGGCCAGGGGGGTTATAAAACTGGAGAATATTGCCACTGTGCTTCTGCTTGCCTGAGGAAATATAAAACAAGAATTTTTTTCTAATATTGTACCACTTTCCCCTTCACCATGCATACTATTTAAAAATGGGTCTATAAAGTTCTCCTCCTGAACAACCTCCAAAAGAGTAGTAATTAAATCTCTATCTCTTCCTCAAAATACATCTGTTAGCAATGAAAATAAATGATTTAAAATTTTGAATCCTATAACTGCTTGTTAGTGACAGTTTTTTTCTCAGACAATCTTCATATTAATATATGCATCTTCACTCCATACTCAGCAGACCTTGCAAAAAAAATCTGTGGTTTTAACTCAATGATAAATGAAACATATGAGCTAATGTTTAATGGATTGTTTTTGATAATGTTTGAAATGCTGTCTTGTTTAATTCTCTAATTAACATTACAAAATTTCAAGTGTCTTCTCCCCCCGCCCCATCATTGAGTTATTTCTGACTCAAAGCAACACCAGAGTACGGAAAAGAACTGGCCTTGAGGATTTCTGAGATTTATTCTTTACAGGATTAGAAAGTGTCATTTTTCTCCTGCCAATCACCTGATGGTTTCAAACTGCTAACCTTGTGGTTTGCAGTCCAATAAATACTTCAGTTTCTTTATACCTTTAGTTTTGATGATGAATGAATTGCTTTGAATAATAAAAACATATTGCTTTGTTTACTTTATTTTCTAATTAACATAAAAATGTTCAATTATGTTTTGTTATTTTATAGGGACACAAAATAATAAATATAACTAACTAAATAGTACAATCTTGTGATATAAATACAATCTTTATATCAAAAGAATGAATGGGTGCATCATTATTTTTGTCATTTGACTCATTTGCCATTTTCCCCTTCATTTCTTGCTTCTTATACCTCTGGAAAGCTCCTTATGTGGCACAACCTGTTTGCACTTGTCTGTGACCCTGAAAGCTGTTGCTTGAACCACACTGGTAACACTCTGTATTACCTAAAATGTGGTGTTTGAACCAACCCAACAGTATCTGGCCATCTACCGTATATACTCGAATATAAGCCAACCCAAGTATAAGCCGAGGTACCTAATTATCAACCTGGGAAACCAGAAAAACTGATTGATTCGAGTATAAGCCTAGGGTGGAAAGTGCAGAAGCTATTGATGAGTTTTCAATCATCAAGACAAATGAAAATAAAATTACTAAAACCTGAGACATCAATGGGGTAATGTATTTAAATATTTACTTTAAATAAAAAACATACCGTATATACTTGTGCTGTCCTACGTTTTGTGCTGAAAAACTCGGCTTATACATGAGTATATATGGTACTTCTCTTAAGATTTCAGCCAATAACAGCCTTTGAGGTAGTGTTGCTTTGACACGCAGGAAGTCACCATGCGTTAAATCGATTTAAAGGCAAGTAATCAGTAGCTCACGGAAACTGAAGCTCCCAACAACATCTAAAATTCAGATTTGAACCATTTGTTTAATATAATAATCAGATAAAACTTCTGTTCCCTTCACTCTCCCCTATTAAGATCCAAAGTCCTTTGTAGAACATATTTTTGTCTTTAAGTAAAAGTATGACATTATGTTTACGTATTGTAACTTTCCTTAAAACTGAAAAAAAGAATGTGCTCAAATTAGTCTGATCAACCAACAGACTTACAGCAAATATTTCACTTTTCAAAAGATAAAAAAAGAGACATCATAATTTTAATTGATAAGTAATGAGTTCTAGTGGGCAAAAGCCATAATTTAGTAGTCAAAATGTTCTTCCTAAGAATCATGCCTGAATACCCCTTGAGCATACATATTCATTGGTATTTTCTGCACACTTTATTGGACAGTTTATTTTCACTCTGCTTGTCTCAGCAGTGTCACCGAGAACAGGAGATGCTTGTGGTAACAGAGTTATGGCTGGTACTTTGTGCACTCCACACTCAGTAAATGGACTGGAAAGACTAAATCTAAAGAGGCATAAAACATTTTGCTTTAGACACATTCAAAAAAATCAATACTAATTTGATACAGTCAAGAAGTAACAGCATATGTTATTTGTCATTCAGTTCTCTTTTCAAATTTACCTTTGCCAGATAAAATTTGTTTTTGATGTTGTCTAGAATTTGATGGTTATGTTCAGTCAGAAGAAGGAAGAGTAATACACTGGACAAGTTCATTTCCAGGCTAATCATTTTTAAAACTGACAACGTCGTGAAGAAAATGGAATTTAAGGAAAACATATTCTAGAGTATCAATCATATTACTGTCAGTGATTGTCTTCATCTCCAGTCATTTATTTATTTATTCATCCATATAAATATACACTAAACAACTACTATTAAAAATTGGCTAAGTGATGTGCACTAAGATGGTTGCAGGCACCAAGATTAAAGTGGTAAGCTCAATAAACAATGCCATATTTCTACAGAGTTTATATTTTGATAATCTTGTGTCTCTACCCCTCAACGACAACACACAACATCCTCAACTCTCTCATTCTTTCTCCCTCTGTTTAAAATACCAGACTAAATTTCTTGAATATATATATATTTGATGAAACCAATTGGTTTCATCAAGAAGCCCTAACTTTTAAATTAGAATTGCTTCTAAATTCTGTTGATGCTTCTTTTATTTAGTTTTGTTGGTCCCCTATAGCATTACAAACTGTTATTATAAATATTTTCAGTCTTCTACAATTCCCATCTTTATACAATAACGCCTGTATGAGCAATACTGAAACTCGGGCTAAAGCAACAAAGTTCTGGAAATAGAAATCCGAGGTATATAGTAAGAGTATCTGACTGCCATGTATAGCTGATGAGAAGCAGCTAATGGTTCCGAACTGCTTACCTTGTGGTTAGCAGCGCAACTCATAACCATTGCACCACCAGGGATCCTTGAGTAAAAGGATAAGAGAGGCAGAGAGAAGGAAAACAGAAGAATGCTGTTGGTTGAACAGGAACGTCAGAGTATATGATGACATGGCAGCAAAAGAAATTTATCAAGTAACTGATTAGGATCTAGGGCCTGAAAATTAAAACAGGGGATAATTTAAAAATGTAAGCAAGTTTTACAATGTTGGACACTACAGAAATTGTAATCCGTTGCAAGCATTATTTGAGTTGTCACCCATTAGTTACTATGGCTTTTCGAAACATAATCCTGTGTGCTTTAACCCTTTGTGATGGGTGTTAATTTCCAGCCCCTGTGTCAATGATTAGGATCACATTTTGAAGGGAGCTCTCTGCTGTAACATAAAGGTGGGCTGTGTCTTTAGATGCTGCTGGAGGGTGTGATTTAAGGCATTGTCCTTTCTTTTCCTGGGTGCATGGTCAACGAAAAGACAAAAGTCAAACCTCCACCCAAGCTTTCCCTTGTGTGTGATCTCCATTTCCTAGCCGAACCTTGGTAGAAGCAAGAGGACCTGCTTTGACTTTCAGACATATTTGATTATTGCCTCTGGACTCTGTATTTTGGCCTCTCTTTGCCTGACCTTTGGATTTAGGATTTAACATCACTACATTCGCATGTGATATTTCCTTGAAGTTTCTTAAGTTTATATAAGAGCTTACAGTGAATTATAGAAACCCTTAGATATGAAAGATTATATTACAGGGAGCATTGGGAGGAAATGAAGCCAAATAACTTTCGGACATCCTTCATCTCCAACTCCTTGGGAATAAAAACTCCAAAGTCATGGCTGTAGAGTGGATTCTGACTCACGGTGACCCTGAGGACAGGTAGAACTACTCCTGTGGGGTTCCAGATTGGAGTAGAAAGCCTTACTTTTCTTTGCCGAGTGGCCAGTGTGTTTGACAGCTGAGCCTGTGACCAGCAGCCCAATGAATAACCATGGAGCCACGCGGGGTCTAGTTTTCTGAGTTAGAGCAATTATTACCACACTATTTTTCAGTAAATGTTTCTAGGTAAGTGATCAACAACTTTCATTGTTACTTTGTAAAGTTGGTGAATATCTATGAACTTATTTGCTGGCATTCAGTAAAATATTTAAAAAATACCTATCAAAATATTTTGTGAATATCCAATTAATAATACACACTAATACACTTTGTTACATCTTTTGACTTTAAGGTGATATATATGTTTTTGGGTAAAAAGGTCTCTTCTATAACCTATAGTTTTTCTATTGTTCTTTCTCTCTATTATCTCACCTCTCTAAATTTAATTTTTCTTTTATTTGTCTGATTGACTAGTCTCCTCACACTTGAGAACAGATTGCATTTAGTCTTTAAGATTTTCATTAGGAAATTATACTAAATACAAACTAAGTTTGATCGAAATTCATCCCCATAAAAATCATCCCTTAATAGTATGGAAGCAAAGAAGTCAAGATAATATTAATAAAGAAGTTAGTACAGTTAAGTCTGTGATAAGTATATCAATCAAAAACTTGAAAAAAAAATCATCAGCTAATCTATAAAATTGTCTTGGAACATTCAACTGTTCACTACTTTTGTTGTTGTTTACTCATTTCACATAAAAAATGATCTGGAATCATAATCATTTTATAAAACTTGTGGAAGAATTTTTATGCACTGCTGAAACTACAACTTTAAGTTAAAACAAGTATGATTCTTTATCTTTAAAAAAATAATGGTAAAACCTAAAAACCTAAACCCCCAAAACTATAAAATGTATTTGTTGGCCTCATTAATATAGCACTGATTAATCTGAAGGAAAGGCATTGTTGGAATGCTCCCTGACATCTTTCTTCCACTTTGAGTATTTCTATATCATCTAAGATCTTAGATTACTCTGGAGAAACGATTTATTTTAAAGCATGAACATTGCTGAATTTATATGAGAAGTTACATATGAGAATATTTGAAATATTGCTATACAATCATGTTGTTATTATTGCCAGGTGCCATTGTGTCATAATGACTGTATGATCCCAGAATGAAACACTGCCCAGTTAAGCACCATTCTTAAAATTGATCTTAGGACTGAGCCCATTGTCGTGGCCACTGTGTCAATCCAAATCCTTGGGAGTCTCCTTTTACACTGAACGTCTACTTTCCATATAATGATGGTCATTTGCAGGGATTGGAATATGCCCAAAGTCTGAGAGTAGTCTTGCCATCTTCCCTTCTGAGGCGCATCCCTACCGCACTTCTTCCAAGACAGAGTTGTTTGTCCTTCCAGCTGCCCAGGGAACTTGCAGTATTCTGTCAGCACTATGTAATTCAAATGCATCAAGTCTCCTTTAGCTTTCCTTATGCATCGTCCCAATTGTACATGCCTACAGGGCCATTGAAAGCACCGTGGTCTTAGTCCTCAAAGTGACATTGCTCCTTCAAAACTTTAAAAAGAACTTATGCAGCAGTTTTGCCCAATGCAACACATTTTTATTCCTTGACTGCTGCTTCCCAGAGCATTGATTGTAGATTAAAGCAAAACTAAGTCCTTAACAACTTTAATCTCTTCTCTATTTATGATGATGTTTTCTATTCACCCTGTTGTGACAATTTTAGTTTTCTTTCATTGATTTGTAATCCAATCTGAAGGCTGAATTCTTAGATCTTCATCAGCAAGTGCTTCAAGTCTGCCTGAATTTTCAGATTACCTGATCAGTAGACAGATTGAATAAATATGGTAAAAGGATACATCACTGATTTATATATTTCCTGATTTCAAAACACAGCAATAGAACCTTTATTAAACCAAAAATAGAAAAACATAAGCTATTATCTCTTGACATATACGTCATCTAGGTCTATAGACTTCTTTGGTACTTGTTTCCATTCCTGTAACCCTTTCCAGAAAAAAAAAAGAGAGAGAGAGAGAGAAAACAACTCTACTCTTCGATTTATATCATGTCCCAGTGGAAGTTCTGGAATTCTCAAGGGATTCAAATTATGTCACTTTCAAAATGTCCTTTGTGTTTGGGGAAAATAGTGACATATGAAGTGATAACATCTCAGCTTTGGAATTGGTGGGGTAATGTTGTCATTGGAATAGGGGAATGTCCCTGGGAGAAACTTTCCTGCCCAGTCTTACCAATGCAGTTTTCAATTTTATTAAAATGTCTTCATAATAAACCCTCATTTTTATCCTGTGTTCTTCAAGAAAATCTATTGCAATGTCTTTCAAAATCAAACTCATTACCTTCAAGTCAATTATCACTCATAGTGACCCTACAGGACCAGGTATAACTGTCCCTGTAAGTTTCTAAGACTAATTCTTCGTCAAAAACACTCATTGCCATAGAGTCAATGCTGACTCATGGTGACCCTATAAATAATAGATAAGTTTATACAGCAAGAAGGATTATACCAGCTAGTATAGTGCATACAGCAGTACAAAGGGCTCAGTTCAGCTCATTCTTGTGGAACAATTAATATAGTAGAAGTCCTTCAATTTGCGTGAGTTTTGGGGTCCTAAGTCCGGGAAACAGACGGCAGAGTCTGCCTTCAGGCAAGACAGGCAGAGTCTGCAAAAATGTAGCCGAGAGCCTGGTGGGTCAGCCATATTCCTTAACAAAACAGGTCCTGATTGGACCTCGAATTCAACCCAATGACAGGATCTACCAGCCTCAAGCTCAAGCAACGTACACACCAACAGCATGGAGCCTCAAGTTCTAGTGACAGGATTCAGGCATTGGCTTGGCCCACAGATAGTGCATCACACAGGTCGAGGCAGAGAACTAGCTAAAGCAGCAGCCCACTGGCCTGGATCACCAGGAAGCAAGAGGAAAATAGGATGCTAGCTGTCATTATTTATTCCAGGCATCCTCCAATCAAGCTGTGACCTGACCAAACTACACCCACATGTTCCCATTTGCTTAGTTGACTGAAGAAGTCCAAATATCACAGAAAGCTTCTGAGTCTGTAACTCTACACAGTAGAAAGCTTTGTCTTTGTTCACGGGCAGCTAGTTTTGAATTTCAGTATTTACAAGTAGCAGGCAAACACCTAACCACTCTGCCACGAGGGCTGTTTACATGAGTGAGAAGCATCATCTAGTGGTTTGGAGCTGCTGTTCAATGCCAAAGCAATGACACAGCCAGGACTTCTCACATTACTGTTCTGGGATCTCCACAAACAGAAAACTTGATCTTCTGAACTGACCTCCTTGCTTTGAATTTAACAGAATTCTAGTAGAATTGCTCTGAAGTCATTATTTTGATTGTGGCTTTCTGTTTGCTTGCATTTTAGGGTACCATTCTAACATTTAGAACTTGCCTACCACTCTCCACCCATCAAAAAGATATTTTCTTGGAAATAAACTCATGTGTGTATGTATGAACTAGTAACCTAGTAGCAGTGTTTTTTTAACCTGTCTTCATATCTCTATGTACACAGACATATTATATGGAACACACATATATGTATATAATCTTGCTATTTTTAAGTTTTATTAGCACTCTATCCAAATGTCATACAATTCAATAATACAATCATATAAAGAAGAGTTGTACATTCTAGAACGTTTTCTTCTTCCTTGTAGTCATTGTTATTCATGTAATTTTTTTCTTATTGTGACAAAAATAAACACAACAGAACATTCTCCAATTCCACAACTTCTACTTGTATCAATGACTTCAGTGTCATTGATTGTACTCTTCATGCTGTACAACTACTAGTGATATCCTTTTCCAAATTAGTCTACCATCATTGACATAAATTCAAGGCCCGCTACCCTTTCCGCTTCACCTACAGTAACCATTAGTGAAATTTGGCTCCGCGCCTCCATGGTTTTGTTGATACAATATTCACCGCTCATATACTTCCATGGTTAAATCACTTTCAAAATGAGTTGTATAATCACAATTAGTTCTAGTGCTCCCTCCTCCCTCCCACATTCATTGTTTGCTCCTCAAATCTCCTCACCCTCCCTATCTCCAGTCCCCACCCCCACATCCCCTATAAACCCTTGCATCTACTCCTTCTGTGCTTCACAAATTGGGAAACTCAACAGAAACAATGGAAAAAAATGAAGCGGTAAGGATAAAATAATTTAAAGATAAAAATACAAATAGTGAGTCAGAAAGAAAAGACCACAATCAATATTTAAAAAGCCATGGAAGAACTTTGTTGTCATGGATCAAGCAGGAAATAAGTGAGCCTAGAACAAATTCAGATGAAGCATAGAAGGATGTCAACTGAAATAGTATCAGGTTAGATCCAACACAGTCAAGTTTACAATTATCTCTTTCTGATAGTAAAACCTATCTAGATTTTGCCTGTGGCTAGAGGGTGTCTACCAGAGGTTTAATCTGACTAGATATGATACTCTTGCTAATTTCCATGCCCTTCCCACCTTTTTCCCTCAGATATATACTCTTACTTCCTCCTTCAAACAGATTTATTTCACATTTTTTTGGTGTGGTTTGTTTGTGTCTCTTTTTATTTATTTTTTTTGCTGAATCTATCACTTACTTACATTTCTCTTTAAAATGTCACTTACTCCATTTCCTTTCTTGACAATGCAATCTAGATAGAATTCAGACCTATGGTTCAAATCTGATACAGAGTTTTAGGTTGTTTTGAAGAAAATAGAGTTTTCTATTGTTTTATTTTTTTGAGTTTTCTATTTTATACAATATATTTTTATGTTTTGTGTGTTCTTATTCAAATAACTATTTTTAAATATTTTCTAGTTTGTTATCACACGTCCTAATTGTTTATCTACTGAAAAATAATTGCTTAAACTTCCTTCATTTTAGATGTTAGACTTCTACTACCTGGAACTTTTATTAGAATTTATGCTAGCCATTTTAGTGTTGAGTCACTCTGGGATTATAAGAAATATAGATAACATAATCAGATGACTTGATAGCAAGCCATTGGTCCCTTTTCAATTTTGCAAATATCTCTTGAACCTTAGTTTCAGATCCTTGGTTAATATATTGAAGAAGCACATTAAGGGTCATAATTTCAATTTTATTATACTAATTCTGTAATGTAATTATTTTGTCTGATGTACTTATTTCTTTAGCCTTCAAGGTAAATCTCTCTGTGGTAGTTACTTAATTTCATGTCAACTTGATATATAAAAGTGTAGGGGTGGAATCTAGACTGTCCATCAGGTTACAATCTGAAGGTACCTACTTGTGGGCGTACCCTTCTCATAAAGAGGGCCTGGGAACCACCACCACCCTCCTCTCTCCTTTCTCTCCCTCAATCACCACTATTAGATCCACACAATTCTGCACCCAATGGTCTGTGATCTCTCTTCATTCTGCATCATTGCATGTGGCTGTGTGAGTATAAAGAGGGATTTATGAACTAATGTCAAATGTATGGACTTGATCTAGCCTGGGCTGGCCTGTTTGATTGGCATGTAATTATTTTTTGATATAAAGCTCTTACACAAACCAGTATCACTGGATTTGTTTCTCTAGTCAACCAAGGTCTAATATACTCTCTCACAAATATAAAAGTTCCGAAGTAAATAATAATTATTTCATTAACTTACTTGAATTCGTTTTTATCTTGGAAATATGGTTAAAGACTTCTTGGAACAGGCAGTCCCAGAGAGGGGCAATACTGTAGAAGGCTACCGAGCAAGATTTAGAGTAAAAAACAGTGCTATATGATTCAATTAAACTCTTAGTTTTCTTTTCTGAGAAAGCTCTGTAGCAGCTGCCTTCATCATCCTAATCTGCCATTCATGTCTGTCACGTGAGTGTTGCCTCAGTGTTGTTTGCATGATCAGAGAATGCTAAAGTTATCTTGAACCATCTTCTCTCATTTGTATTCATCCATACATTTCCCTCTATGGATCTTGCAAATTCTTTTCACCCCAAGTACAAATTACTTGGCACTGAAACTAAAATTTAAGAGAAAAGACCTACTCAACTCTTACTCCTTGCTGATAATTCTCATAAAGTTATTGCAAAATCAAACCCCAAACTCAACAACACCAAAAAACAACAAACACATCCCAAATGTATCCAAGTTTAATGAAAGCTTGAAGGGAGTGTTGTAGTTAATATAGAAGACCAGTAGTGTTTTGCATCCAGAGATAATTTACATGATTGAAGGGCTTAGGTAAGAGAAAAGACAAATTAATTAACTTGTCAAATTCTTCCTATCAATCTTCCTATCGCCTGGGTGCAATAATTTCTGCATAATCAAGTACATATTCCCAGTAGTGTCAAGTATCTTCGGTCTTGCTTCTCTTGGTGTCCCACTGGGGACACCAAGCTCATTCCCAAATCAATGTAGTAGTCACAGTGAGGGCCTGCATGGAGGCATAATATGTATTCAGTATCAAATGATGTATTCTAATAAAGCTCATAGATATAGTTTAGTTAATACACAGGTAGCTTGCATGTACTATAACATTTTTATTTTAGCAATTTTTAATACTCAGTGAATTGTAAAATGTAATTTTATGAAAACATGCATGGTTTAATTACAACAACCAAAGCATTTGAGACAAATGAAAGCATTTATTTTCTTTTTAAACTTGATATTACTTCATTTTAGTTTATATTGTGCATTTTACTTTTATCAGATGATTTTAAATATTTTGAAAGTCACCTTTGTAATATAAATAAAAAAACAAATTTTTGAATTTTATATTATGCTTACTTTACTCTAATTACTATTTTAAAGGTAAAATTAAATTATTCCTTTTTTTAAGTAAGAATGAGCACAACAATTTGATAAATTAGAAATCATGAAGATAAACAACAGACAGGAAAATAAAATATAAAAATAACTAGTATATTATAATAAAATAAACAAAATATGAATAGATTTATGAGAAAGTAACAGAAATAAATAGATCTCACTAAGGAATAACCCATGAAATTCAGAAATGAGGAACAAAACAGAACGAAAAGAGCGAATCATTCCACAGCTACCATAGAGCTGCTGGACTCGGGTCTACAGCGACACCATGGGTTAGAACGGAAACTTCTTCCCAGGGCTTGTTGTTGTTGTTGTTGTTAAGTGCCATCAAGTGGGTTCCTACCCATGGGGACCCCAAGCATGCTCAACAGAAGGAAGCAGGGCACAGTCCTGCGCCATGCTCACAAGCAGTCTTATGTGTGAGTCCCTTGTAGTGGCCACTATCAACCCATTTCATTGAGGGCCTTTCTCTTTTCTGCTGTCGCTCTCCTGTCCCAGGAATGATGTCCTTCTTCCAGGATTGGTATCTCCTGACATTGTGTCCAAAGCATGCGAGATGAACTTTTGTCACCTGTGCTTTGAAGGAGCACTCTGACCATCTTTCTTTCAGGAAAGATCAGCTCGTCCTTTGAACATAGGATTCTTTGGAGTCTCTGGTAATTTCAATATTGCCCTCCAGGACCACAATTCAAATGCACGAATTCTTTTCTGGGCTTCATTATTCAGTGAATATGTGGCCCCTGGATACACCATAGCTTGGGTCGGGTGAATTTTTAATCCTCAGTATAACATATTTTCTTTCAAATTCTACAGAAGTGTGTTCAGCAGATTTAGCAATGCAACAAGTCTTCTGCTTTCTTGACGGCTGCTTCCGTGAGCATTGATTTTGGTTACAAAAAAGACAAAATCCTTGACAACTTCAAACTTTTCTCCATTTATCCTATTGGTCCAGTCATGAGGATATTGGTTTTTGTCACAATGTATCATAATCCATATTGAAGGCTACTACAATAGATCTTCATTATTAAGTGTGTCAAGTCCTCCTCACTTCTAGCAGGTGAGATTTCAGGGGGGTTTGTAGGTGCTTCTGGATAGGTTAGTACCACCAAACTTGAGACTAGTAATAGAGTGCACCCTGAGACTTGAAGAGAATGATAGAAATTGTTCATTAAGCAAATATTTAAGTAGTGGTAAAACCATAAGATTTTATGGTACCACCCATTTACAGCAACAGGTTTGTCTCTAGCACTATCTGCAGATCATATTAATTTGTCAGAATCGCCAACGGAATGATTTTTAATATCAAAACCAGAATTCCAGAGAGAAATGAAGTGAAAGACAAGGTGAGAAAAAGCAACTGGGACACTAGTAAAGGGCTTTAACAAATAGGCTAAAGGAATTTCACAATGAAATACCTAATCCCAAATCTAAATTTTGTAAACTTTAGAGAAGGTTTGAAGAGGAAAAATAACAACCAAGAAAATGTCCATTTAACACCAGCCTGTGTGATCATGAGCTGTTGATGGGATCAGTTATCAGGGATCAGAAGACCCAAAATAAACAACCATTTCAATGTGATTAACGGGGGTCAAATGGAGACCCAAAGCTCAACTGTAGATAATTGGACATTCCCTCACAGAAGGGTCACAAGGAAGGGACAAGTCAGCCAGGATGTAGTATAGCAAGACAAAACACAACATTCCTCTAATTCTTTAATGCTTCCTCCCCCACCCCCACCCCCGCTATTATGACCCCAGTTCTATCTTACAAATCTGACTAAGTCAGAGCACTTGCATTGGTACATATAAGAGCTCTGGACACACAAAATTCAGGACAGATAAACACCTAAGGACCAATAATGAGAGTAGTGATACCATGAAGGTAGGGGAAGGTGGGGGGAGAAAGGAAAGGGGGAACCGATCCCAGTGATCCACATATAAACCCCCTCCCCCAAGGGAGATGAACAGTAGAAACATGGGGGAAGGGAGACAACAGAAAGTGTAAGATATGAAAAAAATATAATGATTTATAAATTATCAAGGGTTCCTGAGGGTGGGAGGTTCGGGAGGGAGGGGAAAAAAAGAGGAGCTGATACTAAGGGCTCAAGTAGAAAGAAAATGTTTTTGAAATGATGATGGCAACATATGTCCAAATGTGCTTGATGCAATTGATGTATGGATTGTTATTAGAGCTGTAAGAGACTCTAGTAAAATTATTTATTTA
This sequence comes from Tenrec ecaudatus, assembly GCF_050624435.1. Classification (NCBI taxonomy): domain Eukaryota; kingdom Metazoa; phylum Chordata; class Mammalia; order Afrosoricida; family Tenrecidae; genus Tenrec; species Tenrec ecaudatus. Next base: position 102,467,603 of record NC_134532.1, on the reverse strand, counting down.
AAAAAAGAAGAAAATCTCCATTTAACTGACTGAATTGGAATGTTGCATTCAGATGCTTTTGAGAACACAGGGTATTGATGTTGAGGATTCAGGAAATTTGGATAGTTTCCTACTATAGACAATAACCCACAGATTTGTAGTTAGCAAGATAATTTTGAATATATAAAGATCAATTGTTGTTATTGTTGTTTGGTACTCTAGAATTCCCATTATCCTCAAGGTTGCCTGAAGTATGCTTTGGACCATACAGCCAAGTCCCTTTGCATAATCAAGAAAACACAAATAACCCTTTTTTTTCTTTGTCATTTTCTCCTTTTAGCCAAGATCCATCTGACATCAGCAATGATGTCTCTTGTTCCACACCCTGGTCTGAATAGGGCCTGCATTTCTAGTGGCTTCCTGTCAATGTGCTGCTACAATCGTTATCGGATGATCTTCAGCTCAATTTTACTTGCTTGTGATATCAGTAATGTTGTTTTATCATTTCAGTATTCTCTGTGGTCATCTTTCTTTGGGATGGTAAAAGATTGGTCTATTGCAGGAGCTGTCTTCCAGATTTCTTGACGTAGATGGACGAGTACTTCCAGTGCTTCCTTCGGTTGTTGGAACAAGATCGATTTGTACAGACAAATTATGGACAAGAAAGACTAGAAAACTAATTACGAACACACAGACTTATCATGAGTGCTAAAGCATCAGTAACAATAGCCCCGCAGGACACCGACTCTACCGATAGTAATTGCCTGAACGTTCTTGGCAGCGTGTGCACGGGGCGATTTCTCTGGTGGCGCAGTGGTTCCTGGTTGGGGTGCTAACTGCAAGATCAGCAGCTGAAACTGCCAGCTGCTCTGAGGAAGAAGGACTGGGCTCTCTACTCCTGTAAAGAAGGAGTTAAACTCGTGCATGGCTTCACTGATGGGCGCAAACATGAGAACAATTGTGAGGATGGCACATGACTGGGCCATTCTCTTGTGCACAGGCTTGCTATGAGTCAGAATCTATGTTTATAATTATTTGTTTTCTAAGTTCATTCCAGGTTAGAAAAGGAACAGCAAATAGGGCCTCAGTAGTGTTAGAAATATGTTTTCTAAGGACCATGTCAGAAGTGAACATCTACTTTTGCTTTCTACTCTAATATGTAAAAATCTTAAACCGCCCTCCCACCCCCGAGCATGCACACGGGAACACATACACACACATTGAAAGGAATGCTTTTCTTACATCCAACAGAGTTGAAGTCACAGGACAAACCACCTCCCTGGAAACTGGAAAGAGATGCAGAGATACAGAATGCAGATCAACTTACTAGAAGCAACTGGAACCGGTAAGTAGGAGTTAATATTAATTCCAAATAATTACAGCTCTGTAGTACAGGGTCGACTGAATAGCTCACAAGTCTATAGGTGTAGACTAAACTGAGAGTTAAACTGCCAAGGTATGTAGACTACTCTGAGAGTTAAAAAGCCAAGGCATGTGGTCTACGGGGGTTCTTTCACTTTCTAGGTTTTTGCTCCAATGTACCACCCATTTCTCAAAGTGAAGCCAAAATCCAACCTGTTTGACCAGAAAGAGGGTACCAATAAAGAGTTGGAATGGTGCCGAGGGGAAATTTAGCATTTTCAAATAAATTCAAAGCCATGTTTATAACCTTGTAAGGAAAAACACTTCACCGGAACCACATTAAACTCATAGGAGGGGGAAATTATTAATTAACCTTCAAAGAAAAGCATAGGTCTAAAAAGGATTATGTTCCTAAATATAGCAAACTAAAGGAAACAGGAAAAGGGAAACAGGGTATTGGTAAGACAATAATTATTATGATTGATTCTGGTCCTTATTCTGGTAATACCAACCCAGAGCAAGCCCACTGCCAGCCAGTCACTTCCTGCTTACAATGATTCTTTTTTTTTTTTGGTTGGTTCATTTATTTTTTAAAATAATCTCTAAGTAGAAAACATACACAATGCCACACACTTGGAATAACAACTCCGCCTAGGATGCTTCTTAAGAATATTCCTTACCAGGTCTTCTTTTAAAATCATTTTATTAGGGGTTCATACAACTCCTATCACAATCCAAACTTACATCAGTTGTGTAAAGCACGTTTGTACATTCGCTGCCTTCATTATTCTCAAAACATTTGCTCTCCACCCAAGCCCCTGGCATAAGCTCCTCATTTTCCCCTCCCTCCCCGCTCCCCCTTCCTCATGAACCCTTGATAATTTATAAATTATTATTTTGTCATATCTTGCAGCTGCCTCTAGGGTTTGCCAGACTCTACACCTTCACGGCAGCAGCCTGCCTCATCTTTCACGTTGAGAAGTGGTCGTTGGCTTTTCAGGTTAGCAGCCAACACTTAACACACCGAACTGCCGGGGTTTTTTTTTTTTTTTTTAAGCTGCGTAAGAATTGTGATAAGCAGACGTAAATCTCAGATGTGAAGTAAATGAAGCTGCCCACCTTTCTCCAATGGCCAAGTTAAAGTTGTAGTTGTGTGTTAACACCTGCTTATGAAAATCTTTAAATCAGCTATTTAGCTCGCCACCATTTAAGTTCCCTTTTTTATTTCACTCATCTTAACTCTGCTCCACTTTTCATTCTGTATAGGTTTACATTGCTTCAACAAGATGTGATGTAACGAGAAGATGCGTTATGAACATATAGTTTATACTACATTAGTGTGATCTATTTGTGTCATTTGCCGTTACATCTATGTAGATGTATACGTATATATGTACATTTATATTTGCTAGCTGTCCTGTCATAAAAATGTTAAGCCGGGATACCCTTCCAGAATGCCCAGGCGCGAGTCCATGGAACAAACCAGCTCATTTGCCTAGTAGCCTAAAGCCCAATAGCATTTTTAGTGTTTCTGTTCCCCAGTGGTGTAGTGGTACATGTTGGGCTGCGATCTACAACATCAGCAGTTTGAAACCCCCAGCAGAAAGATTGGGCTTTCTACTCCCATAAACAGTTACAGTCTTGGACACCCAGCGGGGGTCACTATGAGTCAGCATTATGTGTCAGCATTGACTCAATGGGGCTGAGTGCTAACACCTCATTCCTTTTATAATCCCTGGGGTCTTAAAAGCTTGCAAACAGTTATCCAAGGCACATAGTTGTATTTGCCTGGAACCTCAGAAGGAGAGTCAAGGATAAGAAACAAAATTGAATTAAATATATGTCCCATTATTTCATGAACACTAACTCTTTTGCCATGAGATCGGAACAGTATTTCATTCTGTAAGGTTTGCTCAGCTATGATTACAGAACATTGTTAAATGAAAATTCTATAGAAGAATTCTGATTAAAATGTGGTAAAATGTAGAGCAGAATTTCAAATTCTCATGGCATTCAGCCTTTCTGCAGTCACTGAGATTGCATACACCTCGAAAATGTTTCCCTGAGGTAATCTTTGTATCTTAAGTCTTAAATAAAAAATATCTCCTCGAGTCATCCTTAAACTATACAATAGATCATTTAGTAAAGAACACTTGCCTTAAATATTGTCTTTTTGGTACAAAACTAACAACAGCAACTTGAAAAGTCACAAAGGAACCTTGGAAACCACAGGCCCTGTGTCAAAGGGGAACCAACAGTTTTGAGAAGAAGAATGAGAATAGGTGCATTGTTTGAATATAAGCACACACAAAAAATAACATTATTCTTAAACATGCCCATAAGGGTCTTATTGTGTGTGTAGTGAATTTTTACCAGATAAAATGTGAATTGCAAACAAAATGTGCAACAAAGAATTATTAGAGGCAGAAGCATGATTTATTTATTTGGTAAGTCAGTGGGTATAGTGGGCATTTCCCTGGGGGACAGTGTAGAAAATGGCTTACTCATTTTTTATAGAAATGGTTTCCTGATAGTTTCATGGATAAAATGATAAAGGTCTTGTAAGGAGAAAACCAAGTGCCTATGCCTCAATAAGGAAGGAGCCCTGTGGCTTGGTGCATTACGCATTGGGCTGTTAACCGCAAGGTCGGTCGTTCTGAATCACCAGGTGCCCTTCAGAATAAAGATGAGGCTTTCTACCCTTTAGATAGTGACAGTCTCAGTAACCCACAGAGGCAGTTACACTACATCCTGTAGGGTCACTATGAGTCGGAATCCACTTGATAGTAGGGAAGATGCAATAGAAATCCCAAAGCAAAAAGATGTTTTTCCAGGGGGCTGCTAAGGAAATCTTCCTACAGGAATGGAAGTAAAAATAGGTTAGTGAACCTCAACGTATTTTAACAATATGGTAGAAAAATTAGTTTAAAGAAATTAAATGCTAATTAAAATTTGCATTGATTTCTAGATGTAACGTTGATAATATATATGGTTAAAGTCTGAATATTTTATTGATGTCTCATAAAGTGCTAGTTATTTCGTAAATCAATGAAACTAATCAGTATGGAGGAATTTCTGAAAATCTCATAAAAACCACTGTTTGACCTTTTTTTTTTTTTTCAAGTCAAGAACACGTGCAATTGTATTAAAGTTTGCCATCTAGTGACAAAGACGTCAAATTGCATTTACTTGCTGCAAAGAAAGTTGCCATTAGAGGGCAAGTCATTTTATACCTTGGTAGTTTTGTCTTTAACTAAGGAGTTCTGGTGGTGTTGTTTGGAAAGCGTTGGGCTACTTATCTCCAGGTCCATGGTTCAAATCCACTGGTTAGTACAGAGGAGGAAGATTGAGGCTAATTGATCCACTAAAAATGTGCAGCCTCTGAAACCCCATTTAGGATAGTTGTGAGCTGAAATCGACACAATGACAGATCGGTTGTATCTTTAATTATGTTTAATAGCTTTAACTAAGTGAAATATATATTTTTTATTCCCAATGCTTATATATTTAGATAAGTGGTTTTCTCTTCAAAAAGGTAATTGTGAAAGGCTAAACCTAATGTTACCATTAACACAACAGTTTCCGTATTCCTCTTCACAACAAACTTCAGAGCTTGAGACACTATATTAGCTATTAATAAAATCAGTTATCATTTATGAAATCATAAATTAAATACATTATTTTATTTCCATTATATAAATTCACCATCTCATTAGAAACCTTACACACAGAGAGAAAGCTTTAATGGATGTGGTTAATGTTTTTCCAGAGATGAGGAGAATTGGGTATAGAGAGACTTAAATTGTTCAAGAGCATCGATACTACATAAGTAGAAAATTTTTAATTTTTAACAAAATTCACCAAACTAGCAATAACTGAACTAAGCTGTTTCCCATTGAATGTGGTATTACTGAAGTTCACATTGTACCAAATCACTATAATGAAAATGTATACATATGTGTGTATATATTTATATAATCTTAAAATCATGCCACACAAAAGCAAACAAACTTGTCATAATAAAAATGATTGTTGTCATTAGAAAATTTTACTTTGTTCACAGTGTGATCTTACTGAACATTAATCTTGAATTCTGTATGTCTGGCAAGATAGGGAAGTATTAGGCTGCTACCCAAAATCAGCAGTTCAAATCCAGCAGCTACTCTGCTGGAGAAAGATGCAGCAGACTGCATCCATAAAGGTTTATACTGTTGGAAACCCTTTGGGGAAGTTCAGTTCTGTCCTCTAGGATTCAAATTGGCTCAATAGCAATTTTTTAGAATTGAATGGAGGGAGAACTGACTGTATGAGCAGTTCTGAAGAGAAATTAAAATAGCAATTATTATGTATTTTAACTTGACACCTTTGATAGGAAGTATTTAGCCTCAGTGTTAACTTAAAGAAATAAAAATGTATTGTAGAATACACATCATGTATATATAATTGCTACCAAAATACAAGAAACACCGTTACTCTTTTTTTCCTGTCCTAACTTTTTGAAGAATTGCATCAGAATTTGAAAACTTGTGCGTCATCTGGAATTGAAAGTGTAAAGCACCAGCAAAAGAATGTAAAATGGCTAATATTTAATGAGGTCAATGACAGCTTTGATGATTTTTTTCAGTCTACTATGAACATCGCAATAGGTATTATCAAAAATCTGTTAGGCTGACCAGATGAAAATCTCCAGTGAATCAATGATTTCTTTGAAATGCAACTGTCATTTCAATTTAATTAAAGAATCTAGAACGAAAAAATAGCATTTTAGAACACTTTCTATGCATTCACTCCATTGGACTAAAGTATGACATTGATGTCTTTCTTTAAACCTTGAAGCAACAAATGTAGAAGTACATAATGCCTTTTTATACTGGGCGTCATGTTCAACTTTCCAGATAGGCCCATTTGCAATGTTTTTGCACACTCAAGGGAAGTATTGTCCCAGCAGTTGGGTGTATTGGCTATGAAAGGCTCACACCTGAATATCAGTTGCCAAATGAGATAGCCGTACTCAAGAATACCTGCCTCTGCTGGAATAGCTCCTTAATGGATTAGTCTGGTCTATGGGACAATGATCCACATTTCTTACTTTAATCCAAGATGATTTTGAAAGGTTAATCTAGCACTAGCCTTACCTGAAACATTGGTTTTATAATTCTTTTCATCAATTGGAAAGCAATTCTCATTCAAATCCTACTTGCCTAGTTTTCTTACAGGTTTTATTCCTGAGAGCAATCCCCATTCAATTCCTGGAGGCCAAGCTCCATCAGTCTCCTTTGAAGGGATCTGAGTTAAGCCACAAGGCACAGCACGGCATATTGGAGAGCTTGTAGAGAATCTCAGGACAATATGACATCATCGATAGAGTGGGATACATGCACCGGCACACATTTGGCACACACTGGTCTAGGTCCCACCCACTAGGACATAGCACACAGTAGGGCTCTGCAGGTACTCTTGAGGTGGACAGTGATAGCTCAGCATTTGCCATGCCACTTACAGGTGCACTATTCCAAATTGTCAGGGGCTATTAGGATGCTCAAGAAAGTATCAGCTAATGGAAATACAAAATGACATATCTCCAAATTTACCTGATTTTTTAAAAATCAGACTGGTGATGTTGGGTCATGCCATATGAAAGGGAGGCACCTCTGTACTGAACCCTGGATAAGCCTGTCATGCACTGTGATCCATCTGGTTTTCACATGAGCCATAGCAGGCTGTTAAACATATTACAGGTAGGTCTGATGTGATACTGCAGTGCTCTCATGCTACTTAGGCAAGAGGGATTTCTTGATATTCACTACTCAGTGGGGTGGGAACAGGTGGATAGACACCCGGATGGGTCCCTGGACTATGGATTTAACCTTTCAGATGCACGTGAAAAATTGACCAACAGTGGTCTTACGTGTCATAACCCCAGCTCTGTGCCTTCATTCAGGTAGCAATCTACAAACAAACTACTATGGAGGTACTGAAAGCACACAGAAGGGGCCACACAACCTTGGCGAATGTCCCAGGGAGTGAAGGGATGTGCCTAGCGGTGGCGGTGGCGGTGCAGGTGGTCAGTTTGCAGGGTTAGAGCCCCATGGTACACTTTCATCATGCCGCGTCTGTAACCATCAGGAGTGCCAAGAGTCCCATGAGATTCTTGAATCCTGCCAGGGATCAAAGAGCATTCTGCCCATTATCTATCAGAGGACAAAATCCTCACAACTGGACAAGGCTAAAAGATGGCACTACTGAAATTATCAAGGATGTTTTCTTGCTTGGATCCATAAGTAATGCTCATGGGAGCAGCAGCTAAGTGGATGGAGAATGCATTGCATTAGCTAAATCTACTGCACAAAACTTCTTAAAGGGTTGAAAAGCAAGAATGTTACGTTGAGAACTAACAGGCACCTGACCCAATGGATAATATTTTCATTTGTTCATATACGCATTATTTTCTGATATTGAATAAAAAGATGAAGAAGTATCTATGAATTTACATCATGGTGCTGGCAAGTAATATTTAAAGTACCATGGGCTGCCAAAAGAACAAACAAATCTGACTTGGAAGAAGTATAGCCAGAATGCTCCTTGGAACAAGGATGCTGAGTTTGTGTCACATGCTTTGGACATGTTATCAGGCGAGACCATCCTTGGCGAAGGACATCATGCTTGGTAAGGTAGAGGGGCAGGGAAAAGAGGAAGGCCCTCTACAACATGCATTAACACCATGCCTGCACTGATGAATGGGCTCAAACATAAGAACAATTATGAGGATGGCACAGGACCAGACAGAGTTTCATTCTGTTGAACACAAGGTCTCTATGAGTTGAAACTGATTGGATGGCATCTAACAACACCATATCCCATAGTCATGCAGCAACAGACTCCCTGCTCTCTATACATACATACATACATACATACATACATACATACATACATACACACATACGTGTGGTTTCATAGGGGTTACTCATTGGACTGCCAACCACAAGGTCAGCAGTTCAAAACTACCAGCTGTTCCTCAGGAGAAAGATGAGATTCTCTACTTCCATAAAGAGTTAGTCTCAAAAATGGACAGGGAGAGTTCTACCCTTTTCTGTTGGTATGACTCTATCGCTGTGCATTTGGTTTGAACATCCACAATCCTCCCACCCACTGCCATTGAGTCTATTCCTATATAGAGTATAAACGTTTGGAGGAGGACATTTTGGGGTTTGGAATGACTCACCTTGCAATTGCTTAATCGTGTGTGACTTTAAGTCTTCCCTCTTCGAAACATTTAGTTATTTCAGAAATGTGAGATAGATTATTAACATTTCTGGATAAAAATAGCATGCATATTGTGGGTTGCATGCATGTCTTACTCTGCTTCCCTTTCTTGTAAGTCATTATTATTTAATTAAGTCCACTTATAATTAATTATCTTAGAAAGCTCTTCTTCAATGACAGTAAATTTACAGCAAGCACCGCAGATGGCTGAAGACATCTTTTCCTTTTACATACTATTTTGGGTCCTTTTGAATTTTGGAGAGGAAAAATCAAATTATATTATATACTTGTATCATCATATACATATATATTATAACAATAATACTTGAGTGGTTCTTATTGAAAAGAGAATACTTTAAAACACGTCACTTTCAACAGATGGTTCTCTTAGGTTAAAAGACATTCTGCAGAACAAAGCTCAGAACACAAAGGAAATCAATTCCCAAATGAGTCTACATTCCCTGAAGGCTACTTCCCTGCTTTTTGTCACTAATTATATTGACAGCTGGTAGTTCCTACTTTGAGACAATTTATCTTCCCCCTGAATTTTTATTGAAACATACCTTGTTGTAGTATTGACCTTACACCACAAGGAAGCAGTGAATAATAGCAGAATCCCATGGGTGCTGACAGATGGGTTTAGTATTCTGCTTTGCTGTCCACACTGGCCCTCACACATATGCAAAACAGAAGAACAAAAGCTTCTAAAGTGAAAATGAAAAGTAATCTGTATTAAGGGTCAATGTGAATTTTAATATATGTGTTTAATGATGAGTTTAAGGATAAAGTAACTCCAAGTGCAAAGTCAGTTCCCAAGTCTGAAGACAACAAGAAAAATGGTTAAATGAAATAATTAAATGAAATAATTTAGTCAGGGACTAAAGTGAATCATATCTGGCCCCAAAATTTCACATAATTTGAAGATTCATGTTTATTAAGTAAAATATTATCAAAAGGCTCATAATATTTTACTTTAATAACAAGTATAAATAAATAAACACACATTTAAATAAATGAAAAATAAACATGGCATTTATGGGATCACTATGAGTCAGAAATGACTCATAAGCAACTCTACATTCTGAGTTTTATCACTGCTAACATGAAATCTCAAAGAAATAGCATACTTTCACAGAATTTTCAATGCAAGTGACTAGACATGGTAAATATTTTAAAATGAGATTTTCAAATTGGAGGAATGCACATTTACACTGTGCCCTGCTAAAGCACCAGGTCAGCAGTTAGAAACCAGCAGTCACTCTGTGGGAGAAAAAGCCACTACCTTGACAAGTTACAGGCTCAGAAACCCACAGGGACAGTTCTATGCTCTCCTATTGGGTTGCTATGAGTCAGCATCACCTCGATGGTAATACGTTCATTTTTTGAGTTCTTATTATCAGTCTAATTGTTCTAGTCACATATAGAATTTCATTTTTAAATCCAAACTAATGACTCTTTGAAAACTAAAATTCTGTCCTCATGATTCTAGTCCATTATACCCTGTGCATCTCGTTGAGTCTCTTTCACCCTACTCCAATTCAACCGTCCCTTTCTCAGCAGGGTTGTCTTTTCCAAACACAGGTCAAATTATGTTGTTCCTTGCTTAAATTTTTCCAATGGTACTATAGTAAAGCTTAAATTCTGCGCACTAGGATTGTAGAAGGCTATTATTTACTGTGAAATCTCTAAATCTATTATTAAATCTCCCCATAGATACAGGCTCCATTGAATTCTTTCTGACCATTGCCTGAAAATGTAATTTTGTCCTTAGAGTGTATTTAGAAGTGGATCGCTACCATTCCTCGGTCATCTTAGGAATGGGAGAGCTCAGAGTAGGGCAGCCTAGCAAGTAGGACTCTGCCTGAATGTGTTCTCAATGAAATTTGAGATATCAGGAATCAGCACCTTTTACAAAACTCATTATATCTGGATTATCTGATGAAGTATGTGGTGTTGTTAGGTAGCTAGATTTAGAGACATGGGGGCTGTCCCTTCCATGCCTACTAGGGCCTCCATAGAAAAGGCTGGAAAGATATCAGTCACCCCATCAGACACCTATGGGAGAAACCCAGAACTGAGCCTGCTCATACACAAGTCCTCTGGGCCCAGGAAAAACCAATACCTTGGTACCGGCAAATAACATCACCCAGGTAGGCCTAACTCAGCCAATGAGGCCAACCAATACCTTCAACCACACCTCCCTAGCCAGAGGTGTTAAGAGCTGGCTGCAGGAAAGCCAAGACCTCTCATTTGCTCTGTTCTTCCTGCAGATCTGAGTGCAGGGACTACAGCTCACCGCACCAGCATGTGCTCCCTCAGGGCTCTTTCCAAGCTGACTTGGGGTCCACATGTGCTTGGGCTCTTGGGATCGTAGGCTCTTGCTCACTTGCTCTCTTGGTCTTTTGACTTCTTGGTCCCCAGGATTCCCAATTTCTGCACGTGTGGGTGTTCCTTTCCACAGGGTTTTTCGTGCCCTGCTATGAACCGCAGCGGAACTTCTGCATGGCTTGGTATGCTTTCCAGAAAAAGCATGAACATTTTTGAGACTGTAAAACCTGAAGCGTTTCTGTTCCTTCTTAAAAACTCATGTGGATTACAAAACGTGCTTTGGCGTGAGTTCTTTCAGCATGTGAAGCAAAGAACAGAGGCACAACCCACTCCAGAAACCTAACAGCATCAGCCTTGGAGAAAGGCTTATGAAGAAGCTGTGATATGTAAATGACACAAGCTTGCTTGCTGAAAGTGAGGAGGACTTGAACCCCTTGCGAAGAAAACCAAGGCTTGCAGTTTTCAGAATGCATTGCAACTCAATTTAAAGAGAAATCTTCACGACTACACTAGTAGGTAACATTATGATTAATGGAGAAAAGATTGGCGTTGTCAAGGACTTTGTCTTACATGTATCCACAATCAGTGCTCAAGGAAGCAGCCATTAAGCGATCAAAGGACACGTTGCATCAGGCAAATCTGCTGCACAGCCCTCTTTAAAGTGTTGAAAAGAATGAATTAACCTTTAAGGATTAAGGTGAATGTTAGCTAATCAACATATGGCAAAGGTAGAAGCTATAGGTGGAAGGAAACGGCAGGAGCCTTAAACACAAAAGAAGGGAGACAGGTTCCTCACCCACCTCCACAGCAGAAAGGAAGCTGAAGGGTAGAAGAGAAGAGTTGTCCTATCAAGGAAGAGACTGCGGATATTGGAGATCCTGAAACAGCGGGGGGAGAAAGACAGGACACTTCCACAGCCCCATCATTACAGAATAGACTCTTGAGTCTGGGGGCTGGGACAAAAGCACAGCATGGAGTCTGGAAGCTGGGCCTATAGAGCACAATTATATACACACCTGAAAGGATGGAGGACACTACAGAGGACCACTCAACAGCAGAAGACTCTCCAGAGAGCCAACCTTTGGTTTGAGGTCCACCATTAGCCAACATAAGGTCCAGCATTGCATTTTGCCACACCGTTTAGATGAGCTAAGGGCCTTTTGCATTTCTTTTCCAAAGTATAACTCTTAGTAAACTCATTCTTTCTGTTCAAACCTATTCTCAGAGACTTGTCTGAATTGTGCCCCTTGTCTGAAATCTTTCTTGTGAGTGGGACAAGAACCAAAATGTGGAGGGGGATAACATGTGGAGCCTGACCCAGGTCATGGTATTTTCAAAGGCCTCATCTGCATATGAACGTTAGACATTGAATAAGGAAATCTAAGAAGTAATCATTTGAATTTTGGTGCTGGTGAAAATTATTGAAAATACCATGGAATGCCAAAGAGCAAGTAAGCCAGTCTTAGAAGAAGTCTAGCAGGAATGTTCTGTAGAGGCAAAGATGGGAAAGTGTTGGATATAAGGAGAGACAAGGTGCTGGAGAAGGGACCGTGCTTGGTAAAGTAGAAGGGCCCTTGAGAAGATGGAATGACAGTGTTTTCACAATGGAATTCAACATAAGAAAGAGAATGAGGTCATCAAAGGACTGGGAAGTTTCTTTGTGTTGTGCAGAAGGTCTATGACTCAGAACTGACACCACAGCACCTAAGAACAAGAACAGGGACTGAATGGCTGACACTGGGGTTGTTTGCTTGTTTTTGAGGGTCTTCAGGGCAATGGCTCCTGCCTTGACTGCCTTAGTTAGAGTCCTGGACCAATTTGATAAGCCTTCATATTTACAATAGTGTATGTATTCCAATTATGAACTCTTTCTCACTCCTGTAGCCCCATTTACAACTATGATGTATTGGGATGGCCATGCTTTGGGGAGAGTTTCCATTTAAATTTCAGTTTCTGTAAATCCTTGGACACTGTCTGGCCTTGTGCTGATGTCTCCCTCTGCTGGATGAACGTATATTTGTCCTTGTTCTATTTAAGACTTAATACATGTGTCTCTATACATTATGTTTAATTTGGCAGCTTTCCCACCCCTACCCCGAACCCCGCCGAAAACAGTATTAATTAGTGAAGAATCCAAATCCTTCATTATATATAATCTGACTCCTATTTAAGCACCCCCCAGTCCTATGACCACTCTCCATTTTATTTATTTTTCTATTTACCTCCAAACATAAATGCTTGAAACATGTTTATAGCCAGTAAATGACAATTAATGGACATGTTTCACATACTAGCAATAAATATTATAATCTAATAATAGAATAGCAAATCTACTTTAAAGAGACTGTCATCAAGACAATTCAGTCTCCCAGCAACATGTGTGTAATATCCTTAATAAGGAATTAAATGTATTTTTAAACCTTAAATGTCACCCTCAGGTTCTAATGGATTTTTCACAAATAGCTCTCGGTCATTTTTCCAATTTCCCTGGCCTCAAAGCTTACAGTTGGCAGCTGACCACATTGACATTTGCACTACTCAGGGTCTCCCAATGTACCTACAATGAACACTTAGCCATATCCCTGGAATTGGGGAATTGATTTCCTTCAGGTCCGTATATAACTTTACATATATTTGAATTTATCTTCATGACATTATCTTTCACATTTTAAAATTAAGAAGTCTGAAATATAGAGCATGTGTCTATGTACGTGCATTGTTGCTAGTTTTGAATACCCAGTATCTTTTTTTTTATATCCTGTGCTTTAGTCCTCTGAAATCAACCATCTTATTTTTATTGCTCTATCCTCTCGTATTGTACATGATTGAGTCCAACTCCTCTGCTGCTTTCTGGGAGGTCAGGTGACCTAAAGGATTTTTACTTTATATTTCAATTCGGATACTGGAAGGTATCATGCCAGTCTTTGTTAACATCTCCCACTATAGCTACTCTGTTTGCCTAATCTGCAAGTAATCATTTTTCTTGGCATTAAAGAGGAATTGGCATACAGGTAATAGTCAGTAAATACATTAGGGAATTGGAACCTATAAATATGGATTTTTGTTTAATCCATTTGGACTCCTGGTGTGAGAGAAAAATGAAAAGCATCTTACCCTGATGCATATGACTGATCTTCAAAAGTTCATTTTTTTTAAAAGTAATGGAAAGTTTCCATAAGCTTTCTGATAGCTTCTCATATAAATTAATAATAGTATTTATACTTTGGGTAACTTAATATGTGTTTTTTTTTGAAAAATCTAAAGCCTGCTGTTTCACTGATGCTAGTTTCCTTCAAGTCGCTCATAGACAATAATTCTGAGTCATCGAGAGCAAGTAGTCCAATGAAAATTTGAACATAATTCTATATAAGTTTAAATCCATGTTTCATAGCCAAGAGTAGCAGAGAGAAGTTTGTGTTTTAGTGACTATGCAAATGCATTCCACTGGGTGAATTATGACAAGTTATGGATACCACTGAGAAGAATGGGAATTCCAGAACACATCAAAGGGTAGTCCTGAAAACAGAACAAGGGAACAGCCAGTGGTCAATCTGGAAAGATGTGCCTCTAGGTTGCATCATTCCCCCATATTTATCTCCTCTGCAGGCAGAGAAAACAATACAAGAAGTTGGACTGTATGAAGAAGGCGGCATCAGGATTGCAAGCAGACTTATTAACAACTTGTGAGATACAGATGTCAAAACTGTGCTTGCTGGAAACTAGGAGTACTTAAAGCACTTACTGGTGGAATATTAAGGACTATAGCCTTCAGTATTGATGACAGATCAATGTAAAGAATTCCAAAATCCTAAAACCTGGACCAATGGACAATATCATAGTAAATGGAGGGAAGATCAAAGGCATCAAGGATTGTATTTGATTGTATTCACAATTAATGGAAGAAGCGGTCAAGACGTCACATGTTCTATTGCATTGAGCAAACCTACTACATGAGCTCTTTAAAGTTGGATCTCACTCTGAGGTTGACGGTGTACACAATCCAAGACAGGGTTTTTAAGTGCCCTCACAGGTATGTACACATTGCAAAGAAGACCCCAGAAGAATTGATGCATTTGAGTTATGGTGTTAATGATGAATTGTGAAAGCAATATAGTCTGTCAGAAAAATAAACAAACCTTGGAAAAACTAGCATCAAATACTCCGTAGAAGCAAGGATGGCTAGATATCCTTTCACTTATTTTAGATATTTTCTTAGGAGAAAACAATCCCTGGATAAAGAAATCATGCATGGGAAACTGAATACTCACCTCACTGAATACAGTTGATTCCACCCCATAGTGACCTCTAGGACAGTCTGGAACTTCTCCTCTGGGTTCCTTGGACTGCTATACTTTACAAGAGGAGAAACCTTTATCTTGCTCCACGAAGTGGCTAGTGGTTTTGAACTGCTGACCTTTGGACAGCAGCCCAATGTGTAATCTACAGCAACTTCAGTGTTTCTTGGTAAAGTGTAAAGTCAGCAAAAAGAAAGGAAGATGCTGAACAAGATGGATTGATACAGTGGCTGCAACAAAGGGTTAAAGAAAACAATAATCATGAGGATGGAATAAGGAGAATGTTTTTTTGTTGTTTTGTCTTTAATATTTTTAATTGTTTTATTAGGGGTTCATACAATTCTTATCACAATCCATACATCCATCAATTGTGTAAAGCACATTTGTACATTCATTGCCTTCATCATTCTCAAAACATTTGCTCTCCACTTAAGCCCTTGGCATCAGCTCCTCAGTTTTTTTTAATCATTTTATTAGGGCTTTATACAATGCCTATCACAACCCATGCATACATCAATTGTGTAAAGCACTTTTGCACATTCGTTACCCTCATCATTCTCAAGATATTTTCTCTCCACCAAACCCCTGGCATCAGGTCCTCATTTTTCCCCTCTCTCCCCACTGCCCCCTCCCTCATGAACCCTTGATAATTTATAAATTATTATTTTGTCATATCTGACTCTGTCCCACGTCTCTCTTCCCCTACTTTTCTGTTGTCCATTCCCCAGGGAAGAGGTCACATGTAGATCCTTGAAATTGGTTACCCCTTTCCAAACCACCCTTCCTATGCTCCCCCATCATCCCCCAGTATCGCCACTCACACCACTGGTCCTGAGAGGATCATCTGCCCTGGATTCCCTGTGTTTCTGGTTCATATCTGTACCAGTGTACATCCTCTGGTCTAGTCAGACTTTCAGGGTAGAATTCAGTTCATGACAGTGGGAGGTGGGGGAGGAAGAGGAAGCATTTAGGAACTAGAGAAATGTTGTATTTTTCATCATTGCTACATCACACTCTGTCTAGCTTGTCTCCTCCCAGAGACCCCTCTGGAAGGGGATCTCCAGTGGCCTAAAAATGGACTTCGGTTCTCCACTCCGCACTTCCCCCTCATTCACTATGGCAAGAATTTTTGTTCTGATGATGCCTGATACCCCTTGATACCTCGTGATCACACAGGCTGATGTGCTTCTTCCATGTGGGCTTTGTTGCTTCTGGGCTAGATGACCGCTTGTTTACCTTCAAGCCTTTAAGGACCCAGACATTATATCCTTTGATAGCTGGGCACCATCAGCTTTCTTTGCCACATTTGCTTATGCACCCATTTGTCTTCAGCGATCGTATCTTGGAGGTGAGCACACAATGATATGATTTTTATGTTCTTTGATGCCTGATAACTGATCCCTTCAGCACCTCGTGGCCAAACAGGCTGGTGTGCTTTTTCCATGTGGGCTTTATTGCTTCTGAGCCAACTGGTTGCTTGTTTGCCTTCAAAACTTTAAGACACCAGATGCTATATCTTTTAATAGACGGGCACCATCAACTTTCTTCATCACATTTAGTTGTTCACCCACTTTGTCTTCAGCAGTTGTATCGGGAAGGTGAGCATCATAGAATGCCAATTTAATAGAAGAAAGTATTCTTGTATTGAGAGAGTACTTGAATGGAGGTCCAATGTCCCTCTGCTACCTTAATATTAACCCTATAAATATAGACACATAGATCTATTTTCCCATCCCCATGTATAAATATATTTACATATATACATGACTTTATCTAGACCTCTATAAATGTCTTTTGCCTCCCAGCTCTTTCCTCTATTTCCCTTGACTTTCCTCCTGTCTCACTATCATGCTCAGTCCCCACCAGGGTTTCAGCAATTTATCTTGGTTACATTACCCTTGAGCATACCCTACCAGGCCTCCCACACCCTCATCACCACCAATTTGGAACACTTGTTGATCCCTTGTCCCTGGGTTTGCTAACACCACTTCCTTTCCCCCAATGTCCCCCTTCTCCCATGTCCCCCCAAAACTGTCGGTACCATTGTTCTCTCCTCCAGATTGTTCATCCAGGCTATCTTATTTAGACAGACCTGCAGAGATAATAACATGCACAAAAATAAGACAGAGCAAAACCAAGCAACAATATACAACAAAACAATAACAGCAACAAACCAATGACCAAAAAAAAAAAAAAAACCCAAAACACAGCAAGAAAGAAAAGTTTGTAGTTAGTTCAAGGATCATTTGATGGCCTTTAGGTGTGTTTTCCAGTCCAGTCTGTTGGGGCACCATGCCCTGGCCCCAAAGTACACCTTCAGCATTCTCTGGGACCTCGCTGTTCCATTCCCTCGCTGCACTGTTGCACCCCTTAGTGTTTTGCCTTGGTGTGGCAGGATGAGATTGGGTGCAATTCCCACACTGTGTCTCAGGTGTTGTCCCCGGTAGAGTTGTGGGTCAGTGAGGGGCATCATGATTCATAATGGGGCTGGCCATGTGGTCCTCTCTGTGAACTGGCTGCTCTAATTGGGATCATCATCCTCACCCCCACCCCCTTCATCAACACCCATGTGCTCAGATCAGATATATCCCTCTCCCGGAGCTTCAGATTCAATGCCATCTTTTGAAATACATTCTTCTGGGGGGAGGGGCAGGTGTGCACTTAGTATTTGGGATTGGGGCCCGCGCCCAAGTCATCTCAACTGGTTCCCTACTCCACACTGGCATGTTGCATTCACATCTTGGAGCACTGGGTTGAAGCCTGCTCTCTCTTTCCATGTGGACATATAAACAATACCGTCCCCTTGGGTGGGTTAGTGCTCTGTGGCCCAGCTACCCATTTTTTTATTTGTTTTTCCTTTGCCCCACCTCCTTTTTAGTTGACTACCATGTGTACCCCTGTATTTGATCTGGTCACTGCCATATTACCTGGTCCTCACCCCAGGTTTGTATATAGTAGCTTTTTCCCTATGCCCCTTTTGTATTTTTTTTAAAGCTTGCCTCAACAGACTCATGTTGTACTTGTTGTTTTGTGCTTGACGTACTTCACTTAGCATGATTTCCTCCAGTTCTTTCAATGCAGTGATGTGCTTCATACGTTCATTATTGCATTTTAACAATGCATAGTACTCCATTGTATGTATATACCACAGTTTTTTAATCCAATTGTCAGTTGATGGAAATTTGGGTTGCTTCCAACTCCTTGCAATGTGAACTATGCCGAAATGAATATTGGAGCACAGATGTCTGGTCTTGGTTTGTTGCTTGTGTCTTCTGGGTATATGCCCAGTAGGGGGATTGCTGGGTCCTATGGTAACTCGATTTCCATCTGTTTTGGATATCGCCAGATCAATTTTCCATAGTGATCTTACATACTTACAAGTCCATGAGGAGTGGATGAGAGTTCCTGTCTCCCCACAGCCCCTCCAACACTTGTTGCTTTCTGACTTTTTGAATTGGGCTACCTTTGAGGGTGTCAGGTGGTACCTCATTGTTGTTTTAATTTGCATTTCTCTTATGGCTAAAGATCGGGAACATATTCTCCTATGTTTGTTGGCCATTCGGATTTCTGCCCCTATGAAACTTCTGTTCAGATCCTTTGCCCACCTCTCAAGTGGGAAATTATTTTTTATCTTTTTGGAAGCTAACAGAGTATTGCAGATTTTAGTAATAAGACCTTTGTCTGATGTGTCATTGCTAAAGATGTTTTCCCAGTGTGTGGACTCTCTTATGACTTTCTTGGTGAATTCTTTTGATGTACGAAGGTGTTTTATCTTCAGTATATCCCATTTGTCAATTTGTGCTTCCTCTACTACCCATTCTGTATTACCTTTGCCCTCAAAAACACCTCACCAATTGCTAAGTATGTGTATTCCAATAATGCATTCTGGGACTGGGGAAATAATCACAGGATGGGTCCAGGGGCCCACTAGACCCACAGTGAGGTATACCTGAGCTAAAATTCCATTGATAACTTGACCTCCAGAAGCCCCCACTCTGACTGGTGGGCCTTCGAAACACTTTGGGTCACCTGGAGTTAGTGTCAGCACCGAGCCAGTGTGCAGTAATCCCTGAAAAGCTTGTTTATTTCCTTTTCCCCAATAAACAGTCACTCTTGTGAAAGGCCACAGGTCCCTTTGGGGAAGGCTAGAAGAAAGACTAACAGTATAGACCTTCGGTGATATAGCAGGGTCCTCCTTTAAAGGGACCCAGCCTCCTCCTCATTCAATGGGCTGTGTGTCTGTAAACTGGCTCAGGTCTGGGAATTGATTGAGTGATAGTGATCATGACTGTCTATTCTGCTGTTCACCTGATCTACCATTCTTGTGCCTATATAGATCAGGTAAATATTTAGTAGGTTTCCCATCTTTTTCATTCCTAGGGACACCATGGCTAAGTAACCAATGTCATAATTCCACATGAGACAGGTTGCTTTGATTACTACTGAAACCATGTTGTCTATTATAACCATGCCCACCCTATCTCTGTTGATTCAGTGCTGACATCTGCCCTCTACCATCATGGGGACCAATCAGCCCCATTGTGGGCAAATTTCGGAGTTCACTTAGGGCAGTGCCCACTGTTATAGAAATTGCAGGAGTCTTAAGAGATGCTGGGGCCCACTTCACAAACTTGTTCCTTATGGTTGTGGTAAAGGGTATGTCCTCAGGACACCCCCTTTTTGGGTCTATGGGAATATCCTGATAGATCCATTCTAACACACCAATTTCTCTAAGCTTTTGGATGCCTTCCTCTACAGTGTACCAAGGTAGGTCAGGTACTTCAAGTTGGTCTAATCTAGGCCATTTGGCAGTCCATGCTTCTTTTAACCAACCAAATAAAGAATGATATCCTCTTTTAGCCTCACTTGCAGAGACATTGAAAGAAGAGTCTGTGCTTAGGGGTCCCATATCCAGAACCTCAGACCAGTCGAATATTACATTTCGTGCACCAGTATCCAACACCCTTAGTATCCATTTCCAGGGATATTCCCCAGGCTTCTGCTTGTACATATTTGAAAACCGGGGCAGATCTTTATGAGTATAGCGTGCTTCTTCTTGGGTAATCATCTCACCTCACCTTTAGGAGGTTTCTGAGACTTAATTTTTTTGACAGGTCTTGCAGAAATAATGGGTGGTGAGGGTGTTTCCTGGGTGCTCTCAGCATCTCTTTCAGGCAATACTACTGATGCAGCCCCACCTGGCATATCAAATTGAATAGTTTGGCTAATCTGCTCAGGTGTTTCTAAGGGCTCAATATCCTCTTCTTCTGTAGCATCAGTCCATATGTTCCCATCCAATGTTACAGGGTCCCAACTTTTCCCAATCAATGCCCTTACTTTGGTTTAAAACACTGCTCTAGATCTGCAATTCAGCTGCTGTTGTAATTCAGCCACTTGTACAATGATACTCTGGACCTGGTTCTCAGCAATGTCAGCTATTTTACTAGAGAAGAGAAGGCTCTTCTTTGTGGTAGAGATGGAAGTTTTCAAATCTGCTAGTCTGCACCTGAGGCACGCTTTGAGGCTCTGAACCCATCCCTCTCTTTAATCACACTTTTCATTATAAGAAGCCAACTAGCTTCCCTATACTTTTTATCCTTACAAAACTACTGAAAATATCAAATATCTCCTTTAACCAGAACCTCATCTATCGGTGGTGCTACTTTAGGTATTATCTTTGCTATTTCACACCATGGATTAGGAAGAGTAGCAGACTTATGCATGCTTTGGGGTGTTGAAGTAGCATCATGAGTGTTAAGACCCATGAAGCTGGAGAGCCAATTGAAGAAGCCCATATTTATGATATTATTTCTCTAGAAGCACTCATGGTATCAAAATGTGTTAGACAGGGTTCTCTAGAGAGACAAAATCATACATATATATATATAATCACGAGAAATGAACTGTTAAGTTATATACAGAGAGATAGATATATAATACAAGAAATGAACAGTTACATTATAAAGCAGTACAAATGGCGCAGTGCAACTCACTCCCGTGGACGAGTTGTGAGACACTGTAAATCCTTTAAGTCTTGAGGGCCACCAGTTAGTCCTCTGTAGAGAGAGCTAGACTATATAAGCACAGGTAGCAAACCGCAAGGCAGGTCACCAGCCGTCAGCCATGTCACCTACCATCAGTCCCCAGCTCCAGAGATGTACATTCCAATTGTGTGGTCCTAAAGGGACCTCAACTTATAGCGATATAGTCCACCGGCTAGGTGTCCCACAGGTAGTGTACCCTGTAAATTGAGGCACAGAACAAGCAAGGCAGCCCCACACTGGTCCGATGTTCAAAGAGCAAGAGACAAGAAAGGCGAGCCTCACCAAGTCATTTATCTCTCTGCCCTTCAATTAATCCCACTTGGGTTTATCGGCCAGGCTGGCACAATAAACTATCTCAATCCACCACTTGCCAACCTGGCACCTGTATACAATTCTTTGGCCATATATACTTATATGATTTCGAGACATTGATAAAATCACACTTATATTTATCATCAATCATCTATCATACATATAAATGAAAACACACTGAGTCCAATTGTACCTGATATATCATAGCCGAATAAAGGAAAGATATGCAATAAGCACATACAAAATACATTGTCACTTGGTGTCATCTTCTTGGGATTCAATCTAGTTGGTGTTCTTTAAGCCTTCTGAATGGTTGCCTGGTTTTCATTTATTAAGCTGGGGAAGTTTTCCTCCAAGACTTCTCTCACTATTGATGCAGATGACTTCTTTGTTGTGTCTTCCTCCCGTAAGCCAATAATTCTAATGTTGCTCTGCTTCATTTCATAGCATCAGAAATAACTCTTAGGTTATCTTCAGCTTCTCTGATTAACTTATTAGATTTTTGTTCATGTTTGTTACAGTTTGCTTGTCTGTCCTCCAGTTCACTGATGTGGTTCTCTGCTTCCTCCACTCGACACTCAGAGTCTGTGTTTCTGCTACAGGTTTTTGTTATCTCCTCCCTAAGCTCCCGCATTTCCCTTTGGTGCACGGCCTTTATCTCCTCTATCATTTCATCCTTTTTCTGTATTGTTTTTTTTATCATATCCTGTATAACTTCAAGCAGCTTTCTGAAAAATATTTTCTGTGGCAGCTCAATGTCAGTTTCTTCTATGCATGTTGTTACGTTCAGGACATCTACCATTGTCTTTTGTTTCTTCTATGTTGTTGTTGTTATTACGGTATTGGGGCTGATGCCTGTTTGTATTGCGTTATTTTAGTGGAGCAGATGCTATTTTCCAGGGAGTTGAAGAGCACTGGCTCTCTCTGGGAGACTTGTCTTAATACTTCTTCGAACTACCTACAGCTAATTTAACTGGGGAATTACCCTACTACTGAAACAAAAGCAACAATGTAGCTGAACCCCATCCCTGCCCATGGTGCTGAAAGATGCAGACCCTGCCCTGATGCAGGTGAGTGCAAACTTCAGCTGTGTTAAAACCAAGCCCTCCTACCGGGCTCCAAATGGTCCAGGGTCCAGCAGAGACAGTGGCGGGGCCAAGGCCAAGCCTCAGCCAGCTTCCACTGAGGTAAGTCAAAAGCCCTCAGTCCTTCAAAACCCTGTTTGTCTGTGCCTACTTTATGATGTTCCTCTTCCATTCCAGTCTCATTGAATTTCCCTCTAAGCAACTCTCCTGGGCTGGATTCTCAAGAATATGTTTCTGTTGTGGACAGGGTTGTTATGAGTCAGAAATTACTTGAGGGTTTCTAACAACAACCATAGATAATATTTATTTGCCTTATCTCCAACTAGAATGTACACTTTTAATAAGAATCAAAAATTAATTTCCCTTACATGAAAGTATACCATCAATAGAGTTTTCTTATAATAATCATAATGGTATTTATGGCAGCATAAATTGACAAGTAGCTAAATTGTTGTTGGTTCACACCTGCTCAAAGGGTCTTCTTAAGACACTTTTGACGGTCTGCTTCTGAAATATCTCAGCTTTGAAAATATTCTGTTGTATACTTCTAGACCACCATTCTCCAGTCAGCCTGTCACCCTGTGGTGACCTGTGTTGCTGTGATGCTGGAAGCTGTGTCGCTAACATTTCAAATGCCTGCAGAGTCAGTCAAGGTGCATAGGTTTCAGTGGCGCGTCCACGCTAAGAATAGATTATCAAAAATGAATCAAATGTCTAATTCAGAGGAAGTAGCCCTTGAAAATCCTTATGCATAGATTTGAAATATTGTCAGATATAGAAGGCCTAATGAATGGAAGTGGGACATTGTCAGATATAGAGCCAGAAGATGGGCTACCCAGGCACTCAGAATTAACTGAGGATAACCTGCCTTCTCAAAGTAAAGTCAGCCATGGTGACATGAATGAGAGGAAATCTTTCTGGATTTTCATTAGCTGATGGAGCACAACTCAAAGAGAGAAGAAGTAGTTTAAAAATGAACTAATAATCAGAACTTGGAATGTACAAAGTATGAATCTAGGAAATTTGAAAGCTGTCAAAAATGAAATGGAATGCATAAAGACCAGGATCTGGCGTAGTGAACAGGAGCTGATGGCTAATAGTCATTTTGAATTAGAGAATCATATGTTTTACAATGTGGATATACATATCCAAGATCTGTCCTGAATGAAAATTCTGTCTGTGAAGGGATAATTTATATCAACCATAAAGGAAACTAAGTCAATAAAACAATTATTCAAATTTATGAAACAACTACAATTAGTAGTGTTGAACAAATTGAACAGTTCTACCAACATCTTCTGTCAGAAATTAATAGAATTGGATTTGAATTCCAAAGCTGGAAACACATAGAAAGGAACACTAATTGAAAAATGGAATAAGAATGGTGAGGGGATATAACTCTGAAGCACAGTTTTACTAATAAGTATACCAAATTGAGGTGATTATAAATATTTTAACAGATTTCTAAGAGATGATCAATCATGAACTTGCTTGGGGACACATTTACAATCCTTGATTGGGGAATGACTTACAGGACTTCTTCCTTTCAAATATTGTCTGAGTTGTTCTGGTGATGGCTTTCTGGCAGCGTTTGTTTCTTTGTTCGTTTGTTTTTTGTTTTCTTGACCGATATTCATTCATTCTGGGGTTTCCTATAGGAAATGACTGTCTTTTCTGCCTATTGTTGGCAGGTCAGGTCTTCTTATAACTTATACTCCTTCGTAGTGATGAGATACTTTCCTGGGAGGAAAAGGTTTAAAAGAACACGGATTATAAGGAAGTAAAGTTTAGATTACATATGGGCAATATATGATAAATAGATAGATGACAGATAGCTAGCTAGCTAGCTAGCTAGCTATTTAGCTAGCTAGCTAGATAAAGATAGATGATAGATAGATTTCACCATCCTGTGGCAACATCTTTAATAAAAAAGATAGCTTCATTGGATAAGCTATGGAATTTAATTGTTACACAGGGCCAAACAGGGTGGGGGTGTTCTTACAAATATCCCTACGCTTCTCAAAACCTAACTCTTCCCTATTTGTGTTGTATACTTCCTTTTTCACCTTGAGAATTTTATGATGAGAGTTGGTCCTATTCAAATACTGTTTTATAGTATTCTCAACAGTATAAAATCATGTTTAATACTAATCTTCTAAAATAAAGACCAACAAACTTTTCTAAGACCATAAATTGTCTACCAAATAAACCACATGTATTAATCCTCAAAATAACTTTTAAAGAGGTTTGTACACAGTCCGTATGCTCACCTTGTTTTTAACATTTTAGTCTACACTAACGAGACCTTTGTGACCTTCGTTTACTATACCTCCATTATGGAATTATCAAAGACCCAAATGATTATCATGTTCCCAACTGATGGCCTGCTTCATTATCTTCACAATGGGAGATCTCCTGGAAGACTTCATTAAAGTTGACCCCTCCTCATTATTCCCTCTCATTCCTTCTAAAAGCATTTTATACTCTTGGTTCTAAACTCCGCATTTTAGTCATTTAAATCCTGTCCTTCTACTTCTTCCCATTCTATTTAGATCAATAAAACCTCTTAGATATTTCCTTGATTGAGCCTTTGGTAGTGTGTGACAGGATTCTCGCATTCTCTGCAGGAGCCCAAGGTGACTTTTTTACAACCCCTTCTTCTTTTCTTTTTGTGTAGATCAACGCTCCTTTAGTTATACTACCTGTCTGGATCCTGTAGTGAATCAAGTTTGGTTAATAACTGCATGCCTTTTTCCAAATATATATATACTTTAAAATCATCTAGTGAGTTTTCATTGAATTAAATTATAATCTAAACTCCTGATTGTTTTATACAAGGTCTTGCCTGATTTGAGCATCTGTTTCTGTCTCTACCTCACCTGGTACCACTCTTAAAGGTCTGTCAAATCAGTTTCTTTTACTGTTATTTTTCCTCAAATATACTGGACTTCTTTAATTTCAGGGACATAGGTTTCTTTTATTTATTCTTGGAAATCTTGTCCATGACTTTGGGGAAGACAGCCTTCCTACCATGACTCAAATCCCAACATAAATGTCTCCTCCTCAAAATCGACCTCAACAGCCACGTTATACATGAGTGAGTGCACCCTTGGCCCTTACATATCCAATTAATTCGCTCTCAGTCTGCTCATTGCCTTTATTGAAACTTCTTATTTGTCATTATCTTGTTTATTGGTTTACTCCTCCCATTAAAATATGAAGTTCATAAAAGCAGGAACCCTATTTGTTTTATCCAATGCTTCATCTAGAACACTTTGCTGAAAATAATAATGGGAGGGTATATTTTCAGCTTCAATGTACACCCATTCAGTCTTTTAGGTGGCTTCTCGTCTTACCTTGATCCCCATCTGCCTAGCTCTGGCTCTGTAAGCTTGATCCCAGTGTTGCTTTCATTAGATATTTTTGGTTTGTAGTGTCATCTTAAGAAAAACTAATAAATAGTATATGAAACAGACTGTGTAAAATTTAATTCTGTTTTAATGACAGAAAAGCTAGAGCAAGAAAACAGTGATCAATAAAGACCACAATGATAGAGACATTAGTCTAACAATCACAGAACTTTTTCTGACTTGCCATCATTTATTTAGTACTCATATTTTCATGTTCTCTTGACATTAGTCATTTAAAATTATTTTTATTGATAGGCCTGTTAAAAATAGCAAAGATCAAACGAGACCGATTCATCTTGAGAACCCCAAAGAAATCACGTTGCCTTCCAGCTTTTGTCACTTCATCCTTCATAACCCTAACCTAGCAATACCTCTGCAGAGTCAGAATCCTACAAGATCCACACCAGTCCCAAGTCACTCTTATTGAAGTGCTTGTAAGCCAATAGCTTACTTGAAAAGTTACTTGTTTTCTGAAAAGAGAGAAACCTTTCACATTGACCCACAATTTAGACTGAGCATTGCAAATCACAAGTACAAATGTGTCTGTCTACCTGCCAACAATTATAGTCTGTCTTTTCCTTTTACATTATCAAGTAAAACTTGATACATTGCAAACTAATATTGCCTGTCCATCTTGATAAATGGATGATTAATTACTTTTAGGGTATTTTAAAGTGTAATGGCACTTACTTGTCTTAAAGTACATTTGTTCTAGTTTTAATTAAGCCTGTGTAACTAGCCAGATACACTTACTGAGAAGCTGCTGCATAGGCTATCAGAAAGAGAAGCTGATTTGAGATGCAGGATTTTTATAGGAAAAGATTTACTCTAATAAGTCCCTGAGTAAAGAGCACAGTTTTAGATGTTGGGAAAATAAATAAAGGTTATTTTTATTTATTGTAAAAGATAGTTTCCATTGAATCTTATAATGAAAGGTATATTGAATGTTCTAATCTCCTTGCTCTGAGAAAAACTTTACAACTATCAATTATTTGCCATGGATTATATTTGTTATCAAAAAAGTTATAAGAATAGTCAAGTAGATAAAGATGATTGCAAGTCACAGTGCTAGTATGCTCTGTGTCTGAATCAAATTATCTTCAAATCTATACCTTCAAATTTATATTTAAAATTCTTCTCAGCTTTCCTATCACATAATTTTTGTAATAATGAGATAGTTTCCCATTTGTGAGAAAAAAACTTCTCTTTATTTATCAGCTTTTTCTCTGTATAATATATAGTAATTCTATTTGAAACAAATACGTTTTATCAGATCATGAAATGGCAAAAATTTAACATTTTAATAATTGATTACCCCGTGAAATAAATCCCATACTAAACCCACTGCTTTCCACTTGATTTAGACTCAGAGCCTCTCGATAGGGCAATTTAGAACCAGAGGGTTTCGAAAGTTGTAGATCATTATGACTATCCCAAATGTTCTCCCTCCAAGTCACATAAACTTTGAACCACTAGCCTTTCAGTGAGCTGCATAGCTGCATTGTGCGTTGACTGTTGTCATCCCAGTGTTGCTAGTCAAAGATTATGCATAGGCTCTCCCTTTTAAATGGCTGTCATTTTTTAATGGCTGTCATTTATGAATGTGAAAATTTTCTGAAGGATATTATCACTTCATTTATTTGTAGTTAAAATGACTATGGGTTTTTCAAACCTTGAAGATTTTAAATTTCTTTTTTATAAACATATTTGTCAAATAATATGTTTGAAAGAACGTGCAAAATCAAAAAGTTTGGAAATCATATTCCAGAAAACCTTGGGACCAGATTTCAATGACACCAGGAAGCCATGGTGCAAAGTTTAAGACATCCTCAGAAGGTGGGGAAACCTCACACAGTAATATAAATGGTGTATACACTTTTTTTACTTTACTTTGATGTCTTTCATTGAAAGCGTCTTCAAGTAGCTATACACTTCAAAGACATCTGATCAAATCCCTTCACATACATTACAAAGTGTTTCGAAATCAAGCTGAATAATTGTTTCTATTACCATACAATCCAATATTTCTTTTTAACACAAATGTAATGGCTCCAAATGTTAACAGATAAAAGTAGCTTTTAAAATAACCCTGATAGACTATTATGCAAACATTATTATAAAAATAGAAATAGTGGACCACATGGAAGGGTTTCTAAAACATAAATATGGCAAAATATGATTGTAAAAAACATTTATAATTAAAAATATTTATTCTGGCCCCAAACATCTTTTTCAAAACTTTGTCACTATTAATTTTGTTAAAAATATACCAGTACTTTCTAGGCTTATGCCTATACTACAAAGCATAACCTACTAGTCCACCAAGACTCACCAGCAGAGATTCCAGACTAAGAACAAATTATGAAGGAATAGGAATCCACTTTTCAGGAATTTCCTACTGAAAATCTTATGAAGAGCAGTGATACATTGTCAGATATAGTGCCAGAAATGATCACCTCAAGTTGGAAGACACTTAAAATATGACTGAGGAAGAGCTACATTCTCAAAGTAGTGTCAGACATAATGATGTGGATAAAGTAAAGCTTTGGGGACCTTCATTTGTTGATGGGTACTTCTCAAAATGGTGGTGGTTGGGGATATGTATAATAGCTGTAAATATCTATTAATAAATATAACTGGGAATATGAAAATATAAATCTAGATAAAATGAAAGTTGTGAAAATGAAATGGACCACATAAAGATCAATATTTCTAAGCATTAGTGAGTTGAAATAAACTATTTAATGGCTATTTCAAACTGACAGTCATATGCTTACTCTGACAGGATTGATTCATTGAAGAAGACGTTCCCATTCATAGACAAAAAGGATATTTCAAGATCTATCTTTAAATGCAGTGCTGTCTGTAAAAAGATAATATCTATCCATGTGTAAATCAATCTAGTCAATTCAACTATTATTAAAATTATGTTGCAACCATTAAAGTTAGTAATGAAAAAATTGAAGAATTCTACAAATGTCTTAACTTCAGAGTCATTCAAACATGTCATTATGATGCCCTTATAGTTAGAGGTGAAAGGTAGTAATAATAATTGGAAAATACGGCCTCAGTGATAGAAATAAAGTTAAAGATAGCATGGCAACGTTTTGTAGGTCCACAGACTTTTTCATTGTAAATACCATTTTTAGCAAGATAATTGGTGATTCATATATATTAGGTTGAATACATAAAAATCAAATTTATTGCATCTCTGGAAAGAGAAGCTCAATTTTATCAGCCAAAAGGAGGGCAAGTGTTGACCGTATAACAGCCCATCAATTGCTTATATGAAAGTTCAGATTGAAGTTGAAGACATTTTTACTACACTTGATCTTAGTCAAAAGACCAAGAAGCAATTGAAGACATTTTTAAAGAGCCATAATGCCTTGAATATATTTCACCTGAATTTTGAGAACACCTCAAGAATCAATGGACTCTGAGCACTAAGGACAGAAGACTTGACAAGCTGTGGATGGTATCAAGACCATAAAACATGGCAACAATCATTAAACAGAAAGAAAAGATCACAGTGGATGTCAGTAGAGACACTAAAACTTACTCTTTATCATAAAGTAGCTAAAGAAAATGTGAGAAATAATGAAGTAAATAATTTGAAAAGAAAATTTCTAAGGGCAGCTGAAGAAGACAAAATAAAATATTATGATGAAATGTGCAAAAACCTGCAGTTAGCAAACCACAAAGGAAGGGAATGCTCAGGATATCAAGTTGAAAAAAATGGAGGGAAATTCCAAGCCTCAGATGGCAATATGAAAATATTTTATAGGTAAAATGTTGAACTCTGTATGAAGAACCAAATTAAGATGGAATAAACCCAAAGAATCACGATATCAAAAAGAATAAATGCACATTGAACTATTTCAGGAGATAGCACATGATCAAGCACCAATGGTACCCGTGGAAGAAGGCCCAGCTGCACTGAAGGCATTAATGAAAATCTAAGCTCTGGGTATTTATGTAATGTCATTTGAAAGGTCTCCACAAGCTGATTAAGCACTGGAGGGGCTCACTAGCCTATATAAAGAAATTTAGAAGACAGCTACCTGGCCAGCCATCTGTTAGAGACCCCTACTTTTACCCAGTCTAAAGAAAGATGACCCAATAGAGAATGGAAACAATAAAAAATAACATTAATTTCACACTCAGTTAAAATTTTGCTGAGGACAATTCCACATTGGTCGCATCAGTATATGGAGAAGATGCTGTCCGACACTCAGGCAAACGAATAAAGAACACAGTTGCTGACATTGGGTGGATCTTGGCTCAAACAGGGGTACCAAAAGCTGTTTCCTTGTGTTTTGTGGAATATGCAAAGGCATTTGGCTGTGTAGATCATAACCCACTATGGATAATTGAGAAGAATAAGAATTTCTAGAACAATGTCATTGTTTTCATGCAGAATCTACATGGATCAGGGGACAGTTGTTTGAACAGAAAAAGAGAATGATTCATGCTTTAAAATCAAGAAAGGAATGTTAGTGGATCCTGTCACCATATTTAGTCAATCAGTATTCTGAGTGAAGAGTCAGAGAAGCTGTTCAGTATCAGGATAGGAGGAAGCCTTCTTAACAATTTTCCACATATAAATAAAATCAAATTGCCTATATCTATGAGAATATATAATAGATAAGCTCAAAATCAGAAGCTAAAATCAAACCAGGTGCGTACTGTGGAACAAACCCTCAATTGCTTTTTTGTCAATTCAGGTTGAAGTTGAAGAAATTGAAAACAAGTCCATGAGAGCCAAATACGTCCTGATGTGTATCCCACTTGAATTTTGAGAGCGCCTCAAGAACAGGCACATTGCGTTAATCACCAATGAGAGAAGATCTGGTGAGCTTTGGGATGACATAAAACACAAACGAGGAAATCATAAGGGTCTTTAGTGGTATGACAGCGGAGATTGGGGGGGGGGGATGGGGAGCTAATAGCAATGAGTTCAAGAACCAAGAAAATGTCCTGAAACTGATGTGATGATGGTACAATTCTTCTTGATGCAATTGAACTATTGAATTATATAATAGGACTTATGTGCTAAGAAAACTTAACTTCAAAAGATAGGAAAACAAAAAAAGATCTAAGTGGATGTTACAAGAGACATTGAAATTTGCTTTTAAATTTAGAATCATGAAGGAAATGGAACATTAAAAGAATTTAATGGAAAATTTCAAAGGGCAGCTCAAAAAGACAAAGTAAAACATTGCAATGAAAGGCACAAATATGGAAAGTTAGAAAAGCAAAACAGACAGACACTCTCAGCATGTCTTAAACTGAAAGAACTACAAAAAAATGTTTAGTCTCAAGTTGCAATATTAAAAGATACTATGACAAAAGACTGAAGGGTCCAGTAAGCATAAAAAGGATCTGGTTCCTAAAATTTTCTCTCTTTGGGGTTTTTATTGCTTTGTTTGCTTTTTGTATGTGCGCACTGGGGTGTGTTTCAGAGATGTGAGGTCAGGAGGACGCCTTCCTGTAGCTGTGTTAAATTCTCTTCCATGTTTTTGGTGCATGAAGCCCAGGATGGATTAACCTATAAAGACATCAAGTACAATAAGGGTTTTTGGGGGGAGTGGGTACAGCTCAGGGGGTGGGGATAAAAGGGAGTGAAGGAGTCCATGTAGAAAAGAATGTTTGGAAAGTGTGGCAGCAATTGTACAATGCTCCTTGAAATGATTGAACTGATAGAATGATATGATATGTGTATTAAATTCCATTTATTAATATTGCAAAGGGGGGGGAGGATGGGGACAATACACAAAGCCAGTGTATTAAAGCAGAACAAAACAAAAATCTGGTTGACATTCAACTATTTTAAGAAGTAGCATGTGAGCAGCAATCAATTTGTACAGAAGGAGGAAGTTCAAGTTTCACTGAAAGCATTAGCCAAAAACAAGACTCTAGGTATTGATGGAATGATAATTGAAATACTCCGGCAAGTTGATGAAGCGCTGGATGCACTCATTAAGTTATGCCAAGACCTTTGGAAGACAACTACTTGGCCAATTAACTGTAAGCGATCCATCTAGTATCCATTTCAAAGAAAGGTGACCTAGAAGAATGTGGAAATTATAGAATAATATGATTGATATTACGTGCAAGTAAAATTGTGTTGAAGATTATCCAACAAGGTTAGAGCACTACATTGCAAGGGAGCTGCCAGAGATTCCGTAAAGGATGTGTAGCATGGGATATGACATTGTTGATGTCAGATGAATCTTGGTTGAAAGCACAGAATACCAGAAAGATGTTTACTGTGTTTCATTGACTATTCACAATCATTCTCTGGGTGGATCAAAACAAACTATGGTTAGCCTTTAGAAGAATGGGACTTCTAGAACACTTCCCTGTGCTCTTGAGAAACCGGGACATGAGCCAAAACCTGTGCATGGTCAACTAAACAAGGGCACCTTGCATGTTTTACAGTCAGAAAAGGTTTCAAGGCTGCATCTGATCACTATATTATCAAATCTCTATACTCAGCAAATAATCAGAGAAATTGGATTATATGAAGAAGAATTTAGTGTCAAGTTGGAAGAAGCCTTTTTAAGAACCAGAGATATTCAGGATGGTGCAGCCCTGTTTGCTGAAAGTGAGAAGGACATGAAACCCTTGCTGAAAAATGATCAAGGATTGTAGTCTACAGTGTGGGTCATTACTCAATGTAAAGAAGACTAAAAAGCCTCACAACTGGGTCAGTCAGTGATAAACACGAGAAATGCTGAAGTTGTCAAGGATTTCATCTTGCTTGGTTTCAAAATCAAAATCATGGACATGTTCGTCAAGAAATAAAATGATTCGTTCCATTGGGTAAATCTGCCACAAAAGTCTCTTTAGCATTGAAGATCAAGGGTGTTACTTTCAGGACTAAGTAGTATGGTACCCAAGTCATGCCACTTTCCATCACCTCATGTGCTTGGAAAGTGGTACATTGAAAAAACAAGACTTAAGATGAATCAACGAGTTTGAATGATGGTGCTAGCAAATGTAGAAAGTACCATAGACTGCCAAAATAGCAGAACTATCTTCAAGGAAGTATGGCCAGAATGTTCCTTTGAGTAAAGGATAGCCAGTCTGGGCTCGTGTGCTTTGGGCATTTTTTAGGAGACACTAGTCCCAGGAAAAGGATTTCATGCTTGGTAAATTTTAAGGGCCAAGAAAAAGAGAATGCCCTTTAATGAGATGGACTGACACTGTGACAAGGGGCTCAAGCATAACAACAAATCTGAGGTAGGTGAAGGGCGAGGTGTTATTTTGTTCTGTTGTACATAGGGTCCCAATGAGCTGTATCAGACTTGAAGGTATCTACACGTTGGCTGCTAGCTGCAAAGTCAGTGATTTGAAACCACCAGCTACTCCATGAGAGAAAGAGAAGGCTTTCTATTCCCATAAAGATCTACAACTCTCAGATACCCACAATGGCAGTTCTACCCTGGCCTATTGGGTCATTATGAGACAAAACTGACTCCATCACAGTATTAGTAGTATTCACAACAAGAACCATGCAGAGTATGTTTATTTCACCTTGGGAAATGTTCTTTTAATGATATGAGTAGACTTAGAATGCTGTAAATATTTTTAATATTTTATTTTATTAAAAAATAAATATAACTTGTTAAAAGCAAGTCATGAATTGATACAAAAATATTATTTAAAAGCATGGGTCAATAATATATTTGTCTTTAAGTATAATTGTTTAGAAATTTCTCTCACAATTAATGGAATGTTCAAGTTACCTAAGGAGGAAGGAAAATGGATGAAAAATGCTTAGGCTTTCTATTTTATTTTATTTTTTGGATGATTTTGAAAGTTTGATTCTGTACAGCTTTCAGAGTGATAAAGTATGTGTCTCTACCCCTTCAGATTTAGAGTGAGTTGATTCCCATTTATTCAACGAAGATACAATTTCACACCCCAGCTTATTCTTAAAGAAATATGTCATTGTTCTTCTCTGTTCCTTTGTTTTATACATTATAAATTGAAAATCAAATGATAAAAGGTCAAAATAAAATATCTGTGACACATGAATAGTCTAGGTGCGATTTACTGGCTAAAGTATTTTGGTCAGCAAAATTGAATTCATTTAATAAATGCATTGTAATCAAAAGACTTTATAATCCCGAGGGGGGAAATATATGCCTAGAGTATAAATGGCTTTAATGTTAATTATACACAGATTATTTAATTATCTTTATAAATGTGCATTTATGAATATTCAAAGATAACCAAAAATCAAAAGACCAAAATCATCTAATCTTGCAGATGTTGGTTTTTGTTATTGTGGCTATTTGTCTATTTGTATGTTTTCAACTAGATAACAGCTATGAGGCGATATAGTTAAAAGAGAAGAAAAGAATAAACATAATTTTATTAATACTGTGAAGCACAGAGGACTACCATTTTAATTTCACATTTTGTTGAATTCATCCCAAAAACATTTCATTGAAAGATTTCAAAAGAGAAGTAACAAAAGAACACATTAATTAGATTTTTAAATGAAAATAACTGTTATTTCATCATACTAAGATTATGTTTGTATTCTACCGATAACTCTTCTTCTGAGAGACAGCTTTTGGTTTCTTATCATGAATTAGGCATTTCACATTATTAAATGGACATAATATTCATGCAACTGAGTCTGAAAGGAACGTATATATAAATAGGTGAACGGCCCCATTCCTACTACATTGCCGTCTCTCCCCCATTGCAGAACTTTTAACCATATGAGTTCTGTTTTCAGTTGACTAAAGAGAAACTGCCTAGTTGAAATGTAGCCAATTAATATGCCCCCTTCTACCTGTAATTTCTTATGGGATTTATTCTATTCTGGACTCCATGCTTGTGAATATAATTCCATTGATGCTAACAGACAGGATTAAGGTATGATTAAGTCCCGACTTTAGTTGGGGTGTCAGTCAAGTTGTGCCCTTTGTTTCCGGAGGGTATTGTCTTCCATTCCTCTGTGGACAAAAATCATCTCGGAAACACAGAGAAAAGTCCTAGGACTATTAGAAGTGGAGCAAGTGTGTGATTTATGTCTGAAATGGCAGAAGCCAAGGGAAAAAAATGGCTATGGCACAGAGACCAGGGACCAGAGCATAAAACTAGACTGAGCCCGTCTGAAGCATGCAGACCATGAGACAGAGCCTAGAAGCAGGATGGAGCCCAGGAGACTCTTAGACAGAGAAGTAGGTGGGCTTCTTGGCTCAAAGAGACAGAAACCAAGGGACCACATGGCTGGAAGGCTGAGGGCTAGGGAGAGACTTGCTTTAGGCTGAGGAAAGGCACGAATGTGAACCAATAACTGTATCCCCACTATTTACCAATCCTTACTTGTGGTTACTTATTAACTTCCCTAATAAACGCCCATAATTGTAAATTGTGTCGACCATTTCTGCGTGGACATCAAAATAAATTATCAAAATCAGCAGAGAAGTAGAATGTCATAGGAGGAACAGCGGTGTCAGGAGAGGGTAAAGCAAGATAAAGTGGGGATCCATGTCTGACCTCTGGCTGTGGCAATAGGGAAGCCACAGAAGGCCATATATGGCCCCTCTCTGTGCCACTTTCATACTGGTTTATGGAATATTCCACATCACCTGTTGGAATAACCTGGAAATGACAACTATGGTGCTACAATTCCTTTGGGAAGGACAGTCAATCAGGGAAGGCATGCAATGCACAGACCTTGAGTAGCGAACCTGGTTTCTTTTTGTTTTTAAGGAGAAATGGCAAAAATATGTTTGCGTACGGATTCTTTGGATGTATCCAATTGTTTGAATGGACGGTAAGGACTTGATAAAAAGCATGATTGAAAAATTGATGACAAGTCAGTCTGGGGAACAGGTGCTTACATATATTTCTTTGGGCAGACTCATGAAGACTTTTGAATCCTATGTGAATGCTCAGTAAAGGATGATAGGAGCAGAGGAGAATTTTAATAACTACGTGGATAGAATGACATATTCTTGGATACAAATAAGCTCCTTCCCTCAGTCATTCCTGCTATTGTTCTGTGGTCTCACAAACCATGTAGCGTGTAGCACTGCAGGCAAGAAAGGAAGCTATGCGTGTACTCTAAACTTGGGCTGCCATTCTCCAAGGCTAACATGGCTCTAGCCATATCTGAGTTCTGACATAACATGCACAAAATGACGCACCCCCCTTTTCAAAATGATTGCCCAGCCATTTGGTACAAGGATGAATACATTGGTTCAGCACCAGCATGAGAGGCAGTTTTTGTTCTTATTGGGATAGATAGCTACATATAAGTTTGCCTTTCTTGTATGCAATGATTCTCTCAAAATGACCATTCACCAACTTAGAGAATCCCTTGTCATACATAATGATCTTCACACAGGATTGTTTTTTTTAATGTACACTAAAGTATGGCAATGGAGGCATGCTGCATACCATGGAATTTACTAGCCACATCCTATTCACCATTATTCTGAAACAGTTGAATTGATACCATGGTGGAATAGTCTGGTGGAAGCTTCTTTTGAAGTACCAGGTATAGTGCGAACAAAGAGGTGATACCTAACAGAACTGAAGAGGTGTGTCTGGGAGGATGTACGCATATACACCCTGAACCAATGTCAAACATATGATTCTGCTTCTCAGTACTAGAATTCATGGGCCCAGAAAATAAAGGATGGAGTTGCAGATGATATATTTTTACCTCTTGCACACTAGCATTTTTTTATCTTCTTGCCCCAATAACATTATGTTTTCCTTACATAGGAGGCCTTAATTCCAAAAGGGAGGATTCTTTCATCAAGAGAGAGAATAAAAATCCCATTAAACTGGACATTAGGACTATTATATGAATACTTAAACCTTTCTTAACTCAGAATCAACAAAGACAAGAATTACTATACTGAATAGTGTGATTGATTTTGAATATAATGAAAATTAACACTGCTATTAAATATTACTAAGAAGTAAAGAAAAGTGTGTTATCAATGCAGAAGAATCTTTTATACCCAATGATTGATATTGATACAGGCAGAACACACTCTTTAAGAGTTATGACTTGGTTCTTCTCACAAGAAAAGAACTCCAATGAGCAGAGGGGCAGGTGCACAAAGGAATAAGGAATGTGAACTGTAAGGAGCTGGAAGTCAGTTACAAATACCAACTATGAATACATGACTAGTGTCAGAAATGAGGACTTCAATTATCATGAGTCCGAATAGCAGTGGCCAACTGCTGCCGGTTACTGGTCCACGTGCATTTGTCAGTTCATTAGAGTGACTCCAAACCTTCACAGCTCCCTGTTTACTGTCCCCAGATGTCATATCAATGAAGAGATAGGTCAGGTGCTATTTGAGAGGAGTTCCTGTGGGAGATTTCTATTGTCCCCAGTATATATTATCCTCGCCAAAGCTCAAACTTTACCCAGTCCAGGAATCCCCAAATATCCTTGGTCAAGCCTTAAAAAGGTTGTCATTATAAAAATAATTATCAGAGTCTCATTGCATAGTCATAGTCGGTTGAGTCATTAAATTTGCATGATTGAATTATTTCCTTTTCCTATCCGGAAGTTAAGGATCCCTGTTTGCAGAATAGGTTAAATATTGGGATGATACCCAAAAAATTGGCTGCACAAACCACTAGGTGAAACTATTTGCCTTGTCAAGATCTACAGCCCAAAACTATAAAAACTCAAAAGAACTCATAGAATGCATAGCTGCCCTATAAGACAGACTAGAGCTTCCCCTTTGGCTTCTTGAGACCTTAAGGAAATATCCTTTTCTTTCTCTCACAGAGAAGCTGGTGAGTTCAAACCACGGGCCATGTAGTGAGTAATTCAGTGCACAGCCTTCTGTACCACCAGGGCTCCTTTGGAAACCCTATGGAGCATTACTCAACACTATCCTGTAGGTTCTTTATGAGTAACAATCCACTTTGGGGGAGGGGGTAAGGGGTGCTGTTGTTTCATCTTATGTTATGACTATTTGGTGTGTACATTTACATATTGTATCACCTTTGGTTTATTCATCTTATTTATTCCTTATTATGTGATCTATATTATACATATAGATATGTGAATCATACATCACAGTATTTAAGTTACTGAAGAAGAGTGAATAGCACCCAAAATCTTTGTGGCCTCTTGGGGATTAGAGCTTACTTGTCCACAGGAGAGGTGTGTCAAGTTAATGGAAATATAAGTTTGTTTTCTCCTATAAGGTTCCATTGATGTAATCTATTCAGAAACCAACTACCATATTTTTT
Source organism: Tenrec ecaudatus (assembly GCF_050624435.1). Taxonomy (NCBI): domain Eukaryota; kingdom Metazoa; phylum Chordata; class Mammalia; order Afrosoricida; family Tenrecidae; genus Tenrec; species Tenrec ecaudatus. The sequence goes on along the minus strand of NC_134532.1, from coordinate 102,429,270 downwards.
CTTGCACATAACAGCAGGGAAGTTTGAACTGCCAAGATTTCAGTTATCAGATGAGTGATTTTCACTAACAGGACACTAGAACTCCTTACATATATTATGCTATCTGATAAGAATAAACAAATAATAAATGAACATTTATAAAATGTATTCTCTTGCTTCCTCCCCCCCCCACACACACACTATCATGACTTCAATACTACCTTACAAATCTGACTAGACAGAACACGCATACTGCTACCAATAAGAGCTCTCATGGAATCCAGGACAGAAAAATACCTCTCAGGACCAATAATGAGAACAGAGATACCAGGAGGGGAAGATAGGGAGAGAAGAGGGAAACCATTCACAATGACCTACGCATATCCTCTTCCTAGGGTATGGACAACAGAAAAGTGGATAAAGGGAGACAGCAGTTGGTATATGACATGGGAGTGGGGGATTTATAAATTATCAAGGTTTTATGAGTGAGGGTGGAGGAAGGGGGGGATGAGGAGCTGATACCAAGGGCTCAGGTAGAAAGAAAATATTTTGAAAATGATGATGACAACATATGTACAAATGTCCTTGATGCAATGGATGTATGTATGGATTAGATAAAAGCTGTAAGAGCCCCCAATAAAATGATTTAAAAATAATGATAAAATACATTCTTGGAAACCTCAAATAATTTTGGATATTGTTCATTATTTAGTTTTATTTTATCTTATCTTTACTTTTAAAATTTTTATTAGTTCGACAAATTTGTTTTAATTAAATTCTTTGAAATGATAGGTAAATAGACATATTATTTTATTTTCAGGGTTATTTATTTTCTGAAAAATAAGGTGATATGCAGAGGAAACATCCCTATTTCAATTTAACAAATTTAGAAGAAAAGTCTATTTATTTTTAAGTAATCATGCTTAAAGTATAACATGTATGCCATATACTTTTATGGTTACAAATAACTTCCATAAGGAATGTAGTAAGTCATAAATTATGGATTCAAATTGTCACATTAAATGGCTAATGGAAAGCAATGTACATTAGTATTGATTTTGGAGATAGTATCTAAATTATTTGGACATTCCATTGACTTCTTTTCAGAATATCAAATGTCTCTTATAACAAAATCAATATAGCATTTTACAAGACATTTGGTCCAAAGCGAAGTCATTCTCTGGCAGCATATTTAGAAAGAGATTCATTCCATTCCCATTTGGTTATTACTATAAATTTGTTAATAGGAAAATTAATTTGCAAGTACAATGAACACAATACATTTCCTACTAAGCATGGGTTATTAGAGATTTATAAGTGCTAGTTTTCAATATAAAAGTATAAATGGAGAGATAAAATGCACAATATGATACACATAATCCCCTAAAATTGGCTTAGTTTTAGAGACTAGTATCTATAAATATATACTAGCAGACAAAATAATTTGCTGATATTTTAATCCATTTATTGATAGGAAAAATTAACTATGAAAGTTTCTATCAAAAATAAAGCACTTGTATAATGCAATATGGAGTCAATAAGGATCACTTATATGGTGTATATGATTATGGAGAAATAAATAAAATAAAAAATATTTATAAACACATTCAGACTAACCTGCTAACCTAAATAGGGTTATGAGCAGGGCTGTTATTTATCAATTTTAAGATAGATAGGATTTTTGTACTGGGTACTGTGGTTCAGAATCTAAACAAGACATAGAATTTATAAATTGTGTTTGTTATTTTTAGGTTAATATTTACCAGTTAGGAGAAAGACAGGTTTTCTACTCTGGGAAAGGGTTGTCATCTCAGAAACACACAGAGGCAATTCTCTCCAGTCCTAGATGGTCACTATGAGTTGGCATTGACTAGATGGCAGTAAATTTAGTTTGGTTTTATTTATCTTTTGTATTAGTCTGGTACAAACAAATCCACAGAAACTCATGTATAAGAAAGAGTTTTATATAAAGTTTAAGTGTACATCAAGAAAACATCCCCATGCATTGCTTCCCAAGTCCACAAGTCCAACATTATTAGCCCCTCTGTCTGACACCAATCCACAAAGTCCTCCTCCATCTCACAAAATACACACAGTGATGCTGACTGCAGGAGGAAAGCTGAATCAGTGAATGTATAAGCATCTCAGCGTTGGCTAGGGTCTCCACATGGCTGCTCCAGCACCCAGGGCTGCATCAGGGAAGGTTCATGTGGTTTCTCCTTGGGGATGTCTTGCAGGAAGTGAGCCTTGCCAGCTGAAGCAGGAACTGGCTAAGGCAGCTTCACCCTGGTCCAACCATCACAAAGCAAGAGACCTGAGAACTAGAAAGGGGAGGCTCACTGAGCCATTTATCCCTCCTCCCTTCAATTAACTCCACATGTGTTTATTGGCCAGGTTGGCACAATAAACTTTAACTCACCTATTATTATCAGTAACTCTCATGTTGGTTTTAACTCATAACAACACTATATGGGGACAAGTATAGTTTTTAAGTAGCAATTTTCTGAACGTAGATCCCAAGTTCATCCTCTCAAGGTGTATCTGGGTGGACTTAAACCGTCAACTTTTCATGGCAGCCAAGTTGGTTAATGTTCACACTTCTCAGGTACAAAAGAAGCATTACATGTCCAAACAACAACAAAAAAAGAAATTAAGAGAGTAAATATTTTGACACAAAGGTATTTTTAAAACCAAAAAGTAAGCAAAGGACTCCACAGAGAAGAGATATGAACTTTAGCAGAGCAATTCCTGTTACAATGAACCAATTTATCAGGACAGGGCTCGAGGTAAAAGAATGTGCGTTTGACTGGGAGTTGCTATATTTCTTAGGGTTCTGTGCTTGGCAAACAAAAGAATTCTGGTAGCAGAAGAGAAAATGAATTCACATCAATGATCTGTATAAGTATCTGCAAAAAGCTTTACAATCCATCTGACCAGAAGAATAATTTGTTCCCAAATCATAGAGAAAGACAGGTATATAGTTGGAGGTAGATGTACTACACGTTTAAGAGTAGAAGAGACATGAGACCAATAATGAAATAAGCTATATCAGTGACCATCCCTTATCATTTCACCTGTACAATTTCACACTGTCACTTGGACTATTTCTCTGTAACAGTTCTTCTCAACCTTCCTAATGCTATGACCCTTTAATACAGTTTCTCATGTTGTAGTGACCCCCCCAACCATAAAAATATTTTTTATATTTTCTTTTAAAAAATAATTTTATTGGAGGTTTGTACAATTCTTATCACAATCCATACATATATCCATTGTGTCAAGCATATATATCCATTGTGTCAAGCATATATGTATATTTGTCGCCATCATCATTCTCAAAACATTTGCAATGCACTTGAGCCCTTAATATCAGCTGCTCATTTTCCCCCTCCCTTCCTAGTCCCCCCTCCATCATGAACCTTTCATCATTCATAAATTATTAATATTTTGTCATATGTTACACTGTCAGATGTCTCCCCTCACCCTCTTCTCTGCTGTCCATCCCCCAAGGAGAAGGCTATATGCAGATTCTTGTAATAGGTTCCCCCTTTCTAACCCACATTCCCCCCACACTCCAGGCATCACTATTCTCACCACTGGAACTGAAGGAAGCATCTGTCCTGGATTTCCTGTGTTTCCAGTTCCTATCTGTACCAATTGTACCAATGAACACCCTCTGGTCTAGCCAGATTTGTAAGGTAAAATTTGGATCATGATAGTGGGACGGGGGGGGGGGGCGGGGGGGAGGAAGAATTTAAGAACTAGAAGAAAGATATGTTTCATTGTTGCTAGCCATCACCCTGACTGGCTCATCTCCTCCCCACAACCATTCAGTGAGGGGTGTTCAACTGCCTACTGATGGGCTTTGAGACTCCACTCTGCACTCACCCACATTTACAATGATATGATTTTTTGTTCTTTGATGCTTGACACCTGAACCAATTGACAGCTCGTGATCACATAGGCTGGTGTGCTTCTTCCATGTGTGCTTTGTTGCATCTGAGCTAGATGATCAGTTGTTTATCTTCAAGCCTTTAAGACCCCAGACACTGTATCTTTTGATAGCTGGGCACCATCAGCTTTCTTCACCACATTTTTTTATGCCCACATTTCTTAGGCAATCGTGTTGGGAAGGTGTGCATCCTGGAAAGCTTATTTAATAGAATAATGTGTTCTTGCATTGAGTAAGTATTTTAGAGGAGGCCCAATGTCCATCTACTTCTTTAATACAAAACCTATAAATATATGCACGTAGATCTGTTCCCCCCCACTCTTATATAAATATATTTACATATGTACATTCCAGCATTTAGACCTCTATAAATACCCTTAATCACCTAGTTCTTTCCTCTATTTCCTTTTACTTTCCTCTTGTCCCACTAATATGCTCAGCCTTCATTTGGGCTTCAGTGATTTCTCTTGGTTACATTACCCTTGCTGAATCCCTACCAGGCCTCTCACATCCTCCTTGCCACTGATTTTGGATCATTTGTTGCACCCCTCTCCCTGAGTTGGTCAGCAGCACCTCCTTACTCCTGCCTCCCCCTTTTCCATGTCCCCTGCATCTATTGGTCCCGTTTTTTTCACCTCCAGACTATTCATCCAGTCTATTTTATCTAGATAGATCTGTAGAGATAATAATATGCACAAAAAATCAAGCCATAGGTGATGAATGAGAACACAGCAATGACAACCAAAAAACCCCAATTACCCATAGAAGAATAAATTAATTAAAAGAAAAAAAATTAAAAAGAAAGAAAAGCCTGTAAATAGATTGAATTCAGATTTTTTATCTCTAGGCATGTCCTTCAGTCATGTCTGATGGCTCTGGCCTCAGAGTTTGTCCTTTGAACTTCCTCCGGGGCTCCCTGCTCTGGTCCCAAGGTTGCTCTGCTGCACGTCTTTAGTGGTTTGCTTGGTGTCATAGAGTCAGTCTGGGCCAGTCCTTACACTGAATCTCCAGTGTTGTCCCCCTTAGGGCCCTGGGCCAGCAAGGGGTGGTGTGTCTCATAGTGGGATCAGCCATATTGTCCACTCTGTGGCTGTTCAGAGCAGGGATATTGTCCTCCAGGCCTGGTGGGCAAGGGTGTGTTCCATTCTCTCTTCTTCCCCCTTCATTTTCTCCCATTTGCTCTGATCAGACATGTCCCTCTTCCAGAGCTGTATCTTCAGTGCCGTCCTCTCAAGTAAGTTCTTCTGGGGGGAGGGGCAGTTGTCCACATAGCTGGTATGGGAGCTGAGCCCTCAGGCCCCTCCACTGGCTCCCCACTCCTTGCAGGCACACTGTATACACATCCTGGAACACTGGCTTTAAGTCTGGTCCCTCTTTCCCCACCACACATCTTTTTTTGTCTCCCTTGTCCCCCCTATCTGCCCGCTTTTTAGTTGAGTACTATATGTATCCCTGGATTTGGTCTGGCCCCTGCAATGCTACCTAGACCTCAACCCTGGAGTGTTTGTATACAGTAGCTTTTTCCCTGTCCCCCTTTTGCATTTACTTTTCAATTCTGATTTTTTTCATAAAATTATTTTCATTGCTACTTCATAACTGTAATTTTGCTAGTTATGAATTGTTATGTTAATATATGATTTACAGGATGTATTTTCATTGTTACAAATTGAACATAATTAAAGCATAGTGATTAATCACAAATACAATATCTAATTATATATTGTGAATTATTTATATCTAATTACAAATAAATGAAATTTTGTCATGAAGTATGGTGTAGCATGGGTAACAGACTTAATATAGCAACAGTAAACTGCTTTGCTACATTTTGCAACAGTCTGTGCAAAAAGGCAGCATCAGTGTGAAGGTTCAGATAGCTTCTTTCTCACCAGATCAGAAATTCTCAGGGAAGTCTTTGCAAGAGCATAACGAAGGTCATCTTCCACAGCACGTCTCCTTCTGTGTTTACACTTGAAAACCAACAAGTTGGAAAGCCCCTGTTTCACAAAGATATGTTGTTAAATCGAAGAAGAAGGTGCAACAGGTTCAGACAGAACAGGATATGACTGCAAACGCTCAATCCAGAATTTTGTAACTGGCACTGTAGAGAAATCAGTTCTCGCTGCATCGCCATGAATAAGTTCAATGAACAACTTTTGTGCTGTCTCAGGAACATCTTTAATTTTGACTGTGAATCAGGTAGATTTGGAAAGTATGATGAAATTTTGTCATCAGGGTGGGTTGGAAAGGGGGAATCGATTACAAAGTTCTACATGTGACCTCCTCCCTGGGGGACAGACAACAGAAAAGTGGGTAAAGGGAGATGTCGGATAGGGCAAGATAAGACAAAATAATAATTTATAAATTATCAAGACTTCATGAGGGAGGGGGAGTGGGGAAGGAGGGGGAAAAAAGAGGACCTGATGCCAGGGGCTTAGGTGGAGAGCAAATGTTTTGAGAATGATGAGGGCAATGAATGTACAAATGTGCTTTACACAATTCATGTATGTATGGCTTGTGATAAGAGCTATATGAGCCCCTAATAAAATGATTTTTTAAAAAGAAAGTTCGTCTTCAAGCATGTGCAAGTGTTCTTTCACAGAAATTTTCATCGTAATCCTTTTGTCTGGTTCAAAGTCATGTTCCTCAAAGAAAGCAGCTAAGGTAGGCAACATGTAAATTTTATTTTCATCCAATTTTTTTTTTTTTTGCTAAAGCTTAAGTTTCATGTGGAATGATCGATTCTTTCCAGACAAATTGAGGTATGTTGCATTTGGTCCTTACAGTGATAAATTTAACTCATTCAAGATGGCAAAGATGGTAACCAAGTGAGTTAGTTTCTGCAGTTTACTTTATCGCTGAAAAGTGCTTAAAACTGTGGGCTTGCCTTCTGATTAAAAAATGTTTGGAGTTATTCACACAACTCAAAAACAGGTTTTAAAACTTTTCCTCTTGGCCACCATCTCACTTCAATATGAAATAGCAGAACATTATTAGGCGCATCCCACTCGTTGCACAGTTGTGAAAACAGTCGATTGTTCAAAGTGCTCGCCTTTACAAAATTGACAGAACTTAAGACGCTTTCATTACTTATTGTAACTCGGTGGCAGCGTCTTCATTGCCTATGAATCATAGAGTGAATTACGATGACTGTTGGTGACTCGTTCAGGACCGAACATTGGAATCCAGATGGACATGCTGGCATAGCTGGGGCACCATCTGTGCAAACACCACAAATCATTTCCCAGGAGATCTTTAGTTCTTTCAAAATGAACCAATTGTGCCAAATACATCATGTGCAGTAGTTGTCACTTCAAAAAGTTTGCAAAAAAGAAACTCATCTTTAAAGTCACCATCATTAATATACCTCACATAAACAAGTAACTGTGAACAGTTTGCAACGTCTATAGATTCATTAAGCTGGATGCTAAATATTGGAAGTGGAGCAGATTTACATAATTTTCTGAATAACATGATCAAGAATACCGACAGACATGTCATCTATTCTTCTGTAGACAGTGTCATTAGATAAGGAAATTGCACTTAATTTCATAACAAATTCATCTTCGATCATAACTGGAACAATGGATTTGGCTGCTGGCAACAGTAAATCTTCAGCAGTGGTGTGAGGTTTCATAGCTCTGGCAATTCTGGGTGCCACCAAATATGGAGCTAAGATGGCTGCTACGTTTTGTTTGTGGTGCTTGCCACCAGTGTCAAGTCTGGCTTTCTGGCGCCCATCAGCTTTGCTTCTAAAATAGTTGGTATACTATTGTTGGTATATAGCAAGGCTCAGATGCTTGCTATCAAAATGGCCCTTTAGTTTGTTCAGCTTCATAGATTCAGCTGATAGAACTTCACAACAAATAAAACATTGTAGTTTCTCAATTCCTGCTGCAATTACTGAGGTAAAATCAGACTGTAAAAAAATCCTCACTTTATTTTCTTTTCTTAATGTTCTTCTCTACACAATCTATCGTCATGAAATGGTTTAATAATGAAAATAATATATAACAATTACTGAAAAAATACAAAAGATGATACATGGCATAGTTCAGTCAATACAGTTCATTAAAGTTTCCTATGATTTACCATTTTGTTGTGGGGTTTTTTTTCATACCTGTTACTATCACAGGGGGTAATATTCACATCAACCACAGCTGAATATAAAAAGACAGATTGGCACCCAGATTAAATCACCACGGTACAGATTTTTTTCCATAGTTGATGATTTTTCAGTATATGATTCTATATTTACCAAGTAATTACAATTCACAATGAGTCATTTTACCTCCATTACTGCTGCTTTCAACACAGTAACGTCTTTTAACAGAGTAGCTGCTTTCTACACATGTGTAACTGGTCTGCATAAGTACATTATGGCTTCAACTCTGTCACACCCACCTGTATTTGTACAGGGTGTATGTGACAGAGTTGGTGCAATGATGTAATCATGCTGGGTACTCTTATGTGGGTGTATCTACATGTGGTTGGACTCACCTGGAGACAGATAGAGGAGCAGTGTCTTGGTTCCTAAGGCCTTTGGAAATATGTGTTTTCCGATGGCCTTCAGTGACCCCTGTGAAAGGTTGTTCAATCTCCAAAGGGGTCACAACTCACAGGCTGAGAACAGCTACTCTATATAATTGCAAAATCCTTAATGGCTGTATTGATTTTACTAAGCACAAGGGACAGAATCAACCTCATATACATAATTCTTGTTCCATTTGCACAACTGCCTCTTGATCCATATACAAAGTCCGCATGAGCACTTTTAATATTTTCCATAGTTTGTCATTATCCACACAGTCAAATGCCTTGGCATAGTCAATAAAAGTCAAGTAAAAACCTTTCTGGTCTTCTCTGCTTTGAGCCCAGCTCCATCGGCCATTAGCAGTGACATATCCATTGCTCCACATCATCTTCAGGACACAGGCTGAACCACTGGTGTCTGCAAGAGCTGTTGGATTATCTTCAGAAAAATTTTACTGGCAGGTAATATCAATGGAATTGTTCTAAAATGTGAGTATTGTGTTGTGTTACCTTTCTTTGAAATGAGTACAGATATGGATCTCTGCTAGTCAGTTGGCCAAGGAGCTATCTTCCAAATTTCCTGGCACAGAAGAGTGAGTGCTTCCAGTAATTCTGAGTGCTTCCAGTGTTGTACTTCAGTGCCATTAAGTCTTTCCAACCCATAAGCCACCTTATGCATTACAGAAAAAAAAACAAAAACCCAACACTGTCTTGACCTGCAATAGCCGCACATGGTTTCTGTGCTTGGTCCATTGTTACAGCCAGCATGCCAAACCTTGACAGCCCTCCTCCTTATCACGGTCCCTCTATGCGAACAAGCATGAGCTCTCCACAAACCGGTTTCTCCTGAGAACACATCCAGAATATAGAAGATTAAGTCTTTCAGTTTCACATATGTTAAGGAAGACGGAAGCAGAATGGATGCATTTAAATTGTGCTGGCAAAGAATATGGCAAGTACCGTGGGCTGCTGAAAGGGCATGCCAATCTGAATTGAAAGGAGAACAACCGGAATGATCATTTAGAGGCCAAAATGGCAAAAATTCCTATTTTACATACTTTGGACATCTTTTCAGGAGAAACCAATCCCTGGAAAAGCACATCATGCTTGATAAATTATAAGGGCCGCGAAAAAGAGGAAGGCCCTTGAGATAGTTTATTGTGCCAGCCTGGCCGATAAACCCAAGTGGGATTAATTGAAGGGCGGAGAGATAAATGGCTCAGTGAGGCTCGCTTTTCTTGTCTCTTGCTCTTTGATCATCTGACCAGTGTGGGCTGCCTAGTTTGTTCTGTGCCTCAATTTACAGGGTACACTACCTGTGGGACGCCTAGCCTGTGGACTGTGTCGCTATAATTTGAGCTCCCTTTAAGACCTGCCTCGCCACACAAACGGAATTCACATCTCTTGAGCTTGGAACTAACTGTTGGTGACCTGACTTGCTGTTTGCTGCCTGTGCCTGGATAGCCTGAATCTCTCTACAGAGGACTACCTGGTGATCTTCAAGACTTGAAGGACTGCCAGTGTCTCACAACTCTCTCATGGGAGTGAGCTGCACTGAGCCATTTGTACTGCTTTATAATTTAACTGTTCATTTCTTGTTTTATATATCTATCTTTATAAATATATATGTATATATATATATAATTATTAGTAATCTGGTTTTCTCTCTAGAGAACCCTGTCTGACACAGCCCTCAAGAAGGTGGAATGACACAGTGGCTGCAACGCAGGGCTCGGGTACAGGAACAATGGTGAGAGCGAGGCAGAACAGGGTAATGTTTCTTTTTGTTGTGCATAGGGTTGCTATGATTCAGAACTGGTGCTATTGCAGAACAATGAGTTAGGTGTTTTTCCATTTTGATTTTTTAATTCCAAGTGTTTGCAGATTTTATTCTAATATTTGCCATTGTCTTCTCATGGTCTTTGAGAATTTCTAGTCAGCTCTTTTGTTTAATCATCTCTTCCATTCCCCTTGGCTACTCTACAATAAAAAGCAAATAGCCTCTTCTGACACGCTCTTTGATCTTTGTTTCTTTATTGTCTTATTAATGACCTTTGCTCTTTTCATGATTTATGTTCTTAATATTCCCCCCCAGAACTCATCGTGTTTTCTGTTATTTGTGCTTAATTCATAAAAATTGTTCTTGAGATGCTTTCAAAATTCACCTGCGATAGACTCAGGGCCATATTTTCTCCTGTAGACCTGTTTTGATTTTCTTCTACTTCAGCCTCATTATTTATTGACAGTCTGTTCCACTTTTATCTCCGTGCCTGGTTTGAGTTACTCATAGTAATCTTCTCCACAGTCTCTTCCCACAGATATATTCAATTTGAATTCTGTGTATTCCTTCTGGAGAAATCCATGTAGTCCCCATTTGTGTGGTTGAAAAGGGTCTCTGCTTTGAACCAGTCATTGGTCTTGTAAAATTCTATCATGGAATTTCCAACTTCATTTCTATCACCAAGCCCATATTTTACAGCTGCTATTCCTGTAGGTTTTATATTTGTCCTTCCAATCATTGATAATTATCAATGCATCTTTTCTATTTCTATCCGTTTATTTCTTTTTTTAATCATTATATGGGGGGCTCATCACATTTATTGGGGGCTTATCACAATCCGTACATCCATCCATTGTGTCAAGTCCTTTATACATATGTTGGCATTTGCATTCTCAAAACATTTGCTTTCTACTTTAGCCCTTGGCATCAGGTCCTCATTTTCCCCCTCCCTCCCTCTCCCCCTCCCTCATGAAACCTTGAAAATTTATAAAGTATCCTTTTGTCATATCTTGCCCTGTCCGACGTCTCCCTTCACCCACTTTTCTGTTGTCCGTCCCCCAGGGAGGAGGTTATATGTAGATCCTTGCAATTGGTTCCCCATTTCTACCCCACCTTCCCTCCACCCTCCTGGTATTGCCACTCTCATCACTGGTCCTGAAGGAATCATCTGTCCTGGATTCCCAGTGTTTCCACTTCCTATCTGTACTAGTGTGCAGACTTTGGTCTAGCCAAATTTGTAAGGTAGAATTGGGATCATGCGAGTTGGAGGAAGAAAGCATTGAAGAACGAGAGAAAAGTTGTGTGTGTTGTCAGTGCTACACTGTACACTGGCTCTTCTCCTCCTTGCAACCCTTCTGTAAGGGGATGTCCACTTGCCTACAGATTGGCTTTGGATCCCCAATCTGCACTCCCCCTCATTCACAATGATATTATATTTTATTCCTTGATGCCTGATACCTGATCCTTTCGACACCTTGTGATCACACAAGCTGGTGTGCTTCTTCATGTGGGCTTTGTTGCTTCTGAGCTATATGACCGCTTGTTTACCTTCAAGCCTTTAAGACCCCAAATGTTGTATCTTTTGATAGGAAGAGAAAAACTGATTCTCAATAATTGCTAGCATCACTATAATTCTAGTGTGCAGATTTTATACAAAAAGAGAAAATAATTTTAAGCCATACAAAATTGGATCAAGACATCATTTATTTCTACAGTTCAAATTTTCTGAAAGTTTCTAAAGCGTCCTACTTATTACCATTAAACAAAGACCATCCTTATACTTCTGGTAATCTAACCAAAAATACATTATTATTTTATGCTTAATATAAAAGACTGTAAACTTGGATTCGTTGGTTTTGCAGTTATAGATATCTTGAAAAAATAATTCATGAGAAAAAGGTGTGAATTATTTTTTATATTTACCTTTGGACTATTTTAGAATTGTCAAGGGACTCAAAAGGCACATGTATAGTTTTTAATCTTCATTTCAGTTTTCAGGAAGTAATGCATAAATATATGACATTTAACTAATACTAAAAACCAGGAAGTCATAAATGCTATATGTGGACGGTGTTCAATACTTCTATAAGCCACGCACACAGGGAGAGATGACAGAACTGAGGGTTCGCACACCAGCAGCAGAAATGAACTAGTATGTTTATATTTAAGAAAAAAACATGGATTATTTATTGTTGTTAGTCTATAGACTACAGAAGTCAAGTGCATTTTGGTCTAAAGTTCTGGTTGAACAAAATGCAAAATGTCAGGAGATAGTTTCCGAAGATAGCAGGGTCTATTTAAATAATTATTATGATGGTATCAAGACTTTGAAAAAAGGGAGACAGGCAAATAAGAAAACTTATTACCAGGTGGGAAGGACTCAACTGCTGGCTTCAGTGTAATGGCTTTATCATTTGAATTTGAGAAGTCATGGAATAATTTTGTTTGGGGAGACACTTTTGTCTTTTGGTTTGTCTTTTATGCTCTAATATGATTTGTCTTTTCTTTAATATTCTAAGACATGTATAACAAGTTACTTCCATCTTTAATCTATCTTCTATTAAAAAATAAAAAAGGTCTTACCAATGAAATTTCTACAGACGAGTAGAATAATGTTATAGCAATTATCTCTAGAGAGTATTTTCAGTGTTTTCAATGACAACCTTTGAATCCATAAAAGCCCCACAAAAGTGCCGAACTTACAAACCCAGGACTTAAAACAAGGCTGCATAAAAGGGAACGCGTCTGCATGCTGCTGCCTTTGGAGAGGACACTGCATGTAGTGGGACAACAGTGCAAATTCCACAAATATAAGATGCTGTGGAGAAAGAATATGTCGTAGAAGCAATGTAAGAACCAGATTTTCAGGCAATAGTGACACATTTCTCATAAAACCACAGTTTTCCTTAAACATACCTGCTCTATTTCTTGCATTTTCGGTATGATCAACATCTGCTACGGCGCCTGTCTGTGATTTGAAGAAGGTGGGGTAGGAGATTTAACTCTCCAAAATATGGAGGCTATGCTGCTGGGAGTGGCTCCCAGCAGTGAGTCAATAAATAAACTTATTAGAATAATTGAACAAGAAAATGATGTGTCCTGATTCGGCACAATGGTAATAGCCAAGGGAGAGCTTGTACAAGTATCACCTTGATAAATCTGGAAAAACAGGTTAAATTTTGCATAAATTAAATGATGAATATTGGAATATATACAATAGTAGTCATCACAGTAAGCTTTGAAAATGAGGCTAATAGTCATCATTAACTAGGGATGCATTAATAGAATACAATTCATTAAAATTAATAAGATATATATGTCTATCTTGGGTTATGTTTAGAAGATTCTTTTTCTCCTATATGGTACATAATTCAAGAGAAATAAGAAATTTGACAGAATCAAAAAAAGAATCTAATGTCAAGATTGTCAAGCCCGCCAGGTGCTCCAGTGGTGCAATCGCTTAGCGCGCAGTACTTATAAGATTGTCAAGCCCTTCAGTTATGAGTTAGTGTTATTAATTAAAAGGCGATGTGGAAATGTTTATCTATCCATTTCAATTAATTAAAAATTTTCTATCAAAAATAATATTTAAGAAAACACAAGGGTGGATCCCATCCTTCAAAATGATTAGACATCTCTATTCTTTCAGACACATTCACACACATTTCAATAAGCATATTAAATTTAGGCTTAGAATGACTTCAAATATGCACCTTGATACTGTGACTTTCTTTCAAATTCAACGTGGACTATTAGCATAGAGCTACTAGCTAACTTTAATATAAACATTTATGCTTAGTTAACTTCTCATAGAATTACTACGCATCAAGACACAAATATTAATTAACTAGTAGCTCTGCCTTTAAAGTTACAATTGAATAACTGAATTATCACAAATTTGCAGATTTTATTTTTTTTCGCACTCATAAGAATGGGTTTTATTAGGGATATTAGCAGGTTACAATTCACGATTAGAAGTTTTTGAGGCATAATTCTTTGGTCAGGACAGCCATGATCACAGGCAGGCCTTTCTCGGACTCTTGGGCCTTTAGCCACAGGGAAGTCCCTTGGCCTCTGCCCTGGTTGGGCAATGTTATGAAACTGTTTTAGGGCTGCCAATAAATGAATGCCCAAAGGACACTTTTCTCTGCAATGAACCTCAGCCTGAAAGTGATCAGCTCTAGCTTTGGGTCCAGCAAAACTAGCACCCCTAATTAAGTTCCTTGAGACACTCAACTTCACAAGCAACCCTCTAGCAGCTAGAGTCTAGCCCAAAGGTTTGCAGCTTCACTCATTTCATGGGTCAAGAAATCCAATGCTCTGGTTCATGCTCTGACTCTTGGCTCTGTGTTAGTCTGGGTAAATTAGAGAAACAAATCCACTAAAACTAAGATGTATAAGAGAGAGTTTTATGTAAAGGGTAGTGTACATTCAGAAAGCATCCCAGCCCACTGCTGTCCAAGCACATAAGTCCAACATTAATTCGTATGTTCGACACCAATAAACAAAGTTCTCCTCCATCTCAGGAAACATACACAATGATGCGGACCGAAAGAAGAAAGCCAAATCATTGAATGTATAAGCTTCTCAGCGCGGGCAGGGGTCTCCACACGGCTGCTCCAGCACCCAGGGCTGCATCGGGGTAGGTCCATGTGAATTCTCCTCAGGGATGTCTTGCAGGAAGTGAGCTTTGCCAGCTGAAGCAGGGAACTGACTAATGAAGCTGCACCCTGGTCCAGCCATCAGAAAGCAAGAGCCCCGAGAAATAGAAAGGCAGGATCACCAAGCCATTTATCCCTCCTCCCTTCAATTAACCCCACATGTGTTTATTGGCCAAGTTGGCACAATAAACCTTCACTATCTCAGCTCTGCTATTGCTGCTCTTTTGCCATTCCTCTGGTGCCCAGCTTTCTGTGTCTAGATTGAGGAGGTTCAATGTGCAGAGAGGAATCTCATAGTCCATAGGATGCACTCCATTCCTGGGTCTTCGTTCTTGATGTAGTGAAATATCCACTTTCAGCTTCTGAGATGCTTACTTTATATTCAGCAGAAGGTCAAAATTGACCAATCACCTCATTGGAGTCCCAAGGACATATAATTACTCACAATTGAATCAGGGAATTATCCTATGAGTATATTCCTCATCTTCTCTTACCCAGACCCATCAGGAAAAGAGGAAATGCATGTTTCCAGCCAGTCATCTGATGGGAGATCCAAAGACTGGGCTAGAAGTGCCACATCTGGTAATTCATTGCTCCACACTTTGTTACCTCTAAGGTTATTTTCAAGTCCTTAAATAGATAAAGAAGTTTCTCTTTTTTCTTAATAATTTTATTGGGGGCTCACACAACTCTTATCACAATCCATACATCCAACCATTGTGTCAAGCACATTTGTTGTCATCATCTTTCTCAAAACATTTGCTTTCTACTTGAGGCCTTGGCATCAACTCCTCCTTTTATCCCCGCTTGCTCCCTGGCCCCACCCCTCACAATCCCTTGATAATTTATAAACTATTATTATTTTGTCATGTCTTACACTGTCCAATGTCTCCCTTAAGCCACTTTTCTGGTGTCCGTCCCCCAGGAAGGGGGTTACAGGAAGATCCTTGTGATCGGTTTCCCCTTCTACTCCACCTTCCCCTTACTTTCCTGCCATCACCACTCTCCTTATTGGTCCTGAGGGTTTTACCTGTCCTGGATTCCCTGTGTTTCCAATTCCTATCTGTACCAGTGTACATCCTCGGGCCTAGCCGGATTGTAAGGTAGAATTGGGATCATAATAGGGGGAAGGAGGAGGAAGCATTAAAGAACTAGAGGAAAGTTGTATGTTTCATCAGTGCTATACGGCACCCTGACTGACTCGTCTCCTCCCTGCAACCCTTCTGTAAGGGGATGTCCATTTACCTACAGATGGGCTTTGCGTCTTCACTCTGGAGTCTCCCTCATTCACGATTATCTGGTTTCTTGTCTTTGTTTTTATAAAGAGGTCTTTTGTAGTATATTTACCCAGTGCAATGAGTCATCTGATCTTGACTGCTGCCTCCAAGAGCATTGATAGTGGATCCAAGCAACACGAAATCCTTGCCGACTTCATACGTTTCTCCAGTTTTCATGATGATACCTATTGGTCCAGTGGTAAGGTGTCTTGTTTTCTTTACATTGAGTTGGAATCCATATTAACAACTTCCCCGCTGCTTTCAGCAAGCAAGGTTGTGTCATCTACATCTAAACTACTTCCATCTTCCATGGAGTCGATTCTGACTCAGGGTGACTATAGGACAGATTAAAACTGTTCCTCTTGGTTTTCAAGTCTGTAACTTTTTACAAGAGTAGAAAGTTTCATCTTTCTCTCTCAGTGTATCTGGTGATTACAAATTGCTGAACTTTTGGTTAGTGGACCAGCACATAACCCACAAAAGCCCCGGGCTCCCACCTGTTTGTCTCACGTCGGTAATTCTTCAATCCTAATGCTGTATTTTTTCATTTCATAGTCCAAATTCTCAGATTGCCTGCTTGGCACATGGATCAATAAGTGTGGTGAGAAGCTTCAATTCTGATGCATTGAATTGGGTAAATCTGTTGCACGAGCTGTTCCTAAAATATTGAAGAGTAAGGACGTCACTTTGAAGACTGAGGTGCCCTTGACACAACCCAGGATATATCCAATCACCTTATATGCACGTGGAGGTTGGACATGGAATAAAGAAGACTGAAGGAGAATTGGTGCATTTTCCTTACGATGTTAGAAAAGAATGCTAAAAGTCCCACAGACTGCCTATAAAACACACAAATTTGTCTTAAAAGAAGTGCATCCAGCGTGCTCTTACAAATAAGGACGGTGAGACTTCATCTCACATATTTTGAGCATGTTATAGGGAGAGACCAGTCCCTGGAGAAGGACGTCTGGTGTAGTGACATGGGAGGGCAGGGAAACAGGGGAACACCCTCCAGGAAAGGGACTGACACAGTGGTGCCATGTGGGCTCAAACATAGCGCTATTTGAGAGTATGGTGCAGGGCAAGGTAGCGCCAGCTTTTAATTTCAAAACATAAACAGAAATTACATGCTACCTTAAAGAATTTCAAAGCTATATTTTAAAATAAAAACACTGTGAAATGTTCATCTAAAACTCAGGGTGTTATATTTTGTCAGTAGATTTAGATCACACAGAATATAAAGTGCATTTGATGATCTACGGTGATTTCTTAGTTGGGAAAGAACTGAAGTGACTCCTATGGTCAAGTGGCAGACTGTTTATGGGTTATAAAACCGAAGCAATCTTCAAAGCATAGCATAGACAGTCTCATTAAAAAAAGAACTTTCATGAACTTTGTCACATGCAAGAAAAACCTAAAAGACAGAAAACCATATATCAGCAAAATGTAGATACAAAAATCCAAGCCCTATACACACATATTCGCAGGGTAGTAAAAAATCAGCTGGAAAGCTGGAAGCAGTGTGGTACAGTGCAGAAATATGTTATTAACTCCATATAACATCAGCAGTTGAAGCTAAATACTGGAAATTACATCAAGTGACATGTCAATGTGAGGGCTAAATTTGCTTGACCCACGGCAGGTATTTTCAATAGTCTCATATTCTTCAGAAAGCTGTACAATAAATAAAGAAGACCAAATAAAATCAATTCCTTTGCATTATAGTTTTAGTGCACTATATTAGAAATACCATGGACTTCCAGAAGAAGAAATAAATCTTTCTTGGAGAAAATATAAAACTAAAATGCTCATTAGAAGTGAGAAAGACAAGACTTCATGTTATCTAATTTGGACAGGTAATCCAGAGAGATCAGTCCTTGGAGAAGGACACCATTTGGCTTTAAAAAAGCAAACAACTAAGGTCAATGAAAAAGGAGAAGATCTTAAATGATGGCTTGATGTAGTAACTGTAACAATGAACCCTAAGACAGCCATGATGGTGAGGATGGTGCAGCGTTCAGGAATGTTCCGCGTTTTTGTACATCGGGTTACTATGAATAGAAACAGACACAATGGTGCCTAACAACAATGACATGTGTCAAAAACAGAATATTATGTTGACATTTTTAATAAAATATTTTAGGTAATTTATTATTTTATATTTCAATTCTAAATAATTACGGAGCGTGGAAGGAATTATGATGCCTACTCCTAAACCCCTTCCTCCCTCCCCAAGATTCCCAAAAGGAGTTTGCTGAAGTGGAAACTGGTGACCTTGCAATATAAAGATTATCCTGGATTACATATGTAAACCCAACATTATCATGAACGTTTTTATGAATTAAAGAGAAAGGGAGAATCAGAAAAGGAGAAGAAATTCTATGGTATCAGATTGGATTGATCTAACTGCTACCTTTAAATGTGGAGAGAGGGCCAGGAGTCAAGGAATGCATCCAATAGGCTGTGTAACACCTTTAGTTCAAGCATTTTCAAAGCATTTTCTTTCTACTTGAGTCCTTTATATCAATCAGCTCCTCATTTATCCCCTCATATCAGCTCCTCATTTTACCCTCCTTCCCCTGCCCGCTCTCCCTCATGAACCCTTGATAAGTTATAGATTATTATTTTCATATCTCACATCATCCTCTGTAGCCCTTCTGGGAGGTTCGTCCCCCTGGGAGGTGGTTATATGTTGATCTTTTTGAATGATGGCAGTATATGTGCAAATGTGTGTGACACTGTGGATGATTGTATGGATTGTCATAAGAGATGTAAGAGCCCCCAATAAAAGTGTTTAATGAAAAAAATCTTTAGTCCAATGAGACCCATTTTGAAATTTTCACCTCCATAATTGTAACATAATAGTTTCTGTTGTTGTTATTTTAACCTACTTATGTGTGTGGTGATTTTCAAGCAGTAATGGGAAAAAAAGTACAGAGTATTTTAAAACATTGCTTAAAACTAAGTATTTTGAGTAAGAGAATTGCAAATGATTGCACTAGGTAAATTTTAATGTTGTTCTCAGAGCGTTTAAAGTTACAGACTTTGAAAACTTTAGAAGTCAGTGTGTTTGTTTGTTGTTAATGCCTTAGGCATAGAGTGCTTTGATCATCTTGCTCTTAACTGAAACTGTCGAAAATCTCACCTTTTGTATGACTTTCAAGCTCCTTTATGTGTCTTTGTCATCAAATATTTGCCAATTAACACCTCCAATGTTTGTACCTATAACGAGATCATCTGCTTTTTGAGGATACAGGCTAAGTCCTCCCGACCACGACCAATGGGACGTGGTATTAATTGTCTAGGACTGTTGAATAATTCAGAGGTACAGAAATTTCATATCCTGCTGCTGCATGCAGGGTGTTGGCAGGACTGCCCTCTCTGAAAAGGAGCTACGGAAAATTCGTTTTTGGAATCCCACCAGCTTGTGGTATCTCCAGCCACTCCTTGCTTTTGGCAGTGTGAAGCAATCTCCCCCTCATCTTCACCCATGCCTCTCTTCTGTGCTGTCTTCCCTCTTCTTCCATAAGCATGCTAGCCCGTTTGGATTAAGATCCATCCTACTCTGACCTAAGCTGACCTTTTGTTAACTAATAACACATCAGAGATGATATTTTCAAACAAGTTTGTATTCATAAGAGCAAAGAATTAAGGTTTGAATATATACTTGGGGAGGTCAAATTCAATCATATGACATGCCATATTTTCAACAAAATATATACTAGAAATATGCATGTCCCCTACTTGATTATTTTCTTCTAAATTTAAGTGTGTGAAGCAAAACCATAATTTAAAAATACTTATTTGGGGGTGGGGTTAATAGAAAATTACACAGTACACTGCTGAAGATTAATATATTTACAGTAAATTATGATTTGATTGGTGTCTTATGAAAATGACCATGATGCTCAGATATTGATTGGAAACATTAATCAGCATACCGGTTGTTAAAATAGGAAACCAAAAATAGGCATAACTGTTCTAGATTAATTAAACTCTGTTTTTCTTTTCTATTAACTGACTGTCCATTTAGGTTTCAGAGCATCTTTGCTCCATAAAACCTTCTGCCTTGAGGAAATTCTCTACATCTGTGCTGTCCAGCTTCTAGCTTCTAGCCACATGTGGCGCTGGGGTACTTTAAATAAGGCTAACATATGTGAGGAACTGAATTATTAACTTTATGTTATTTGTATTAATTTAAATGTATATTTCAATAATCACGTGATTAGTGGATCTTTATTAAGAAGTTCAGTGGGAGCCTTGGTGGTGTAGTTGTTACCTGGGGGCTGTGATCGGCATGGTCAACAGTTTGGAACCGCCAGCATTTCCGTGAGAGAAAGACTGGGCTTTCTCCTCTTAGAAACCATTGCACTCTGTGAGGCCCAGAGGGCTGCTTAGAGTAAGCACTGATGCCACGGCACAGTAGTAAGAAGTTCTGCAGTTACGTGAATGTCTATGATTTTTCAAAATGTAATAACAGAATTAGCATAGTGAGGAATTCAACAATATCTGATTACTAAAGTAATAAACAAAAAGATTCTAAAATTTGAAACATTTAATTATTATAGAGATTTTGGTTATCTTTGTTTTATAGTAGATTTTTCTTATGGATACCTACTACAATAATGTCAAAATCAAAGACAAACATTTGAAACTTCAAAGTTGCACAAAAGCTATTTGTGTTTCTTTTATGTATGGTACCTCTGTTATTCTGGATTTTATATTCAGTAAAATAATTAGAAGAAAAAGTTAGATACCACTTTGAATAAATTCTTGACCCTTCTCGCAAGGCACTGCTCTTGTCTTAGACAGTGTCCAACCTCCTTGGTGTCGCAGACGGGTATCAACTAGATTGAATATTTTCTCATTCATTACTGCCCGGAGACTCACCCTACGTGTAACTCATCATTGATTTTAATTAACCTCAAATGACAACCAGAATCCAACGGTCAGAGGCACGATCAGAATGACAGCTGGGGAAGCACAAGGACCGGGCAGTAGAGCCTTAAGAGAAACAGAATGACACAACAGGGCACCTTAAGGAAGAGGGAATTCAGGGCATTTTAAGGAAGTCTGAATTCAAGTTATAAAACAATATTTTGATAACTGAAATCAGAAATGCCTTCCATCATTATATTCCTCACCTAATTTTTTGGTTGCTTCAGGTAATACAGGCAGCTCTGCTGAGTGATCACAGCGTGTTGTTCGATGTCTTAAAAGTTATAACAGAAGTTGGCTGAATTATTTCTGCTCATTGTATGCAGAGACTATGATAATAAGGCAATTAAGTATTCTAATTTTATGTGTGCTTTAACCTTTGAAACATGTACAACTTTTTTTCCTGAAGGCCACACCACAGACTTCAAGCCCTAACTCTATCACTAATTATTATGATTTTATGAACATAAAAAGCCAAGTACTTGCCTCAAGTTCAAAGAGATAGTTGATAACAAAAGCAGAATTTTAATTTGGAAAGCTATTTCCATTTTAAAAAGAAGCTAACTTTTGATGTTTGAATTTTTGAAAGATTATATGAAGAAAATAGACTAATGAAATAGGAAATATGAGATTAAAATCTACATGAGTTAGAAAATTCAGGTTTGGTCCATAAAACATAACTATTAACTTTAAATATGTTTTCTTGGACTAATAATTATTTGCATTTGCTTTCACAGCCAACAATATCTATAGCAAAATACAAACAGAGCATGAATGTATAATAGCTTTAGTTTTTTGCTTTGTGTTGCTGCTTTCCTGATAAAGCAATTATTTTCATTTAGGCTTTTCTATGATTTTAATAAAATATTGCATATATGATTGATTTTATTGAAACATGTTATATGGTACTAGTTATGAGTTGGGCTGTAAACCACAAAGTCTGCAGTTCAAAACAATGAGCCACTCCTTGGGGGAAAGACGTCGCTTTCTGGGGCAATGCTACCTCGTCTTATAGGATCACTATAAATTGTAATCAACTTGGTGTCAGTGAGTTTTTTGAGTTTATAAAATAAAGCTAACATTCTTAGGTTACATTTTCAGAATTATAGTCATGTTTCTCTGATTTACAACTTGTGTAGACTGAATAAGTAACTTATGTGTCTCGGTTTACTTCTCTGTTATAAATTAATGTTGTAACAATGCAGCTGATATTTGAACAACATGAGGATGAACTGAATATGTCCACTGGTGATCTTCTTGTCTAAAGATTACAGCCTAGAATACATCCTGGCCCATGTCTATTCTGAAACACGTGAGGTGTTATAATCCAAATACCCCGAAACTATTAGATGACAGATTCAATTTTATTAATCTGTTTACTTCTTTTTGATTTGATAAACACTCAGATAAACATACGCTCAATATTATTATTAGTACAATGTATTGTTAACTGTAATGGAATTATTTCCAACTCAGTGTACTTCTATGTACAACAGAATGAAACCCTTCTGGTTCCTGTACATCCGGCAGCCCAGTGTTGTAGCGTCTGTATCCGTTCATCACATTGAGGGTCTTTCTCATTCCTGTTGACCTATTTTGCCAAATATGATATACTTTCGGGATCAGTCCCTCCTAATAAGATGTCCAAAATAAGTGGGGAAAAGGTCTCATCATACTCTGTTCAGCAGAGCATTCTGGCTGTGCATTTTCAAGACAAATTTGTTCAGTCTTCTGGGAGTTCAGGTGTATTCAGTAGGTATCACTGATACATATTTCAAAGGCATCACTGCTTAAGTCTTAGTTATTCATTGTATTCTCTACTCATGCAAACAAAAACTTAAATACAAAATCCACCGCCATAGACATTATTATGACCCCTAACAACCCTACTGGACAGAGTAGAACTGCCCCTGTGGGTTTCTGAGACTGAACAGTTTTGAGAGTAGGAAGCCCCATCTTCCTTCTGTAGGGCTACTGGTGGTTCTGAACTTATGGTTTGAAACTCGACATGTAAGCCTTATGCCACGACTGAAAATCCTTTGACTTGGGGCAGACGTACCCTGACATATTTGCTCATTAACACATTAAAGAGGGTTTTTTGCAACAGACTTTTCAAATTATTTCTTGACTTATGTTTCCATGAGTATTGATTGTGGATCTAAATAAAATGAAGTCCTTTATACTTTTAATCTATTATCCAACTCTCATGATTCTTATTATTGGTCCAGGCAAGAGTAATTTTGTTTTCTTTATGTTGAGGTGTAATGTATGCTGAAAGCTCTATTCTTTGAAGTTATTTAATAAGTGTTTCAAGTTCTCTTCGCTTCCTACATTAGAGAAACATCAGAGTTCCAATCTATTTTATCCTAATTATTAATGAAATTACCTTTTAAAGTGAATTAGGGATATGTTTTCAAATGGCTTTTTAAGCATCCAACCTCCCTCTGAAATAAATGTAAAGGCATATAGAAAATGTCAATGTCCTACACACCTAACATGAATTATATAATATAACTCACTTTAATTTTCTTCATTATCTGTAGTCCCAATAGCCACTTTTTTTGTCCAATTAGATATTGAATTTCAGAAAAGTTATGTGACTTATCCCCTTACTGAAGGGTTTCAGGGAGGAGACGAGTCAGTCAGAGTGCAATGTAGCAATGATGAAACATATAATTTTCCTCTAGTTCCTGAATGCTTCCTCCAACCCCACTATCATGATCCCAATTCTACCTTGCAAGTCTGGCTAGACCAGAGGATGTACACTGGTACAGATAGGAACTGGAAACACAGGGAATCCAGGGCAGATGATCCCTTCAGGACCAGTGGTGTGAGTGGCAATACTGGGAGGATGGAGGGAGGGTGGGTAGAAAGGGGAAACCGATTACAAGGATCTACATGGGACTTCCTCCCTGTGGGACGGACAACAGAAAAGTGGGTGAAGGGAGATATCGGACAGTGCAAGATATGACAAAATAATACTTTATAAATTATCAAGGGTTCATGAGGGATTGGAGAGTGGGGAGGGAAGGGAAAAATGAGGAGCTGTTTCCAAGGCCTTAAGTGGAGAGCAAATGTTTTGAGAATGATGAGGGCAATGAATGTACAAATGTGCTTTACACAATTGATGGATTTATGAATTGTGATAAGAGTTGTATGAGCCCCTAATAAAATGATTTGAAAAATAATAATACAATAGGATGTATGGTTTTGACTCCAGATCTGAAAATTCCCTTGCCATTTCACGTTGTCATTGCACAGTAGTCATGAGACCTCAAGGGACTATTTTGAAAGATACACTGAGGCTTCTCGTATCATGTAAATTAATATGTATTGTCCATCCCTTCTTGTACAAGGAAAAATTAACTATATAGGTAACATATCAACTGTGGGTATATTGTTCAATGTGAATATTTAATTATTTCAATGATGGATATTTAGTAATGTGCTATTTTTAGCACAAGAGAAGAAAAGGTAGGTCCATAACTCATGTCAGATATAGTTCCTAATACAGACTTCTACTTTGTTTTCAGAATTTAGAAAGGAACTGCAATGCAGAAGACATCATTTACATAACAGTCTCACAATTGCTTAGGAAAGTACCTTTAACAATCACACAAATACAAGCACAGAAACCATACAGATCAGGCTTGTTTTGCATCAATTTAAGTTATACTTTGCAACTGTATAAATTGATCACACAGACTCAGGGAAAAAAAGGAAAGCATACTTACTCTTTTCAGAGCATTGGATTCAGCACTGGAATGCCAGAATTATTGACTGTCTTTATTAAATTGTTTTCCAGTATAGTGTTATCTTTCTTATTTCACTTTATATTATGGCCACATTTTGTACTTCCCTTAAGACTCAGAACCACATTTCAAGATTTTAGAATTTCAGCTTCCTTAACAATATGAAGTTTACTAGACTGGTATTATAAATCACGGCCCTCAATTACCAACAATAGACTGACCAATGAAAAAGTAAACACTAAGCGATGCTCTCTCATAAACAGTAGAAATGCTAGATGTTATCTCAATCTTGGAGAACATGTGTCCAGTCCTCAGGGACATGTAGAGATGAAGCCGATTAAATCAGTACTTGTAAACTTGCAGGTAGTCACTTTCCTGTATGTACAAAAACCCTGAAATAGTAAAGCAGCAAAAACAATTATGTGCAGATGTGATTTTCCTAACGAGAGCATTATTAGTGTACCATCTCCCTACAAATGATTAAGATGAACTGTTATGCATATTATCTAAATTAGAATTTAAAGATCTAATCCCAATTGACCCTCTTAAAAATTTGAATATGTCAAAGACACGGAAAGAAGAAATTTTTCTCCACATCCACCAATTTACTAAGGATTTCTGTGTTCTTTCTCTATATTGTGGGCCAATGTATGACAATGTAGTTGGGAGGAAAACAGTGAATTGAAGAGCAAGATGTGTGCAATGTCCAATAAAATTTTACACACTATGCTTGTTGCTGCAGACAATGGTGATGCTAGTCATCGCTACCATTGTTTGCTCGTATATGGCATCTGAAATCATGCATAGTTCCCCCACAGGGCTTGTTTTTATGCCACCCTACAATCCTTTCATTCAGAAGAAGGAAAATTAACAATCTTCATGATATTTATGCAATTTTTGCATATGTAAATGGTCAAAAAAGACTTTCCTTAGAAGTTTTTTATTTTGTTCATTTTCACTCTAAAACATCACAGAATTCCTATATAACCTAAATTAGCATTCCTGTCTCATGCCAACTGAAATTCAGACATCATAATTGAAACCGAAGGGTCAAATGTTTAACATGCCTTCAGCACCCTACTGAGAAGGTCCAAGCACAGGATGACCTGTGACATCACAGAGGGCTTCACTCTCTAATGAGTACTTTGGAAGGTGTTCAAGAGGACAGGATGGACTATAAGAATGTTTTTTAAACTGATGTGATCATGATGAACAGGACAGAGAACTGGGTGTAAATTCCTAAAGTCGAGCTGAACAATTCAACAGAAGGTTCCTGAGAGAGCAGCAGGAAGGCACTGAAGAAGCACTCCCGCCCCCTTCCCCCAATTCAATCAATACACAAAATGCATGGGAGTAGAACTTGACTCACGATAGCCCTGAATGACTGAGCAGAACTGCTTTATAACACACACACAACTGTAAGTTTTTATGAAAATAGCATGTCTATCTTTCTCTGTTGAAGCATCTGGGAGTCTGCCCTTACGTTAGTGACTGAGAACTATATCTTGGGTTTCCTTTCAAAAAAGCACAGGGCATATCTAATTTATATTAGAAAACGGAAACAGAAGTGTTTATCATCCAATGTAAATTTAAAAATACCTCTCAAGCTCAAATCCATGACAAGATTTAGGGATTATGGCAAACTCCATGTTTTATAGTAATATGATTGAAATCAATGATTTTTAAGCACAAAAATACTTTATTAAACAGCTATTTAAAAAAAATCTTTGGCCAGTACTGAAAAGAAAGAGTTCACGAAACAACATTTTGAAGATATTTTCTCAAGAAATAATTTTGAAGAATTCTGCTATCGCAATTGCTCTTTCTGCTCTATGTTTAGCTTAAGATATCTCATCAAGGAAGGATGCTTGGGAATAATTTCATTAAAACAGAATAATTATTTTTATGACTACATTTGTATTATTTGTGTTGAGATGTAGTAAAGCTATAAATATACATAATCAATAATATATTTTTATTTTAACAATAAATCTGAACTCTTGTCAATATTATGTCCAGAGTGCTAAAAGGTAGTATTACCTGAGTAACCATTTCCCATTAAGTTACATTATAAATTATTTATTAGAAATGAAGGAGATGGATGGCCTCGAACAACAAAAAAATCATATCATTATGTGCTCACCTTCCTGATATAATCACTGAAGACAAATGGGTACATAAGCAAATGTGGTGAAGAAAGCTGATGGTTCCCAGCCATCAAATGATATAGTGTCTGGGGTCTTAAAAGTTTGAAGGTGAACAAGGGTCCCTCTGGCTGAGAAGCAAGAAAACCCACATTGAAGAAGCACACCAGCCTATGCCTATGTGATCATGAGGTGTTGAAGGGATAAGGTAGTAGGCATAAAGAACAAAAAATGCATATCATTGTGAATAAGGGGGAGTGCAGATTGGGGACCCAAAGCCCATCTGTAGGCAACTGGACATGCCCTTATAGAAGGGTTGCAGGGTGGAAATGAGCCAGTCAGGGTGGAGTGTAGCAATGATGAAACATACAATTTTCCTTTAGTTCCTAAATGCTTCCTTCCCCACCACTATCATGATCCCAATTATACCTTACAAATCCAGCTAGACCATAGGATACACTGGTACAGATAGGAACTGGAAACATAGGTAATCCAGGAAAGATGATCCCTTCAGGACCAGTGTTGGGAGTGGCAATACAAGGAGGGTGGAGGGAGGGTGGGGTGGAAAGGGGGAACCAACTACAAGGATCTACTTATAACTTCCTCCCTAGGGTATGGACAACAGAAAAGTCAGTGAGGGGTGATGTGAGACAGTGTAAGATATGAACAAAATAATAATAATTTCTAAATTATCAAGGATTCATGAGATGCTGATACCAAGATGATGGCAACAAATGTACAAATGTGCTTGACACAATGGATAGATGTGCGGATTTTGATAAGAGTTTTATGAGCCCCCAATAAAATGATTTAAAAGAAAGAAAGAAATGAAGGAGATGGGAAGATTTCAAAGACGCCTTCAACAGTAAAACAACAGCAAACCAATGGTGTTCTCAGATCCTGACCTCAGACGCAAGACGTGCCTCCCTCAGGATGGAGTGCCAGAATGTGAAGCTGAGCTGCTAAGTGTGTTTTACAACTTTGGCTACTCACTGCCACCCACATTCTGTTTCCTGTACTTACTTTCTTGACAACAAGAACCGGCATGAAACACATTGACTCGCACCCTGATATGAATTTATTTCATTGGACTCTGTACTCAGGAATTCCGGGTGATGTAAATTTTATCACTTATACTGAACTTATGATAATCTCTCAAAAGAAAATAAATAAGTGATATATTATTGAATCCTAATGGACTATACAACATACTATGCAATAAATATTCTCATTTGATTATGAGCAAAATGGAAACCAATGCACAGTAGTTACTGATCTATATCACAAAAGAAGGTGCATATAATTCCTGCTCTAATCATAGAATAGAATCCTTGAATAGATAGTTTGGCACGATACCTTCTATCTTAGGCATCTTCTATCCATTTTTTCTTAGGATTTTTATTCTTCCAAGATTTGGGATTAAAACCGAAAACCAAACTCACTGCCATCAAGTTGATGGTGACATATAACAACCCGATTGGAGAGGGTAGAGCTTCACCCTGTGAATGTCTGAAACTGCAACTCTTTAAGAGAATAGAAAGCCTAGTTTTGAACTGCTGGCCTTGTAGTGATAAGCCCAATCATAACCATTATGCTACTACAGTCTTTGTATATTTGATCCCATGAGAATACCTGCAATTCGTCTTTGAGAAGAAATCTTATTGAAGTATCCACATTTCTATTAGTGAATGTTTTCAGTACTAGGAAGTGCACAATTGAACATTCAAGTATTGTTAGTAAGTGACCGTGCTCATTGATGCTTTTTGTAAATACCGTATATACTCGAATATAAGCTGACCTGAGTATAAGCCGAGGTACCTAATTATTACCTGGGAAACCAGAAAACCTGATTGACTTGAGTATAAGTGTAGGGTGGAAAATGCAGAAGCTATTGGTGAGTTTCAATAATAAAAATAAATGAAAATAAAATCACTAAAATTTGAGACATCGGTGGGTGATGTATTTAAATATTTATTTTAAATAAAAACATAAATAAAAGGACAACAAGTCATTTAACATTAGTAAACCAGCACAGTAAGTGGAAAATAGGTTCAACAAAAACTATAAGGTTTCAACAAAAACAATAAGGTATCAACAATGATACCTTAAGAGTACTATTCCCTGAGCTCAATCAGCAACCAAGCTAAAATGTAGAGTTAAAATCTTTCAAAACTGGATTCCTCATCATCATCCTTAGCCCAATGCAGAGCTTCAGCTGGTTTGAGGTCATGATAGACGCTGTCCTCACTGAGATCACCATCATCACCATCACTGCTGTCATTTTAATACAAAGCACAATCTTCACTTCATCCATAGCATTATTAGTACTACATTTCTGGAAGGCACGTCGCACCATGTCTTCTGGAATGTCTTCCCATGCATCTCGAACCCACTTTGCCATTAACTCTATGTCAGGCTTCATGAGGTTTCCTCCTTTTGTTAGTCGGGCTTGACCAGATGACATTCATTCATGCCACATCCTTCATACCCGGGCTTTAAAGGGTTTATTCAAAGATACACATCATAAGATGGCTCTGATTGGTTAGATGTGAGTAAACAAACATTCAAAGCCGTGCAGTGTCAGTGGGGTTTTGAATGAACAGCAGAGAAATGGCAATCACCCGCGAGATAACAGGTGCTCATCCCGTTATCTCAGGGGACGGGGGCCCAGGGAGATGTTACACCTCGCTGGGATAACACTGACTGGTGTATAAGCTGAACCCCAGTTTTTCAGCACATTTTTTAATACTGTGACAGCTTTCCGCTTATTTGAATAATTGCATGAGAAATAATCAAAACTAAAAATAATATTGAACCATACTCTTTGAGCATCAAATAAAGCTCAATAATCATTCTCTTCTAGTCCTGATGGCATGGTGGTGAAGTGTTGACCTAAAAGCAAGGCCAGCAGTTTGAAACTACTGAACGCTCCACAGGAAAAAGACTAGGTTTTCTACTCCTGTAAAGAGTTACTCTCTTGAAAACACACAGGGGCAGTTCTACACCATCTGGTAGAGTCACTCAGAGTCAGAATAGACTCTCCAGTCGTGGGTGAGTGCATGACATTTATTTCGTGTACTCTGATTACCCTCTTAAATTGTTTTAAAGTGACTGGCATCAGGAGCAGTGGTTGGGACAGGTTGAATCGACATTTTTGTCATTAAGTCTACATAATTGTTGCATTTCTACAGTGTACTCAGCAGAAACTTTTTGAACTAGGTTGTCAGGTGTGGTCAGAGGAGTCATATTCTTCCTGCAAAAACAAAACAAAACACTTGTCATTGAATTAATGCCGACCCATAACCATCTTCAAGGACAGGATAGAACTATAGATGTGGGTTTCTAGACTAACAGTTTACAGGAGTAGAAAGCCTCATCTTTATCCAATGGACTGCCTGGTGTTTTTGAATTGCCTACCTTGTGACTACCAGTCCAAAGGTTGGTTAACCACTAGACTCCAACAGTGCTCTCAGTCCCTATATTCTCACCTATTAAGTCTCCCTCTTCTGACCTCTTACTGACACTCCCTTTTGACGATAAGTCCCGGATGCATTATGCACCCAGTAACTGTGGGTTGTAGGTCAGAAGTAGAAGAAGGACTTTAGGCAAAATTCTCTCCTTTGCTGTCAGGGTCCAGAGCACCAGTGCAAATCATACCTGCCCTTTTTACTGATAGAGTCCAGCACTCAGATTCACATTGACCCCCCACGGTGGAGTCTTCCTAGGCACGTAGTCTGAGATCCACACTACAATGAAACTATCACTTAATGAGCTGTTCAGCACTAACTAAATATTATCTTCAATTTCTCACCTATTTCACAATAATAAAATCCGGCTAATCTAATATTTAGAGCATGTTACTTATAAAAATCAATTACTTGTAAAAACTAGATTAATTATATACTTTTACCATCGATTTTTATTATTTGTGGTTTTGCTGTTTGTTGTACAAAGTCACTTAAGAAACTCAATCAGTGAATTCTTGAACCATTGCTCCTAGAAGAATTAGACACTCTTTGCTGTGAAACTCTGGTAATTATAGTTTTATTAACAGATCAACATATAACTGTGTTGTATGTGCTTTCTATTTTAAGACTACTTATTTAATGCATTTTTGTTGATTTGTTAGCATTAAACTTTTAACTCAACGTGCTAATAACCATTCTTGAACCAGTCTATAAGTAATTTCTCAGCAAGGCAAATTGCAGTTTTTAAGCACTTGGGAATGTTACACACAATGCTTGAGGATTATTTTAAACAGTAAAATCACCAAGAAATAGAAAGAAATGAGACATGGACTAGACTTCAAAGCAGAAAATTGTTTTGGAGATAAGAGTTAAAACAAGAAGGGACATCAATACTTTGGTTGATTTTATCTGAAAACATACTCATCAGTCAACTCAAATTTTCAACTCTTTTATGCATGTTTGCAAAAGAGCACAAAACATCACAAGTATTATAAATGAACACTAAAATATCACAATTGAAATATATTTGAGTCACAAATATATTTTGATGATTGGAGTAATATGAAATTATGAGACTCATGAATAATGACTAACAGCTATAATTGATAGTAACAATAAACGTACTACATTAAACTAGGAAAAACTCAAGGGAAATTATTGGTTAATGTAAGTGAAAAAGGTCCATACATATGTCAAATTTAGCATTGATTTTGTAAGAATTCTAAATCTGTAGTGTGTGTGTGAAAGTGCAAATACTTGTTCATAATTGTCTTGGATCTGTCTTCCTCATCAGTCAGGTTCAACAACATCCTCTCTTCACTCACGGAAACACAATAGATAAGCAATTCCAGGCCTCAATCCAGCACAAAACATACTCAGAGAAAGAGAGGAGACCTAGAGAAAGAGATAAGTCCTACAATTTCTATCAAAATCCTGAAAAAAATTGTTGTGTGGACACATTACACCAGGACTTATCACAACACGCGCTAATGAAATAAAAGGATCAATAATGCAGTACTATGAAAGTCCGTATGCTAACAAATTCAACAATTTGGAGTACATGGACAAATACCTAGAAAAACACTCTCTCCCTAAATGATTGCATTTGGACATCAAAAAGCTAGAACGGACCCATAGCAAAAGAAGAAATAGATAAGGCCATCACAAAACTCCCAACTAAAAACTCCCTGGTCCAGAAGATGAGGTCTCCTGGACAGACAGACAGACAGGTTTATCAGAGGGAGGAAGTACAGGGATGGGAATACCAACGCAGGAGAAGGGAAATGGAACAAAGAGGTCTGGGAGAACATGATGGCATATCTGTTAGTAGGAAAACAGGAAGGACTGACTTCCACATCTAGGAAAGAATACCTGAAAATTCCTAAGTGGGGATTGCCATCAGGGGCATACAAGGTGAATGGACTGCATTGACGAGGGCTTCTGGGTTCACCCTGCAGACCCAGGGCAGGTGTTGTGGTGCTGTGGGTCAATGAACCCTGGATCTTCAAGGCACACAGCATGCTCCAGAGGCTGCACCAATGAGATCCCACATGGGAACTCCACTGGGTGATTTGAACTCTACCTCAGACACACCTAAAACTTGAGGTATTAAGTTGAAAAATACAAGGTGTCTGAGGAAGCAAAAAATAGCTCTACCAATGTTGGAGAGCTGGTTGTTGGGGGGTTGATAAGGTCTTGCTATATCAATGCCCCATACGTTGTATGAAGATATGTATTATGCTGGCACACCTGTGACACTCATTCTGATGTATTTGGCTGTTGTCTGCTCATATCAGGGTATACCTCAGAGGTGCTGTGGAGTGGGGGATTACCCTCTTGAAGTTGGGAAATAAGTTGTTTCTGTTTTTCAGTAAATGAAACCCAGGGCTGATGAACCTACTGGGATAGCAGGTAGAATAAGGAGGTGGGAAGGGGGTGCAGGGGAGAGGAGGTATAATAAAAGAGAGGTGATATCAAGATACCCAGCAATAAATATGATTTTGGGGAACTGATTATGGAAGCAATGGTACAATTCTACTTGAAGAGATTGGACATTGCAAAGATATGACAATTGGAGTAATTACAAAGTAGAAATAAATTGAAAGACCAAACAAACATAGATCTAAACATAGAATGTTTTTGGGACTCATGCCAAATCCCAACTCCAACTTAAGAAAAATTAGTTCTTACATCATGGGCCTGCTCAATAATCACTTCCAGAAAGGGAACATGGAGGAGATGGGTGCTATAGCAAAATATGGTGAAGGAATTAAATGGTTTGCAGCTATTAGATAACATAGAATCTGTAGTCTTAAAGTGTTGTCTCTGAACAAGCAGCCATCTAAGTGAGACATCAACTTAATCCACATGGAATTAGCACACTAGCATCAGCCACTGAAGGAATGTGAAGTATATAATCCTAAATTGAAGGGAAGGATTAGTATGCGAGCCTAAAATCTGAGAATCTGGTTTGCAGAGCGCTATGGATGGCCATGGGAGCCCACAATTCATTGGTGGGACTATACAGGAAATAAACCTCCGGTTTATTGAGGGACAGGAGGAAAGTGGTCACTAAATGAAGTGCATGGTGAGCTAAGTACAGAAGATCAAAGACAGGGCTGACTTGAGCAGTAAAATCTTCTCAGCATATTCACCCTAGGATGCATGCTGGACCTGAACTGGTTTCCAAAATTTTAAGTATTAGAAGGTTTTATTGTTTTCTTTGTTTGTTTTTTTTGCTTGCATATATTAGGGGGTATCTCAGAAGTGTTATGTCATTCGGGGTCACCTCTTGAAGTTATCGTATATGTTGCTTCATTCTTTGGTGTATGAAAACCAGGACTGATGATCCTATAGAGTCATGAATTGTGCATCCAAGCAAGACAAATTATCGACAACGTCAACCTTTTCTCCATTTATCATAATGTTACTTATTTGTGTACTTGTAAGGATTCGAGGTGGTTTTACACTGAATCATAATCCATCCTGAAGCTGCAACCCTTGACCTTCATCAGCAAAGCTTCCTCACTTTCAACCAGCAAGGTTGTGTCATCTCCATATGGCAGGCTTTTAATATATGCCTTCCTTCAATCTTGATGCCACACTTTTCTTCATATAAGAAAACTTCTTTGACTATTTGCTCAGCATACAGTGTGACCAAGTGTGGTGAAAAGGTCCATCCCTGGTCCACATATTTCTGGATTTTAAGCCATGCAGTATGTACACACAATTTTCTCTTAATACATGCACAAGTTCTTCATGAATATAATCAAGTGTTGTGGAATTACTTTTCTTCTCAAGGTTATTCGTGGCTTATTATGGTCCATACAGTCAAATGTATTTGCATTCTCAAAAAATATGTAAACAGTTTTCTGGTATTCTTTTCTTTGAGCCAAGATCCATCTAACATCAGTAATTATGTCCCTTGTTCCATGTCTTCGTCTTAATCTGGCCTGAACTTCTGACAGTTACTTATCAATGTACAGCTACAATCACTGTGGGATGATCTTCAGTAAAATTCTATTAAAGTGTGATATTAATTATATTTTAATGTAGCTTGAGTACTTTTCTTTGGAATGGTCATGAATAAGGATTTCTGCCAGTCAGCTGGTCCAGTCGCTATCATAAATGTCTTGACACTGAGGGGCGGGTGCTTCCAGTGCTTCATCAACTTGCTAAAATATTTCAAGTGGTCTTCCACCAATTCCATGAGCCTTACATTTGTCTAATGCTTTCTGAGCAGCTTGAATTTCTTCCGTCAGCCCCATCTGTTCTTTGTCATATACTATCTCTTGAAATGTAGATTATCTACTAGTTCATTTTGGTACAGGGACTCTGTATATTCTTTCCATCTTCCATTGGTGCTTCCTGCATCAATCAATGCTTTTCCCATAGAAACTTTCAAGATTGCAATTCAAGGCTTGAATTTTTCCTTGAGTTCGTTCAGTTTAATATATGTTTTCTTCCTTTTTTATTTTCTACCTCTAGGTCATTTGACATCTCATTATATTTTACTTTGACTTCTTGAAATTTTCTATTCAGCTCTGTGACTTCATCCCTTCCTCCATTTGCTTTAGCTACTCTATGATTAATAGCAAGTTTCCTAGTGTCTTCTCACACCCGCTTTGATGCTTCTCAGCTAGATGACCACTTGTTTACCTTCAAACTTTTAAGATCTTAGACACTGTATCTTTTGATAGCCTTTCTTCACCATATTTTCTTATGTACACATTTTTCTTCAGCAATCATGTCAAACCCACATGGAAGAAGCACACCAGCCTGTCTGACCATGAGGTGTAGAAGGTACCAGTTATCAGAGATCAAAGAACTAAACATCATATAAGTGAGTGCCCACCTTCCTGATATGATCACTAAAGACAAATGTGTGCATAAGCAAATGTGGTGAAGAAATCTGATAGTGCCCGGTTATCAAAAGATATAGGATCTGGGGTCTTACAGGCTTAAAGATAAACAAGTGTCCATCTAGTTCAGAAGCAACAAAGCCCATGTGGAAGAAGCACACCCTATGTGACCACGAGCTGTCAAAGGGATCATGTACAAAGCATCAAAGAACAAAGAGAAAGCATCAAAGAACAGAGAGAAATCATATCATTGTAAATGTGGGTGAGTGCAGAGTGGAGACTCAAAGCCCATTGGTAGCAACTTGACAGCCCCTTACTGAAGGATTGTGGGGAGGAGAAGAGCCAGTCAGGGTGCAGGATAGCAATGATGAAACATATAAATTTCCTCTAGTTCATAAATTCTTCCTCCCCCCACTATCACGATCCCAATCTACCTTACAAATTTGACTAGACCAGAGGATGTACATAGGTACAGATAGCAACTACAAACACAGGGAATCCATGACAGATGACTCCTTCAGGACCAGTGGTGAGAGTGGTGATGCCTAGAGAGTGGAGGGAATGTGGGGTAGAAAGGGGGAACCGATTACAAGAATCTATGTATAGCTTCCTCCCTAGGGGATAGACACTAGAGCAGAGGGCGGGGAGATATGTCAGACAGTGTAACATATAACAAAATAATAACAATTTATAACTTATCAAGGGTTTGTGAGGTAGGGGGGAGTGGGGAGGGAGGGGGGAAATGGGCAGCTGATATTAAGGGCTCAAGTAGATTGCAAATGTTTTGAGAATGATGATGGCAACAAATATACATATGTGCTTGACACAATGGATGTATGTGTGGATTGTGATAAGAATTGTACGAGCCCCAATAAAATGATTTGTTTTAAAAACATCACCTTGGCTGGTCCTTCTGGCATTTGACATATCAGTGCTATAGCTTCCAGCACCACAGCAACACACAAGCCCCATAGCAAGACACACTGACAGACAGGTGGTAGGAATTTCTCCTTAGCTAGTGTTAATCCAATGAGTTCTGGTGGGGTAGTAGATTTTTTTTAATACCTTTATTTGGGGCTCTTACATCTCTTATCACAATCCATACGTTCAGCCAGTGTGTCAAGCACATTTGCCTATATTCTGACATGATCATTTTCAAAGCCTTCTCTTCCCACTTGATCCCCTGATGTCAGCTCACCATTTTCCCCCTTCCTCCCCCATCTGCCCTCCCTGACGAATTCTTCATAAGTTATAGATTATTATTTTCATATCTTATATCATCCTTCATCACAACTTACCCACTTTTCCATTATTAGTCTCTTTGGGAGGGGAGTATAGGTTGATTCTTATGATCAATTTTTCCTTTGGTCCCCACACACTCCCCTAATCCTTGGGGTATCTCTACTGTCATTATTGGCCATGAGGGGGTTTATCTATTCTGGATTCCCTGTATTGTGGGCTCTTATTTGTTGTAGAGTGCATGTTCTTCCCTAATCTAATTTTTAAGGTAGAATTGAGGTCATGATAGTGGAGGGAAGGAAGCACAAAATAACTAGAGGAAAGTTGTGTGTTTCATCGATGCTATACTGCACTCTGAGTGGCTCATCTCTTCACTGTGACCCCTTTGTGAAGTCAAATGTCTATTGGCAATCAATTGGCTACAGATGGGCATTGGGGCTCCACTCCATGCCTCCTCCACCCTGTCACATTGGTTATGAGTCTTAGATGCCTGACACCTGATCCCATCAACACCTCATGATCACACAGGCTGGTGTGCTTCTTTGGGCTTTGTTGCTTTCCAGCTAGATGACTGCTTGTTTATCTTCAAGCCTTAAGCCCCCAGATGCTATAAATGTTGATAGCTGGGCACCATCAGCTTTCTCCACCACATTTGCTTATGCACCCTGTTTGTCTTCAGTGATCATGTCAGGAAGGTGAGCATCACAGAATGCCAGATTATCAGAACAAAATGTTCTTATGTTAAGGGAGTACTCTAGTTGAAGCCCAATGTCCATCTGCAACCTTAATTCTTAATATATAGATATGAGTACATAGTGTATTCATATATATTCATATCTAAATACAAGTGTATGTATATATAAATATCCTTTATATAAATGTCCTTTACCTCCTGCTTCTTTACTCTATGTCCTTTTACTTCCCTCTTGTGGGGTAGTAGATTTTCCATTGGGGTGTGTGTTAGTTACAAGAGTGAATCGGTGGAATTTAGTCTGTCAATCAGGTGGTAACTTGGTGACCTCATTTGAAGGTGCTAAGGGGAGAAATAGCTCTCTATAGGTGGGACACACACTCATTCCCTGGGAGACACTGCAGCTGACAAGACATATGGAGCTACACTAGTGTCCTGAGCTGGAGGAGCCACGTAGAAACCCCTACCAGTGCTGAGATGCTTAAAATGCCACTGGATCCACAAGAACATTCCACTCACTGGCCTATGATCTTCTGTATTCAGGACCATTTCATGGCTGTGGGAGTCTTAAGATGAATTTTTGGACT
Organism: Tenrec ecaudatus; assembly: GCF_050624435.1. Classification (NCBI taxonomy): domain Eukaryota; kingdom Metazoa; phylum Chordata; class Mammalia; order Afrosoricida; family Tenrecidae; genus Tenrec; species Tenrec ecaudatus. The sequence continues at coordinate 102,391,408 of NC_134532.1, read as the reverse complement.
AGTATTGATATATGGAGTAAAATCAGACTTATGAACTTGATCTGGACTGGGCTGGGATGTTTTCTAAATATACAATTGCTCTTTTATATAAAACTCTCTCTTACAAACTTATGAGTCTCCCTGGATTTGTTTCTCTAGTCTACCCAGACTAACACAGTGTTCTCCTACAATATCAGCTTTTCTGACCACTGGCCCCTTTCAGAGAAAGAGGTTAAGCTTTCTGCTTCCGTTAAGTTTTACAGCCTCAGACTTTTGGGGAAAGTTCTAATCTGTCCTGCAGGGTCACAAGGAAAGAATTTCCTTGGTAAGTGAGTTTGAATATTTATCCTAAGCAATCATGATGAATAATTAATCACATAAATTTAGGTCATGCTTTTCTGTTCTTTAATTTTCTTAAAGTATTTTGTTCTGATGTATGATTTAGAGGTTACCTAGATGTAATTGACTATGCCAAGAAATTTGCCTATGTGGATCACATTGCAAGACTTCAAATTCTAGAACACTTAACTGTGTTCATATTGAATCCATATAGAGAACAAGAGGGATGCCCAAGCTTGCTCTGTTGTTTGAATTAAGACAAGGACTTGCTGTGTATTTTAAAACTAGGAAAAGTTTAGGAAAGTTATATCCTTCGCCATATTTTTTTTAAATCTGTATGCTAGACAAATAATCTAAAGAGCTGAAACATATAAAGAAGAACAGGGTATCAGGAGCAGAGGAAGACTGGCTTACAACTTTCTATAGGAAGATGAAACATCCTTACTTGCTGAAACAAAAATGTCTTAATGCATTTATCAATAAAATAAAGGATGCCAGTTTTTGCTATGCACTGCAATTCAACCTAAGACAGCAAAAATCTCCACAATTGGACACCAGGATAAACAGAGGAAATATTGAAGTTGTCAAGAATTTTTTCTTAAGTGTTAAAATGCAAAGATGTAACTTTGGACCTTGCCTAAGCATGGTAGTTTAAATCATCTCATATTCTTATAGAATCAGAACAAGAAGAGATCATATTAATTTGAACTATGGTAAGGATGAAGAATATTAAGTATACCATGGACTGCCAGAAAGAAGGATATATATATATATATATATATATATATATATATATATATATATATATATATATATATATATCTTGAAAGAAGTACAGCCAGAATGTCCTCAGAAACAAGAATCATGAGACTTATCTCAAATAGTTTGGCCATGTTTAGAAGGGACCAGTTCCTGCAGAAGGACATTGGCTTCATAAAGCAAAGATCCAATGAAAAAACAGAAATACCCTAAATGCTGTGGTTTGTCATCACCAGCAAGGCTAGGGAAGCGATTTTCTCCTTTTTACACCGGATCCATATGCATCAGAACCAACCGTATACCACCTAGAACAATCACAACAACATTTGTCAAATACCATCCCTTAAACAGATACAGTAATATCATATTTCTAGAATAGATTATATGTATCCTTATTTTAAAATGGTAATTGTTTATTTTCAGAAGTTATTCTGCTGAAACTTACTTTAAAATCGTTGCCAGTGTCTTTAACATCTACATTTACAGATCTATGCATTTAGTTTAGTACAAGCAAATTATAGGCTTATTTATTCTACCGCTGTAGCACTCATTCAAGCGTATCTCAAAAATAATAGTATTGAATAAAACAAGTGTTTTTTATTTATCAGTAATCAGGCATTGTCTTTTTTAATTCATGTTTATTTGTATAGAACCATGCATATGTAATAGTTTATTTCTTGAGCTGATCCCAGGTCTTAAAAGTAACATAATTTTAGATTAAAAATTAGTTTGATTATGGTTACCTGTGGGTTTCCCAGTAAGCAGAGACTCTTTATGTGGAGTTTAGACTTCAGCATATTTACTCGATATAAATATCCTTGGAAGATAGAAAAGGTAGCAGGGTTAGGCAGAGGAAGGATCAAGTTTCAGCACAGAATCAGACAACAGCTTCAGAGGATCATAAATTCTGCAGTATGAAAAATGTAATTAGGTTGTCCCCATTTTAGGGGGAAAAACACGAAATGATTGAGGAATCTTTATATCTAGTGCTAGACCATCTATTGAAAAACCCAACATGAGGGAAATTACTGCAGACAAGGCAATCAGTCAAGGGCTGCCAATTGAAGGCTATCTAATGATTATATTCCCATCGGCTGAAAAGCAAGTCCTTCTTATTTAAAGAGGCCTGAGCATCACATTGTTCTAGGGCTCTCAGCCATCAATTCTTCTTCTTTTAGTGACCTTGGTGTTTAATTTTATTTTTCACAATAGCTAGGCTACTTTGCTGCTGTCCTAACACATGGAGTCAGTTCTGACTCTAGCAACTCTTTGTATGATACGACAAAAACAAAAAAAACTGTCTGATTTTTACCATCTTCACATTTGTAGTATGCTTGAATTCAGTGGCAGCCTTTTCACTGCCGAGACTGATCTCTCCAGTAACTTGCCCAAAGCACCCGAGTCAAAGTCTATCCTCCCTTCTAAGAAGCATTCAGGCTGCGCATATGTCTTCCAAGAAACCTATTTGTGCTCCTGGCACCCCATGGTACTGTCAATATTCTTTGCTCAAATGCATCAATACCATAGTTTAAATGCCTGGATCCTTCTGTTGTCATTCATATTTATTGTCAAACATCGACATGGATAGCCGGTCATTGAAAATATAACAGCTTAAATAAAGTTCGTCTTAGTTCTCCAAGTGGCATCCTTGCTGTTCAACACTTTAGAAAAGTTTCAAGCAATTGATTTTCTAAGTCAATATATGGTTTGGTTTTCTTATTGCTGCTTCCATGAACACTGATTACAGAGCGAAGCAAAACTAAATCCTTGACAACTTTAATCTTTTCTCCATTTATCATGATTTTGTCTGTTGGTCTAGTTGTGGGCATTTTGATTTCTATTCTACTGAGTTGTAATCTATACTGAAGACTGCAGTCCTTGATCTTCATCAGCAAGTGCTTCAAGTTCTCCTAACTTTAAGCAAACAAGGTTGTGTTATATGAATATTACAGATTGTTAAAAAATATAAACCTTTCCCAAATCTGATGTGGCTTCTTCTAAATGTAGTCCAGGTTTTCAAACTCTTTGCTCAGTAAACCTATTTAAATAAGTATGGGGAAAGAACTCAGCCTTCTTTCCCAATTTGGAACCACACGGTGTTCCCTTGGTCTTTTGGAATGATTGCTTCTTGATCTATTTATAAAGGATCCATGTGAGAAATTCTGATATTTCTGCTGTTTTCAATGTTATCCATAGTATATGATGAACCACACAGTGAATGCCTTTTCATAGTAAATAAAATACAAATGAACTTCTATCTGATATTCTCCTCTTTCAGTCAGCCTCTACTTGACATCGGCATTGATATCCCTCATTCCAAGTTCTCTTCTGAATCAGTATTAAATGTATGGAATCCCCTTTACCCATATTACATATCAATTTCAGCTCCCTAATACCTAGCTCACTAATACTAATATCTACTCATTTTATTTTATTTTTGACAACTTTTAAATTTGTGGATTCATATTTTCCATACTGCTTTTGATTTTTAATATTTACAGCTTTTTCTTCTCATTTTTTGTCCTGCTTCATCAGCAAATACAGTGCTTGAAAACTTTGAGGAGACAGCTCTTTTCGGGTAATATTTTGAGTGTCTTCAACCCAACGGACACTCCTTCTGGCACTATATCTCAATATGTTCTCTCTCTCTCATTTATTATGGGCACATAAGCTGACATAGTATGCATATCATACATTCAGTAGTTCGATCATATCAATTAGATTTGTACAATAATTACTACAATCAATTTTAGAACATTTTCTTCTTTCTTGTGCTCATTGTTCTTAGCTCTCCATTTCTCCCAAACCTCCCTTGCCATATTAAAACACAGACACACAATTATCCAGTTACAGTTACTGTAGATTTGCCTACCCTGGATTCCATATACAGGAAAACATACCAAAAATACCTAATATGATAAAAACAATCACAAATTAAAATAGAGAAAAAATTTCCATAAAAACATTAAAAATTAGAACAACTTTAAAATGCATCAAAGGGGAGAGCTAGTGATAAGGTATGAAATTTTATTCTAACTACATCTGCCATAACCCACTTTCCAATGCATTCTGCATGATAGTAAGAGTAGTCACATCACTGGTCAGAAAGGACTAATCAGAGGCTTAATCACCTGTATTCCCCTTTCGCATGTTTGTTTTTAACTAAAACAACTGTTAAATGGGTCAAAAGAGAGATCAAATAACATACTACAGTTTAACTTGACTATATCTACCGTAGTTACCTTGGCAATGCTATCTGATAACCAGGCTATTTACCTTTGACTATGGTCACAATAGATTTACTGGAGGCTTAATCTATGTGTGGACCCCGCAAATGGAGTTTGAGCTTACACCATCATCAGCTTCCTTCTGTGTTCACAATTTAAGCTCTGATATTATTCCTGCCTCATTACATTCTTTACAACCCTTAAGTCACACAGACTGGTGTGCTTCTTCCATGTGGGCTTCGTGGACATCTCACTTAGTGACTGCTTGCTTAAAAACAAGCCGTTGAGGCCCCAGACACTATTCCTTCTCTTAGCTGGGCACCAGCTAGTTTCTTCACCAAACTTTCCTAATAGCAATCGGCACAAATTGGAGCAATTCATTTCAGTTAAATGTAACTCTCAATTCTAGTAAACATTCATAAACTATTTTGAACTATGAGTTAACAATGGATTTTTTAAATTTCCCATATGTGTTCTTTTCTTTCCTGCCATACTGCAGAGGCTAAAATTTGCAGAATAAAATAGGAATTGTGAGTACAAGCATCCATGTATATAAATTTTTCTAATTGTCCCCCATTGAGTATTTCATTTGCTGTAATACTTTTGTGAGTAATTTTATCAGACTATATAAGTTTCCTTTTATTAAGACTGGATGTTGAATTTTATTAAACACCTTTTTTCTGAACGTGTTAGGATATATTTTTTAATACGATGCATGATACTGTTTACATAACTGAATTTATGGCTGGTGTACATCACTTCTAAATCATGCAACATATTTTTATCATACATATAAATAGGTAAGCTACAAAGAAAAATAAGGAAGTTATAACCTTCATTATGAAGAGAGTGATTGCCTTGAATATGACAAAAAGGAGCATGATGAAGTTGGAGAATCTTTTACAAGATTTCATTCTATTTCTTCATTTCAGTGCAGGGTACATGTGCATTTAGTTTACTGTTAAAGCTATATACACATTGTCTGCTTGTATGATTCTTTTCACAGTAGCAACAAGAAAAACAAGCCGCAAAAAAGGCCAAATCATACTAAAAATGAAATACACATTGACATTTATCAGAAATGCAATAACAACAGACTTGACTCTTGATCTAGTGTAAAAGCAGTTGACAGTTTAATTATGTTGGGAAAAGAAGAGAGAAAGCTATCTACCAGGAAAATGTTACCTACGTATATTATTTAAATAACAAATATATAATCCGATTGGCTTCATAAACAGGTAAAAATGTCAAGCATAGTGCGACATTCATTTTTTGAAATTACATGCCAAGTCCATGTATGTGTGTTGGCGCTGCTGTTGTGAGGTGCCACCAGGTCATTTCTGACCCATGAGGACCCTACTGAAAACACTGCCCTGTCCTGCACCATCCTCACCCCTGTTCCCATATGTGAGCCCATTGCTACAGCCACTGTGTCATACATATGTAGTACATATATCCAGTATTTCGTTTCAGCTTGGTAGTTAGTCTGCAAAATGGGAATTATTTATTTGCTTCTGATGTGAACTGAGCATCAGATGGAATTCCAGTAGGCTCTGAAAGGAGTGTCCCAGCTAGAATGTTCTCACTAATGTTCCTTGAAATACAGGATATTTAGTACCTCACGCTTTAGATAGTTTACTGGCTGCAGACGTTATGTTCACCCAAACTTGCAAGTAAACATTTCATAAAAAATGTGTTTACCGATGAGCAGCCACTGCTGTTGGTGATGTTGTTTTAGTTACATTTAAAAAATTATTAATCCACATTACCAAGAAAATCCCACAATTTTTAAAGAATTAAATTGAGATTTTTATCACTCTCATTTCCCTTTTCTATTTCACCAGTTGATTCCTTACAGGTGATCACTTACAGGGTCTGTTCTGATAGTTCTGAGTGCTCAGCCAATGCGGAATCAGTCACACAGTGAGCAACAAGCCACTGAGGACGCGTCTTTGCTATTTCTAGGTGTCCTGGAAGGTCGTGTTGTTTGTTCTCTGGCTTATGGGTCCTATCTAGTTGTTTATTGTAAAATCTGTGAAATCCACTCATTATCAAGTTATCTATTCGAAGGAGGATTGCATAATTGAGAAGATGAATGAAGAATGTTAATATGTGGTTGAAAGTTCATTTGAAGTGAATGTTGACCAGAGCTAGATTAAGCTGACACTGGTAACATGTATATATTGCCCGCTAACCACCTAGAGTCCACTCCATTTCTATGCACAACTTCTCTTTTAATCCAATGATAACTAAATTGCTCAACTTCAAATTTACCTCATACCAGTTCAAGAGTATCATTCACCATATCAAATTAAGTCAACATAGAGAATTGCAAGTTTTAAACAAAGTATCTGAGAAGATGTAAGTCATATTCTAATGCTGACTTGGTGTTTCACTGGCATCATGACACATTCAAATATTTATATTCCAAGATCTATATTAGTTTTTTTACTATTGCTTCATTCAAAGCACATCTACCTTCCTCACTCTTCAAACACAATGAAATCAATACTGTGAAGCTCTCACATTTATGAATAAGAATATTAAAATATGATTAATAAAATTAAAAATATTGCCCTTTACAGGTCTGAAACAAAATTATATATGAAGATATTCAACATAAAGAATTAAGGAAGCAATTACATGAATAAATTAATAGTTAAAATGGTAATATTAGAACCCATCTTCTGCCCTTCCTCTCACAGCCTCCAAAAGATGGTAAGCCTTAATTTCCAAAGTTTTAAAGTGATATTAATTTATCTATCTTAAAATTTGTTTTAAATATTAAATACTTTCCAGAGATAGCCTCATATGAAATATAAATATATGTGAATCTCTCAAATGCAAATGTGAATATGTAAACACATACATCCACACATATGTTTTGCAGATTGAAAGCACTATAATATGATTTTCATTATATATGTTTTTCCATTATCCATGGATAGTTTAAATATTACAGATGGTTTCCAGTATGTACGGAAGATTTTTCTATGAATTATACAATCATATGTGTATGATGGTGTCATTGATAAATAATATGTACTATGGGAACATATGTTCTTAGGGAGCACTATTGCACTGAACAATACTACACAATTATTTAATGCATTTAAAATTCATTGCAATTTTATTTCATTAGTAAACATAAAAATTATTGAGAGAGGTAAAAATTATTGCCTAAAAATAATTTTAAATAGAAGTCTCTGGGAAGAAAAATTACCTGTAAAATAGTAAAATTCGGTTCTTAAGAGATTTAATAATATCTTATAATTAATTATTTGAATTTGTATTTATTTCAATAAACCACAAAGCCTACAGAATTCATAAATAGACTTTGGGAAATCCCTGTATGACCAATATTGGTTACTCTACTTCCTGTATATTCATAACTCACAGATAGCCTCACAGAAGTTTGTTTCAAAAAGTTCATGACAATATAGAATTAAGAGACAATGGGATTTTTCCACAAACTCTGTGAAGTCCCCTCATGTGTCAGACATTTTTTGGTGTTGTTGAAAGAAATTGATGTAAACTTGGTTCCAAAGAGAAAATGAACTTAATTATTGCTTCCTTTGGAAAGTCATACTATCTTATTTGTAAATATCAATTTATTGTATTTACATATTTATCTTCTGCCACCACTATCAGATTAAGGACACGGACCACATGACTTTTCTTTACCAGGACATTGCTAGCAGCTAGTAGGATGAATATCTGATGAGAAAAAATTGAATTTACATGTAATTTTTAATTGGATGTCAATGATCACACAGTATAAACACCATTTACTAGAACTAAGAAACTGTCAACGTTAGTTAGTGTTTCTTAAACTGGTTAAATGAGAAGAAAAATAGAAGATTCATAAAAAGACATTATTTCAGGATGTGTGTGTCCAGAGATTGGTATGTTAATGCTGCTCTTGGTTTGTTGATCACTTCTAAGTTTGTGTGCTTTGATACTTAAAACTTGAGTTTGTTTTCTGAATGTGAAGCTACAACAAGAATTCCTCATGAATGAAGCATGCCGTCACTGTTTCTACATTTTATTCGTAAGAGTTTGTGTAACCTAGAAATGAGCCCGGACATAATAGCTTACCAGTTAGTTGGGCTGATAACTGCTAAGTCAGGAGTTCAAACCCACCAATTGCTCCACAGGAGAAGGGTGTGGTTTTCTACTTCTCTAGAGAGTTTTAGTCTCAGAAAAGATACATGGGCAGTTTTATTCTGTCCTATAGGGTCACTATGAGTCAGAATTAATTTGATGGCAATGACTTTGCTTGGCTTTCAGTTGAAGAACCTGAGATATTGTATTAATAACACAAGTTTACTCAAAGAACAAGAAGTGGTATCTTTTTTACTTATTTTACTTTTTACTTACTTTATTGAAAAATAAATCACTATAAAACTTATCTAAATCACATAAAAAGTAAGAGATTACTATATTGTAATTTTCTATAATCCCTAGTCTATTTTCTCTAAAGAAAGCTTTCATCAATATTAAAGTAAAACTAAAAAATGAAATAAATAACTAAGAGATGGAAGATCGATATGAAGAAAATTGGAGATCTAGAAGATTATTTAAAGCAAATAAAATTGATATTCTGCCTGTTGGAGAAAACAGCTCACATATACTGAGGATTCAAAGTGAACAGCTAGGTAACACCTGGGGACAGTATGTATTAGACACCCTTCATTTTCTTCAAGAGATGAAATTTAACTTACTTTATTTTTCTCACATGTGTGATGCTTTGTGCTGCAGTGAAATGCTAAGTCCTGTGTCTGTCTTCCCTTGTATTGCTAGCAAGTTCCTCCCAAGCTTCTTGTAACAGAGGCAAAGACAAACCACACTCACAAACACCACACCAATGAGCTAAGTAAACGCTTTATTTAAACAGAATAGATACAATTCTGCATGAGCACAATGAATTGTTCTGGAATAGCGTTTGGCTGGCTTTGAGAAGAATGGGGATTGCAGAATACTTCTTCGTGCTCATGAGGAATCTGCACATGGATGAAGAGGCAGTTATGTGAAGAGAAAATGGGAATAATGCATGGTTTAAAATTAGGACAGGTGTATGTCAAGGTTGTACCCTCTCTAGATACTTAACCAATCTTTACACTAAGCAGATCATCTGAGAAGATGGATTATGTGAAGAATGAGGCATCAGGATTGAAGGCTAATCAACAAACTACATAATGCAGATGACACAACTTTCTTTGCTGAAAGTGAGGAGGATTTGAACACTTGATGAAGACTGAGAATTGCAGCCTTCAGTGTAGATTCCAATTCTGTGTAAAACAGACCAAATGCCTCACAACTGGATCAATAGATAATATGAGAAATGGGTAAAAGATTGAGTTGTTGAGAATTTTGTCTGGCTTGGATCCACAATGAATACTCCTACAAGTAGCAATCATGGCAGCAAAAGGCATGTTGTTGCTTTGGATAAATCTGCTGCACAAGACCACTTTAGAGTACTGAAAAACAAGGGTGTTCTTTGAGGACTAAGGAGTACCTGACCCATGTCATAGTGTTTTCAATGGCCTCATATGCATGTGGAAAATTGACATTGAACAAGGAAGACTAAAGAAGAATTAATGGAGCTGGCATTGAATTTGAACTACAGTGCTGACAAACAATAATGAAAGGACTATGTACTACCAAAAGGACAAACAAATCTGTCTTGGAAAAAGAATGGCTTCTTGGAAAAAAAATATGGCTAAAGTCAAGGTTGGTGAGACTTCATCTTACATTCTTTGGATATATTTTTTAGGAGAGGACAGTGTCTGGAGAAAGATATCATGTTTGGCAAAGTAAACTGGCAGCAATAAAGAGGAATGCCCTCAACAAGAAGGACTGACACAATGGCTGCCATGACAGGCTTGAATATAAATGACAAGAGGTCTGATGAGCTCTAGGAAGACATCAAGAACATCATTCACGAACAAAGCAAAGTGTCATTAAAAAGACAGGAAACAAAGAAAAAAATCAAGGTGAATGTCAGAACAGACTCTGGAACTTGCTCTTAATCATTGAATAGCTAAAGCAAAAGGAAGAAATGATGACGTCAAATAACTGAATGGAAACTTTCAAAAGCCAGCTCAGTTAGATAAAGTCAAATATTATCATGATATGTGCAAAGACCTATAGTTTGAAAACCAAAAAGGAAGAGCATTCTCAGTCTATCTTAAACTGAAAGAGCTCAACAAAATCTAAGCCTCAAGTTGCATTTTTAAAAGATTCTGTAGGCAAAATATTGAATGAAGCAGAGGACATCAAATGAAGATGGAAAAAGATAATCACCATGCCAAAAAGAAGTCACCAATAATCCACTATTTCAGGAGGTAGTCCAGGAGCCAATAGACTGAATAAAGGAGTCTAGGCTGCACTGAAAGCATTAGTCAAAAACAAGGTTCTAGGGATTGATGGATCCCCAATTGGAATGTTTCAACATGCTGGCGAAACACTGGAAGCATTAACTCCTTTATGCCAGGAAATTCGAAAGATGGACATCTTCGCCAACTGATTAGGAGGGAGACATATTTGTACTCATTCCAATGAAATATGACCCATATCATGCTCCAATTATAGGACAATATCATTGATATCACAGGCAAATAAAGTTTTTACAAAAGTCATCCAACAACAGCTCCAGCAGTAAATTGGCAGGGACACTAGAGGTTCCGGTCATTCTTAGAGGAACACATGGAATAAGAGACATAATTTTTGATATCAGATAGATCTCGCCTCAAAGCAGAAAACCCCTTTCTCAAGAATGGGAATTCCAGGACACCGAATTGTGCTTAAGCAGAAGTTCTACATGGACCAAGAAGCAGCTGTGAGAATGAAGCAAGGCAACATCGCATGGTTTAAAGTCAGGAAAGCTGTGTGTCAGGTAGTATCCTCCCACCATACTTATCCAATATGCATGTTGAGCAAATCATCAGAGAAAATGGAATATATGAAGAAGGATGTGGCATCAGGACAGGAAGAAGGCTTAACAATCTTCAAAATGTAGATGACACAACATTTCTTACTGTAAGAGCAGCACTTGCTGATGAAGATCAAGGATTTCAGCTTATGATTGGGGATGTCTTCACAAATCTTCACAATTCAGAGCAAGAGGTAACATCATGGTAAATGGAGCAAAGGTTGAAGTTTTGAGTGATTTTGTCTTGATTGGGTTCACAATCAATTCTCATGGAAGCTGCGGTTAAGAGATCAAAAGACAAGTTGCACTGGGCAAACCTGCTCCATAAAATATCTTTAGAGTTTTGAAAAGCAAGGATGTTACAATTAGTACTAAGGTGAACCCAAGTCGTGCTATTTTCAATTGCCTCATGAGTTTTTAAAGTCGGACTTTGAATAAGGATGACTGAAGAATAATCAATGAATTGTAATTATGGTGCTGCAAATGAAAGTTGAAAACTCCATGGACTGATTAAAGGACAAACCAATATGTCTTGAAGAAGTACGGCCACAGTGCATATAAGAGTTCGTCAAGAACGTAAGACTTTTTCTTACATACTTTGAACATGTTGTCAACTGTTCTTTCCAAAAGAGATCAAGCTTGGTAAAGGCCGGCGACAAAGAGGAAGGCCCTCAGTGACACAGTAGGGACAATGAGCTCAAGCATAAGAGCAATTGGAAGATGGCTCAGGACCCAGCAGCATTTTTGCTTTGCTGCGAAAAGGGTCTCTATGGGTCAGAATCAACTTCACTGTGTCTAACAGCAATAACACAGAGGAGTCATTTTTGAATTCGGATGTGGACCACCGGTGGTATATCCACTTCACTAAAATTCTTCAGTGCAAGCCTCTCTGAAGACAATGATCTTTCTGAGTGTGCTCGTTGCATCTGGTACATGGGAAAATGGAAAAGTAGGAGCTCTGCCTAGTGGGATGTCCCCGAAAGAATGCTGAGTTCTTCGTCTAGACTCCTGGTGCAGAGATGGACAGAGGGCCTGTGTATCAGAGGGTGTGATCATTTATTCTATGGCTCTTCCACCTGTGGCAAATCCCCCAGGAATTATTATCCTGGTGTGTTCTTGCCTGTTCCACATTGTTCCAGTGATTTGGGGGAAGGTTCAATGTTACAGTGAAGTCATGTAGGGCCACAGGATGGTCCCCACTTTAATGCCTGATGTGTCTCCTCAGTAATGTAAACAGGAGTCTCTTCTGCTAAAAATACAGTATCCGTAAGTGGTCCCCAGGGAGGGATAAAGCTAGGCCTCTGGAATGAAGTCAAATAATATTTTTAGCATCCTATCCCATTAACTATTCCCTTTCCTCATTTGGTACTATAACTGGGTCTTTCATGTCTGCCTGTATGATACATTCTGATATTGGGACATGGACCACTACACTTCTGGTGAGAGAGGAAAGAAGAAACACTCAACAATTGTCCTTATGTATATTCTCTTGGGCAGGTTGATGTAACACCATCACAGTAGCATTAATAATAGCCACTTCCTCAGGAAGGAGAATCGGCATAACTGAGGGTGGTCAGATGACAAGAATAGCAATAAGGTAGAAAAACATTGTGGCTTAGTGGCAGGGTTCAGGTGAAGACTAAGATTAAAACAAAGAACACAACATTTACAAATACTACTCCTAGGAAGTATTCAGGAATTCCCCTTCTGCAGTCAGGAATTACCTTTCTGCAATATGCGTCTACAGATATGGGGTCAAATTTATTCAGCTCTTCTAAAGCACAGTTCTTTGCTTGTTAAGGAGGAGTTTCGGTCCTTCCAAAGGTTCACACTGGTACTGGCTTTTTGGCTTGGTTGGGTGAGGACATGTTGAGATTTTGAAATGGTTTATTTCAAGAAGTGTGGATCCATGACTTGAATCCTTGAAATTTAACTGCTGGTGGGATAGACAGCAATATGTGCTGGCTCTTCCCAAATTGGTTGCAACTGCTGGTCTTTCCAGGCTTTCACAAGAACCCAGCCTCTGGGCTGTGTAGGAGACTGGATAGCTAATGGAGTTGGTTCCCTTTGACTATAGTCAAATAAGGTTTGCTGTACTTTTCTCAAGTCTATAATGTTTTAAAATTAGCTTCCCTCCGTTGGGTCTCAGTGCCTATATAGACAAGTGTGTGCCATACATGACCTGAAATGGCAATGATTTTGAGATAGAATAAAGTGAGGCTCTAATTCTCATCAGGGCTGTAGTAAGCAGGTCAATCCAATGTCTGTGTGTCTCTTGACCCAGATATGTTAGTGATCCTCTCTCCTTTACCTGAGGACTGTGCGAGAGAAGCCATGTGCAGAAAGTATAATATGCACAGTGCTTGGGAGCATGATTGAGTTATTTTCAACAGGAAGGCTAGCCCATTACCACTGTGAACATTCTTGGGCAGTCTGAGCATCCAGGTGATCTTTTGCAGTAATACCTTAGCTGCCTCAGTGGCCCTGTCTGTTCTGATGGGATAAACTTTCACTCAACCTGAAAAGGTATTCACCAGGAGATACTTAAACCCTTTACAAGGCTCCACTGCACTAAAATCTGCTTGCCAATCTTCCCCAAGGCATCTGCCTTTCTGCTGCATTGAACATGAGTGCAGAAGGTTTGTGAATTGATATAGCTGACAGAGGGTACAAGCCGGCGTTACTTCCTTGGGAACTCTGATGATGAAACATGTTGGGCCAGCTTGCCGAATGCTCCAGGGCTTGTCTGGAATGCTTGAAAAGCAAGGCCGACTAGGGAAAAAAAAGTCCTCCCCTCTTTAATTCAGCAAACACTTGCTTCTTTGACCTCTCCTTGGTTTTGTACCCACTACTCTTCTCCCTACTTTTCTCTCTGGGAAAACTTTGGAGAATGAGAGCAAGAAGTCCTTATTTAATAAAATTTCACTGGATGGCTGATTTGGGTTCTAAGTCTGTCTTTTGATTTACCCTGGCTATTTTCCCTAACTTTTGATATCCCCTGTGACAGGATAGAAGGTGTATTGCCTATAAAAACCTATACATTTCAGGAGTACACTTGATAGGGGTAGTCTAGCTGACAGTAGTCCCCTCTCCCTCCTGACTTGGCTATTCACATGGCTGATTAAGAAAGAATATGTAATATTCAAATAAAGCAGAATGTATTTTCCTTCTGCCAGCTCTAAGGCCTAGGTGAAGGCAATCAATTCCGTGCTCCAGTTCCAATTCCCAATTCCAGAAGTAAAAGAGAGCTTTCAGTTGATTTTGTGAGAGATACTACTGCACAGCCTGCTTGTCTTTTCCTGTTTATGACTGAGCCATCAATGAACCAGATATTATCTGGATCTTCTAAAGGGTTCTCACTGAAATCCAGCATAAGTAAACCACAAAGCCTTATCACAAACATATCCAAGATTAACCTCTGAGTTTACCCCTCAGATCAGACAATAGGGTAGCTGGATTTATGGAGTCGCACACTTCTTAAATTATATCTGGATTCCCTAGCAGCAAAAACTGGTACTCTAATATTTTAGACTTAGAAAACTACCTATTTCCCCAGTTTAATAGCAAGGGTTCATAAGGAATGTGAAGCCCTGACTATAGTCTTACAAGTAAGTGTCCACTTTTGTGGCTTCTTGACTAGAGTGGCCTTGGCTACTACTACCTTCAGGCTGAGGGGTCAACTGGCCGCAACTGTATTTGTGTTCCTAGACAGCTAATGGAATGTGGTGCAGCACCAGTCCTACAAACTGGCGCAAAATGCCAGCAGCCACTCTGTTTTCCTCTGAAAAATAGGAGAAGGAGCTTCCCTGATTTGGGCCAGCTAGTGATGGAGGTCTCACCATGCCCTGCTTCAGGGATTTGTGGACCTTTCCAAAGGGGAGGTCCCAGTCTAGCTTTTCCAATTCTCCCCTTTTAAGGGCGTCATAAAGAAGTTTAGAAATAGCACTGACATTGGGAATGGAGCTCCTACAATAGCCAGCCATGCCTACAATTCTCCCAGTTGTCTTATAGTTTTGGGGGTTGGGATAGAACAAATGGCTTGGAACCTAACATTGAATAGTTTATTTCCAGCTGGGTTTAAACTAAATCCTTAAGACTGTGCATTGAGTAAGCACACCTGTGGCTTTTCTTTAGACATTTTACACCCCTCTTCCCTTAAGGAACTTTACAGAGATTTAGGATATCGTACAGCGGTATCAGGACTGCTTACACATCACTGCCGCCAGTGACTTGATGGTGGCAGCTGGAGCAAAGAAAGCTTCCCTGCCAAGATATTACTGACTATTCTTGAGAATCACAGAAACACTTTCTACTGGAGTTGGACAATCCCTAGACTCGATCCATCCATTTAAAGGGAGAAAGAGATTGAGAATTTTCATGCAGAAGTATCAAAAAGACATACATTTTTAAAATTGAAAAGTATAAAGTGTTGGTTGCTTGAAGGACCTTGTTCTATCAGCATATAAGGATGAGACAACATGGGTTCAATAAAAACACAATTCCATTCATTCCTCTCAGGTCCTGCACTAGCCTCCATTTCCCATTTGGCCTTTTGGCTGTTAAAAAAGGAATATTATACAGAGATGGCCTTTCCACAAACGTGTCTACTGCCTTGAGGTGGTGGGTAAGGAGGGGGAGTCCTTGAATTCCTTGAGGTGAAAGCCTATATAGATGTCTCTTAGGGTAGGCTGTCCTAGGCTTCAGTTTAATGATCACATGTATGCTTCCCATTGGCTTAGACCTGGGGTCAATGTCATAGAAGTCTGGTTGAAAAGCAGATCCCTCTCAGGCATTATTAATTAACAAAGTTCACAATCCAGGTGTGAAAGTTTTCTGAGCTCCTAATTTGAGTGAGAGAAAAAAATCTCTTCCTAAAGAGGCAGTGGGGCATTCAGGAACAACTTAAACTGATATGAAAATAAAGAGCACTCCCAAGCACAGGAAAGAGGTGGGGCAGAAATACTTAAGCATTTTCCAAGCCCAGCATGTTGGCTAATTGTGTCAAGATCTTAATAAGAAGCCAAAATTTGTAGGGTGCTGAGTCTCTTACTGTGGGCTTTCTTTAGGGTTGCAACAGTGAAAAACAATCCTCAATGAGTCAGAAAGCTTAATCCCTGGTGATGCCCTAAATGAACTCAGAGCTTTATTGTATGCTGTGGTTAAAGTTCAGGAAATAATAAAACTTTTATGATGCAGTACAGAGAGAAGATAATTTCAAGAAGGAAGCTAGATTTGATGATCCAAAAGAAAATTAAAGCACAACATGATTTCTTAGAAGTAACGTTAAAATTTCTGGAACAAACATTGAGGTTGTATTTTTATAGGCAAGAACTAGACCATACCAGTCTAGTATCACAATGTTAATAAATGCATCTTCTTTCAGTAGTATCTCTGTTGTTGTGGTTGGGTGCCCTTGAGTCATTTCTGATTCAAACTGACACTATATACAACAGAATTAAACACGGCCTGGTCTAGGGCCATCCTGGAAATGTTGTTCTGTGGGAGTCCATTGTGGCAGCCACTGAGACAATCCATTGCATTCAAGGTCTTCCTATTTTCAGCCCTGTTACTTTACAAAGCACGGCTTCGTTCTCCAGGGCCTGGACTCTCCTCATCAGCCAAAGGAACATGGAATAAAGTTGGACCATCCTTTCCTCCAAGGAGCACTCTGGCTGTATGTCTTCTGAGGCAGATCTGCTTGTTCATTGGGGAAGCCCATGTAGTCTTTTTATCTTTCACTAGAGCCATGAATCAAATGCAAAATCTTCCTTATTCAATGCCCAACTTTCACAAAGATATGAGGCGATTGAAAATAGTGTGGCTGGATCAAGGACAGCTTAATCCTAAAAGTAACAGCTTGCTTTTCAGCACGTTAAAAAGACCTTATGCAACAGATTTACCAAATCGACATCATTTTTTCTCCTTAATATTGATTTCATGAGCATTATTGTGGATCCAAGCAATATGAAATCCCAGAAAACTTCCATCTTTCTTCCATTTATCCTGTTACCCACTGGTTCAGTTTTCTGGATTTTACTAGATATAGTGATTTACTAAAGCCTCTTGGTTTGTTTTACGTTGATCACTTATGTTTTGCTGCGATGCTGCTGGAAATTTTGTCACTGATTTTTCAAAAGCCAGTGGGGTCAGCCAAAGTGAACAATGGTCAGCATAGCTTTCAGAATCAGAATGGACTACGAAGAAAGAAACTGACTACAAGGAAACGGTCCTCATGAGAGGATTTATCCATTGAAAACATTGTGGATAACACAGAAACATTTTCAGGTACTTATAACCTCATAAATAGGAGCTGAACATTGTCAGAAGAAGTGCCAGAATATGAGCCCCTCAGGTCAGAAATTCACCAAAACATGACCAGGGAAGAGCTGTCTTCTCTAAGTAGAATCAGTCATAATGACTTACGTGGAATAAAATCTGGTGGAGTAAAGCCTTTGGGGCCTTCATTTGTTGATGGTACACAACTGAAAATGAGAATATCTAGCTACAAATATTAATTAATTATTGGACCTTGTGGTGTCTGAAATACTCAACGAAGAGTAAAACTTGTAAACAATGAGGTGGAATGCATAAAGACCAGAATTCTAGGTGTTAGGGAGGTGAAATGGACTGCTACTGCCCTTTTGAATAAAAAGATAAAGTAGTTGGCAATGCTGGGGGTGACAGAATCTAGAAAAATGACATCACATTCATTAAAAAGGACGTTTTAAAATCTATCTTGCAATGCAATAGGATACTCTATCTGCATATAAGGTCACTTTAACTATTATTCAGATTACCTCTATCTAATGTGTTGTTTTAACCACTCAAGTTGGAATCCACAATTAATGTTCGTGGATTTAACACTCAAATGATCAAAAGACACAGATTTAGTAAATCTGCTACACATGACCTCTTTTAAATATTGAAAAGCAAGGATGTAACTTTGAGCACTAAGTTGACCCAAGCCATAATGCTATTTCCAATTGCGTCATCTGTTTTGAACATTGGATATCATATAAGGAAGACTGGAGAAGAACTGATTTGTACCACGGATTGCCAATAAACAACAACAAAAAAATCTGTCTTGGGAATATAGTCAGGATGTTCCTTAGGAGTTGACATGGGTAGATTTTGTCTCACATATTTTGGAGGTGTTTTGTTTTTTTTAAAACTCAGTCTCATTATTTATTAGAATTCGAAGTTCTCTGTGAAGAGTCTATTGCAATTGTTTGTCATTCCTCCATCTCCACCAGCTGTTGGCCACCACAGGCCCCTGAGGTGCAGAGCATGGACTGGACTGGAGTGGGTCTAGGGAATGTGGAGGGTCTGGAGAGAGGGAAGTCTTCCAAGAAAGAGTGTGCTCCTCCCGCTGGATCCTCAGTACTTCCAGATATGTGATCAAGAAACGCGGACAAAGTGATGTCCACCAACCTCAAGCCTAGTGCCACAGAAATCTGGACCCCCCTCAGATCCTACCAGCACTCAGAAGTGACGGGACGGAAGCAGCATCTCAGACTCCCCCCAGCCTGGCGAGGAGGATAACGACTGTGTTAAGTCACTGACTTAGGGTGCTCTGTAACCAACCAGAGTCTTGCCTATCCTGGCCATAGGCTGGAGAAGACAGAAGATCCCAGTAGTTCTTTGTTAATACTTGCATGGCTTTCTCAATTCTTCGCCCAGCCGCGACATCAGCAGCAGCATCCACCATCGGCCGGTGCTACCCGGCGCCTTCACCTTCGCCATCGCCCTGCGCTCCCGGGTTCGGGCTGGAGGGAGTGCCGGGTGGGCAGGCAGGCGAGTTGTGGCCAGGGGGGTAGCATTCAGCTGGGCCGCCTCAGGTTTGCGCGAGGCGCTTCGGAGGAGGTAGACACAGCGGACTCGGTCGAAGACAGGCGCTGGGCCGCCCTTTGTAGGTGTTATAAAGACCAGTGCCTGTGAAAGGATATTAGGCTTGATAGAGGGGCAGGGTGAACGCAGAAGAGCCTTCATGAGATGGATTAATACCATGGCTGCAACAATGGCCTCAAACATACGGATAATCATGAAGTGATACACAATGAGATGGTGCTTGGTTTTATTGTACTTGGGGGGACTGATTTGAAACCAACTCCAGAGCACATGCCAACAATATTTTGCAACCTGGGAAAACAGTGACCTTATCGTTTTCAGTTGGTTTTTTACTTTAGTTACATGTTGACGGGATAGATAGATGATAGAGATAGAGATAGATGTAGATGATATAGATATAGAGCGATATGATATCGATATAGATATATAGATATAGTATATCTACCTTAGCCAAAGCTAAGTGTGATAATGTCCACGAAGGAGCTGCAAGTTATCAAAAAAGTCAAAAGCAAAATATATATAACTTGTTTAAATAGAAAAACCCATTAAATGTACTCCATTACATCCCCCTGCTCAAACTTTGGGAAGGATGGGCTCAAGCAGGGGAGTCAGCTGAAGCAGCTCCATCAGCCAGCAAGGAATGGGGAAGGGCACTCAGAGACTTTCAACGACATTGCTGAACCGTGACTTGAAAATCTATCTATCTATGCATTTGGTGCACTGAGCTTTTATGCTGCTTGTTGTTTGGTTTTGTTTGTTTTCTTTTTACCTCCGGAAAGAGTAGGGTTGCCTCTGGATGGGACTGCTCTGGTATTTTTTTTGCTAAGGAGATCCCCTGCTTCTAAGGGGCAGTCCTGTCACAGAACAGATATTTTGAATGACTGCTCAAACGTTGACACTCCCTCACTGCCGTCAAGTCCAGCTCATGTAGTGTGTAAATGAGCATGGCTTCACTGAAGATACTTGTGATCATGTAGAATAATAATTATTATGAATGATATTAAACATAAGTTATATTGTACTTTTATGAGTTGATTTTTTTAGTAAGCTCTTATTATATAGTTTCATTCATTGAACCTGGTCATTTGTGGGACTGATTTAGAGACATTAAAATTTAATTGAACAAGAGAAGACAACTTTGCACCATAGAATGAGTGGTCTGATTATTTTCAAATAGTTGATTAATACAATTACTTTAATTAATGGCTGTATACCCATTCGGGTTCAATAGAAACTAGTGTAAGTGCAAAAAATAAAATGCAATGCTCCTCCATAGTTTTTTGTCATGCCAGCACATTCCGAGTTGGATGGTGAAACTTACACTCACTGCCATCGAGTCAGCGATGACTCATAGCCACCGTAGATGACAAGGCAGAACGGCCCGCTTTTAGTTTCAAAGACTGGAACTGTTCGCAGGAATAGAAAACCTTGTCTTTCTGCCTAGAAATTGCTGGTAGTTTTGAACTGTTGACCTTGCATATGACAACTCAATGCATAATCACTATGCCTCCAGGGGTCCTGTGTGATACTTACACAAAGTAAAAAAAAATGCCTTTATCTCTGCAATTCAATCACTTTAATTATTTTATACTTTCATAAAACTAATAAAATCTCTATTAAATATTAAAGTGAATCTCCAAGACAAATTAATTTCTGTTTGGATGCTCATATCATTAAATACACTAAAGGAAATAAAGCATTGCATAACATTTACCTTCAACTTAGCACTCATAGTTCCAAATTATAAATGAATCTTCTAAATAAAAACTATAGAATCTTATAAATAAAAACTACACAAATATATTCATAATAATGGTAAAACACTGAGTTTCAGAAAATTCCATATACAGTTTTCTGCATTCGATATTTGAGATATTTAAGGATAAACAGAATACTTACTCTATAGTACAAAGATGTCTTCTATTGTTTAACTAAGTTTCTGTCCTAACACACTCAATCATTACTTAAATTCAAAATTCAGTAATATAATGAATTTCAAATATACCAGGTATTCATTAATTCTCAGATACCTTTAGAGCTCAGCCTCAAGATGGCTGTTTCTATTTCTCCATTCTAATGATCACCATAGTTGACACTAAAGGCAACTTGTGGGGAAATTTTGAAAGCCAAAAATCTGCTTAGGGCTTCCATCCTAAATTAATTTGGGTGTGCAAAATATGTAATACTATAATTCACAAATGAATTTTGGAACCTTATGTCACTATTTTAAAAATCTAATTTCTATACTTTCAGAGTCTGAGATGATAAAAGTTACTATGAGTCAACAACACACATATTTTTAAACTCATTGTTTTCATTTGAAAATGCATTAAAATGCATGACGTTCCATTTATATTCATATTAGAATGTTAAAATAAATATTAGTGTTTATATATATGTAACATTCATATAAAGTACATTATGTGGTAATAGCAACTTTAAATATTCATACTTCAATTTATTTACATATTTATAATGGTCACTGAAATGTAATTAAAAATCCTATTCTTTTATAAATGGATTATTAATTGGGAGTTAATATATTCATCATATCTTTCCATAGTTCAATCACGTCAAATAGATTTGTACAAATGCTAAAATAATCAGTTATCCAACATTCTCTTTCTTCCTGGACTTTTGATATCATCCCCCTTTTAACCGATCACCCACCAAACTCACCAAACGCCTCCCAAAACCCTCTCTACTTGCTGTCCCTATTGGGTCATCAATCCTGGGTTTCATCTACCAAAACACCTATGACATAACTTCAAGATGGTGAGCCCCAATAGTATGATACCTCTGAGGTACACCCTAATGACTGAACAGAACAAAACGAAAATGCAGAAAATGTTGAAAACCAGATCAGGTCCAGCATGCATCAGAGGGGGTTCAACTGACCAAATTTATATACCCAGATATATAAACAAATTTATATGTATTCAATATTTATTTTTCACCCATTTGTTTTTAATATTATAAATCGGTACATCGAAGTTTCATGTGATCATGGATGCTTTGTACATGATGTGCTCCAGCGATCTTTTGAACTTATTTCCCAGTGAAATTTTGACAGATATTCACTGTGGAATACAGGGGTTCATTACAACAATAAGAATTAAAACTCATATAAGGTAACTTTTGTTGTATTCTTGGACAATTCATTTAAGGAGAAAGCCGATTTAAATATAAAGTGATCAAAAATAGTATAATATACACAAGTAGTTAGAATGAATCCATTTTATATTTAAGTGAATCATCGTACCTGTAGCTGGTGAATCATAATATCAAAAACACCAATCACAGTTGAAAGGTAAACTGATAACAGAAAGGCACACACTGAACCACTGATTTTTTTTGCTTTATACCAATTGCATATTTGCCTAAAATATGAATAATTTCCTTTTTTCTGAGCCACTATCTTAGTTGTCTAGTGTTGTTACTGCAAAAATATGAGAAGTGGGTGTTTTAAAAGGGCACACAACTTTATTTCCTCATAATTTAGGAGAATAGCAATCTGAATTTAATGTGCTAGTTTTAGGAAAGTGCTTTCTTCTCCTGGTAAAATTATTGTATTAGTTTCTCTAGTATTTTTTGTGTTTCTTGTGATCTGGATGTGACATCTATCTTTTACTTGGTTGTCCCTACTTGCTCCTTTGTGTGATTTGATCCTTCTGTATCTCAAAGTTAAGTATAATTACGGTGCACCCTACACTAATATAGCCTCATTGGCACAACACAGAACATCTTATTAGCAATGAGATTACATTTATATGTATAAAGGCTAAAGTGCCAACATACAACTTTGGGAGACATAAGGCAATTCATAAGAAAACAAAACAAAAATCTCATTCCATTCTGAGTCCTAGAGTTCATTCTGATATTTTTTATAAACTATGTAGACTTCTTGATGTGTTCTTAATACTATAATTACTTGTATCCACTAATTGCCAGAAATTGTCGAGAATCGAGATAAGTTAGCACGATTCCTGTCAGTCCATAGAGATTCTATGGCTGGGGCTCTTGTGAGGTGTCCCTTTATCCAGTTAGTTAACCAGTTCACTCTGACTCGCTCAGCGCTCCCATCGGAGTATAATGTTATAAAATAATGCCTGCTTTTCGACTACCTCACGATTGTAGAAACGTTTGAGCCCATTCTTTCAGCCATTAGCTAACCCTTCCCGGGGTTCTCTTGGTTGCATTGACTTTTTATTTTACCAAATAGGATGCCTAGACAACAAAGTTTGCAGTCAATTAAAAATAGAATTGATGGGATACCAACTAAAATGTTTCAACAAATAGGTGTAGCACTGAGACTTCTCACACTTTTATGCCAAGAATTTTGAAAGGGAACATCCTGGTCAACCAATTGGAAGCAATCCATAATCATTCTCATTTCAAAGAAAGACTACCAAACAAAACATAGAAATTATAAGAAACATCATTATCACATAGGAGAAACATTTTGCTAAAGAAAATCCAAAAATGGCTGCACTAGGATATCAAAATAAAACTGCCAGAAATTAAGGCCAGATTCAGAAATGGACACGGAGACCATGCATCATTTCTGACACCAGAAAGGTCTGGACTGAATGCAGAGATGATCAAAAACATGATTACTTGTGCTTAATTGACTAAGCAAAGGGTTTTAATTGTTTGCATTATACAAAAGTATGGACAACATTGTGGAGAATAAGAATTTCAGAACACATAATTATGCTCAAGGGGAATCTGTACACAAATCATGAGGGACACAAAAGAGGAAGGCAAAAATAAATGGTTCAAGATGAGGAAAGATGTGTGTCAGGTTTCTATCTTTTCATCATACTTAATCAATCTGTGTGCTGAGCTGATAATCCAAAAAGGAGACACACTCATTACCAATCTATGATCAATGATATATGCTTACTTCTTGAACATAGACTTAAACCTCTGATGAAGATCAAATATTTCAGTCTTCAAAATTGATGTATACCTCAACATAAAGGAAACAAAAATCTTCACAATTAGACCGATAGGTCTACCATGATAAATGAAAGAAAAGATCTAAGTTGTCAAGAATTTCATTTTACTTGGCATTAAACTAATTCTTAAGGAAGAGTCAGCAAATCATACTGCCTTGAACAATTGAAGCAAATTGAGTTAAAATAACAAAAGTAAATAGGTCACTTTGAAACTGAGATGTGCCTGACAAAAGGCATGGTATTTTTAATCACCTCATATGCATGTGAAATCTGGGTAATGAATAAGAAAGACTGAAGAAGTAATGCATTTGAATTATGGTGTTAGTAAAGCATATTAATTATATCGTGGATTGCCAGAGCAAAAATCAAATCTATTTTGGAAGAAGGACAACCAGAAAACTGTAAGAAGGAAGGACAACAAGACTTTATTTCCTGTACTTTGCACATATGAGGCGGGATCAGCCCCTGGAGAAAGGTCTCATACTGGCCAAGCAGAAGTTCATCGATAAAGAGGAAGAGAGTCAAAGAGGCCGCAGCAAAAGACTGTCACATAGGAATGATGTGGCGTTGGCATATGACCAGGCATGCTTTGTTCTGGTCCATGTAAGGTCACTATGAATCAGAACTCACTCAATGGCACCTAACAACAAAAGCATGTAACCCAAACTTGGAAGTTTGTATCCAACTATAAAAGGAGGGGCTGGCAATCTAGTTCTATATAGGGTCTGACAATATTGGTCTCAAAGATTTAAGAATGGTCAACAGAATGGTCAACAGAGGGCAATTCTGCTCCGACACACATTGGGGGCTGTGATTTGGAATGAACTCCATGGCACTGGAATATATAAAGAGGATTCAAAAATTTGTGGAAAAATGAAAATAAGACTGTGGCATTTTTTCCCATGAACTTTTGAAGCATCCTCGTATATGCAACACCTGCTAAATTATAATGCCCTGGAGACAAGTAGCTGAGGTATAAAGTAAGTGAAAAGGGAATAAAGATGTTTATGCACCTTTCCTCCCCTGAAACATCATGAAATACATTAGGATAGCTGAGCGGTTCCATTGACGGACTCTCACACTTTCAGTTTTCAGGTGACTTCTTGGCTCTTTAATGCACGGTTTTTATATGAATTCCTACACTCTTTAGTGGTCCACTTACCCGAGTAATTCTTTGAAATATGATAGTATTAAAGAAGTAGGTGGGCAATGAATGTGCAGATGTGCTTTACACAATTGATGTGTGTATGCACTGTGATATGAGTTGTATGAGCCCCTAATAAAACATTTTAAAAAGAAAAAAAAAGTAGTCAACCCTAACTCAACTTCCAGTCTTTGGAAACAATCAAAAACTTAAACAAAAACTTTCAAAACAGTAATAGAATCTGAAAGGAAAATCTATTCCAAGTCTACTGGGACACCACTCTCAAGATGATCTCCCATTTATCCAATTGCATTTTATATGTACAGTACTGCTAGACAGCAACTTATATCTTATGGAGTATGCATAAAAGAGTTTTGCTTCCAGCTAAAATCTATTTATTCAAATCTAGTATTGATGTTATTAAGGAAGAAAATACTCACCTTCCCAAAGCCTACAGCAAATATCAAGAAGATATTATTCATGCTTATTCCGAATGATTGATTCTGGTTGCCATTCCAAGGACATGATGTTTCCTTGCTAAAAATTCACTTAAAGCAACATAGTTGGTATCTATTTGGGATTTCTTTCACATACAATTAGAATAACAGCTTCAATATTGATTCAAAAACTACTTGAACTGAAAAACACAAAGAGAAGGACAATACCCATTCTACCTAGGGATTTTAAAGATATATAACCTTGTGAAAATGTCATTGTACAATAGAAGAAGTCATAAGAAAGAAATGTCCTTCTATAATTACAGTTTATTTTGTAAACTATGGATTTCCCCCCAATAGGATTCATCTGTATAATTTTTTTATTAGTCTTAAACTACTAATACTATTAAGATTTTACCATCATTCAATTTCTGGTTGATTTCTACCACATGGCACAAAAATATTAAAATAAAAGCAAAAACAAACCAAACAAGCTAATATATAATGCTTTGTTAAATGTTAATCCATCCAATAAAGAATCTTAAGATCTAATTATCCAAGGAAACAATTTATGTTTGCTTCAACCTCTAATGCCTTTGCAGTTTTTGAATTGTTATATTTTGAAACTATGAGAAAATATTTGGACATTATGTTTTCTGCTTATAAATATCACTCAAAATTAATTTAAGCGATATGCTTATAAATAATATGTTTACATTTTTATGTCATTCACTTCTTACTATCAAATTGCTCAAATAAATAACAAGCCACCTGTTTTTCAAACCTGTCATAGATGCATACATATTTAAGCTAGTGGAAGACTTTATTATTATGGCTGCAAATGGCAAACATTGAATATACCACAGTGAATTGAAATGATCTGATTCTATATCTTTATGCCTAAACTAAACTACTCTATACTACTCAAGAGACAGGTATAAACATCTACAACACTTAGAATGGTTGCTAATGATGAAGGAAATAGAACAATAAAAGGTGCAATTTAATGGGATTCAATGACCTCTTTTATAAAATGTTTATTTTCATAATGGATCAGACTTATTTAATTTTCATGGAAATAGCACAATGATACTCTCAAGAAAGTACACATTTAGAATTTAAAATTAGAAAACTTTAAATAGAATTTCTCAGTTAAGTACTTTAGAAAATATTTTTCTGTAATGCACTCTTGAAAATAAATGAATGGTGTCTTGTTCATTATGTTTCGTTGGACTCAATCTGCCATTGACATTTTGACAATGAAGTGCTTAAGGGTAACAAACGTACTCTTCATTAAATTATCTACACACTCGCTCTTTCTCTTTATGTCAGGAGTACAGCAAGCCACTCTTTTGACTTCAAAGGGTGGACAGAAATGAGCTGCTGTATTTCTCTAGAACATTTACACGTGTTATCTTCACCGTGAGAAGAAACTGAAAAATTAAATGTCCCCTGTACTCTCACTCTAAAAATATCCAATGAAATACCATTTTACAATATAACTAAAATTTTATTTATTTTACTGTGTTTTTTATAAGAAAGAAACCCAATATAGCAAATATCAATTTAAGGTCTATGTTGTACTAATTACTCTGAAAAACACGATGACACCAAGAAAAAAAAAGTCCCTCAATTATCTGAATGTACAAATCATAGAAGATAAAACAACCTTTGGGCAAAGGGAGTCCTAATGGCGCTGTGGGGAAAGCCATGGAATACGAAATACACAGAGAGGGCTTCCAGGTGAGTCCTAGCTTCTCAGGAGAAAGATAGGCTATAAGATCCTGTAAAGACATATTATCAGAAACCCTATATAGAGTGTCTAATTGGGGAGCAACTGGATGGCAGTAGATTTCAGTTATGATAAACATTATAATAGAGACAAATTCCAAATACAATAGTGTAAGAAGCCGAATGTTGCACATATTATAGCAATGGTCCTCAAAGTATTAATTCAAAAGCTAGAAGAAAACTGAAAATTTCCAGCAAGTGGGGTGGGTGCAGCATATAACAAGGTACAGAATGGAGTATTGTAATTTGGTGTACTAAAATATAGCTGGAGCATTTGCGAAAAGTATGGGAGAAAAGACAGCGCTCAAGTGTTATACCAAGAAATTCGTTCTATCAGGGAATTCATTTAAAAGTGCTTAGGTACAATAGATACACAATCAAAATGTCCTTTGAGAAAGATTATTGACTGCATAGAAGAAAACAAATTGGAATGGGTAAAACAGATTACACTTAATTAAAATATCATTTCATATAAGTAAAACCATAAATAACCAGATACAGAAAGGAGAAATAAGTCAATGGTGACAAATAGATGAGTGTCAAAAATAGTTATTAATTCAGTAGATAGTGCTGGGAAACCAAGAAATCTACATTCAATAGAATGAACTTGAATCTTTCCTCGTAAGTGCTATGCAGTCAAATAAGCAACTCTATGGATGACAAACTGCCTTTCCTGCTATTTCCTCACAACAGCTGCAATGTTCAAGCCCATTGTTGCAGCAGCCATTGTGTCAATCCATCTCATTAAAGATTTTCCTCTTTTTACCCGACCCTCTAGCAAGCCAGCTGAGTGGTCCCAATGATAATATGCCAGTGCATGAGATCGGATCTCTATACCTTTACTTCTGGTTATTATTTTAAGCATATTTCTTCCAACATAGGCTGTCTTACGGCATTCTGTGCTGTTGTTTTTGTTGTTGTTAGGTGCCTTTGATTCAGCTGTGGCTCATAGCAACCTCATGCACAACAGATGGAAACACTGCATGCTCCTGCATCATCCTCACAATTGTTCCTATGCTCAAGCCCATTGATGCAATAACTGGGTCAATCCATCCCATCGAGAGCCTTCCTCTTTTTTGCTGCCCCTACACTTTAGCAAACATGATGTCCCTTTCCAGGGATTGGTCTCTTCTAACAATATGTCTGAACTCCATAAGATGAATGAAGTCTTGCCAACCTTTTCTTTAAGGAGCAGTCTGGCCTTATTTCTTCCAAAGCAGATTGGTTTATTCATTTAGAGGTTCCTGGTACTTTCAATGTTCTTCTCCAGAACCACAATTCAAATATATATATACTTCGACAATCTTCCTTATTCAATGTTCAGCATTCACTTGCATATGAAGCAATAGAGAGAACCTTGACATGGATTGGTGCACCTTAGTCCTCAAAGTAACATCCTTTGTCTTCAATACTCTAAAGAGGTTTTATGCAGCAAATTTACCAAATGTAATACATCATTTAGGCTCTTGACTGCGGCTTCCATGATAATTGATTGTGAATCCAAGAAAGACAAATCCTTGACGTCAAAATTTTCTCCATTTCTCATATCGTTAAGTATTGGTTCAGTTGTGAGGATTTTGGTCTTCCTTTCATTGAGTTGTAATCTTTACTGAAAGCGTTGATCCTTGATCTTCATCAGCAAGTATATTTAAACCTCCTCACTTTCAGCAAGCTAGGTTGTGTCATCTGCATACTTCAGGTTGTTAGTAAGCTTTCCCCCATTTTTCTTCATGCAATTCAACTTTTCTGATGATTTGCTCGCAGATAAATAGAACAAGTATGGTGAGAAGATACAACCCCCATGCACACCTTTCCTGAATTTAATCCATGCAGAATTCCCTTGTTCTGTTTACACAACTGCCTTTTGATCCCTGTGCAAGTTCTCAATGAGCACAATAAAGTGTTCTGGAATTCACATGCTTTTCAAGGTTATCCACAGTTTATTATGGCCCACACAATTGAATGCCTTTGATCACTAAATGAAACACAAATAAGTATCTTTCTGGTGTTCTCTGCTTTGGGCCAAGGTCCATCTGACATCAGCAATGATATCCATTTTTCCACATCCTCTGCTGAATTTATCTCTTCTGAAGTTGGTAGTCCGTAGTACAGTCAATAATTTTGACAACAATACACTTCAAATGCACCCTTTTTTCCCTTCCTAATTCATTATCCAGCTGTCACGTGTATGTTAAACAAGGAAGCAAGAAAACAAATAAAGAAAGCAAACTCACTGCCAACTCCCAGAGCTCCAAAGGGCCAGGTTGAACTTCCCCTGTGCATTGCCAAGTCTACACAACTTTATGGAAGTGGAAAACCCAGTTTTACTCCCTTATACTAGACATTAGTTTTGCCAGGTGCACCTTAAACCTCAAAGTAACACATTGCATAACACTTAAAATAAGTCTTATTCAGTAGATTTTTGCAATACAATACATTGATTACTTGACTGCTGCTTTTCGGGGCCTTGATTATGGAGTCAAGTAAAATGAAACCTTGAAAAGTTCAATATGTTCCCATTTACTTGAATTGTTTTTACTGGTTGATTGGTAAGGACATTTATTTTCTTTATATTGAGGGGTAATACACCTTAAAGACTGTGGTCATTGATATTCATTAGTAAGTACTATGAATACCTCTTCCTTTCAACAGCATGGATATGTCAGCTGCAAAGCTGTGAAGTGTTAAGAATCTACCATCAATCCTGATGCAACATTTTTTTAATAAATCATTTTATTAGAGGCTCATGCAGTTCTACAGCAATCCACAGATCAATTGTATCTAGCACATTTGTAGATATGGTGGAATCATCATTTTCTTTCTAATTGAGCCCTTGGTATCAGCTCCTCTTTTTCCCCTGCATATCCTACCCTCCAACCTTCATGAACCCTTGATAAATGATAAATTATTTTTATTTTCATATCTTACACCAACCATCCTATGTCTTTCTTCACCCATGTTTCTGTTGTACATCCCCATCAGGGAGGGGTGGTGTTTACATCGATCACTGTAATTGGTTCACCATTTCTCCCTCTTCTCCTCACCTTCCGCCCAGCACCATGCTATCGCTACTCCCTTTATGTTCCTGGGGAGTGTATCTATCCTAGATTCTGTGTGTCATGAGTTCCTATCTGTCCCAGTGTATATGCTCCGGTCTAGCAAGATTTGTAATGTAGAACTGCGGTCATGATAGTGGTGGGGAGGAAGCATTAAAGAACTGGAGGAATGTTGTGTGTTTCGTTGGTGCTATATTGCACCCTGGCTGACTCATCCCTTCCTTGTGACCCTTCTACGAGGGGATGACCAATAGTGTACAGGTTGGCTTTGGGTCTCCACTCTGACCCGCCTCATTCACTTCAAAATGATCATTTGTTTGGGGGTCCTCTGATGCCTGCCTGATACCTGTTCCCACTGATACCTCATGATCACACAGGCTGGTGTGCTTCTTCCATATGGACTTTGTTGCTTCTCAGCTAGATGGCTGCATGTTTATCTTCAAGCCTTTAAGATCCCAGATGCTATACCTTTTGATAGCTGGGATAATTAGCTTTTTTTCACTACATTTGCTTATACAACAATTATGACTTCAGCAATCATGTCAGGAAAGTGAGCATCACGGAATGCCAAGTTACTAGAACAAAATGCTCTTGAGTTGAGGGAGAATTTGAGGAGAGGCCCAATGTCTGTCTGTTACCTTAATACTTAATATATAAACATATGCATGTAGACCTATATCCCTATCATTATATATTAATATATTTACATATAAATATGTTATACATATAACTTGGTAAATATCGTTTGCCTCCTAGTTCTCTCCTCTATTTCGTTTTATTTTCCTCCTGTCCTACTGTCATGATCAACATTCATTTGGCTCTCTGTAATCCCTCTGGGCTACATTGCACTTGATCCAATGCCACTAGGGATTCTACGCCTCCTCACCATCAATGTTATATCTTTTGTTGATCCCTCGTCTCTGGGTTTGTTGGCTACCCCCTCCATTTCCCCTACCTCCCCCACTCCCATGTCCTCCCACATAGTGAGTCCCTTTGTTTTCTCCTTGGGATTATGAACAATCCTGCCTATTTTATATCAGTAAACATGAAAAAAAGAGCATATAAATAGTTCCAGGTTAGTCTATTAACCCTTATGAATGTTTTCCAATGAGGCCTGAGGAGGTCCAAGCCCCCCGAGTCAGAAGTCTGTTTTGGGGATTCCTTGGGGACTTTGTTGCTTAGCTCCCTTTGCTGCTCTGTTGTCCTCCGTTTGTGTTTCATATCTTCAGGTGAGGCTGGCCCTCCAGTCCTCTCTATGCAATGCCTACTGTGAGCAGTAATGTTGTCCTCAAGGCTTGTTGGTTCGACCAGGATGCCTTTCTCCCTCTCTCTCTCTCTCTTTCTCTCTCTCTCTATCTCTATCTCTCCCTCTCTCTCTCTCTCCTTCCAGTGTGGTCGAGGCAGACTATATCATCAGTGCTGTCCTATGTAGTGCAATTTTTTCTGGGGAGGGGTCAGCATAGCTGGAATTGGGACCAGTCTGGCAGTCTTCTCTGTTAGTTCCATGCTCCATGCTGGTATGTTGCCCTCAACGCAAGACAGTGGGATAAGGTCTGGTCCCTCTATCCCTTTTTTGTGGAGACATAAACAATACCCTACCCATGAATATGTTTTTGCCCTGTTACCCCACTGCCCTCATCTTTTTGTTTCTTTTCCCTTTCTTTTTAGTTGGCCGCCATATGCATTTCTGGGTTGGGTCTGATCCCCTGTCAGAATAACTTGACCTCACCCCAAGAACTTATGCATTTAGTAGCTTTCCCTTATGTCCATTTTGCTATTTAAGCTTATCTCTGTGGACTCATGTTTCAGTTGTCCTTTTGTGTTTGGCTTACTTTCTTAGCATAATTTCCTCTAACTCTTCCCATGAGATGTGTTCATCACTGCTTTTTAGGGATGTGTAGTACTCTGTGCATGTATATACCAGAATTTTTCAATCCCCTTGTCCATCAATGGAAATTTAGGTTATTTCCAACTCCTTGTGATTAAGGACAGTGCTGTGACGAACACTGGAGCGCAGATGTCCAGTCATGGTCTGTTTCTTACTTCTTCTGGTTATATCACCAGGATGGGCACGGTTTGTTTTAGATATCACCAAATCGATTTCCATAATGGCTTCACATACCTACAGAACCGCTCACAGAGGATAAGAGTTCCTATCTCATCACAACACTTGGTGCTTCCTGATTTTTTGAATTGAGCGATCTTTGAAGGTGTTAGTTGTTACCTCATAGTTGTTTTAATTTGCATTTCCCTTATGGCTAGTGATTGGTAACATTTTCTCATACCTTTATTGGGCATTCGGATTTCTGCATGTTGGAAACTTCTGTTCAGGTCTTTTGCCTACCTCCTTAATGGAATATTTGTTTTATACTTATTGTAGACTGGCAGAGTATTATAGATATCAGTAGTAAGACCTTTGTCTGGTATGTCACTGATAAAGACGTTTTTCCAGTCTGTGGGCTCTCTTATTACTCCCTTGGAGAAGTCTTTCTTTGCCCACAGATGTTTTATCGTCAGTTTATTCTGCTTGTCTATTTGTTTCCTCTGTGTTTTTGTCCTTCCCTATTTCTGATAGTCTATGAATTCCTGGCAC
Organism: Tenrec ecaudatus; assembly: GCF_050624435.1. NCBI lineage: Eukaryota > Metazoa > Chordata > Mammalia > Afrosoricida > Tenrecidae > Tenrec > Tenrec ecaudatus. The sequence continues at coordinate 102,358,340 of NC_134532.1, read as the reverse complement.
TAAACCTCTCAGGTTTGTCCCAATTTCCTCACTGATGGCCCAGATAATTTGGATTTTTGCATGGAGGTCTGTGATCAACCTTGAGTTTATGCTTGTGCATGGAGTGATATAAGGGTCTTGCTTCATTTTTCTGCAGGTGGATATCCCTTTTTTGCTAGCACTTCTTGTTGAAGAGAGCATTTGCTTCCCATTTGCTATTTTTGGGGCCCTTTCAAAGATGACTTCTCTGTTTGGTGATAATTTCATTTCTGGATTTTCAGTTCTTTTCCATTGGTCTGAGTGTCAGCTATTATACTGGCACCACACTGTTGCTGGATAATAGGTACTAAAGTCAGGTAAAGCAAGCCCTCGGACTTTGCCTTCTTCACGAGGAGTTTTCTTCTAATTCAGGGCTTCTTCTCTCTCCATATGACATTTGTAATCAGTTTTTCTAATTCTTTGAAGAAAGATATTGGTATTTATATAGGAATAGAATTAAACTTATATAATGCCTTGGGTAGGACTAAAATCTTTTTTATATTAAGTCTTCTGATCCATGAGCATGGGATATTCTTCCATTGGTGGAATTCTTTTTTTTTTTTTAGTTTCTAGTAGTAGTATTGTGTTGTTTTCCTCATACAAATCTTTTGATTTCATATTAGGTAGATCCCTAGATATTTCAATGTGTACTTGGTTATTATGGAGGGTGCTACCTTTTTGGTTCCTCTTCCCTGGTTTGTCCAAATAGTATATAGTAGTCAAATAGACTTCTGCTTGTTGATCTTGTATTATGTCAGTCTGTCCTATCCCTCTATCACTTCCAGCACTCCTCTTGTGGAGCTTTTTGGGGTTTTCCAAAGATACAATCATATCACCTGTGAATAACTATAAATTCACCTCTTCTTTGCCCAGAAAATTACCTTTGATGTCTTTCCTTTGCCTTATGTTGCTAGGTAGGGCCTCTAGTACAATGTTAAATAAGAAGTGGGGACAAGGAGAAACCTCCTCCAAAATAAAACACAAATAGCTATCTGTCATAACAACCTCAATTAAAAAATACGAGAAACACAAGGGAATGTCAAAGGAAGTCCTGGAAATAGTGATGCGCATAGAAGAAACAGAAGTTGGTCTACCACGGAAAGAAATCTCCAGAATGCTGCTGGGAGTCATACAGGATATGAGTGAAGCATAAAAGGATGAAATAGAAAAAGGATGAAACAATAGGTGAAATAAAGACCATGGACCAAAGGGAATTATAAGAGCTAAGGAATGAGAAAACAAAAGCAAATAACAGGCTAATAGACATAACCAACACACTAGAAGCAGAGAATCATACCAGTGACCTCTGGAATAACCAGGCTGACTTCAACAAATGGGAAAGGTACTCTGACAAGATAATCAGAGAATCTGAAGAAAACCTGAGAACAATGTCTGATGATACAAGGAGGAATAACATTAGATTAATTGGATTACCAGAACAAGACAAAGTGGAGAATTCAAAGGCAAAAATAGTGAGGGCTTTCAGTACTCTCTTGAGTCCAATTTCAATTTCTGGCAATTCCTTAGAACATTGTATAATAAAATATTGCTGCACCATTTTGAAACTATCTCTAGCAAAGTTTTTCTTGCATGTGATATTAATTATCATTTTTTTACATTTTTTTATTTTAACAATTTATTGGGGCTCATACAATTCTTTTCATAGTTCATACATATACATACATCAATTGTATAAAGCACATCCGCACAGTCCTTGCCCTAATCATTTTTTTCTCTTTTCTTCTTTTACATTTTATTAGGGACTCATACAACTCTTACCACCATCCATACATATACATACATCAATTGTATAAAGCACATCCATACATTCCCTGCCCCAATCATTCTCAAGGCATTTGCTCTCCACTCAAGCCCCTTGCATCAGGTCCTCTTTTTTTTCCCCCCTCCCTCCCCATTCCCCCCTCCCCCATATGCGATATTAATTATCTTGTTCAGTTTCTTTTACATCAGGTTTCTTTGGTATGGGCACAGATATGGGCACTTCCAGTCAGTTGTATAGATGGCTATCCTCCCCATTGTATGCAAAGGTGAGTGAGCTTTTCCAGAATTACATCCATATGCTAATACATTTTAATTGTTATTCTGTCAATTCCTGGATCTTTGCTTACACCAATGTTGTAAGTGTAACTTGGACTTCTACCTTCTATAGCATCATTTCTTCATCTATGCTATAATAATTGAATATTGACCAGTTATTTTACTACAGATTCTATGAATCCTTCAATATTTTTCCTTACAAATTTTTTTTTCCATAATTGGTCTCCCCCCCACCTTTATAACTTTTTGCTGTCTTCATGAGCAATGCCCTGAAAGTCATGACACAACTTTTTTGGTCTTCAATAATTAGTGTTAAGTCTTTTCTTGAGATGATCTTTAAATTCATGCAGAACATACTCTAGGGAAGTGGTTCTCAACCTTCCTCATGTCGTGACCCTTTAATCCAGTTCCTCATGTTGGGGTGACCCCCAACCATAAATTTCTTTTGGTTGCTACTTCAAAACTGTAATTTTACTACTGTTATGAATCTGGTAACCCCTGTGAAAGGGTGTTTCGACCCCCAAAGCATTGTGACCCACAGGTTGAGAACCGCTGCTCTAGTTTGTACTTGGGCCCTTGTGTGCTTGTTTTCATTTCCTCAGTTTCACCTGAACCCTACATTTGAACAATTAATGCTCTGTTTCACTACTGGGTCCTAACCTTATACTGACTGGTGAGATTGGGTGTCCCCATTTACACTTTCTACAAATGTAGTAAATTTCATTGTGGTTCATCTGGGTAAGTCTGTGTGTTCTGTTATTATTTATGCTACTGAATATTTTAAATAAATGACTTATTGGTGTTGAGAAATCCTTTTTTGTGCTCTCTAATGTCACATATGTCACCTAGGATATATTTTCCAACTACTGATCCTCTCCTTTGTTATTGACTTTTGCATTCCAATAACATAAAATTATCAGTATATTTTAACTACATGCTTGATCAGTTTCAGATAGCAGAGTCTGTTAAAAATTGCCTTGGCACTCTATGATGCTCACTTTCCCAACACAACTGCTGAAGCCAAAGCGGGTGAACAAGTAAATGTGGTGAAGAAAGCTGATGGTGCCCAGCTATCAAAAGAGATAGTGACTGGGGTCTTAAAGTCTTGAAGATAAACAAGCGGCCATTAGCTCAGAAGCAACAAAGCCCACATGGAAGAACACACCAGCCTGTGTGATTGAGTGGTCCCGAAGGGATCAGTTATCAGGCATCAAAGAACAAAAAATCATCATATCATTGGCTGCACACCTCCATGATAGGATCGCTGAAGACAAATGGGTGCATAAGCAAATGTGGCGAAGAAAGCTGATGGTGCCCAGCTATTAAAAGAGATAGTGTCTGGGGTCTTAAAGGCTTGAAGGTGAACAAGCGGCCATCTAGCTCAGAAGCAAAAAAGCCCACATGGAAGAAGCCCACCAGCCAGTGAGATCACGAGGTGCCAAAGGGACCAGGTATAAGGCATCATGCAAAAAAAAAATTAAAAAATATATATATATATATGTGTGTGTGTGTGTGTGTGTGTGTGTGTGTGTGTGTATACCATATTGAATGAAGGGGGATGAGCAGAGTGGAGACCCAAGGCTCAAGTGTTGGCCATTGGAGATCCCCTCATAGAGGGGTTTAGGAGAGGAGATGGATCAGTCAGGGTGCGAGGTAGTACCAATGAAGAACACAGCTTTCCCCCAGATCCTGGATGCTTCCTTCCCCCAACTACCATGATCCAAATTCTACCTTGCAGGACTGGATAGGGCAGAGGTTGTACACTGGTGCATATGGGGGCTGGAGGCACAGGGAATCCAGGGTGGATGATACCTTTAGGACCAAGGGTGTGAGGGGCGATGCTGGGAGAGTGGAGGGTGAGCGGGTCGGAAAGGGGGAACTGATTACAAGGATCCACAAGTGACCTCCTCCCTGGGAGATAGACGGCAGAGAAGGGAGGGAAGGGAGACTCCGGATAGGGCAAGATATGACAAAATAACAATGTTTAAATTATAAGCGCACATGAGGGAGGGAGGAACGGGGAGGGAGGGAAACAAAAAAAGAGGACCTGATGCAAAGGGCTTAAGTGGAGAGCAAATGCTTTGAGAATCATTGGGGCAGGGAATGTGCAAATGTGCTTTATACAATTGATTTATGTATATGTATGGATTGCGATGAGTTGTATGAGCCCCTAATGAAATGTAAAAAAAGAAAAGGAAAAAAAAAAGAAAATGATTAGGGCAAAGAATGTACAGATGTGCTTTATATAATTGATGTATGTATATGTATGGATTGTGATAATAGTTGTACGAGCCCCTAATAAAATGTTTTTTAAAATTGCCTATCTCATCATCTTTTCCACTTGTAGATGGTGTCTAAATGTGAATAATTGTAATATTAACTGGTTTTTCATGTGGGCAATATATAGATATTATATTACTCATGTTACATTTCAGTGTAAATCTTGAAATATTCTTTTAAAATTAATATGGCACCATTCCTTTTCAACCGATCATTCTTAGAGCAGTAGACCATAAGATTGATTCATAATATCAGTGTATTTGAACATATCAATGCCTATGACATTGATTTTAATGTATTTCCCTTCATTTTTGATGACTTAAAATGTCCTTTTATTCATAATTCATAAATTCCTAATTCCTATTACTAATGGCTGTTTGTAGCTTTAATCTCAGGTTACACTGAAAATTGAGATAACAAAAGCCATACCCCATACAGGTAATTAAGGCCTACACTTTTTTGAGAAAGCTGTTGTTTGCTGGTCATGTATTTAGTGCTTTCTAATGTGGCACTATGTCACATCCAGGTGGATGACTGTAATAAAATAGATAACAGTAAGGTTCGGCTAGAATATGAAAAAGTTGGGTTCCTACTACACTATTGTTTGGATTGTAAAGTAGTGTAGATTATTTAGATAGGAATAGAACTGACGTGTTTCAGGAATGAAATATAAAGTGATTGTGTGATTCAGGAATTCCACTTCCTGGTATATCTCCAAACATGTACCTACACACAAAAAAATAAGATTATGTTCATAACATTAGTATCCATAATAGTCAAAAATACAAACCACTGAAAAAATAATTAAGGAGTAAATAAAAAGTGGTATATACATAGAATGTTTTTGTGGTAGTTACACAGTGTGTTGTCAATTTGAGAGTCTTAAGCGTGAAGGGGTGGAGTGTAGCCTGTCAGTCGGGTCACAGCTTGATGACCTCAGTTAGAGGTGCTAAGGAGATAAATAGCTTTCTGGTGGTGGGACCCAAGCTCACTCCCTAGGAGACATTGCTGCTGACAGGACACCTGGAGCTACTCTAGAGCCCTGAGCTGGAGGAGCCATGTGAAGACCCCTGCTAGTGCTGAAATGCTTACAACACCTCTGGATCCAAGGACTTCCTACCCACTGGCCTGTGATCTTTCTGCATTCGGTGCCATTGCTTGTGTCATAGATTGGTATAAGCTATTTGGGCTAATATTGACTTATGGACTTGATCTGGACTGGACTGAGGTGTTTTCTCAATATTCAATTGCTCTTGTATATAAAACTCTTTCTTATACCCATATGAGTGTCTATAAATTGGTTTTTCTAGTCCACCCAGATTAAAACAGTGTTGTTGTTGTTAGGTGCCAAGTCATTCTGACTCATAGGAAGCCTGTGCACAACAAAACAAAACACTACCCAATCTTACAAAATCCTCACGACTGTTCATATGTTTGAGCCCATTGTTGGAGCTACTGTGTCAAGTCATCTTGTAGAGACCTTGTATCTTTTTTAATTCCCCACTATTTAACCAAGCAAGGTTTCCTTCTCCAGACCACTATTTCATGTTAGACTATGTTCACCGTACTACCTCTTAAAATAATAGAATTCCGGACTGTTATTTTAGGGGCAGTGACTCTGTATGTGTTTTCCAGCATTTTTGTATGCTTCCTGCATAATTCAATATTTAGCCCATAGGAGCTTCTGATATTGCAACTCTAGGCTTGTAAAGTTTTCTTTAGTTCTTTCAGTTTAAGATATGCTGAACATGTTCTTTATTCTTAGTTTTCTGATTATAAGTGATTGCATATATCATTATACTTTTACTTTGTCTTCTCGCGCTGCTTTTTGAAATTTTCTGTTCATCTCTTTGACTTCAAATTTCTTCCATGTGTGTTACCTATTCTTCGATTAAGAGCAAGTTTGTCTCTTCTGACATCTACATTGGTATTTTGTTTCCTGTCTTTCTTTTATTTTTTTTAATTCAAAACCATTTTATTTGGAGCTAATACAGGTATCATATCTTTCCGTAGTTCAATCACCTCAAGCAGAATTGTTCAATTGCTAACACAATAAATTTCTAAACATTCTCTTCCTTCTTGAACTGCTTGGTATCTGTTCCCCCACCCCGAACCCTTATTCTACTTGTTGCCTCTTTAGATTTATCAATCATGGGTTTCATATATTGAAAATGAAAAACATAACAAAATTTCAACAGGGTGACCCATTATGGATAGAGGGAAATCATCTTATTCTTAATTCCTGTGTTGATCTCACAAATTCTTTCCTACCTTTCAATGGCCCCTTGTTATCCTTGTTTTTGATGTTGATGATGATATCCCACAGCTCATCAGGTTTTCTACTATTAGTGTTCAGTACAGCAAATCTGCTCTTGAGATGTTTTCCAATTCGGTGAAATGTAAACAGGACAAAACTAAGTGTTTTGTTCTGTTATGCACACAATTGTTATGGATCAGAAGCAACATGATGTCACCTAATTACAGCATACTGAAGTTCATATTTTGCATCTCATAGACTTACTTTGATTTTCTCAGCTTCAACCTGAAATTACCTGTGAATAATTCATAGTCTTTTTCATCAGTCAATGGCCTTGTTTTAGCTGCTGATATTGAACTTCTCCATTGTCACTTATCATAGGTTTAGTCAATTAGATTTCTGTGTATTACATCTGGAGGAGTTTGTGTTTATAGTCAACTTTTGAGTTGTTGAAAACCTGTATTTACGATGAACAAATCATTGACCTTGCAAAATCCTATTGTGTGACATCCAGGTTTGTTCCTATCACCAATGGTATATTTGCCAACCCCTCTTTGGGTCCAGCTTTTGTATCCCAATCACCAATAATTATCACTGTGCCTTGATTGCATGTTTTGTCAATTTCAGACTGAGGATTTTGGTAGAATATTTCACTTTCTCTATCACTAGCTTTAATGGCTGGTCCTTAAATTTGAATAATATCTTTATTTACTCAATATCCTCGTATGCAAATAAACCAAACTGTTACAGGCTGCATGTAGTTCGAGGCAGTTCTTGAAATGTCTGTTGGAGGATCAGAGTAGTGTCATTCCTTGTGAACCTGCCATTCCAGGCATTGTAAAGCCTATTGCTATCTGATTCAAAAGGGCCAATAGCCCTGCGCTTCTGTTCACTGATGCCTTTAACAGCAACCTTCATGCGTTCATTTTGACAACTTCAAATTATCCTAGATCATTATGTCATGCATTCCACATTCTGATTATTAATTGAGATTTCTTCTCATTTCGAATAATGCCCCATCAGCAAATGATGTCCCAAATGCTTCTTTCCACAGACTTTACTCCATCTGTGTCATTATGCTGAACTCTACTTTGAGAAAGTAGATCTTCCTGTTATATTCTGAGTGCCTTTCTACTTGAGAGGCTAATCTTCTAGAACTATCTCTGAAAATGTCCTGTTTATATTCACAAGGCTTTCAGTATTTAATCATGTGTCAATGTAATCCACAAGGGTTTCAGTGACTAATTCTTTAGAAGTGGATAGCCATTCATAAATCGTAATTTGTTCTTAGTCTGGAAGCTGTGCTGAAAACTATTCACTCTGAGAGACCCTCCTGGTAATTGAAATACCAATAACATAGCTTCTAGCACCACAGCAGCACATAAGTCAACAAATTATAATAAAATTGACATACTAGTGGTTTACATAAAATAACATTTAGTAATAAAAAGAAATAAAATAATAAAATCCAGTAATACATAATAACCATTGCAATATTATGCTAAAAGAAGGAATTCAGTCACAAATAGCTACAAACTGTAAGATTTCATTTATATAAAATGTTTAGAACAAGAAAATCTATGGACTACAAAAATAGATTAGTTTTTGCCTAAGGCTGCTATGGCAAAGAGTTTGAGCAGCAGGTAATACATGATTATGAATAATCTTTAGAGGCAATAAAAGTTTAAAAAATGCATTATGATTTTGAATGCACAACTGTGTGGATGTACTGAAAATCATAGAACTTTACATTTCAAATGAGTGAAGTGAGTAGCATATGAACTGCATCTCTAAATAAGCTGTCCAAAAGTAAAATAAAGCAAAAATTATCCTCTCAAAATTGTACTCATTAATATGGATTAAATGGAATGAGGTTAGATTAAATAGAATTAAGATAGAACATGGCAATTTATAGTATCATTCATCAAAATTATGACTGAAGAACAAAAAAAATTTTGGAGTAAAATCAATGTCTTCGGTTCAATTTATGACACCCTTGATATATTTTACAGTTGCTTAGATAGGACTGGAGTACAAGAGAGATGTCTCTTGAATTGAGAGATATTTCAGAACATCATGTGAGAAGTTCTAAGGATCAAATTATAGAGGGGGAAAATAAGGATGTTGAGAAAAGAAGCCCAAATAACCTTAAACAGCTTTTCTAATGTGAGAGATGGTTTGTGTAATAGTTAAAATTATGTGTCAACTTGACTAGGCTCTGGTTCCAAGTAATTTAGACAAGCACTAGTTTAATTACCATTCCGTAATGAAGTGTAGTGTAAACTGTGATATCATTTCCAAGATGTGATCTGGTATAATCATCTATCGATTGAAAGGGTACTTTTGGAAGGATGTGTTCTCCCTCCAGAACATCAAACACATTTTGACAAAACTCGACATCGCGTTCCCATCATCTTCTCCTGCAGGAATCTTGGGGTACACAGCTAAAGAAGTCTTCACCAACTCTTTGAACTTTGGACTCACTAGCCCCACAATTACTTAAACTAATTCTTAGAAATGAATCAAACAATCTCCCTGTCTCTCTTTTTCTTTCATTATATTTGCCTAGAGAACACTGATAAGACAGTGTCTTTGTAGAGGCTTAACTATACTATAAAGAACATTCTAATCTATGGGTATGCTTTTGCTTATAATCCTAAGAAAAGTAGTGATGGGTTTTCAAAATATTCATGAAAAATTGGGATCAGAAGATAAAGGAATTTGTCCACACACTTTTTGAAATCACCTAATCTATTCCCAGAAAGAAAAAGCAATATTCATCAGTTAAACAGTATTGATCTGAAAGAGCACCTTTCATCTTATTACTCAGAAGATTTTCTAAACTCTCTGCATAAAAGATCTAAAGCAATGTTAATTGAAGTTAATAGTTTTTAAGATGACAAAATGTTTCCCCCCTACGTGAAGCTTTTACAGCTATTAAGATGATTCTAATTAGCATTAAAGAAAAAGAAGCCATAGCTTACATATGATCAAAAGATCACACTAAAGATTTTATAAAGCATAACTTTCAATTGGAAAAATAGAAACAGAACTTCAGAAATATATACAATTTTACTGAACGTGGAAAAACATTCTCAAATTTTATTTCCAAAGTGAATGTTTCATGGAACTAATTGATGTTAATTTTTTTACTATAACCAAGATTTACTTTATAAGGCATATTCTATATTTTAGGATTAGATGTGAAGCAATTAAAAATTCTTTTGAAAATTATTTACAGTTTAGTAGCTATTTATTATAGAAAAAATCAGTTCCATCTATACAATTAAACATGGCTTAATCATTGTGAATGCATAACAAAGAGCTTTACATTGTCCGTGTTTACCATTTACAGTAGGATATGCTGTATGTGGCAGAGTGGTCATGAGGTGGGCTGCTCACCCCTAGGCCAGCAATTCAAACCACTAGCTGCTCCCAGGGAGAAAACCTGGCAGAACTGGTACCTAAATGTTTGTTAAGTGTGGTGAATACAGAGATTATCATGGCACTTGTAATCAGGACTCTCTCCAAGGTGGGTGCTTAGACCGCTGTCCAAAGTGAAAAGCTCAAACTTACACGTGCTTTTTTTTTTTTTGGCACGTACCTCTTTAATTGCTCTTACTTGAGTATTAACTGTGAAATAATAAGCCAGCTTCTAGTATACTATTTTTAAAAATACTTAAAATGGTCATTAGGGTCAGGTAATATGACAGGGACCAGACCAAATACAGGGATCCATATGGTAGACAACAAAAAGGAGGTGGGAAAAGGAAAATAATAATAATAATAATAATAATAATAATAAAGAAATGGGTAGCAGGGGCACAGGGCACAAACCTACCCAAGGGGAGGGTATTGTTTATATCTACTTTGGGAAAGAGAGACCAGACTTCAACCCAGTGCTCCAAGATGTGAATTCAACATGCCGGCATGGAGTACAGAAGCAGTGGAAAGGTCTGGGAGGCCATCCCCAATCCCAACTACTACATGGACACTTGTCCCTCCTGCCAGAAGAATTTATTTCAAAGGACGGCATTGAATCTGCAGTTCTGGGAGAGGGACGTAACCGATCAGAGCACAAGGGAGCTGATGAACAGGGAGGAGGGGAGAGTGGAATAAATCCTGGCCCACCAGGCCTTGAGGACAACGGTCCCAATTAGAACAGCCAGTCCACAGAGAGGAACACATGGCTGGCCCCACTATGAGACATGACATCCCTCACTGACCCTAGCCCTACAGGGGATAACACTGGAGAAACTGTGGGAATTGTGCCCGATCTGATCCGGCCACACTGAGGCAAAACACAAAGGGGGTGTAACAGAATAGCAAGGGAAAGGAGCAGCGAGGTGCCCAGGGAAAGCTGAAGGTGGACTTTGGGGCCAGGTCATGGTGCGCCAACAGCCTGGACTGGAAAACACTCCTAAAAGCCAAGAAAGAGCCCTTGAACTAACCACAAGCTTTTTTTTCTTGTTTTGTTTTGTTTGTCATCGGTTTGTTGTTATTGTTGTTTTGTTGTGTATCATTGCTTGGTTGGCTCTGTCTTGTTTTTGTGCATGTTATTATCTATGCAGGTCTGTCTAAATAAGATAGGCTGGAAGAACAATGTGGAGGAGAAAACAATGGACCAACAGTTCTGGGAGTACATGGGAGAGGGGGAGGTGGGGGGAAAGGTAGTGGTGATAACAAACCCAGGGACAAGGGAACAACAAGTGATCCAAATAGGTGGTGAGGAGGGTGTGGTGGCCTGGTAGGGCATGATCAAGGATAATGTAACCAAGATAAATTGCTGAAACCCATGTGGGGACTGAACATGATAGTGGGATAGGAGGAAAGTCAAAGGAAATAGAGGAAAGAGCTGGGAGGCACAGGACATTTATAGAATTATAGATAAAAGCATGTACATATGCAGATATATTTATACATGAGGATGGGGAAATAGATCTATGTGCATATATTTATAGGTTTAGTATTAAGGTAGGAGAAGGACATTGAGCATCCAGTCAAGTATTCCCTCAATGCAAGAATACATTCTTCTATTAAATTGGCATTCTATAATGCTCACTTTCCCGACACAACTGCTGAAGACAAAGCGGGCGAACAAGCAAACGTGGTGAAGAAAGCTGATGGTGCCTGATTATCAAAGAAATAACATCTGGGGTCTTAAAGGCTTGAAGGTAAACAAGCAGCCATCTAGCTCAGAAGCAACAAAGCCCACATGGAAGAAGAACACCAGCCTATGTGATCACAAGGTGCTGAAGGGATCAGATATAAGGCATCAAAGAACAAAAAAATAAAACATTGTGTGCTCGCCTCCCTGATATTATCGTTGATGACAAATGGGTGCATAAGCAAATGTGGTGAAGAAAGCTGATGGTGCCTGGCTATCAAAAGATACAGAGTTTGGTGTCTTAAAGGCTTGAAGGTAAACTAGCGGCCATCTAGCTCAGAAGCAACAAAGTCCACAAGAAAGAAGCACACCAGCCTGTGTGATCATGAGGTGTTGAAGGGATCAAGTATCAGGCATCACCAGAACAAAAAGCCTTATCATAGTGAATGAGGTGTGTGTGTGTGGGGGGGGTGTGAAGTGGAGACCCAAAGTTCATTTTTAAGGCATTAGACATCCCCTTATAGAAGGGTTGGGGAGGAGACAAGCCAGTCAGTGTGCAAGGAAGCAATGATGAAACATACAACTTTCCTCAAGTTCCTAACTGCTTCCTCCCCTACACACACACACATACACACACACACTATCATGATTCCAATTCTACCTTGAAAGTCTGGCTAGACCAGAGGATGTACCTTGGTACAGATAGGAACTGGAAACGCAGGGAATCTAGGACAAATGATCCCTTCAGGACCAGTGGTGTGAGTGGCAATACTGGGAGGGCAGAAGGATGGTGGGTTAGAAAGGGGGAATTGATTACAAGGATATACGTGTGAACTCCTCCCTGGGGAACAGACAACAGTAAAGTGGGTGAGGGGAGACATCGGAGAGGGCAAGATATGACAAAATTATAATTTAAAAATTACCAAAGGTTCATGAGGAAGGGGGGAGTAGAGAGGGAGGGGGAAAATGAGGACCTGATTCCAGGGGCTTGGTGGAGAGCAAATGTTTTAAGAATGATGAGGGCAAGGAATATGCAAATGTGCTTTACACAATTGATGTAAGCATGGATTGTGATAAGAATTGTATGAACCCCTAATAAAATAATTTAAAAATGGTAATTAGGGCAGTGAACCAGCTATTAAATTATTTGAATCCTATCACTGGCTGGTATGAATCAGCATCAACTCAATGGCAATGAGGTTGGATTTTTGGTTTTGTTTTCATTAAAGGTGAACTTACATGTTTTTCTTTCCTAAAATCAAGTGAGTCTGAATTTGCTAATTTTGTAAGAACAAAAAGTGCTCATGGTATCTTATATACATATGGTCAGTTTCCTTTAATATCTGTGAACAAACTTAATTTCTTATTATCAGAACTATTATAATTCTGAATTGCTCATTTGTAGGATTCTCTTTTCACAAATATATAAGAAGTTCACATCTTTCCTTCTGCTATATCTTTCATTAAATACCTTACCAGCAAGGTCTCCCTTGATGGACTTATTGTTTTGTGCCATGATTTGGGTTGACTATAACACATGCCGTTGTTAGGTGCCGCCCAGTCCGTTCTGACCGCTAATGACTCCATGCACAACAGAATGAACACTGCTCGGTCCTGCACCTTTCTCACTATTGGGTCCACCATGCTTGGGCCCATTGTTGCATTTACGGTGACAAACCATCTTGGGAAAGTCCATGCTGTAGCAGTCCTTCCTCTTTTTTGCCACTTTTCTCCTTTACCAAGCATGATGTCCTTCTACAGCAGTGGTTGTCAACCTGTGCATCTTGACCCCTTTGGGGGTCGCACAACCCTTTCACTGGAATAGGCTAAGACCATCGGGAGAACACATATTTCCGATGGTCTTTTGGAACTGAGACACTGCTCCTCTCTCCATCTCCAGGTGGTCCATCCACATGCAGATATGTCCACATACGAGTACCCAGCGTGATGACATCAAGCCAACCCCATCACATAAACCCCGTACAAATACAGGTGTGCGTGACAGGGTTGGCACCATAATGCACTTATGTGGACCAGTAACACATATGGAGAGCAGCTGCTGTGTAGAAAGTAGCTGCTTAGTTGAAAGCAGCTACTCTGTTGAAAGCAGCAGTATTGGAAATAAAACACTTCATAAATTATAATTGCTGGGTAAATGTAAAATCATATACTGTAAAATCATCAACTACTGCAAACAAACAAAAAAAAACCTGAACGTCATCTGGATGCTGATCAATTTTTTGATATTCAGCTGTGGTTGATGTAAATACTGCCCCCTTGTGATAGTAACAGGTATGTGAAAAAAAAAACCAGAATATTGTAAATAATAGGAAATGTTAATGAACTGTATTGACTGAACTATGCTATGTATCATCTTTTGTATTATTAAAGCTATTGTTAAATATTATTTTCATTAGCTCACCATCCTAGGACAATGGATCGTGTAGACAAGAACGTTAAGAAAATATAGTGAGGATTTTTACAGTATGGTCTTACCTCAATAATTACAGCAGGAATTGAGAAACCGCAATGTGTTATTTGTTGTGAAGTTCTATCAGCTGAATCTATGATGCCGAACAAACTAAAATGCCATTTTGATAGCAAGCATACACGCTTTGCCAGCAAGGATAGCAACTATTTTAGAAGCAAATCTGATGGACTCCAGAAAGCCAGACTTGACATTGGTGGCAAGCACCACAAACAAAATGTAGAAGCTGTTGAAGCTTCATATTTGGTGGCACTCAGAATCGCCAGAGCTATGAAAGCTCACACCTTTGTTGAGGACATTGTTTGAGTTTATGATCAGAGTTGAATTTGTTATGAAATTGAGTGCAATTTGCTTATCTAATGACACTGTTCACAGAAGAATAGATGACATATCTGCTGATACTCTTGATCAGGTAATCCAAGAAATTTACATAAATCTGCTCCACTTCCAATATTTTGCATTCAGCTTATTGAATCTACAGACATTGCAAACTGTTCACAGTTACTGGTTTACGTGAGGTATGTTAATGATGGCGATTTTAAAGATGAGTTTCTTTTTTGCAAACTCTTGAAATGACAACTACTGCTCATGATGTATTTGACACAGTTGGTTCATTTGTGAAAAAGCACAAGAAATGTTGAAGAAAAGTTTGCACAGATGATGCTCCAGCTATGCTAGGATTTTGATCTGGATTTCAACGTCTGATACTGGATGAGTCACCAAAAATCACCAGAATGCACTGTATGACTCATCGGCAAATATTAGCAAGGAAGACTCTGCCACAAGAGTTACAAGGAGTAATGAAAAGCATAATAAGTTCTGTCAATGTTTCAAGGTTAGCACTTTAAACAATAGACTGTTTTCAAAATTATGCGATGAGTGAATGCGCCGAATAATGTTCTGCTATTTCACACTGAAGTGAGAATAGTTGTTGAGAGGGAAAGTTTTAAAATGTATTTTTGAGCTTCGTGGTGAAATCAAAATGTTTTTTAATCGGAAAAAAGTACCACAGTTCAAAGCACTTTTCAGCGATAAATGTGCAGAAAATAGCTTAGTTGGTTGCCATTTTTGCCATCTTGAACAAGTTAAATTTATCACTACAAGGACCAAATGCAACATGCCTCGATTTGTCTAAAAAGATCCAATCATTCCACATGAAACTTAAGCTTTGGCAAAAAAAAAAGGATGAAAATAAAATTCACATGTTGCCTATCTTATCTGCTTTCTTTGAGGAACATGACATTGAACCAAGCAAAAGGATTATGATGATAATTTTCTGTGAAAGAATACTTGTACATGTTTACGGACAAAATTTCATCATACTTTCCAATTCTACCTGACACCCTATTTTCACTTGCCAGAAGACCATCCACAGTCAAAGTTGAAGATGTTCCTGGGACAGCACCAGAGGAGTTCACTGAACTCAATGACAGCAAAGCAGCGAGAAATGATTTTTCTGCAATGCCAGTTGCAAAATTCTGGATCAAGTGTTTGCAGTCATAGGCTGTTCTGTCTGAGACTGTGTTGTGCCTCTTCTTCCATTACCAACAGAATATCTTTGTAAAACAGGGTTTTCTAGCTTGTTTTTTATCAAGTCTAAACACAGAAGTAGACTTGTGGAAGATGATCTTCTTTATGCTCTTGCAATGACTGCCCTAAGGATTTCTGACCTGGTGAGAAAGAAGCTATCTCAACCTTTGCACTGATGTTGGTTTTTAACACATACTGTTGCAAAATGTAGCAATGTAGTTTACTGTTGTTCTATTAAGTCTGTTACCAATGCTACATCATGCTTCCAGACAAAATTTTATTTATTTGTAATTAGAAATCAATATTTCACAATTTATAATTCCATATTGTTTTGTGATTAATCAGTTTTAATTATATTCAATTTGTAACAATGAATACATCCTTCATATCATACATTTACATTATGATTCATAAAAGTAGCAAAATTACAGTGATGAAGTAGCAATAAAAATAATTTTATGGTTGGGGACGACCACAGCATGAGGAGCTGGATTAAATGGTCGTGGCATTAGGAAGGCTGAGAACCATGGTTCTACAGGAACTGGTCTCTCCTGACATGCCTAAGGTACTTGAAACCAAGCTTGACTATCCTTGCTTTTAAGGAGCATTCTGACCAGACTTCTCCAAGAAAGAGTTGTTTGTTCTTTTTGGCAGTCCACGGCACTTTCCATATTCTTTGCCAGCACCATAATTCAGCTCATCAATTCTTCTTCAATCTTCCTCATTCAATGTCCAACTTTCACATTCACATAAAAGAACATGGCTTGGGTCAGGTGATCGTAACCTTTTTTCAACACTCTCAATAGGTCTTGTGCAGTAGATTTACCCAGTGCAATGCATGCTTCGATCTCTTCCATGAGCATTGTGAATCTAAGCAAGAAAAAATTCTTCACAATTTCAAATGTTTCTCTATTTATCATGATGGTACCCTATTGGTCTAGTTGTAAGGATTTTGGTCTTGATTACATTGAGTTGTAATCCACACTGAAGGCTGCAATTCTTGATCTTCATCAGCAATACTTCAAGTCTTGTGTATTTTCAACAAACAAGGTTGTTTCATATTCATATCATAGGTTGTTGATAAGCCTTCCACCAATCCTAATGTTGCAGATTCTTCATATAATCCACATTCTCAAATTATTTGATCAATACACAGATTAAACAAATACACTGAAAGAATGAAATTCTGACACATATTTTTTTTTATTTTAAACCGGATCATTTCCTTGTTCTGTTAACACAACTGCCTCTTGATCAATGTACAATTTTGCATGAGCACAATGATGTGTTCTGAAATTCCTGTTGTTTTCAAAACTAGCCATAGTTTGTTAAGAGCCATACAGTCAGTGGCCTTAGCATTGTCAATATAACACAATAAACATCTTTTGATGTTCTCTGCTTGGAGCCAAGATCGATGTGACACAGGCAATTATAACCCTTGTTCCATATCCTCTTCTGAATCTAGATCAAAACTCCCACAGCTCCCTCTCAGTGGTCTGCTACAACCATAGTTTGGTGATTGTCAACAAAAATTTCCTTACATGTTGTTCTATAGTTCAAGCATTCTGTTGGGTTACATTTCTTCTGCATGGGTACAAATATGATCTCCTCCAGTCAGCTGGTCAAGCAGTTGTCTTCTAAATTTGCTGGTTTAGACAAGTTAGTACCTCCAGTACTTAGTCAGCTATTGAAAATATTTAAATGGATACTCCATCAACTCCAGGAGCATTGATGTTGGCTAATTTGTCAGTGCAGCTTAATTTTTTCCTTAATTATCATTGGTACTGCCTCCTCAAATGATGATCTTCAAATTACTTCTTTTTGATACAGTGCCACCGTGTACTCATTTCATCTTCTTTGATACTTCCTGCATCATTTAATATTTTCCCTATAGAAACTTTTAATACTGCAACTTAAAGATTGAATTATTTCTTGAGCTCTTTCAGTTTAAGGTATGATGACTGTGTTCTTCCCTTTTGTTTTTCTAATTCTGGGTCTTTGCACATTTCACTGTAACATTTCATTGTGTCTTCTGTTGTCCTTTGAGACTTTGTTTTTCAGCTCTTTGACCTCATCATTTGTTCCAGTTGCCTTAGCTACTCTACAATTAAGAACAAGTTTCAGAATCTCTCTTGATATCCACTTCTTTTCTGTCTTTTTAAAATGACCTTTTGCTCTCTTTATGAATAATGTTTCTGATGTCCTCCCACAGCTCATCAGGCCTTCTGTCATTAGTGTTCATTGTGTCAAATCTGTTCTAGAAATTAAGGTGGCATGGATTCAAGTACATATTTTGGCTCTTAAGACTTGTTTTAATTTTCTTCATCTTCAATTTTAGCCTACATATGAGCAATTGATAGTCTGCTCCACATTCAGCTTTAGCTGCTGATATTGAGGTCCATTATCTCCACAGATGTAATCAACTGGCTTTGTGTATATTCCATTAGAATTCCAGGTGTACAGTTGCCTTTTGTGTTGTTGAAAAAGGGTATTTGTTATGAACAAATTACTGATCTTGAAAAGTTTTATCATGCAATTTCCAGCTTCATTTCTATCACCAAGACCATATTTTTCAACTACTATAGCTTCCTCTTTCTTTGTAAGTTTGGCATTCCCATAACCAATAGTTATCAATGCCTCTTTATTGTATATTTGATCAATCAGAATCTAAAAGTTTTGGTAGAATTCTTCAAAATTTTATTCACTATTTTTAAAGTTGATCTACAAGTTTGAATAGTTGCATTGCCTGCATCCTTGAATTCAGATTGATGCACTCTTATCACAGAGAGCATTGTACTACATGATAGATCTTGAAATGTCCTTTCTGATGATGAAAGCAACCTCAACCAAACCACAATTGTACCCCCTAAGAGCAGTGGATTTGGTTTCATTTATAGAGTTACTTTAAGTTTGTATTCACCTCACACTACATATCTCTGACACTCTGTACTCTTCTTACTTCATTTTTTTCTGTTTCATAACTCTTATAAAAGCAATAAATATTTCTTTTTTGTTTGCTCATGTTTGTCTTTCCTTGATAGACTACAGTCAGAATACTCCTTAGAAGCAAGGAGAGTGAGACTACATTTCATATGCTTTGGACATTGTATCTGTCCCCCGTAAAGGACATCTGACAGTTCAAAGTACTGAGAAAAAGAGGAAGGCCCTTGAAGAAATGGATTGGCATGGTGGTTTCAACAGTGTTTTCAAAAATAGCGATTGGAATATGATGAGGGCTGGGTGGTATTTTTTGGGGGGGGGGGGTTGTAGGTGGGGTCTCTATGAGTCAGCACTGCTTTAACGGCACCAAACAACAGTAGAATACAGGCACCACTAGGGCAGCGATTTGCTTGTCTGCTTTGGTTAGTCATATACTTCCAGTGTCTATGAAAGGTTTGGGCACCTAATGTAAACTCAGTAAGTGCATACTTGTTAAAGGAATGCAAGATGCTTTTGCTTTTGTGGTTTAAAATGGTAGACCGATAAATACATTTTAGAATATTTTGACAGTAATGTGGAGAATAGATAATAAACTTATAACTATTTCTTAGCAAGTACACTTTTTCTAATCAAATATATAGGAGTGTCTTCAGAAATAGAAGCACATTATTTGAGCATATGCACTGGGGCGTGGATTAACAGCACAAATATCACAGCACAGCAGAAACGGAGTCACAAGATCATGATGATAACACACTATTTTTTTAAATAACATGTTTGAAAATAGCTGGGCAGATAAAAAACCCCATTGGGGAAGAGGAAAGTGTATAGCAGTATGAATGGCACGTATTTTGAAATCAGAAAACTCACGAAATTCTCTCTCTGTCCTTTATAGTTGTGATTCTTTGGACAAAATACATAACCCCTCTCTGCCTCTGATTGCTAATGTGCAAAGTTACTATAATAAAATCAGTTGCTTTATAGAATCACTGTGAACATTAAATGTGTTAGTAAATATAAAACTCCTTAGAAACAAGCAAATGCTATATAACTGGTCAATTTTTACAGCTGTTTTTTCTTGCTGTTATCATTTAAAACTATCTCACCTTCCCCTAATTGCCATCCCAAATGCCATCACTGGCTTAAAAAGTATATATTAGAATCACATATTGATTGAACCCACAATCAATGTTCATGGAAGCAACAGTCAAGAGATAAAGACATATCGCATTAGATAACCCTGCTGCACAAGATCTCTTTAGAGTATTGAAAAGCAAGGAGATTACTTTGAGTACTAAGATGCACCTGACCCAAGCCATCATGTTTTCAATGACCTCATATGCATATGAATGTTGGGTACTGACTACGGAAGACTGATGCCCTTGGATCATGGTGCTGGCAAAGAATATTGAAAGTACCATGGACTGCCAAAGAGCAAACACACAGATCTTGGAAG
This sequence comes from Tenrec ecaudatus, assembly GCF_050624435.1. Classification (NCBI taxonomy): domain Eukaryota; kingdom Metazoa; phylum Chordata; class Mammalia; order Afrosoricida; family Tenrecidae; genus Tenrec; species Tenrec ecaudatus. Next base: position 102,338,206 of record NC_134532.1, on the reverse strand, counting down.
AAGTACAGCAGGATGTTTCTTAGAGGCTGGTGAGATTTTTTCCTCAAGTAGTTTGTATATGTTGTCAGGAGAGACCAGTCCCTGTAAAAAGACATCATGATTGGTAAATATCAGGCAGCAATAAAAAAGAGGAGGACTTCCAACACAATGTATAGAAACAGTGGCTCTATCAATGGGCTTGCTTGTCACAGGACCGGGCAGTGTTTTATTCTACTGTCCGTAGGGTCACTGTGAGTCAGGACTGACCTGATGACCCCCAACAGCAAGACCACACACATGGAAGAGTTCAATGTACTAAAAGAAAACGTATTGTGATTTAGAAATCAGGGGCCTCAACTATTTCTTTTCTTACTAAGTATTTTTTTAATTTATCTCTTCTAAACCTGTTTACTTCTCAATAAAGATCCATTTGAGCAGTGTATAAAATATCATCATGACTAATAAGTGTGGAACATTATTTATTAAATGTAGCTGACACAATTACTTTGTCACTAGAACTTGATATGTTATTCCAAATACAGAGAAAGACATAGTTAATAGCACTATCATTAATGACAAGTCACTGTCAGAAAATCAGAGCCTACATCCTTTCTGACATAAATTAGATGTATCAAGCCTTATGGGACAAGGACAAAGTCAAATGTAATGGCCAGCTATCTTCTCAAAATTTTCATACAGTGATCACTACTGTTAAAAGTTTATGGAGACCATGTGTTATTTAAAAATTATATGTATTAGAACCAAGTATAAAAGAAAATATGACATTTCAAGTAATTTCAAGTTGCCAAGCAATAAAATTACTTGATATGTTGCCTGGGAGCGTGCAACATAGTGTGTGCTAAGGTCTAATGGAGTGAATTGTTTAGTTTTCCATTCCACTGGGTATAAAGCACGACATTTTAGAGCAGGAAGACAGGATCCCCTGGTCAGCTAGCAACAAGAGGCAGGAGGAATGTGCATTCGGGAGAAGCATCTGAGGAGCAGTGCCAAACCGGGAGACAGAGTGGAGAAGAAACTCAGACCACACGGCAGAGAATCAGGCTCCCTGGCCACAGAATGCAGTGACCTTTCAAATCAATCAATGCTAAAGGAGATATCTATCACTTCTCTGAACAAGGCAGAGGCCAAGGGACCAAGAGACTGAGGACCAGAGAGAAATATGACCACTAGCGTATCTATAAAGAAACTCTGAGACCTAAAAACAGTATCTTTAATATTGTGTGTCCAATTAGTCTCCCTAAAAGTCTTGTAATCATGAGTCTAGTCTGTGAGTTCTAGAAACTGAAACATTTTGAGCCCTGCAGAGAAGCAGAGTGTCATTTGAGGGACGGTGGTGTCAGACTAGGATAAGGATTTCAGTGTGGAGACAAGGCTGATCTCTGCTTATAGGAATCATCCTCGGGCAGATATGGATTAGAATCTTCCTTCTCCCATCTCTGTAGGAGCAGTGGAGTTGTGGTGGTTGCACGTTGGGTTTCTAACTCCAAAATCAGCAGTTGGAAACCACCACGCAGATCCTCTGTAGGTAAATTGTAAGTAAATGTTGCAGTTCACTTAGGGAAGTTCCCACTGCTAATCCTGGTGCACATAAAATAGCAATCACAGGAGTCTTCAGCGATTCTGGGGCCCACTTCACAAACTGGGTCCTTAGGGTTGTAGTGAAAGGTATGTCCTTGGGACGCTCCCTTTTTGGGCCTATGGGATTATCCTGGTAGATCCATTCTAACATACCAATTTCCCTAAGGTTTTGGATGCCTTCTTCTACAGTTTACCAAGGTAGGTCAGGTACCTCAAGGTGGTCTAATTTAGGCCATCTGGAAGCCCAGGCTTCAGTGAACCAACAAAATAAGCAATTAGATCCTCTCTTAACCTCTCTTGCTGAGACATTGAAGGAAGAATCTATGCTTAGAGGACCCATATCAAGAAATTTTGACTGGTCTAATGTTACATCCCTTACACCAGCATCCCATACCCTTAGTAACCATTCCCAGGGATATTCCCCAAGCTTCTGTTGTATGTATTAGAAAACTCAAGCAGTTCTTTATGAGTAAAGCACACTTCTTCTTGGATCATCATCTGAACCTCACCTTTAGGAATTTTCTGAGACTTTCTTCTAGTTATAGGTCTAGAGGAAATAATGGCTGGTGAGGGTGTTTCCTGGAATCTCTCAGCAAGATCTTATAAGGAATCTCCTCCAGGCAATGCCACAGATGCAGCCACACCTGCCATTTCAGCTTGAACAGTTTGGTTAATCTACTCAGGTGTGTGTATTTTACTGATAGTGGATTAATCCCCTCAGATGGTAGGGCTGGATCAATTGACTGGGGTGGCTCAATTGACTCTAGGGTCTCAATACCCTCCTCTGCTGGATAATCAGCCATGTTTCAGGGTCCCATGTTTCAGAGTCCAAATTCTTTCTGATTACTTCTCTTACTTTATTATCAGACATTGTTCCAGACCTGCAATTCAGCTGACGCTGTAATTCAGCTACTCATATGATGGGACTCTGGATGTGGTTTTCAGCAATGTTGGCTCTATTACTAGAGGAGAGAAGATTCTCCTTTGTAGCACATGCAGAAGCTTTTAGGTCTGTTATTCAGCACTTGAGACGTGCTTCTGAGGTTCTGAGATCATTCCTCTCCTTGATCACATTTTCTATTGTAAGAAGGACCAGCCAACCAGTTTCCCTGTACTTCTCATCCTTACAGAACTGCTGGGAAACACCAAACACACGATCACCCAGAGCCTCTCCTCTCCCCAGCACCTCAACTATTGGTGGTGATGCTGTGGATATTAGCTTTGGGACTTCACACCATGGACCAGCACCACCCATCTAGTAAGAGTGGCAGACCTATCCATGCCTTTAGGGGTAGAGAGAGCTGAACAGTCAATATGAAAAGCCCATTTTTATGATTTTGCTTCTCTAGAACCACTCCCAGTACCAATTGTGTTAGACAGGGTTCTCCAGAGAAATAAAACCAGGACACTTATGGTTTTATATATATATATATATATATATATATATATGGAGAGATGTATACAGCAGCTAATTAGTCACACAGCAGTACAGAGGGCTCAGTTCAACTCACTTCTGTGGAACACTTAATATACTGGAAGTTCTTCAACTCATAAGGGCTGTTGGGTCCAAGGTCAAGAAATAAGGCAGCTGAGTCTTCCATAGAGCAATGCAGGCAGTCCAGCCACAAGCAGCAAACAGCAGGGCAGGTCACCAACAGTCAGTCAGAGGACAGGATCTGACATTCACAAGATCAAGCAATCTCTGCACCAGCAGTGTGGCAAAGTAGGTCTAAAAGGAACCTCAAGCTCTAGTGACAAAATCCATGGGTTGGGTGTCCCACAGGCAGTGTAGCTCTCAAGGTGAGGCAGAGAAATAGCTAAGGCAGCCGCACACTGGTCTGATCACCAGAGAGAAAGAGAGAGAGGCAGGGCTTGCTGAGCTATTTATCTCTTTACTCTCCAATCAAACTGTGGTCTTATTAACCCCGCATGTTCTTATTTGACAGGTTGGCACAATAAATCTACTTATCAAATGAGTATTCTGTCTGTACATTTTTCCAAGAGATATTTGTATAGAGTCATAGTTACCCAAAATAATTGTTATAACACATGAAACAACATGGGGTAAAAATATACTGTGTTAAATTTCTGATATTAAAGTGGCCAGAAAAATACTCAACAATAATAATGCCTGAAGAAAAAAAAATTAACAATGTTTACAGCATATAGTCAACTATAATATGAGTGTGTTACAAAATTCCGGGTAAAATTTCATTGTGTTTTATTTCTATTTTATAGAAACTTTAGAAAAATAGTTCTATTGAGCTATAATCCATAGCATACAATTAAGTAGCTGAATTATATTGAGACAAGTTGTGCAATTACCACCACAATCAACTTCAGAATATGTTCCTTTTTTTGTGCACATTGTTGTTGCTACTATCAATCAAGTGAGAGCTCAAACCCATGCACATCTCTGTGGTTCCTATAAGTCCTTGGTTCCCTTCAGAAACATCATTCTTATTTTATTGGAGTATATTATAAATCATCCACATGGGGCATAAGGTAATTCTATTTCTACTATCATTAATTTAGTCAATGGTATAGCATTTAAAACACATTGAGAAAAAGGAAATCATACGTATAAAAGACATCTTTTTTAGACCACAATATATTAATTGTTGACTTGTATGGTTTCCAAACTTAAGTGACTGGACATTGATTACACAAACCAGGAGGGTTGAAGATATGGGAAAGCATTCAGTATCAATCATTTACAAAGGCAGAACTATGCCTCTAGACTAACACATGTCGCACAAAAACCAAAGAGAGCATGAAAACAGCAGGCACACACTTGTTCCAGGTCACCATTCAAGAGAGCTGAACCAAAGCAAAGTCCAACAGCAACCAATTCCCTGACGTTGGGATAGCAGTAATCTGATGCTTCTCCCTTGTGGTCATCTCAGCTTTAAATCCAGAGGAGTATTTAAGTTCCTTAAAACTGCTACAGGTGAATTTAAGGGAAGTCCAGTTGAATTGGTGGGGTTCCAATTTGGGTCCCTCTAGTGTGACCTATGAAGGGGATTAGGTCACTCAAAAGAACAGACTCCAAATATCCCAGTTGTTGACAGCATGCTTGTCACCAAGGGCTGGATAGAAACTAGGTCAAAAGTGAACAAGCAGGAACATAATACCAGAGAAGTCTCCCCTTTGGGCTTATAAAAGTAACATTAAATGTGTTTCTCAATGCTAGGTTACCTCCACCAGGGTTTACCCACCATCAGAAATGTATCCCCCCCCCCATTTTTTTATTGAATTCCTAGTAAAACTAATTACTTTTGTAGGCATGTCAGTTAATTTGGGATGACTATGGATACTATGGTATAGCAGAGATTAATTGGTCTTCTCCCTCTCCTCACAATATGAGAAACTGACCACAGCTGGAATGAGACCATCTCTCAGTGGTGTTCAAATAAGGGGGTGATATATGATTTATGGAAACTGGGCACATACCCTACCTCATTATTTCAGGGACCTGATTAGAAGATTAATGACCTAAGAATAGGTGCCTGCCTCTGTCTTTTTATTTTTTAATCTTTACAATAGTGGATTAAAACAAAAATTCACTTTTTGTGATTGAATAAACTTCATTCAGCATAAGGGTTTCCAGGTCCATCCATATTATGAGGCATTGGTAGTTTAATCACTGTTTTTCAGGATGCACATTACACCATATGTATATTTACCAAAGTGTCTTTATCCATTCTTCTAATGGGCATTTGGACTATTCCCTGCTGCTTGCTATTGTGACCTGTGCAGCAATGAAAATGGAAGCATATATGTCTGCATATGCTCTGCGTCTTACTTCTTTGGGGTATAGACTCAGCAGTGATGTTGCTGGGTTGTGCGGTATTTCTATTGCCAGTTGTTTTTGGAAGCATTGTATAGTTTTCCATAGTAACTATATATTTTCCCAATCCTACCAGCAGTTGATGAGAGTTACAATCTCTCTACAACCTCTCCAGCATTTGTTGTTCCCTGATTTTGTTTTTATTGGGGCTGTAGTTGTGGGTGAAAGGTGATAGCTCATCATTGTTTTGATTCAGGTTTCCCACATGGCTAATGACGTAAGCCTGTTTGTTAGCCATTCAGGTGTCATCCTGGTAAACTGTCTTTGCCTATCTTCTACTGGATTATTTGTTTTTTATCTTTATGAGATGTTTTGGAATTCTATGCATGTTAGTGATTACTTCCTTTTCTATTGGGTAGTGTTATTTAGTATGATGCTCTTAGATTTGTGTGCTATTACTGTTGATACTTTGTGCATACATATTAATGATCCCATTAATAGATTTTGTAATGCTTATCTAGTTTTTATGAATTCCTTTAGTTATTCCTGGTTTGTCAATATTTTATCTCTCCCTTGACTTTGAGAGATAACTTTGCTGTATATAGGATTCTGGGGTGTCAGGTTTATATGCTTTTTTTAACTTTAAAGTTTGATGTATTTCACTCCATAATTCTCTTGCCTAAATTGTTTCTTCTGAGAAGTCCAAGCTTACCCTTATTGGTTTTACTTTGTAGATGACTGTTCTTTCTTTCTCTAGATGCCCTCAGGATTATCCCTCTTTCCTTGAACTTGAAGAGTTTGATTACAATATGTATTGATGGTTTTCTTTTAGGGTTGTGTTAGTCTGGGTTGACTAGAGCAACAAATTCATAGATAGTCACATGTGTATAAAAAAGAGCCTTATATAAAGAGTAATTTTACATTAAGAAAATATCCCAGCCCAGTCCAGATCAAGTCCATAAGTCTGATATTAGCCCAAATGCCCAATATCAATCTATAAGTCTTCTTCAGACTCATGAAACACATGCATTAACACCGAATGCAGGAAGATCAGAGGCCAGTTTGTGGAAAATCTTGAGGCTCTGGGAGCATCTCAGCACTAGCATTGGTTTCCATGTGTCTCCTCCATCTCCAAGATGAGAGTTACCTCCATCAGAGGTCTCCATATGGCTTGTCAGAAAGAAGACAAGCAGAGGGGTCTGTGTGCATCTGGCCTCCAGTAAGATATTTATCTCTGTGGTGCCTCCAAATGAGATCATCAAGCTGCGATCCGATTGACAAGCTAAACTCCACCCCTTCATTCTTAATAATCTCAAATTAGCACCAGATTATGTAGCTCCCATAAGGGAGCTGCACTTTCTTTAATTTATGGGGTGTATTTTTCCTTCTCCTTTGTGATGCTGGGGAAATTTTTTTATCAATTCCCATACATTTTTCTCTGTATATGGTTTTGTTTGTTTCTTCTTGCTTCCGGAATCTGATGAGACTTATATTGTATCATTTACTAGTGCCCCTCATCATTCCCAAGCTTTCTTTATATTCTTCCACGTTTGTGTTGCTTGTCTGTATCATCAACTGTAATCAGAGTAATTGTTTTCCAGTTCACTGATTTTATTTCCCCTGCCTTCTATTTCATTTCTCAGTTCCTTTTCCATTGTCCCTAATTCTGTTTATCATTGTTTATCTTCTTAGATTCCTTTTGGTGTAAGGTTTTGAGATATTCGTTGACTCCCATTGTTTTCGTGAGTGTTCCTTACATCTCTTGTAGGGAGCTTTAAACACCGTTCTCTTAAGTTCTATTTATGGTAATCCCCGGGCCTCTTTTTCAGGGTACTCCATTGGGCTTCATTGATTTTCAGTTGTTTTATTTTTGTTTTTCTTGATTTGGGATATTTTACTTCTGTTTCCACAACTTAGCGACGCACCTGCTAGTGGTGTCTGCATTGCTGAATTGGGTAGGCATATTTGGTTCTTTTGGGCAAAGTGGGAGAGAAATAAAGGAAGCCAAAAATTACACCGTGAGGAAAATGATTTAAAAGGAAAACAGATAGGAAAATGGGTAAGATAAGTGGAGGTCAGAATGAGGAATCAAAAGTGGGATTTGGCCAAAGAGTGTAAAAATAATGGAAAAGATATGATAAGAAAGATAATAAGGATTTATAGTTAAAGTGGAAGAATTCTTCACAAAGAGAAAAAAAGAAACCGATGAACATTTTGAAATCCTTAGTAATAGCTCTGAGCAAGCAAATTTTGAAGGTTACTACAAATAAAAGTATATTTTAAAAAGTAATACTCAAAACTCAATAAAGTGATATAACCATAGATTTGAAATACATGAAGAAGAACCCAGCATTTTAGGGAAAGTAAATCAAAACACATGATCAAAAACCACAAAGTGAGATGAAAAGTATTAAAAAGAGGGTTAGTGAAATGAAAACTTAAGTGAAGAGTTTAACTTATGTGTACATGCAGTTTTAAAGTGCAGTCAATTGATTAAAAACATAATTTAAATTAATAATGCCTGGGTTAATCTAGGTGAACTAGAGAAACAAATTCATGGAAACTCATATGCATATAAGAAAGAGCTTTATATGCAATAGCAATTGAATATTGAGAAAACATCCCAGCCCAGTCCAGATCAAGCCCATACGTCTGATATTAGCCAATCTGCCTGATACCAATACATAAATTTATCTTTAGATTCATGAAACATATGTAATGATGACAAATGCAAGAAGATCATATTCTAGTGGGTGGACATTTTTGTGGATCCAGTGGCAGTGGAAGAATCTCAGAGATGGTGTGGGTCTCCACATGCCTCCTTCAGCTCCCAGGCTCTAGCATAGCTTCATGTGGATTCTCTTCAGAAATGCCTCGCAGAAAGTAAGCACCTCCAAATGAGGTCATCAAGCTGTGACCTGATTGACAGGCTAGGCTCTACTCCTTCACTCTGACCTGATTGACAGGCCAGACTACTCCTTCACTCTGAATTCTCAAATTGAAAACAGATTATGTAACTACCACAATGCCTTATGCCTTAAAATATGGCAGAACCAATATATTACCCAATTTTCAGAAACAACAAATCTAATAAATATCACATAGAGTATACAAAAAGTATTTAATATGATATTCTTTAAAAAAACTGTATAACCCAAAGCTGAATAGAAAGCCTTAAAAGCCAGGGGAAAAAGCAAGATACACATTTTAATGTATGACGTTAGTCTGTGAGCTGACTTAGAATCCTGAAAAGTGATGAGAAAACTTGTTAGACTGGAACATTATCTGTGAAAATATTTTTCAAGAATAACTACAAAGTGAATAGTTCTACTCTGAGCCCAAAGAATCATAATTCTTGCCCTTGGCCCTGCAGGTTGCACTACCCCTTTCTAACCCTGATCTTGTGTCACTCTTCAAATAGAGACCGTTTCAATGAGTGGACCTTGAGAGTGCAGGAAGCATACGCACAATTAACAGTCCTCTTGTTAAAGAATAAATCTGGCAATGGGAAGTGAGCATGATTAAAGACTACATCCAATATCTACAATTTCTTAACTTGCTCTGATTTTCATAAATCCTGTAGGTGGTTTAAATAAGACATTTTGGATAGATATAGGCTGTCTGCATAAAGAGATCATCATCAGAAAGAAAGAAATCAAAATGGATAGTCTGCGGTAGAAAACCTATGACATACAAATTGTTATATCATTTTTGACCCAGAAGCAAAGTGGTATCAGAAAACAAGGCCTGTGAGGAATGAAAAATTAGAAGCATGTAAAGGGATAATCAAGTGTATTATTCCTGGTAGACTAGAGAAACCAATCCATATAAACTCATGTGTGTATAAGAAAGAGTTTTATATAAAGGGTAATTATATATTTAGAAAGCATCCCAACTCAGTCCAGACCAAGCCTATGAATCCAATATTAGACCATATTGGATTAGACCAATCTATAAAATCCTCTTCAGACTCATGAAACACATGCAATGATGCTGAATGCCGGAAGATCACAGGTCAGTTGGTAGAAAGTCTTTGAATCCAGTGGTGTTGTAAGCATCTCAGTGCTGGCAGGGGCTCTACGTGGCCATCCAGTTCCCAGGGCACGGGGGTCTAGCAGCATAATGCCATGTATGTGCCTTGTGAGTAAAGCATCTCCAAAGAAGTGAGTCTTGTCAGCAGAGAGTTTTCAAGGGAGTGAGGAGAGAGAGAGAGAGAGAGAGAGAGAGAGAGAGAGAAGGAAGAGAGAGAGAGAACGTGTATCTGTCTTCTCCAAGGAGGAAATCCAACAGCTCCCTGAATTCTCAGAAGAAGGTCATGCCCACACAGAGGTCTCATTGGCTATAACCTTATTGACAGACTAGACTCCATCCCTTCACTCTTAATTTTCTCAAGTCTCAAATTGACACCAGATTATGTAACTACCACAGCAAGAATTTAAATTTCTAAAAGTATTGACTGACAATATAAAACAATAATTAAGACAATATATACAAATTTAAAAATAAATGTAATCAAATACATAAAATTTTCATAGAGAAACAAATCCTCCTTACGTTTTCCAAAAGGAGAATAAAAACTTTAGATATTGATAAGTTTAATATTTATATTGTAATTTCTAGAATAGCCTAAAATGATTAATATGTGTATATATATTTATCTAAGGTATGAGGACATTAATGAAAATATTAGCATATTCAAACAATTAAGAAGTCACAAAAGGAGAGAACAAAAGGTTGAGCAAAGTAAGTCCTCAAACAAGTTTATTATTAACTATAATACCTTGACCACCACTTCTCTGTCAGTTTGTCCTACTCTGGTGAAGTGTATGTTGGGGTGATGCTAGAAGCTATGTCATTGGTATTTCAAATCCCACCTGGAACACCCAAAGGGAACAGGTTTCCAACGAGTTTCTAGACCAAGATGAGGCTATGAAGAAATAATAGACTATCCACTTCCGAGAAATTAACAGCTGATAACCTTATGAATCACAAGTTAATATTACCGGATCCTGAAAAATTCATTAATAGCAAAAGATTGTCAGATAGTTTCATAAGATGAGCCACTCAGGTCAGAAGGTACTCAAATGTGACTGCAGAAAAGCTGTAACTCTGCAGGAGTAGAAAGCCCTGTCATCTCCTAAGTCATGTGTGTGGTTTTGAATTGCTGACCTTCCAGTTAGCAGCCCCCACAGTAGCCCCTACATCATTAGGGGTTCCTTTTAGAAATCAGAAGTGATTACGTTTAGAATTCATCCTTACTTCTTGTATAAAACCTATTTAAAATTAAAACTTTATTTCCAAACAAATGTACATCCTTAGGTAAGAAGGATTAAGATATCAACACATATTTTGAGGCAAAATCATTTAATACCTACCCGAAGTACAAGAGTGAAAAAAAAAGAAATCAAAGATGTAAATTCCAACAATTAAATCAGTCTTTTTATTTTAAGAGAATTAAAAGAGTTTAAGACAAAAACAGTAATAGAGAATTGTCTCTGAACCCCAATACTCTAACCAAATGGTCCCTCTCTAATACTGCCAGTGGGCGTCTTCCTGATATTGAGTGAGTCTATTCTGTACCCTCCTTTTCCATAATAATGGCACACGTTTTAGTTTCGAAATCCCATTTGCACTCTACCTGCCTTAGGTGAAGTAGTATCTATCCTCCTCAGGCTGCCTGAGTGAGAAAATGCCAATAGTATCCACTCCTTTTCTTTTGGTTTGCTTATTTGGGAGGAAGGAAGGGACATGAATTCCTGGAAACTGGATAATTGCTTCTGATTTCTAATTTACTAGAGGAACCTATAATCTCATAAAGAGCATGACCACAGAGAGTTGGTTGTTTTAAAGGAATAAGACAGAGTCCATATATTTTGACTATTAGTTATTCTCTGGCTTGAACATTTCCAGGGGAAAAAGGCATTCATATAAAATATTGCCATAGCAAATCACAGAATTAAAAACAAAACAAAAAGTCCAACCTTCCGTTCTCCCTTCAGTACAAGATATGACATTTGATAGTGATTACTATTTAGAAGAATTTCAATTTTCATTTTCATGCATAGTCCCAAATGGGATTTCTGATTTATTGAAGCATCTGCAAGGAAAGTACTTAAAATAACCCTAAATAATTAAAAGTACAAAATGCAATCTCCCCAAGACAAATAGGTTGTCTCACATTTCCCCCCTAGTCACAGAGTATTGAGCCATTTGTGATATGAAGCTCTGCCCAGCAGTGATCCCCTGGCTAAACTAATCACTCCAAGGCAGCTGGTAATTTGACAGGAGAGACAAGCTGACAGCTTGTCCTCAAACATCAGGCACACACCGTGTTTCCAGTGCCAAGCTGGATTTGACATTTAATTTTAAAAAAGTATTTTAACATAGGTCTACGTACACACACAAAACTAGGCTGCTGCAACAAAATCAATTTTGTCTTATTTAAAGCTGAAAACCTTTGGTGCCCAAAAGGCAGAATTTTTTAAAAACAATTTATTAGGGGCTCATACAACTCTTATCACAGTCCATACATATACATACATCAATTGTATAAAGCACATCTGTACATTCTTTGCCCTAATCATTTTCTTTTTTTTTCTCCTCTTTTCTTTTTTTACATTTTATTAGGGACTCAAAAAGGCAGAATTTTTATCAGAAAAGTATCACTATTGGACCTCTGGGAACACTGGAAAATTAGGAATAATGCATTTTGACTATTTTAAGATATTAGTCTTAGCTCAGGAATATGTACAGTAGCAGTGTTCATTAAGAAATTTGAACTGCTACATATTAAAAAGTCATTGATATAATTAGCTGATAGTTTAGGTAAATGAATATTCCACAAGATTGTGATATGAAGCACACATATTTGTCTAGATATATACACATACTTATTACTCATTGTTTAATTAGAAAACACTTCACATTTACAATGATGGTAAAAGAAATCTACTAGCCAACTATATTGTAGATTAATGAGGGCTATCTTGTAGTAATGAACACTGAGTTAAGAGGAAAGAATAATATTGTTTTAGATGGTTAGAGTTATACACCAACTTGCTTGGGCAGTAAACTGTCAATTGTTTGGCATTTATGTGATTATATAATTTGACGATGATAGAATGATGTATATATCTTAAATTTTGTGATCCCATGTGGTCATCCCCCATTTTTAATAACACCAGGTTTTGCATAAGGTATTTTGAAAGTAACTATATTGATAGGTGAAGAGTGATGTATAATATATATATATATCAGACATTTTGTGGAAAATATAATTAAATGATAAAAATATAAACTTTGTTAACATAAACTTTATCAAGTTCAAAACACTTGTAATCCACCCTAAGTTTTTAGTTCTGAATATTTAATTATGTCAGTAAAATGTTTTTATATTAACTGAAGAAAAATAAATACTATTTTAAGATTTTTAAAGGTTAGAATAAAATAATTTAAATAGAGCTCATTCATGATGTTAAGATGGGTGCCTAATGATGTCTCATTGAAACTATTTTAAAATTTCCCTTGCTAAATTTCTCAGAACACTCATAATAAGTAGCTATTACTCTTTGACCCTCCAAGAAGACAAAAAGCAAGATATCTTTAGCATCCAATAAAAGCGCTACTATAGCCTTTGTTTTTCATTGGTCCAATTTTGCTTTTACTAGACTATTTCCCACTCTTGGTAGCCATTGATTTGACACTATTTTATTTTCAGTTTTATCCTGGTAAAATCATATTTATTTCCTGTTAAAGTTTTTCCAACAAATGTTTCAGGGTTTTGATCCCACTTTTTAAAAACCTCCAATGACGGGACCAACAGTCCTGGAGGGACATGAGAGCATGGGAGGTAGGGGAAAGGAGGAGGTGTCGCCCAACACAGGGACAAGGGAACAGCGAGTGGTTCAAAACTAGAGGAGGGAGGGGAGGGGAGGACTGGTAGGGAGTGCCAAGGACAAGGTAACTGAGAGGAATTACTGAAACCAGAATGAAGGCTGAATATGGTAGTGGGACGGGAGGAAAGCAAAAGGAAATAGAGGAAAGGAGTAGGAGGCAAAGTGCATACAGAAAAACCTAAATACAGACATCTACATATGTAAATATATTTATGATTATGGGGGCAATAGACCTATGTGCATATATTTATAGGTTCAGTAGTAGGGTAGCAGATAGACATTGGGCCTCCTCACGCATACTCCCCCAATACAATAGCACCTTGCCCTGCTAAACGTTCATTGCATAATGCCCACCTTCCCGACATGATCACTGAAGAAAGATGTGTGTGTAAGCAAACGTGGTGAAGAAAGCTGATGGTGCCCAGCTATCAAAAAGATACAGTGTCTGGGGTCTTAAAGGCTTGAAGGCAAACAAGCGGCCATCTAGCTCAGAAGCAACAAAGCCCACACAGAAGCAGCACACCAACATAGGTGATCTTGAAGGGCAGAGGAGACCAGGTCTCAAACAACAAAGGCGGGGGGGGGGTCTGCTGGGGGGAATCACATCACCTTGAATGAGGGGGAGTGCGTGATGGGGACCCAATGCCCATCTGTAGACAGCTGGACATCCCTTCCAGAGGGGTAGTGGGGAGGAGATGAGTCACTCAGGGTTCAGTGTAGCAACAATGAAACTCAAAATCTTCCTCTAGTTCCTGAACGCTTCCTCCCCTCCCAATTATCATGGCCCCAATTCTACCTTGCGAACCTAGTTATACCAGAGGATGTACAGCGGTGCAGTAGGGATCTGGAAACACAGGGAATCTAGGAAGGATGAAAGCCTCAACACCTGCGGTAGGAGTGGCGACACAAGGAGGGAAGGGGGTGTAGAAAGGGAGAACTGATCTTGGAGATCTATGTGTAACCTCCTCTCTGGGAGATGGGCAATAGGAAGGTGGGTGAGGGGAGATGCCGGGCAGTGTAAGATAAGATATAATAATTATTTATAAACTATTAAGGGACGAGGGGGAAGGGGGGAGCGGGAAAAAAGGGAAACCAAGCTGATTCCAGGAACCCAAGTGGAAGGTGAATTTTAAGAATGACAAGTGCAACGAATTATAAGGATGCTTTGCTCAATTGATATATGTATGGATTGTGATAAGAGGTGTATGAGCCCCAATAAAAAGATTTATTAATAAAAAAGACATTAAATAAAACTTCCATTGAAAGTTCTTGTCTTACAACTGGTCTGAGCACAGGAGCTTTGGTACCCATCAGTGTAAATTGCTCAACCTTAATGTTTCTGACAGAATTTTGTAAGCTGTCTATGTGAGATGTTTGTAGACTTGGCTATTGTTCCTACCATTAATCATCTGACAACCTCCATTAAAGCACAAAAAGACTGATCGTTTCCTTGCAAACTGATGTGGATGATGTTTGGCTGTAGGCTTCAGTTTCAACATCATCTGGTCCCTTCTGAAAATGACTTATTTGTTTGTAAACTGCTGATTTCTTTGGGAGCATTGTCCCCATAATCTTTTTGTAAAGTCTCAATCATTTCATCCTTCTGCTATCAAAGATTTAATATAAACTTGGGGTTTGTTCTAGCTTCAATTTAAGCATTGTTCTTATTGCTCTGATGGAGGCTGTTCTCAAACTAAAATCCTTTCCTTTGTAGCGCCTAAAATTAGATCTTGTTCACACATGCTGTACAAAGTTAGTGTGAGTTTCCTGTGGTCCATTAAAGGAAGCCATGCATTTTTTTATACAATGCACATTTTTCATGAATTTTTGAGAAATCTTTCTGTAATGTATGTTTACATTAATGTCATATCAAAGCAGTATTATTAATATCCAAACAATATCCTAAAATCAATGTCCCCAAATCTTAAAAATCCCCTCCTTTTGGAGACTAATTACTTCCAAAATATCGCTTAATCACTTTGAAGAATAAGACTGTTGTCATTGCACGTAAATGCCTGATTCCACTGAACTGCTATCAGTTTTGTACATGTTCGTGTGATGAAAAATATCAGGTATTATCCTTTACTAAGACTTTACCACAATCAGGTTTTAAGACTTCAACATCTTCTGGCACACATGGTTAAGTGTTGCACTGCGAACAGTAAGATCAGTGGTTCAAATCCAGCAGCCATTGCCAGAGAGAAAGAGGTTATCTGTTCCTGTAAAGGTTTCCAGCCTCAGAAACCCGTTCGAGATTGTATACCTTCGATGTGGCTGGAGTGCAATTGGATTTCTATACTTTAGCTGCACTATTCTCCCAGAGTAGAGTCTGAATATTACGTCAGAATGTATTCGGCACTGCTTCATAAGTGTCTATGAAGTATACAACTACATGTGTGATTAGTTACCTTTTTTAAATAATGAAAACAATAGGTAAGTACTCGGCTTTAGATATAGCTGTCTGTCTATCCTTTTCTTTTGTTATAAACCCCTTTAATGTTATATACATTTGTTGTGTTATATAATGTTATGTAAATTTGTTCATTTACATAACACTTTTCGTTCTTCTCTGTCAAAGTTTTATCTTAATACATCTGTAAAGTTTGCCTTCTATGACAGTTTAAATAATAAGAACAAAATTAATAATTGTGAAGGAAACCTGGGAATCTTTTCCTAATATATTTGAAAGTTGCATGTTAGAATACCCTCTGAAACTTGTTCTTGATTGTGAAGTATGTAAAGCAAATGGAAGAAAGAAGATGTAGAGATCTGAACTGAAAATTTCGAAGGGAAACTGGGGAAGACAAAGTATTATCATAAAATGTGTAAAATCTTGGAGTGCAAAACTGAAAAATGAAGCACATGCAGAGCACATACCAAGCCTAAAGAACTGATGGAGCATAAGCCTTGAGTTCCAATATTGAAGTATTTTAGAAAGAGCTTGAAGGATGTAGGAGGCATCTAAAGAAAATGGGAGGAATACGCAGAGTAACTATATCAAAATGAATTAGTAGGCAGTCAACCAGTTCAAGAAGTATCATATGATGAAGAATTGAGGTTACTGAAGGAAAGACAAGCAGGAACAGGCTCCAGAAATTGGTGGAACACCAATAGAAATGCTTCCGAAAACTAGTGCCGCCCTGGGAGCCTTCATTTGTCTATGTCATGACATTTGGAATAGAGCGACCTTGGCCACTGAATGGAAGAAATATACATTAGTGCCCATTCGGGGGTGGGGTGGGAAGATGCATCATCAGGATGCAGAAATTATAAGATAATATGCTAAATATAAATGCTAATAAAATTTATTGAAAGTCATTCAAAATCAATTTCAGCATTACATAGACAGGTGGCTACCAGAAAATTCAAGCAGGATACACTTGGTATGAGGGATATCAATGCATATGTCAGATGCATCTTAAAACAGAGAATACAAGAAAGAAGTTTGGTTAGGTGTGTTTTATTGGCTATATAAAAGCATTCAACTATGTGGGTCATAAAAAAGTGGGGAAAACACTGTGGAGAATGGGAATTGCAGAACATTTCATTGTACTGATGTGGAACTGGGCTATCGAGCAAGAGGGAGTTTTTAGAATTGTACGCAGAGTTACTTCTGGGTTTAAAATCAGGAAAGCTGTGTGCCAGGGTTGTAGCCCTTCACCATGCTTAGTCCATCCGTGTGCTGTGCGCAACGAATCGGAGAAAGGGGACAATACAAAGAAGTGTGCCGGGCGAGGCCAGCCGGGCGGGGGGTGGTGGTGTCATGTTCCTCGTGGGCTGCCATCAGTGTGGTCAGCGATTGGAAAGCACCAGCATCTCCATCGCAGAGAGACTGCAAGGTCTCCGCCAGAACCAGTGCTACTGGGGGAGTGGGGAGACAGGGCTCCGAACCATCAGAACAGTGAGTGTCAGAAACTCACAAAACAGGTCTCGCCTCACCTAGAGATCGTGCTTAGGCTGCCTGAGCAAGCTTCACGTCTTTTTTCCGGACCGGTCTCTCCGGGTCACATGTCGGAAACACGGGACACAAAGTCTCGCCATCCTGGCTTCCCAGAAGCATCCAGGCTGCTGTTCTTCTAAGGCAGCTTGGTCGATTTTCGTCAGCTCGGGTACTGTCATTGTTCTTCGCTGGTACCAGCGGTGGGATTCCATGGAACGGAGACCGAATTTTCCACTAAGCTCAGGTTGTTAAAATGTCATTTGTAATCAGAATTCTCCCTAAGGTGGTGGCTGTGGAAGTCACAAATTTACATTCCTTACTCCTTTTTAACGTCCATCTGTTCAGCGTATTCTAAATGCCTGTAGAAATGTTCATTCCATCCATGGGTATAAAATATAGATAGAACTACCATAGGTTTTTAATATTTATTTATTCATTTCATAAAACTCGTTATATTTTTTATGAAATATTACATTTTTATTCCCTTGTGTTTGTTACTTAAGAATACAAAATATATAATTTAAAGAGTAAAAGTGCCCAAACATCCAGAGAGTGACAAGCTGTCATTCATTTCAGCTTTGCATTACTCCCCAAATTCCCACAAGATAATAAGTCAATTGTGCAGTTCCTGAAAATGCTCAAAGAGGTAAAAATATTGTCACCACAGTTACTGTACGTTCAACAGAAACCTACAGGAAAGTTCTGTTCTGTTCTTTGGCTTAGTATGAGTCAGAATCAAATTGACAAAATGCTTTTGTTTTGAGGAGCAGATAAATGAATTGAGGGACTAATTTTGTCTCGATGAAGTTGGAAGCAATATCATGTTATTATAGTATAAAGAATGATGAGTAGATCCCAAGGAAGGATTTATAGGCTTAGAATAGAATGTTCCATATGCAGGACATAAGGCAAGAGAAGTTCCGGAGGAAACGATTCACACGAGTGTAATGAGGATCTTTTGGTGTTACACGTCTGTTCTAGAGTGCATATTGTGCTCTTCTCCGCCCATTGTCTGCTGCCTACTCCAGAATCAGCAGGATTCTTTACAAAGTCCTCCTGTATCTTACTCATTGCAGGTGCTGATGAACTTTACTGAAGGAAAAACTGGAAACTGATAGAAAAAATACTTAAAACAAATGATGGAGCCTGGCTTCATTATGGCAGAATGGATTGGATCAGTGTGCCTATGATTATGATATGAAGGCCAGAAAAATTCATCATTTTAGAGGAGAAACTTTATTGGCATTTTGGAATCAGGTGCAGTCTGGAATTAGGAGAAAGTCTTGCTGCCCAACCGCAAAAGAAAAGTCAGAAACTCCTAGCATTTCAAAGATGTTACATCATCAGTGCATCACTTGTGGGACAAGGCTATTAACATTTTAGGATAGAATATTGGTCGAATTTCTTATAGGCTAATGTGCAGGAAGAGTGCATGAGCAAAAGGAAGGAGAAGAAATTAGGTATAATACATACATATATAGACATAGACATAGACAGATATAGACATAGACAGACATAGACATAGACATAGACAGATATAGACATAGACATAGACATAGACATAGACATAGACATAGACATAGACAGATATAGATATAGACATAGACAGATATAGATATAGACATAGACAGACATAGACATAGACGTAGACGTAGACGTAGACGTAGACATAGACATAAACATAGACAGAGACATAGACATAGACAAGACAGATATAGATATAGACATAGATATAGATATAGGTATAGGTATAGGTATAGATTGGATATAGATAGATAGATATAGATGATATAGATATAGATATAGATAGATATAGATCTACATCTAGATCTACATCTAGGTCTAGGTCTAGGTCTAGGTCTAGGTCTAGGTCTAGGTCTAGGTATAGGTATAGGTATAGATATAGGTATAGGTATAGGTATAGATTGGATATAGATATAGATATAGAGCTACATCTAGATCTAGGTCTAGGTATAGGTATAGGTATAGATATAGATATAGATATACAAAAGTTTATAAATTCTCATATAGCTACCCGTAAAGTCCCCCTTTTAAATGCCTTATAGTCACTATCAGACAATGCATGAAAGAGAACTGTGTTCATGTTAAAAATATAGATCCAGGTCATTATACCAAGAATAATTTGACTTACAGGTAAAAGAGTTGCTGAATAATTTTGAGGGTGTGGTTGAATTTGGAAATCATGACTCTGCCTCACATGACAAGAATAGGGATGAAATCCATTAGGGAGATCTGGGAATAACTGAGGCAAAAATAAGTAATTTTCAATTAATCCAATGGTAGTTGAAAAATCAAGAAAAAATAAATACTGGAGATCTTCAAAAGAGCCCTGATGGAATAGTGGTTACACATTGGGCTGGCAACTGTGGAGTCAGCTGTTTGAAACCACCAGGGGAAAGATGGGGCTTTCTCCTCCCATGGAGAGTCACCATCTTGGAAACTCACAGGAACCATGCTAACTTGTTGAACAGGGTCACTATTAATCAGCATTGACTCGATGGCAGTGAGTGAAAGTGAAAGAAAACTTAAGAATTTACATCTTTAATAAGCTATGACTGATAAACCATAGAGTTCATTTAGAGCAAAGAGTAGTCTCAGTATTTAATGTTAAACAAAAGGTCATAGATTAACTCATTGAGACAAGGAAAAGGAGTACAAATAATGCATTACTAGGTATTTGAAACTTTTACATTATTGCCTATGAAATTGCCAAGGATAAATAATGAGAATATTAGTGGTCATGAAAAATAAACCATGAAAATTATTTGCATGAAGAGTCACACAATGTGAAACAAAAAATAAGAGGCAGGAGACTGAAGTAATGCAAACTCAGAGAAAACAGATTTTCAATAAATATTTATGGTAGTTACATAATCTGATGTCAACTTGAAGTTATTAAGAGGGAAGGGGTGGAGTTTAGCCTGTCAATGACCTCATTTGGAGGAACTAAGGGGATAAATAGCTCACTGGAAGCGGGGCACACACTCTCTCTGTTTGGCCCCCCTGCTGACAAGACATGTGGAGCTACGCTTATGGAACCAGAACCCTGGAGCTGGAGGAGCCTAGTGGAGACTCCTGCCAATGCTGAGACAAGCCTTTCCACCCACTGGCCTGTGATTTTTCCGTATTTGGTGTTATTGCATGTGTTTCATGAGTCTGAAGAGGAATTCATAGATTGGTGTTGGACATAGGGGCTAGTAACAGACTTATGGACTTGATATGGACTGGGATGGGATGTTTTCTTAATGCACAATTGCTCTGTGATATTAAGTTCTTTCTAATACACATACGAGTCTCCCTGGGTTTCTTTCTCTAGTCTACCTGAATGAACACAATATTCTACTGCTGTATTTTGCTGAAATCTAAATGAAGTACAAAAGACAGGCATGTGTTCAATTAACTTTACAAGGTGGGACAGGAAATCATTATGATTAGGATACAATGAGCAATGGGAAGAGAGAGGACTAAGTGATTAATTTTAATCAAGATGACTTTACCTTGCCTTAGAATTAATTAAAGTAGTGGCTTCTAATTTTTCAGGTTTTTTAGAATTCTAAATGGACAGTTTAATGTCATTAGTTATGTACTTCATATTATGTGACCATTCTCACCATTTCTCTCCGTATTATTTCATTATAACTCTTCCCCTTTAATTTCTCATCTATGCTTAAAATAGCAGTTGTAAGTTTGAAATCGTATTGCCAATTATTTTTGTGTTTTCAATGATAAAGGCAAATATTCATTATAAACTGAGCTCAACTGTTTAGTGTAATGATTTCATGGGACAGTTTCAGTTCAAGTTTAAAAATCATTTCTGGATGATAACTTATAAATAACATATATTCTTGTTAGTAAAATTAGAATTTATCATAAACATTATATTGAATTGAAATGCATTTTAAGTCCTGTTTAAGGAGCCCTGGTAGCCCTTTTGGATAAGGGTAGTCTACTAGCCAAAAAGCCAGAAGTTAAAATCCATCAGGCACTCTGGAGGGGAAAGATGTGGGTAGCTATTTCTGTCGTGGTTTGCACCCAGACACACCCGGTATAAGGCCACAATGTGTTGGAATCCAATCGGTGTCAATGAGTTGTGGGGGTTATTTGAAATCAGCAGA
This sequence comes from Tenrec ecaudatus, assembly GCF_050624435.1. Classification (NCBI taxonomy): domain Eukaryota; kingdom Metazoa; phylum Chordata; class Mammalia; order Afrosoricida; family Tenrecidae; genus Tenrec; species Tenrec ecaudatus. The sequence goes on along the minus strand of NC_134532.1, from coordinate 102,316,867 downwards.
TGCCATAGCAAGTAAAGTGGAAGATAGGTGTACGTAAAGAGATACACAACTGAAATGAAACCTTATAAATGCATTGCTATGGTATCCATTCAACATTCTTTTCCATATTTAAATCAATGTTTAGAAAAGAGCTACGTGAAATATAAATAGCCTATTGTTTCAGAAATATACATTTATAACTCCTCATCCAGAATGTATCAGTACTAGCTTCCTAATTTAAATTACAAAATTAATTTACAGGGCAAGAATGACATGGAGGCCATTTTTGACACTTTCTCGTTATGCATGAGGGACTCCAACTCTACCACAGTCAAAGGCTGATTGCTCTGTGGCAGAGGGTAAACACTCCTCCACTCTTCAGCTTTCTTTGTCCTACCCTGACACTAGCTAGTCCCACCAAGGCACTCTATTTTCCTCCTGGGTTTGATAATCAAAAGCAATGCGCACACTGAAGCTGAAAACAATACTTATGAATAGGGAATTTATTAGGAAAGTTTGGGAGCAATGGTGGCCTAGTGGATTATACCCATTGGGTAGCTCAGTGCAAGGTCAACAGCTCAAACCCAGCAGCCACTTCATGTGAGAAAGATGAGGATTTCTGCTCCCATAAAGATGTACAGCTTCAAAAATGCAAGAGACAATGATACCCTGTTCTACAGGATCACTGTAAGTCAGATTCAACTTGAGGGCAGTGAGTTTGTGAAATGCGTTGAGTTCTTTAACATGGTTGCTTTGGCCATAGTCATTGTTATTACCACCAAAAGACCTCCCTTTTCTTGATGAGTCTGAAAAATAAGGTTGGGGAACATACTGATTGAATTTTAAGATTCAGCTATTAATATTTGCTAGCAGGGTTAATTTTTAAATTTTATACCTTCTGGGTATAAAATTATCCATCTCAGAAGGAAGAAGCTTGGGGAGTGGGGGGTATCTAGTGTCAGCAAGAGAGAAGAGTCATGAGAATGTCCTTGGGTCCCTGGTATCCCTGCACATTGAACCACCTTGATCCTTGAGGCAGCTTTGAGAACTGAAGAGTGACAGTGGAGAAACAGCAGGAGCAGAAGCCAGCGCACGAGGAAGATAGTGGATTTTTCATCTCACAGAGCAAGTAAAACGAAGTGTTTCGGGGCAGGAGGCTGACTTGTGGAGCAGAACACTTCTGGACACTTACTTGCTGGAGCTAGGTTTGCTGACCCATGGAGTTTGAGCTTGCTAGTTGAGGTTCATGCAGATTGGCATGTTCGGTGGGCATTTCATGGTAATCTTAAAGGAACTTTGAAACATCGCACGAGAAAGGCAGAAGCCAATGGGTCATGTAGGTGAGAGGAGAAAAACCAGAAAAACCTGCCTGGGTATGGCTGAGAAGAGGCTGTCCTGTCTGAATTACTGTATCCTGAGAATTAGTAGTCTATTTCATTCTTAATAAATCAGTCACCCTATACTTGTGCTGTCTGTAAATTCTATATGACCATTTTTAAGGCATGATCTAGCTTGGCCCAAAAGTAAAGAGTACAGTGGAAGAACAGTTGGAGTGAGAATTGGTCAGGAAGTTTGGAGGGTGGGATGTGTCTGATATCAGTTTCATAGAAATCTGCCATGGACAATGCAGTTGAATAGGTTGATTTCCTTACACCTTGTGCAGCTCCGCTACTAGTCTGTGAGCTGGTTGTACTGTGGTGGGTTGGGAGTTTCCATGATACCTGAAGCTGTGTCACGTGTATTTCAGATGCCAGCAGGGTGTCTCCCAGTGAAAAGGTTTCCACGGAGCTTCCAGACTGAGAACAGACATAGTCTTAGACATAGTCCTTCATCATGAAGAAACAGGCTGTCTAATTCTGAGGAATTAGCCACAGACCAAAAAAAAACTATGTACAGAATTAAAACACTGTCAGCTACTGAAAACTTCGTGAGTAGATGCCGAGCCTGGTGAGAGATCATATCAGAACATGAGTTCCTCGTGTCAAAAGGCAAACAAACAACATATGACTGAGGCAGTGGTGCCTTCTCCAAGTATGATTTGAATGGAAGAAAGCCTTTGGGAGTAAAGCCTTTGAGTTCTTTATTTGATGAGGAGGCAAACTCAAAAACATAGACACAGCAGCAAACATCAATTAATCATCGAACCTGGAATGCATGACGCCTGAATGTAAGAAATTCCTGTCAGAGATGAGCGAGTGCTTCCAGTACTTCATCAGCTTGTTAAAACATTTTAATTGGTATTCCGTCGATGCCTGCAATTTTGTTTTGGCTTATATTTTCAGTGAAGCTTGAACTTCATCCTCCAGTACCATTGTTTCTAGCTTTTAAGCTACCTCTTGAAATGCTTGAATGTCAACCAGTTCTTTTTGCCTCGGAGGCTGTGTATTCTTCCCATTTTATGTTGAGGCTCCGTGCATCATTGCACATTTTGCCTGTAGAATCTTCCAATATTGATACTAGAGGCTTGACGTTTTCTTGAGTTCGTTCAGTTTAAGGTAAGATGAGCGTGGTTTTCCTTTTGGGTTTTCTAATTCTAGGACTATGCAAATTTCATTATAATATTTTATTGTGACTTCTCAGCCTGCTTTTTGAAAATTTCTGTCCAGCTCATCATTTCTTTTATATGCCTTAGTTACTCTATGATTAAGAGCATGGTTCAGTCTCTTGCTTTCCTGAATTTTAGTTATATTTTGCTTTCTTTATGAGTAATATTCTTCATGTCATTTCACAGCTTTTGAGGTCTTCTGTTAATAGAGCTCAAGGCAGCAAATCTGCTCTTGAGATGTTCTCAAAATTCAGGGATAATATTATCAAGGTTATATTTTTGCTCTGCTTGACTTGTTTTAGCTTTTTTCAACTTCAATGTGAACTTAAATATGAGCAATGGATGGTTTGTTCCATAGTCAAACCCTGGCCAGATTTTAGCTGCAGAGATGGAGCTTCTCTATCCTCTCTTCCCATGGATGTAGTCAATTCGATGTCTGTGTATTCAATATGGAGAAATGCACATGTATAGTCACCATAGTACAGTAGGCATAATTGTTGCTTTAAAAAAAGATATTTGAAATGAACAAGTTGTTGGTGTTCAAACTTCTGTTACGAGATCTCCAACCTCATGTCTAACACCCACATCACATTTTTCCAACTATAGTTTCTTTCCCTTTGTTTTGAATTCTGCATTCCAATTTCCGATAATTACCAATGAATCTTTGCTACATGTTAATAAATTTGAGACTTAAAATATTGTTAGAATTCTTCAATACCTTCTTTTTGTGTTGGGTACATAAATTTAAATAAGAACTGCATCGATTGAGTTTCCTTGACATGGATAGACATAATTCTATCACAGACAGCACTGTGCTTCAAGGTCTTGAAAAGTTCATTTTGATAATGAATGTCATTTCATTACTCTGGATTGTTTCATAATGATTCAAAATGGCCAATATCAGTCAATTTCAGCTCATTAATGTCTAGAATGTCAATTTTATGCATTCTTTTTCTTTTTTATAACTCTCAATATTCTTAGATCCATACCTTATACATTCCAAGTTCCAATTATTAATTGATGAGTGCTTTCTTCTTATTTTGAGTCATACTCCATCAGCAAATGAAGCTCCCGAGGGATTTCCTTCCAGAGACTTTACTCCATACAGATCTCTACAGTCAATTCGACTTTAGAAGGCATCTCTTCCTCAGTCATATTTTGTGTTTCTTCCAACATGAGGGGTTCATGTTCTGACACCATCTCTGACAATTGTCTTCTTCTTTTCATTAAGTTTTAAGTATCTGGCAAGGTTTTGAATCTATCCAGAAGTTTCTCCATGGCTGGTTCCTCAGTTGTGGACAGCTTGTTCCTTCTGTATAGTCTGTTATTAGTCTTGAAGCACTGCTGAAACCTGTACATTTTGGGTGTCCATGCTGACATTTGAAATACCTGTGACTTAGCTTCCAGCATCACAGAAACACACAACCCATCAAAGTATGACAAACTGACAGACAAATAGTGGAAATAATTAGTGAAGAAGCCATCCTATTGAGAAAGTAAATTTATCATCATAGAATTTTGATAGCCATACAATTAAAGATTAGTTTAAGAATTAATGCTTTCTAGACTTTATAAAGACACTCTTTTAAAAGTTCAGTTGTAGAAAAAGTGCTAAATCATGTTTTAACAATGGTCTATAAATCAAGCCACCTGGAATCCTGGCTGTGGCTTCCAGAGTATGAAATTACATATGACTTTAATGAGGGACAATGATGGTTAGTTGAACATCTTAAAAAATTACCTCATGTGCACCTGAAATGAAATTCTGGAAGACAATTTACATTAAGCCCAAGGCAAAAGCATTTAACTTGATGTAAAGAAGACAAAAACTCAATATTAAGGAGAGTAGAGTGTATTACAGACTTGTACGAATAATATCAGTTAAGACTTATAATAATTCTTATAGTATAAAGATTGTTTGTGTTAAAAGCATGCAGAAAAAAATAAAGAATGGGTAGTATTACTACTTGGAATTGATATTGTAAAGTTAAGAGATAATATTGCAAATGAGATACCATTTTATTGTTTTGGTTTCTATATAAAGGGAGATAATTTTCAACCTAAATTAGTTATATCACACATTTCTAAATGAAATTTAAAACTAAGACAAGGAAAGTGATTATAAGAGGGTATGCCATTTTTCTACAGGAACTCGAGACTGCTGATTGAAAAAAAAAACATCTTTCAGCTGGATAATTTGATCATGACAAGGCATGTTTGAGAGAGCGTAAGAGAATGATAGAACTATACCAAACACCGGGATGGAGCACGGTGGTAGCCCTTTCTGCAAGGGAAAATGATTCACAACAAGATATATTTGGCTAATTAATATTTTGAAAAGAAATATACATTACCAACTATTAAGTAAAATGTACACATTGGTCTAAGTGAAAGTTCAGCAGTTCAAACCCACCAATTGCACAGTAAAAAAAAGATAAAGGAGTCTATTTCTAAAAAGAATGACAGCTTTGAAAACTGAGTCTCTATGGATAAAAAGAGTCTATGGATAAAAATTGATTTATCAGCTGTAGACATTTTCATTTTTGTTTGGTTTGTTTTTTTGAAGATTAAGCTGGCAAATGAGGGTAGTTTGGGTTCCAAAAGTGTGTGTGTATATATACATATATATATAGTTATAGTTATAGTTATAGTTATAGTTATAATGTGTGTATGCTATTTTAAATATAACATGTGGAACAGAATATATATTAACATATACATAATATATTTCATATTATTTAATATAGAGAATATATTATATTCTAAAATTCTGTTCCACAAGTTATATTACAGATAGCAGTTATCAATGGATTTAATATAACTTTTAATAAGAATTACTCTTACAAAATTCTTCATGTATGCTCTAAGATATAAATGTTATTTGATGGGGACATTAGGAAGTATTTCAAGGTATTTAATTTTTCAAGAGAGATAAATGTGAACTATGTTGTTGAGGAATTATATAAATTCACCACTGTTCTAATAATGTAACTGTAAGTGTGTACAAATATGAGGGTGCATACAAAAATTGAATTTTTTTCAAAGCTATGCATTTAATTTTTTTAACAAAATAACCTTACCACCTTCAAATCACTCTCTATTACACTTAATACAGTTCTCAAATCTGCTATTCAATTCTTAGAAACATTTTTCAAACTCATCTGTTTAGATGGCTGATAGCACCTTCCTCATTTTTTTCTGCACCTCTTCTACATCATCAAATTGCTCTCCTTCCATGTCCCTCTTTATTCACAGAAACAAAAAGAATGTTCAGGGAGCAAGGTCAGTTGAGTAAGGTACGTGGGGCAAGAGAAGAATGATGTTTTTTTGCCAAAAATTGGTGCACTGAGATGGCTGTGTGAGCAGGTGCGTTATCTTGGTGGCAAAACCAGTCCCCTGTCTGACACAAATCAGGCCTTTTTTGATGCACACTGACTGTTACACAATCTTTTCAGAACCTCTAAATGAAAGCTTGAAGAACAGTCTGACCTGGTGGAGTAAACTCCAAATGCACTAACCCCCTCACATAAAAAAAATAAAATAAAATAAGCATCATCTTGATCTCTGATTTCACTTCATGAGTTTTTTTTTTTGGGGGGGGCGATTGAAGTGATGATGGCGTCTTCCACTGGCTTGATTGATATTTGCTTTCAGAGTCATAAGAATAGCTCCATGTCTCCTCACCAGTAATGACCTTGGGATAAGTCTGGGTCGCTTCAGAGCTGTTCTTTCAAAGCACAGCATGTTTTCACTCACACCCTTTTTCTTGGTCAGTCAGAACCCAGGGCACACATTTCACAGTGACCCTTCTCATTCCCAAATCTTCCATTAAAATTTCCTGAAGCGAGGTCCAAGCTGGCTCAGATAATTTCCCCATCTCTCCAATCATCCAACATTGGTTTTCACGCATAAGTGCATGAATTTTGTTGACATTTCTGTCCATTCAAGAAGTTGATAGATGTCCATAATTAGGCTTGTCTTCAATCAACATTTCATCTTTTCAAAAGAGAAAACCACTCATCCACTTGAGTTTTTCCCATAGCGCTGTACTTGTAAGCTGTGCTCAGTATCACAAGAGTTTCTGTGGCATTTTTCCTGAGCAGGAAACAAAATTTCATAGTTGCACACTGCTCTCTTAAATAGGCCATCATAAAAACGAAGTTCAAGTGAAACTGCCTTTATGAAAAAATTCACTGTGACCAGAGAGAACCTTTCCAGGCAATGCCACTGGGTGCACTAACTCAAAATGAGTTCCTGGATGCTTTCCTAGAAGGCAAAAATGCATGCTGTGAAATCTCCATCCAGCAGAGCTTTTTTCCCCATGTTGGGGGGTACCCCTTGTAGATTAGTTTTATAGAGAGGTGGTGCTTGTAACGGTGTATCAAAAGACTTACACTTGATCATGCAACCCTGGAAATGTTTTTATGTGCCTTAGTTGAAAATGTAGTAGCGTAATTTATCAAACTGCGACTGGTACCAAGTGGAGTAAAATTTAATAAGCTAAAATCTTGAGAATTTTTAAAGACCAACATAATCAGAAACCAGGGTCTAGATGTGTGGTTTTGTCATATGCTGGGTTTACATGATGCTGGAAGCTAAACAAATGTCAGTGGAGCTTTCGAACTAATAACAGACAATGAGAAAGGAATGTACTGTCCATTTCTAAGATATAAGCACTGAAACCCTTAAAACTAGCTGTGGGACATTGTCAGGTAGAGTGCCTGAAGATGGGTGTTAAGGGTGCACAAAACATTACTATACAAGAACTGCTGCCTCAAAATAATTTATTTTTTCTAAGTGCCATTGAGTCCTTGTCCATTTGTATTGACCCTATAAAGTTGAACAGTTCCTGTGGATTTCTGAGACTGTAATTCTTCCTGAGAGCAAAACACCTCATATTTCTCCCATGGATTGCCCAGCGACTTCATACTGCGGAGCTTCCAGTTAGCAATCCAGTGCATACCCCACTGCAGCACAGCGCCTCTCACTCTAAGAATAGAGTGGACCTTCATGACATGGGTGGAGTAAATCTTTTGAGACCTTCATTTGCTGATAAGGTGTAGTTCAAAATGAAGACCCACAATGATAAACATCCATTGGGAATTGAAATATGGAATGTAACACATAAGCATCTACAAAAATTAGAAGTCCCACTTAAGAATCTCCAGAAACTAGAAGTCATCAAAATGAAATAGAGGCATAAACCTTATGCTCAACTATAAAAGGCTTATGTGTAAAGCTTGTGGATAAGTTAAGCCTTGTTGTTGCTCTTAGGTGAGTCCGTTCCAAATTATAACAACCCTCTGAATAACAGAAGGAGATAAAAGCCCAGGGCTGCACAATGGTTCTGTTTGAGCACACTCTTAAAGCCACAGCATCAATCCATCCTGTGGAGGATCTTCTTCTTTTTGACTGCCCATAAGCAGGGAGGTTACTTTTAGGACTGAGGCACATCTTCCTTAAGCCATGATATTTTCAGTAGTCTCCTATGCATGTCACAGTTGGACATTGAATAAGGAAGACAGAAGAAGAAGTGATACAGGGGGATGAATATGGACAGTATCATAAACTGACAAAAGAGTAAGCAAATCTTTGCTGGGGGAAGTAAAACCAGAGAGCTATTTAGAAGCAAAGACAGCGAAGCATTGTCATACGTACGTTTGGATAAGGTATTAAGACAGGCCAGTCTGTGGGAAAGGTTGCCATGCTTACTTAAGGAGAGGGAAGGAGAAGATAAAGGAAGAACCTCCAGGAGCTGGATTGACCCAGTGGCTTCAACAATGGGCTCCACCATGGGAACAATTAGGAGGATGGCTTAGGACTGGTAGTGTTTCCTTCTGTTCATACAGAGACTATGGGTCAGAACCGACTCAATGGCACCTAACAATGATTCCTCCTTCAACATTTACCAAGCATGATGCTATCTTCCAGAGACAGGACTCTTTTAAGAACATGCCCAAATTACATGAGAAGATATCTTGTCATCTTTGCTTCTAAGGACCATGCTGGCTGTAAGTTTTCCAAGACAGATCTGTTTGCTCTTCTAGCAGTTCATGGTACTTTCAATATTATTTACAGGACCAGCAGCTGAAAGGCAATGGTACTGAATCAGATAGTAACATGGTTTACTATGCTGTGAATGACAAATTTGAAAGAAGTACAAGGGCATAAATCATTAAAAAGAACAGTTAAAGAGCTGACTTGACATACAACGGTATCTGTGATAGGCTAAAATGCTGATGAAGCACTGGAAGAACTACTCTATGCCAGAACATTTGGAAGACTGTTACCTGGCCAACTGAGTAAAAGAGATCCATATTTGTGAGATGAATATTGGCTGGAAGATGAGGCGCAACTCTGCTTGCTGAAAGTAAGAAGGACTTGAAGCTCTTGCTGATAAATCAATAAAAGGAAACAAATTTCCTCACAACTGGACCAACAGGCAACAGCACGATAGAGAGATTTGAAATTGTCAAGAATTCTCTTTTGCTTGAATCCCCAATCAATGCTCATGGAAGAAATAGTCAAGAAATCAAACAGTGCGTTGCATTAGGTAAATATTCTGCATAAAACCTTTTTAAAATTTTGAAGAGCAAGGAAAATACTTAGAGGAACAAGATGTGCATGATCGAGCCATAGTCTTTTCGATTTCCACATATGCATGTGAAATTTTACAAGAAATCAAGACGGCTGAATAACTGCTAAATTTGATTTATGGTTCTTGTAAAGAATATTAAAAGGACTGTGAACTTCAGTAGAACAAACATGTGTGTCTTAGGAGAAGCACACCACAGATGCTCCTTAAAAGTGAGGGCGGTAAGAACTTGGGACATATGGTTAAGATAGCGCAGGCCCTAGGAAAGAACCTCATGCTGAACAATGGTGAGCAAAAAAGAGGAAAGCTCTCAATGGTTTGAATTTATACGATTGTAACCAAGGGGTCAAACATACCAACAAAAAACATCCTTAAGGAGATGTGGAGTTGTGTTATCCTTCACGATAGGGAGGCCAAAGAAGGGCAGGGGCAGTCCCCACCCCACTTCCCTAATAACTAAGACATACAAAAGAACACAGCAACATGGCACACTGTCAACATAACTAAAATAGAGGTGTCTACAGAAGAACTATAATCTTGCCACCCTCATGCAAAGACAGACAGAGTAAACAATCTTCACAATCAAAATCCTAAGACATTTTTAAGGAAAGCTACAAGAATGATTAGAATTTTAACCAATAGATGTGCCACCCTACTACAGAGTAAATTGCCTACCCTTCAGCTAGCTGACTAATACTGGACAAAATTCAGAGATAGTCTAGGATTTTGCTTTTGTGCAGAGACAGTATGTACATACTTGAACTCCCTGAAATATGAATAATATTTGCTGTTTGCTTACTTACTATTTCTAAATTATTCTTTATCACTAGCGTGATGTTCTATTATCTATTATCACTTTATTATTCTATTATCTATTATTTTCTATTATCACTAGAATTATTTTCTCTAAGCAATATGTTTGAAAAATACTAACTCATATTATTTTTTCCTCTAAACTATAGGGAACTTTTTAGACCATTATAAATCACATATCCTCAGTGTTGGCTAGAGGTGAGAGTAGGCCAAAATACAATACTACATAACTCAAACTTACTGCCATTGCTGACGCATAGGGCCGATATAGGAAAAGGCACAGTTGCCTTAAGAGATAACCTAAGAAATCGCTTGATTCCAGACATATTCCTTACCACTGTTCTCACTGCCTTCCAGTTGATTCTGACTCACAGTGACCCTACAACATAGGGCAGAGCTGCCACTGTGGTTTCTGAGACTGTAACTCTTTACAGGACAAGAAATTCCAATCTTTCTTGTGGCTGGTGGTTTTGAACAGCTGGCTTTGGGAAGCACAGCCCAATGTGTAACCACTATAGTACTAGGACTCCTAAAATACTATAATATTATATGTGCATGTTTATGTGTGTATATATACATACATATAGAATCTTGTTTTTTGGTGCATATATACCATTTAAAATTATACTTATAAAATATTTTGATTTTTGTTGACAAGCCATGTATTATAAATGCCATCCATTTAAAATCTTAAAATAGCATCAAGAACAAGAAGGAAAAAATGTATTTACAAGTGAGTTATTTTTCTTAAAATTTCAATATTACTCCTACTATGCAAATGTGTAATGAAATTACTGCAACTCCAATTATGGCTTTCAGAAAGTCTTATCAATGAAATTTTTAAAAATGGAAACCACGCTTGAGTGTGCCAGACAGTTTGCGAGCTATGGCAAAGGATGTCCCTATGGTTTCCCGTCAGGTGAGAGACTCACGCAAAAGCATAAAAAGCATCGAGGAGAACAGAAAAAAAAACATATAAACAAACTGAAGTTACTCGATTATGTTTGGATAAATCAAAGAAAGTTTCCAGGAAATAGCGACCTTTGAGTGGTGTGTGAGTTATCACAGTGGAGCAGTGGGCCTGGGCAGAGGAAAGAGAACAGAGAGATATTTTAGAGTTCTCAGCAATTAACCACAACACTCTAATCGGAAGGACCTACCTTTTACTACTCCATGTCCTCGTCTATATATTGTAGATTTGCTGTTGTTCTGGATTCTATGCAGTGCGTCAGCAATCATCAAATGTATGCATCCTCTTTTAGATACATGAATGGAGGGATTTCAAAAGAGAGAGTACTTTCAAAGAAGTCATGTGAGTTACTTTGTTCTCAGAGAAATTGATTTTTCATTAAACTCAAGGAACTGAATTATGAGGCAGACCCTAACTTGGCGCTGAGCTCCCAGGAACAAAGCAGCTGTACAGATAAGATTTTTTTTAAAAACTGTCAGAAAACTTAGCTCTTCTTATTGAAAAATCTGAAACTAGCAAAATGAATGCCACAAGGACTTCTGCATTTTTCCCATTTAACTCAGCTCCAAAACCAAGTATATAGGTCAATATGAACAGCAGAAAATAAATCTCTTCTTGAATTTTTGCCACAAGCTTAGAAATACACCTTATTTTACCAGTATTTCCAGGAAATGACATGCACCATGAGGGGGTTGTGCCAATGTTCAGCAGTCTACTGAATCTACCTCAGTGACCAGCATTCTAGAGCTCACGTGAGGACATAACCATGCCAATTCAATCACATGGAGGGGCTGAGCATTGGTGGAAGACAAGACCTGATGACAAATCCCTAAAACTGTGTATAGGTCCTGGCACTTCTGGACACTAATCATTTCATTGCATCCTTTCAGTTCTCAGACCCATTATTTTTATTTTCATATTAATTATTTAGGTATTGTAATTTTTAGTTTCTAATGTGAATTTTTTTAATGTTTTATTAGGGGCTTATACAACTCTTATCACAGTCCATACATATACATACATCAATTGTATAAAGCACATCTGTACATTCTTTGCCCTAATCATTTTCTTTTCTTTCTTTCTTTTTTTTTCCCTTTTCTTTTTTTACATTTTATTAGGGACTCATACAACTCTTATCACAATCCATATATATATACATACATCAATTGCATAAAGCACATCCATACATTCCCTGCCCCAATCATTCTCAAAGCATTTGCTCTCCACTTAAGCCCTTTGCATCAGGTCCTCTTTTTTTCCCCTCCCTCCCCGCTCCCCCCACCCTCATGTGCCCTTGGTAATTTGTACATCATTATTTTGTCATATCTTGCCCTATCCAGAGTCTCCCTTCCCCCCCCTTCTCTGCCGTCCCTCTCCCAGAGAGGAGGTCACATGTGGATCTTTGTAATCAGTTCCCCCTTTCCAACCCACTCACCCTACACTCTCCCAGCATCACCCCTCACACCCTTGGTCCTGAAGGTATCATCCACCCTGGATTCCCTGTGCCTCTAGCCCTCATATGTACCAGTGTACAACCTCTGCCCTACCCAGCCCTACAAGGTAGAATTCGGATAATGGTAGTTGGGGGGAGGAAGCATCCAGGATCTGGGTGAAGGCTGTGTTCTTCATTGGTACTACCTCGCACCCTGACTGACCCATCTCCTCTCCTAAACCCCTCTATGAGAGGATCTCCAGTGGGCAACACTTGGGCCTTGGGTCTCCACTCTGCACTTCTCCCTTCATTCAATATGATATATATATATATATATATATATATACACATATATTCTTTTTTGTGTGTGTGCATGATGCCTATACCTGGGTCCCTTGGGCACCTAATGATCGCACTGGCTGGTGTGCTTCTTCCATGTGGGCTTTTTTGCTTCTGAGCTAGATGGCCGCTTGTTTATCTTCAAGCCTTTAAGACCCCAGTCACTATCTCTTTTGATAGCCAGGCACCATCAGCTTTCTTCACCACATTTACTTGTTCACCCACTTTGGCTTCAGCAGTTGTGTCGGGAGAGTGAGCATCATAGAGTACCAATTTAATAAATGAAAGTATTCATGCATTGAGGGAGTGCTTGAGTAGAGACCCAAGGTCCTTCTGCCACCTTAATATTAAACCTATAAATGTAGACAATTAGATCTATTTCCCCATCCTCATATATATGTTTGCATGTACACGTCTTTGTCTAGACCTCCATAAATGCCCCTTGACTCCCAGCTCCTTCCTCCCTCTCCCTTGACTTTCCTCCTGCCCCACCACCATGCTCCGTCCCCACCTGGGCTACAGCTATACCTCTTCTCTACGCAACCTTACCCTTGATTCTAATGTGAATTTTAATATACTCTATCATGAGAACATTTGCTGTAAAGAAAATCTTTTTGATTTAGAGGTTTTCTGTTCTTCATAACAGATTTGTTTTAGTCTGTGGGGAAGATTAGAGAGTATGTGTGTGTATTAGTAAGAAAATGTTAAATTTATTAAAATTCAGAAAGAGTAGAACAAACATCAGACTACAAAGACAAAAATAGTACAAGGGAAAAAAAAGTAAATTGTAAGTATTAAGGCTCAGAAAATGAAGCAATTGCTTGGAGCTAAAAAACATCCTGACACCAGGGATAAGCTTCATAAAATAACTAACTTAAAATTCAATAATTATATATATATATATGGTAATAAAGGTATTTTAGGAAATGGCTGTGAAAGGCTTCAGATATTGAACAAGCTAAGACCCCATTTCTCTCTATTTTTGAATGCCATTTTTTAACAAAAATCCTGCAAAATTTCATTTCTTGAAAAGGAAAATAAATCACATAATAAGATGAATGAAGTCACTCTAAGGGTCATATACTTTAAGTTGACAAACCATGTGTCATTAATCAAAGAATCCTAATGCTGGAGTATTTTTCCTGTCTGTAGAAATATGGAAATTTGTTAGGATATGTGACAATCGTGAAAAGGGTAGAGGACAAAAGGGAAGGGAAGGAAGACAGCAAAGAGAATAAGAAGGGAAAATCGAATAAGAAAATTCAAAAGGAGGAAAATAAATGGAAAAAAGGGGCATGACAATGGCAAGAAGAAAGAAATCAATAAAAGGAAAAGATTGCGGCTGATTGAAAGTAAAATATGAAAAACAAAAATGTCTGAGACACATTTGCCAATACAGGGTTTCAAAGAAGTATTAAATAAACCTGGAGGAACATAAGTGAATCCAATCACTCTATCTGGTCTCAATGAATTTCATTTTAGATTACTTTCAAAAGATGTCATTATCTTCTGGTCAGAATAACAGGCCTGTCTCCCCACATACATACACACACAAATAAAACAGTCCTGCCACACATACACCTCCTCAATGCCCTTCTACTTATTCAATTAAAAGTATTCCAACTCTGGACTTGAATATAAGAATGCTTTTGATTTCAACATTTAGACAGCATATTCTTATAAGGGTTTGTTAGATTTCCCCCTCCTTTTTTTGAATTGAATATTCATTTTGTTCTTAGGTATCATCAAATTGATCTAACTCATAGCAAAGTTATGTTCAACAGAACAAAACAGTGCCCAGTCTTAAACTATCCTTACAATTGTTGCTATGTAAAAACCTGTAGCTGCAGCCACTGTGTAAATCGTTTGAACTGTGGGTCTACGTCATTTCTGCTGAGCCTGTTCTTTTCCATGCACGATGTCATTTTTACCACTGGGTCCTCCTGACAACATGTCTATCGTACAGGAGATAATGTCACTAGTACCTCTGCTAAGGGTCATGCTAAATGCACTCCTTCTAAAGCAGATTCATTCATTCTTCTGCCCGTCCTGGGAATATTCAGAATTATTTTCCCACAACATAATTAAAATTCACTGATACTTTCCTAGGCCTCCCTGTTCATTATCGAGATTTCACATGCATATGAGAGGATTGAAAGTACTCTGGTTTAGATGAGGCACATCTTTGTCCGCAGAGTGACAGCATTGCTTATTTAATACAAATTGAACACAATTAATAAATGTAAGTCTGATAATTCACAACTCTAAATTATAGCACTGGTTGTGTATCGTGAATTTGAATTTTGTTCATCTTTGTCATTCAAGCTTCAGTTTTATAATCTACATAAAGAAAGCCAGTGATTACTATGACTATTTTAATAAGAATCAAGTGCTTGATTTGAATTCTGTATTAAGATGATAATGTATTTAATTGAACATTCATCTCAGCAGGGAAACAGAATCTGTAACGTCATAATCTTTTTCTTTTTAATTCATGAGAGGGAAATGGTCATAGATTGAGCACAATTGTCAGACACTTATTTTTCTGTTAAGTAGTGAAAAAAAATTTTCATAGTGACCCTGTGCACAACAGAATGAAACCCTGCGTGGTCCTGTACCATCCTCACAATCACTCATGTGCCTGAGCCCATTGATGTCCATTGGTCAATATTGGTCAGAACCGACTCAATGGCACCCAACTAAACAACACATAGATTTTTCACATGCGCTTGACTCTTTTTTCTTTTATATGTATTCTAAAATAAAACTAAATATTGCATATCATGGATTATATATTGTCTCATAGTGATTGTATATGACATAATAGAACTTCCCCATAGGCTCTCCTGGACATTAATCCTTGCCTGAGCAAATTGCATCTTTTCTCCCGAGTAGCAACTCATGGGTTTGCATGACCACCTTTTTGAGTAGAAGTTGATTTTTTAAACTTTGTGCCAGAATGTATTCATCCAGTATGATTAGATTTCTGGTAATTAATACACTCGATAATCTGCATGCCTTAAAATCAACCTGGTAATAAGCAGCAAGCAATGTATTTCAGTTGCTTTGGGCTAATTTTTCTACCAGAGACTAAGATGGCATACTCAGTGAGTTCAAAGTTTTAACTTTAAAGCCTGTTATAAATATTATAATTAAGGCAGAGGTACTATTTCCATACTAATAAAGAGGTAGCTGAATCCCAGGAAGGTTATATGGTTTGCCTATGGCTATGCAGATCCTTAATTGCAAATCTAATAATACAATCTATTCCTTAAATGTCAGTTCCGTGTTCTTACTCTGGTATTAGAGTTCTGCCTTTTATTATCGTGCCTGTAGGTGGAAATGAAGGCATACATTATAAGCAAAGCAGAAACAAGTGTGAAAAAAGAGATTCAGAAAGACTCTTTGTACATATCTTTTGTGTTACATCTCAGCAGTATCCATAATGGAAAGCCTTGATCTTGTAAACATGGCAACAAAGTTTTCCCTAAGGAAGGATCATAACTATAAATTAAATTGGGCTAATTTGACACTTTCTTTTAGAAATTCATATTTGAAGTGAAATTCCACTCTGAGACAGAATAAAATGTTTAAAAGGGTCTCATTCCCAGACACTGCTTTGCTGACAACACAATGACTTCGTTTATGCTAAACGGCTCTCTGTGCCAGATATCATGTTCTAATCTGCAAAGCTTGGAGTTCAAACCTGCCAGCCATTGCACAGGAGAAAGAAGAGGACGCCCACACTGCAGGTCAACAGCGTCAGAAATCCTCTATAGGGCTGCTAGGGTATATCCTGATTTGAGGATTTGGATTTGGGGTTTTAAGGTTTTGCTGGTGATACAAATGAGAGTGCTTGACTACTAATGGAAACATTAACTAATAGATCCCACCCGGAGTTGCTTCGGAAATGTCATCGTTCTATCCTGAATGCATAGGGTTGCTGGGAACTGGACTCGAGGAATGAAAATGAAAAACAACCGGAAGGTGAACCTTGCCTACTTGCTTCCATCAATGCAGCCCCTTCCCTCTTCTTCACTTTAAATTCTCTCCATCAATCCACATTCTCATAGTAACGTTGGTTAGGATTTTTGATTTTGCTTAAGTGAGTTAGCATCGATTTTTGTTATTCCAACGATGGACTGACCTAGGGACGGCAACAACGAACCGACGGGAGGAACAGCGGTGAGGATGGCTCAGGAGCTGGCAGTGCTTCAGTCTGTTGTAAACAAGCCTGCTATAAGTCACAGCTGACTCGACGGCACAAAACCAAACCAAACACATAACATGAAAAACAATGTAACCCTTGATTATCTACTCTAATTCAACCAAAATCTTCACCTGATTAAAGTGAAAGACTCAAAACTACAGAGTTAATGGAATATCTCCAGGTTGTACTATTAAAGGAACAGATCACCTGGCCTTTTTCACCTAGAGTCATTTGATGGATTCTAATAGGGGATTTTTTAAAATTAGTTGTCTGAGATTTTAACCATCCACATACCAGGGTATCTTGCCTAATTAATATATAAACAATACTAAACCTGTATTACATGGTGAGATAGTTAAGTTTATTGTGCCAACCTGGCCGATAAACTCATGTGGGGTTAATTAAAGGATGGAGAGATACATGGCTCAGTGAGCCTCGCCTTTCTAGTTCTTGGGTGTCTTGCTTTCTGATGGTCAGACCAGAGTGCAGCTGCCTTAACCAGTTCCTTGCTCCAGCTTGCAAGACTCACTTTCTGTAAGATATCCCCAAGGAGAAGCCACATGGACCTACCCTGATGTAGCCCTGTGTGCTCAAGCAGCGCCTGGAGACCGCTGCCAGAGCTGAGATGCTTACATGTTCACTGACGCGGTTTTCCTCCTACAGTCGGCGTCATAGTGTGTGTTTTGTGAGATGGAGGAGGACTTTGCAGATTGTTGTTGGACATATGGGCTATTGTTGGACTTGTGGGCTTGGGCAGCACTGTGTTGGGATGTTTTCTTGGTATGCATTTAACCTTTACATAAAACTCTCTTATACATATGAGTTTCTGTGGATTTGTTTCTCTAATGTACCCAGACTAACACACATGGCAAACTGTTATTTCCTCATATTTTCACACCAAAGAAGTCAGGCTTTTTTAGCTTTATTTCTCCTTATATTTACTACACATAGTAAAAACTGAGAAAGCCTGACTGTGAAGGCACAAACTTGTCAGAAAGATAGAAAAGCGGTAAGCCTTGGGAGAATTGGAAAAAATATGACAGACCATCACATTCTGGCTTTCACTGTATTTCTGAATAATATATTTATGCTCTTGTTGCTTTTAGTGCCACAGAATAAGTTACAACCTGTGATCAATAGGTTTATTGTGCAAACCTGGTCAATAGGAACATGTAGGATTAATCAGGTAGCAGTTTGCCTCCCTCTCTCTTGCTTTCTGGTGAACAGAGTGTGCTGGAGCTAGTTCTCTGCTTCAGCATGTGAGCTATGCTACCTGTGGACCAAGACAACCCATGGATTCTGTTTGAGCTTGAGGCTCTTCAAGACCTGCTTCATCTTGCTGTTGGTGCGTACATTGCTTGAGCTTGAGGCTGGTGGACCCTGTTGCCTTACATTGCTTGAGTTCGATATCCCATTGGGCCTGCTTCACTAAGCTCCGGACCTACTGACTGATGCTGACCTTCCCTAATGTTTGCAGACTGGGGGCAGACTGTGACTGCCTGGCCTGAGGGAGTACTCTGCTGTCTGCTTCCTTAACCTTGGACCCAGCAGCCCACTGACATGGAAGTGAGTTGAACTAAGCCTACTGTACTGCTGTGTGGACTAATTAGCTGTTATCGTTCTTCTTGCTGTATAAACATATATATATTTCATATACATGAATATAGATTTAAAAGTATTGTGAAAAAGAAAACTTTATTAAAACTACAACAGAATATCAAGCTATTGTTTCTCGTCATATCCTGTCTCTAGGTTTATGTTTCGGGATGACCTTGAAATTTCTGGGTTTATCTATTATTTTTTAGACAAAATATTATGCCATTCTTATTCAATTTGTCATTTCTACAACAGCAAACCATAAGACACTCTGACTCAAATGACCAATACAAGTCAATTTCAGTAAACCAATGCCTAGGTAATTTATCTGAATGCATTCCATCTCAATTTTTATGAGTTCCAATTTTCCTAGATTCATAGTTCAATAGATAATTTTTCAGAAGTGGATTGCTTCTCCCCCTTCTAGTCTGTCACTGAATCTGAAAGGACCTCTGAAACTACAGTAACATGAGTGACCTTGCTGGATTTGAAATACTGGGGACGCCGCTGCCTGTATCACAACTAAATGAAAGTCACTTCAGTATGACAAACTGACAGCCAAGAGATTAAATCGAAGGACGTAAAATCTAAACCAAACTAAAAGCAAAGATGAAGAGTTTTACTAACCTCTCAAGTCTGAGAAACTTAATAAAAGCAATCAAGATATATAGTGAATTACTACTGATGGAAATCTTTAAATTAGAAACTATGTGGGAGGATCAGTAATTAGAAAATATGGTCTTGGTGATAGAAATGGCACCAAATGTCCAAAGCATTGAATATGATAAGAAATAATTCATTTAAAATAATTTTTTAATCACATGAATGCTGTCTATATATTTAACCTTTGAAAAATAGACTACACAGATCCATAACTACTACACCTTGGAAAGTGGCAACAGAGAAGTTCAAAAACATCTGCCATAATGAGGCTAATAACTGACTGTGGATTATGCAATCAACTACCTATATGCAAGTTCAAATAGAAGCTACATAAATTTAACACATATCCACAAGAGCAGAAGTCCCATAATGAACATATCCCACAAGACTTTTAAAACCATCTAAAGAAGAGAGTACAGTGATCAAGAGTGTTGGAAAATCACAATAGTTGTGAGGTAGCATCAAGAAGAGCATACATGAAAAAAGCAAAATGACACTGAAACACAAAAAGAAAGAAAAGATCAAACGGATCTTTGACGAGCCTAAAACACTTGCTCAAGAGGGTAGATAATCTGAAGGACAAGGAAGAACTGATGACATAAAAGAGTTGGAAACCATCTTCAAAGGGTAGTTGAAGAATGCACAGTAAAGTATCATATTGAAAGTTATCTCGGGAGTTACGGGTTGTGAACTACCACAGAATAACCAGTCGGTTCACATTGTTGGACCTTCCTCTGAACAGTCCAATTCAACTCACTAAACCACAGGCGGCTTCGAAAGAAGACGGAGTAAGTCACTATAGCAAAAACAATCAACTTTCAGATAGTGCAGAAAGTAGCAAATGATCAAAAGCCTATGGTATTGAGGGAAGAATTTCAAGCTGCACTGAAGACATTGGTACAAAACAACTCCTCAGAAATTGTGAAATACCAATTTGAAAATTTTCACAAACAGTTATACTGCTGGGGGCACTATTTGTCTATGCAAAGAAATTCAGAAACAGTTTCTTGACCAAACAAATGCAATTCATGTATGTGATCATTCCAAGGAAAAGTGACCTAACAGAATGCAGAAATGTTTCAACATTATTATTAATCACAAAAAGTAAAATTTTGCTGACGATAATTTCAAAAAATTTTAGCAGTTGTGTTAGACAGGGCTCTCTAGAGCTGTGGGTTTCAACCTTCCTAATACCACAACTCTTTAACACAGTTCCTTATATTGTGGTGACCACCCAACCATATAATTGTTTTATTACTACTTCATAATTGTAACTTTGCTACTGTTATGAATCGGGTGACCCTTGTGAAAGGGTCATTCAACACCCAAAGGGGTCATGCCCCACAGGCTGAGAACCACTGCTCTGGAAAACACAACCAAGGACACATAAGAGATAGATAGATAGATAGATAGATAGATAGATAGATAGATAGATAGATAGATAGATAGATAGATAGATAGATAGATGTTAGATAGATAGATCACGAAGGAATATAACAGTTAATGAGTCCACACAGCAGTAGAAGGGGTTCAGTTCAACTCACTTCCATGGAACAGTTAATATACTGGAAGTCCTTCAACTCACAAGGATGGCTGGGTCCAAGGTCAGAGAAACAGACAGCTGAGTCTTCCCTGAAGCAAGGCAGGCAGTCCAGCCCTAGGCAGCAAACAGCATGGTGGGTCACCAACAATTAATAGCTCAGGAGCTTAGCAATGCAGGCCCAAATGGGATATAGAGTTCACTCAATCAAGAAACAGAATCTAAAAGCCTCAAGTCCAAGTGATGGATACCAGCACTGTGGTGAAGCAGGTCTTGAAGGAACATCAACCTCTAGCGACATGACCCATGGGTTGGCTGTTGCACAGTCAATGTAGTTCACAAATTGAGGGACATAACTAGCTAAAGCAGCAGCACACTGGTCTGATCACCAGAGAATGAGAGAGAGGGGTGGAGCTTGCTGTGTCATTAATCTCTTTGCCCTCCAATCAAACTGTGACCTTATTGATCCCTCATGTTCCTATTGACTAGGTTGGCACAATAAACCTACCTATCACAGCCCACCCCTTGCCAACTTGGCAACTCCACACAGTTCTTTAGCCATATATAATTTCTAGATATTAATGAAATGACACACCTAACATCATACACGAACAAGGGAAAGATATTCAATAAGCAAATACAACAAAGATAAACTAGCAAAAACTAGTTACAACATTGATCACAATGTTGTAACTGATTGATAGGTAGAACTACTTTCTTTTACTACCCGTTCTGTATTACTTTTTGCCCTCAGCCAGCACCTCAGCTGGTGATGGTTGTTTTCCTGGTGGGGTAATCCAGACTTTCATTCCTGAGGGGTCTGGGTCATTACATGTCCTGTTAGGATTGGGTTGCTGTAGTTGGCCATTTATTTTAATCACAGGGCATGGTAGTACTAATAGACAACCTACAGGATCTCCTGAACCCAGACATACTCTTCTTTCCCTCCATTATGTGGCACCAGTCCAATGCTAATCAGGATCAATCACACCACTCAGTACATCTTTCCTAAGCTGTTGATCCAAAGGCATGAGAAGCTAAAGTGTTCAGGGGACATTCTCAGCTTCCAGTTCAGGGGGAGAGTTCCTTCCTTCGGAACTAGAACCTCCAAGCCTGGAGCACTTAAGGTTGCTGGGACACAAAGCAGAAATGCTGCAAGTGGATCACTAGGAGTAATAGTGAGTGGTGCCACTCCAGCTTTCACTCTTTGATTCTTGGATCCATGAATCTTGGCTGTTGGAGACACAGCACCATATATTGCCCCCTGGTTTAGAGGGTATACAGTGTCCTGGAGAACATTGCCCCAGCCCCAGATGTTGTTGCCACCTAGCTGATGTCGTAATTGTGTCTTTATGGGCTGTTCCATCGTTCTATCAAGCCAGTGCTTCAGGATGATGAGGAGCATGATACGACCAGTGGATTCCATGGGAATGGGACCATTGCTGCACTGCATTGGCTGTGAAGTGAGTTCCTTGATCTGAAGCAATGCTATGTGGGATGCCATGCCAGTGTATAAGGCATTCTGTACGTCCAAAATGGTAGTTTTGGCAGCAGCATTGCATGCAGGGAAGGCAAAACCATATCCAGAGTAGGTATCCATTCCAATAAGAACAAAATGCTGTCCCCTCCATGATGGAAGTGGTCCTATGTAATCAACCTTCCACCAGATAGCCAGTTGATCTCCCTGGGGAATGGTCCTATATCTTGGATTTAATGTTGGCTTTTGCTCCTGGCAGATGTGGCACTCAGCAATAGCAGTGACCAGGTCAGCCTTGGTGAGTGGAAGTCTATGTTGCTGCACCCATGTATAACCTCCATCCCTGCCGCCATGTCCACTTTGTTCATGTGCCCATTGGGCGATAACAGGAGTGGCAGAGGAAAGAGGAGGACCAGTCTCCACAGCGCATGTCATCTTTCCCACTTGATTTTTAAAGTCTTCTTCCTCAGAGGTAACACTTTGGGTATGCGTTCACATGAGACACAATTACTTTTACTTTCTTGGCCCACTCAGGGAGGTCTGTCCACATACCTTTTCCCCACACCTCCTTGTCACCATTTTTCCAATCATGTTCCTTCCAATTACCTGACAATCCAGCCATGCCATTATCGACAGCTCATGAATCAGTATATAATCTCACATTTGGCCATTTCTCCTTTTAGGAAAACTGAACAGCCATGAACTGCTCAAATTTCTGTCCATTGGGAGGATTTCCCTTCACCACTGCCCTTCGGGGAGATCCCAGAAAGGAGCTGAAGTGCTCTGCTGTCCACTTACAAGTGGCACCTGCATATCATGCAGAGCCATCAGTAAACCAGGCATGAATTTTCTGTTCTTCAGTTAAATTTTCATAAGGAACTCCCCAGGAGGCATAGGTGCAGACTGGAAGAAGGAAGGTACTGTGACAGGAGAGGTCACTGTGGACATTTGGCCACTTCTTCATGCAGCTTACTTGTCCCTTCAGGTCCTGCTCTAACTTGATCTCATATATACCACTTCCATTTAAAATTGGAGTGTTGCTGCGCACGTCCAACTTCCTGACTCTGTGGGTCAGACAATACCCAGTTCATGATGGGAAGCTCGGCCTCATGGTGACTTGGTGCCCCATGGTAAGGCATTCAGTCTCGACTAACGCCAAGTAACAGGCCAACAGCTGTTTTTCAAAAGAGGAGTAGGTTTCTATAGAGGATGGCAGGAGTTTACTCCAAAACACCAACGGCCAATGCTGTGATTCACCAATGGGCCTGCCAAAGACTACACACTGCAAATCGATCTACTACTGACACCTCTAGCTCAGCTGGATCATATGATCCCAGTGGCAAAGCAGCTTGCATGGCAGCCTGAACCTTGTGAAGAACCTTTTCTGGTTCTGGCCCCCCCTCAAAATTAGAGGTATTTTCATGTCACTTGATAAATAGGTCAGAGTAGAACACCCAAATGAGGGATATGTTGCCTCCAAAATCCAGAGAGGCCCACTAAGCATTGTGCCTCCTGTTTGGTTGTTGTTGGGGGTGGGCGGTGGGGGGGGGGTGGCAGATGAAAAAGCTTATTCTTCATTTTAGTAGAAATGTTTCTTAAAAATCTAACTAGACCAGAGGAGGTACAGTGGTACAGAGAGTAACTGGAAACACAGGGAATCCAGGGTGGATGATCCCTTCAGGACCACTGGTGAGAGTGATGATAGCGGGAGGGCAGAGAGAAGGTGGGGCAGAAAGGAGGAACCCATTACAAGGATCTACATGTGACCTCCTCCCTGGGGGACGGACAACAGAAAAGTGGATGAAGGGAGACTTCGGACAGGACAAGATATGACAAAATAATAATTTACAAATTATCAAGGGTTCATGAGGGAGAGGGGAGTGCGGAGAGAGGGGGAAAATGAGGAGCAGATGCCAGGGGCTTAGGCAGAGAGCAAATGTTTTGTGAATGATAAGGGCAATGAAGATACAAATGTGCTTTACACAATTGATGTATGTATGGATTGTGATGAGTTGTGTGAACCCCTAAAAATATATTAAGAAAAATTTTTAAAGGTGGGGAACCAATCACAATGTGGGGTGAACGAACAACAGAAACATGGGTGAAGAGATACAGCAGGTGGTGTAAGATATGAAAATAATAATAATTTATAATTTATCAAGTGTTCACAAGGGTGGGAGAGTTGGGAAGGGAGCTTTTATTAGAGGAGCTAATACCAAGGGCTCAAGTAGAAAGGAATTGTTTGAAAATGATGATGGCAACATATGCACAAATGTGCTTGATACAAGTGATGTATGGATTTTTATAAGAACTGTAAGAGCCCTCAATAAAATGATTCATTTGTAAAAGTATTAAAGAGCAAATATCTCATCTTGAGTCATAGGGTAGATCTGAACCAAGTTATAGTATTTTCAGATATCTCATTTACATGTGGAAGCTAGACAACAAGTAAGGAAGACCCGAAAATAATTGGTGCATGTGAATAATGATATTGGAAACAAAAAACACTGACTGAATATACTATGGACTTCCAGACGAAGGAAAAAAAATCCGTCTTGGAAAAAAGAAAGCTAGAATGTAAGGCACTATGGTGGGACTTTGCCTCCAATATTTGAGACTTGTTTTTAGAAGAAAGCAATCCCGGGAGGAGGAAGTGATGCTTGTTGAAGTTTGAGGCGGGAGGAGGAGAACACTCTTGCTGACGTGGTTTGACACAGTGGCTGCAAGAATGGTTTCGAACGCATGTACACTTATCGTGATGACTCAAGTCCTGGCGTGTGGAACATAGAGTTGCAGTGAGTCAACCTGAATTGGTGAAAGCTCACAATGAAAACAATGTATTTATAAATTTCTGAAGGCAGGTTTTCCTACTCTCTAAAAGTTCCTTGAATGATTCTGCACTCTTTTGATTTATATGATGCCAAAATCACAGTTTGGGCACCCCTGGGGAGTCAATTCTTGTTATGTTTAAGGGTTCTTTGAGTTTATGAAATAGATAGAGCCTGTGGGAGTAATATCAGAACTATAGTATGATTGGGATATGTTTCCCAATAAAATTTTCATAGTATATCCAATTGTTACCCTCAAAAACTGAGCAGCTGCATTGTCATGACTATAATAAAAATTCCTGACCTGGATTTTCCTGATTTTGTTCTCATCTATGCTGCTTTTAATGCTCATAAAATTTCATAATCTCTTGTGATAGTTCTGTGTCCATCTAGAAAATCTATCAAGACTGCCCCTTTGTAATTCCGCAAAGCAGTAACCACAACCTTCTGAGACAACCTCTCTGCCTTGAATTTCATTGACCCAATAGATCCCCTCAGATATTACTCTCTTAATTGAAGATTTGTTTGGAAGATACCTTATTGAAACTAAAATAAATGGTCTACTGATAGAAATTATCTGCACCATCATTGATACAAGAGATGTATTTGAACATATTTTGTTTAGAGCAAACCCATGTGTGCATGAACTGGAAACTTAAGTAATATTTACCTTCTCCTAGAAGAAGTCTCAATGTCATCATTATTTAGGAACATGACAATTGAAACTATTGTTGATAGGTGCCATCAAGTGGGTTCTGACAAAGCAACGTTACACACAACAAAAGGAACGCGCTACCTCTCCTACACTATCTGAACCGTTGTTCCTTGGTCTGAGCTCAACCACTGTGTCAAGCCATTTTGATTGCAACCACTGTGTCAAAAGAGTATTTTCCTCTTTTTCAATGACCCCCCTTTTTTTCTTACCATGATGTATTTCTGAAGGGATTAATAACTCCTGAGAATATAGCTCTACTGGTTAGGACACATTGGAGATCCTCAAATTAAAAGGACTGAAAATACCAAGAGTTGGCTATGCTATGGGGTTTCTGGAATTCTCATGCCTCAGAAAGATTACACAATGTGGGCTGCTGAAAGGCAGATTTTAGTGGCTTAAAAAAGTAAAAAGTGCTTTGTTCTATCAATTAAAATGCTCTATATTTAGTCAAAAGAAACAAGACTTGTGTTTACCAAATTATGCATACGTGTTTACAATGTTCATGACAGTGTTGAAACCTGAATTCATAAGAAATTGATATTGGAGACAAACAACCAATTTCAATAAGAAAGAGAGCAAATCAAGTATGATATGTTTATACAGTGAAATACCCTTCAAGAATTAAAATAAAACAAGGAAGGACACTCAGAAATGTGTAGCACATACATGGAATTCAAAGAAAAATATCCAGACCCTAAGGAGCAAGGTATGATTTGAATGTTCACGAATATGAAGATATGGCTAAATTAATTTGCAGTAACAAACAAGAACAATTTTCTAAGGCTATGAGAAGTGAGGGGATGAGTACTAGTGCAGCAATCACAGAGACACCACACATGGCGACCTTAACAGAGAGACACTTATTATCTCAAACCTTAGGAAACTAGAAGTCCAGGTTCAGCACCTCAACTTGAGCAGGATGTTTTCACTATAAGTAGACTCTTGTCACTTCAGCTTCTCTTCGCTGGTTCCTTAGAGATCTCCATGTGGCTTGGCATCAATGGTTACTCCATTTCTGATTTTGTATTACGCTCGTTTTATTACTTGTAAGAGATTTACTTCTTACATCATGGTCCTGCTTGATTCTCACCCTCAGGCAGGGAACACAGAAGATGTGAGTGCTGTAGAAAAATGTGGTAAAGAAGTTCGATGGTTTCCAGCTATCAGATAAAGTGGCGTCTGGGGTCTTAAAGGCTTGTTTCCATACAAGCAGTCATCTAAGTGAAAGGTCAGCTAAATCCACATGGAAGAAGCACACCAACATCATTGACTAAAGGAAATCATATAATCTGAAGCCAGAGTGGGGAATAGTATTAGAGCCTAAATTGTGAGAACCTGGTTTGCAGAAAGCTATGGATGACTGTGTGCAAACCCAAGACACATGTGGGAGATCTACTTATGAAAGGAGCCTATGGTGATTTCCCTCTATCCATAATAGAAAGATGGAAAGAACCAGCGTGCATTGGAGAAATGACTGTAGAAGATGAAAATGATAATCCAGCCTTGAAAATTAAAACCTTGTAATTGATTCTTCTTCTAATGCACATTAAGCTTGATCTGGTTTTCGACATTTTCTGTTTTTTGTATTTGTTTTTGCTTTTTAAGTTTATTGAGGTTTATCTCAGATGCATTTTGTTATTAGGTGTAACCCTCTTGAATTTTTGCTATATGTTTTTTCTGTTTTTTAGTGTCTGAAACTCAGGGTTGATGAACTTATTGAGACAGCAAGTAGAATAAGGGTTCTGGGGTAGGGGAACGGTAAAGGGGAGCCAATCTCAAGGAGTTCAAGAAGGAAGATAATATGTTGAAACTGATTGTGGTATCAATTGTACAATACTGCTTGATGAGATTGAACTATGGTATGATAAGATATCTGTATTAGTTCACAATAAAATGGTTTGGGGAAAATAAATAAATAACAAAATAGGGATTGACTCAAGATACACTCAACATTAAATTTGCCTCATTAATATAACAGAGTTCTCATTCTCAAATCAGATGATAATGATAAAAATTTCGGATTTACCACACAAATCCTTGGGGAATGCAATCCATACAGACACTAAGCAACTTTCTGGGGTGATATAAACCCTGTAGTAATTTATTGGGGCATTGCTTTCATGGATTTTTTGTTTGTTAAATCTAATCAAATTATATATCTATTTTGCTGTATTTATAATTGATCACAAAAATGAGTTAACAAAATATTATGCATGTATGTCATTTTAAATATTCATGAATCATTTAAGTGTTTGAAAGAATGACTAGAAGCCATTGGAAGAAGTTGTACTGAGAGGAGTCTCTATGTAGCACAAGGAGAAAGATGAAGCTCTCTTCCTCCTTTAAAGAATTGTAGCCCTTAAAACCATCATGAGTAGGAATCAACTCAATGTCAGTGAATTTTGCTATCAGAAGACTCCGTTGACTTTGGGTCTCCACTACAACTCCCCTCCTCATTCACTATAAGATTTTTTGTTCTGATGATGCCTTATACCTGACCCCTTCGACACTTTTGTAGGCCACTGGACGTCCCTTACAGAAGGGTCTCAGGGAGGAGATGAACCAGGCAGGGTGCAATGTAGCAACAATGAAAAATACAGCTTTCCTCTAGTTCCTAAATGCTTCCCCCTCACCCACTATCATGATCCCAATTCTACCTTACAAATCTGGATAGACCAGAGGATGTACACTGGTACAGATAGGAACCTGAAACACAGGGAATCCAGGATGGATGATCCCTTCAGGACCAGTGGTGTGAGTAGTGATACTGGGAGAGTAGAGGGAGGGTGGGTTGGAAAGGTGGAACCGATTACAAGGATCTACATGGGACCTCCTCCCTGAGAGACAGTCAATAGAAAAGTAGGGAAAGGGAGATGTCGGACAGGGCAAGATATGACAAAATAATACTTTATAAATTATCAAGGGTTCATGAGGGAGGGGGAAGAGGGAAGGGAGGGGAAAATGAGGAACTGATGCCAGGGGCTTAGATGGAGAGCAAATGTGTTGAGACAGATGAGGGCAATGAATGTATAAATATGCTTTACACAATTGATGGATGTATAGATTGTGATAAGAGTTGTATGAGACCCTAATAAAATGATTTTTAAAAAAGGATTCCTTTGAGAAAGCAGAAGCCAGGTGTCAGCATGGTTACACATTGAGCTGGGATCAGGAGAAAGTATAAATGCAGTCCATAAGTAAAACATATGCATCATAAAATTTATTTATATGAAAAATATTTGAAAAGCTTCTGCAAAATTATCAATAAAAAGCAGACACAAATGTAAAGCAACAAAAAAAAACAGGAAAAAAACACAAGTAAAAAAATTGAAATGGGTATTTCCTAGACAAAGGATACTATAATGTAAAGAGCCAATAGGAATTTGAAATGGTGATCCACTGCACCAGTAAGCAGGGGAAAAGATGTTCAGTCTAGTTTCAGTTTACCATGATGATAGGATTGCCTTTATTAAACATAGGATTGCACAAGCAATTAATGTTATTGCTGTCAATAAGCTGTACATCTACAAAAGTTTAATTGGCAAATGTGGTGTGACAGATACATTTACCCCAAGAACAAGAACAAAAATTACAGTTGCTAAGACCATTTAGGTACAAGCACCTCATATTGTTTCTTGGTTCACGGCATGGTATCACAGGACATGCTAGTTAATTACCCTAATATCATGTCTAGTAGCTCTATGCTACCTTCTAGCTCATATGGTAATGCCTGCCGTCTTAAAGACTGCAAGTATCCATCCAAGGGACAGTTGGCTTCATTTTGACCGGGGCAGTAGAGGGAATGAAGAATCTGGAATAGAAAGAAGAAAGGAAATGTGGGATTAATTGCCTCCACACACATCTCCTTCTTTGCTAGGAGACCAGGGTGACTAGATAATGTGTAACTACCAATACTAGAGGTTTGATCAAAGTTATATACAGATGAATTCTGATCAAAAGAGCTAAGATGCCTAAAAATATTTCGAATTCCCATCATCCTCTGACATTCTGGATCTATGGAGACTAAAATGATAAACTGAAAGAAAGTAAGTTGCTTCTCTTTTTCTCTCTCTCTCTCTCTCTCTCTCTCTCTCACACACACACACACACATACACACACACACACTTAAAATTTGATATCACTTCATACTCATTATAGTGACAAAATAAGTGTCTAATATCTAATAGATTGTCAAGGATGTGTTTCAACAAACTGTATACATTACTGGTGAGAAACGGCTATTTCGGAACTCTGTTTCCCATTCTCAGTATGTGTGTACCTTATGACTGGATCATTCTAGTCTTAGGTTTAAAAACAACAAATATGTGTATTCATGTGTTCACCAAAGTTTATGTATAATGAAGTTTATAGAAGTCCTGCTTGTAATAATTGTAAAATGGAAGAAAAACAATATTTTCTTTTTTAACAAATATCTTCTAAGAGTATAAATTATGAATAGATTTTTATAAACTCATAATGCAATACTACATAGCAGTAAGAATGAATTATGGTCACAAACAATATAAGGGCATCAAACAGACATTATCTTGAAGATATAAAACCAGACAGAAAAGTCAGACATTCTGGTTTTACAAAGTGCAATAATAGACAAAAATAATACATAGGTTGATAGAAATCATTTTAATAGATTCATGGTTGGGTATTTGAAGCAGTTTTATTTTATCCTCTCTGATAACACTATTTCTAAGCAGGTGTAATGTATCCATTTATTAACACTCATTAACATGTTGGTATTTTATGCACCTTATATTACAATTTTTAAAAAGTGTTGAAGTTGAAAATCTTAAGAAATATGACTAATATCTTACTATTGCTGGTACTTCTTCAAAATAAAAATCTTATTGATTGGGTCTTCACTGTGTAGTCAATGCATTTATTTATGCACAGTGGCATCAAAAACTTAATCTTACTTTCCTTAAATAGCATAAACCAATTATTGTTTCAAATAATTTTATTGGGGGCTCGTACAACTTTATCACAATCCATACATTGATTGAATCAGGCCTGTGTATACATAGGTTGCCTTCATTCTTTTCTAGACACTCACTTACTATTGAGCCCTTGGGCTCAGCTCCTCCTCCCCCACCCCACTCCCTCCAGCCCACCCACATACCTTCCCAATATTATACATTGTTATTATTTTCATCTCGGACACCCACCACTGTCTCCCTTCCCCATATTTTCTGTTGTTCTTCCCCCTGTAGAGGGGTGTATGATTATGTGTTGATCATTGTGATTGGTTCCCCCTTTCTCCCCTGCTCTCTACTCTCCCCCACTTCCCACTACCCTTCTGGTATCACTATTCCCACTCCTGTTCCTGGATTCTGTGTGTCATGAGCTCCCATTTCTTATCTATGCTTCTGTGCATGTCTCAGTCTAATCTGAATTTAGAAGCAGCACTGGGCTCATGGTAGTGGGGGAGGAAGGTGAGGAAGCCTCGGGGAACCAGAGGAATATAGTGTGTTTCATCGATCATAAACCAATTATTTAATATGCAAACGTACAACCAAATCCAAGTTGCCATATGTAGACAGCTGATGCTTCTTTACTCACCTGATTCACATTTACCATAATCTCTGACCTCAGGAGATGTTTTTTCATAACCTCTACATGTTCTATTGTGTATTTAAAGATATCTTAAACACATATTAAGAATTGTTATTTTTGTTGTTATTGCTGCTATTGTTTGGGAGGGATAATATATCCATATATCTAGTTGGCCACATAACCAGAAATATATTAAATATCTTTGAGTATTTAAAACAAATTATGACGGAGTAATCAGCCCCCCCCAAAAAAATGCAAGTAAGCGCTGCTGGATGGGCCTTACATAGTATGCATTTTTCCCACGAGGTGAGCACTGAGTAACTTGCTCTGAATTAGTGCACCAGTGGTGTCTCCCGGGAAGGTTCTTTCTGGTCACAGTGAACTTTTCGTCAAAACAGTTTTATTGAACCTCATTTTTTGTGATGACTGATTTAACAGAACAGTATGCTTCTATGAAATTTTAGTTCCTGCTCAGGAAAAGGACCACAGAACCTGTTGTGACGATGAACACAGCTCACCTGCACAGTGCTATGGGAAAAACTCTAGTGTATGAGTGGTTTTCTCATTCTAAGAAAGGTGAAATGTTGATTGATGACAAAACTCATTCTGATGTCCATCAACTTCATGGAAAAATATGTCAACAAAAATTCCTGCACTCGTGCTTGAAGACCAACAACAGGCCATTGATGGGATGGGGAAGTTATCTGAACTATCTTGGGGCTCCGTTCAGAGAATTTTAATGGAAGATTGGGAATGAGAAAGATCGCTGAAAATTGTGTGCCTCAGTTTTTGACTGACCAAGCCATGCTTTGAAAGAGTAGCTCTGAAAGTGACCCAGACTTTTTTCCAAGGTCTTCACTAGTGAAGAAACATGGTGATTTTCTTACAACCCGAATGCAAAAATCAATCAAGCCAGTGGAAGATGTCATTGTCACTTTACTCAAAAAAAAAAAAAAAACTTGTCAAGTGAAATCAAAGATTTTTTTATGTGAGGAGGATACTGCATTTGCAGTTCATTCCACCACTTCAGAATGTTAATCAAGCTTTCTATTTAGAGGTTCTGAAAAGATTTCTTAACAGTTTGTGACCAAAAAGGCCTGATTTTTTTTTTGCAGACAGGGGACTTGTTTTGCCAACATAACACACCTGCTCACACAATCATCTCAGTGCATCAGTTTTGGGGGGAGAAAACAGTATGTCTCTTTCCCCATGCGTCCTACTCACCTGACCTCACTACATGTGATTTATTCTAGTTTCTGCAAATGAAGAGGAACATGAAGGACAGCAATTTGATGACAGAGAAGAGGTAAGGGGAAAAAATGAAGGAAGTGCCATCAGCCAGCCAAACCAGATAAGTTTGAAAAATGTTTCCATTAATCATATCTTGAAAAATTGATTTAAAAAATGGATTAAGTGTAATAGAGAGTGATTTGAAGGTGATATGGTTATTTTGTAAAAAATATTTAAATACAAAATTTTGGGGGGGAAATATTTTTTGCGGCGGACCCTTCTCGTATGTCATGTGTTTATCTTAGTACCTCTTTCTGGTGAACAATGGTGTGTTAACTTATGACTCTGGATTTCTTTTCAGAGACTCCCCAGAGGGTGTGTTGTTCCTGTCAGATTTCAAATTGCCTTGTCAATGCCCTGTGGGTTTCATCTCTCTGAACTAGTTTTATGTCATTTTTTTTGGCTTGGTGTTCCTAGATGATATAAGCAACACCATGTCAGATGCCTCATAAGAGTTAGGCTCTTGGTTTAGAGAACTTCTCACTCATTCTCCATTTTTTGTGTGTCTGCTTAGAATACTACCTATCCATCAGACAAAGTTGCTCAGGTTTCTCTCCCAAATGGAATAGTCAGGACATCTCTGATTAGCATCTGTGGCCATGATTTGGCTCTGAGAGGACTGCTTGTTTATTTTCTGGTTCAACTAACATTATCTAGACTATCTGCTAGTCCCTTTGATTTGTGGAATATGTAAATTTCATTTCAGCATTTGATAAATCACTAGTGTTGTTTTAACTATTACATAATACCTAGCATGTGTGTAGGAAACCTGGGTGGAACAAACAGCTAAGCATTTGGCTGCTAACCAACAAGGTGGCAGTTTGAATCCAGCCAGTGATGCCTCATAAAAAGGAACGGGCATTTTTCACCCCAAATAGCACCCACTACAAACCCTATGGAGCCTACATTTGGAACTGACTCCACATCAGCTGGTTAGTTCTCATTTATGTCTACACTTTGTGTACGTGTTCACTGGGTAAGGGCATGTGGGCAGACAGGGATATTTTTCTACATTACTTGACTCAGCATACTTACCAGAATTCTATCTATTATACTTATAATTTGAAATAGATACATAGATACATTTTAGAAGGAACTAAACTGGATAATGCATTCATGAAAATATAATCAATTTCTACACAAGGATTTTAACAGTTTCATTTTTTTTTAATTTGCAGAGTCCTGAGATGTGACACTATTCCTCTCTGTCATTTGCTTAAATTAGTTTTAGAGTGCAGTTTTTAAAAATCTAACTACTTTAGGATATTAATTAATAATTGTTCATAGTAAACATTAATCTCTATAAAAATTGTAAAACCACACATAAAAATACTATGGACATAATTACTTGAACCTATTTTATGTTTTTATCAATTCCTGTGGAATAGAAACTACCAGCGGACAAACACAGGTGTTGTTCTAGTGATTTTTATTTGAAAAGTCCATCCACTGCTGCCTCCAGCTCTCCTTTGATGCGTGCTGTGCAGACACTGTCATCGTGTGCTCACCTGACTTGTCCTTTAAAGCACAAGACACCCTAGCACCTCCAAGCTCATTTTAATCACAGTGCAATATAGCAGGAGCATTTTGCCTGCAACAGAACATGTTCTCCCTATTTCTTGACACATAGCACACAGAATTTGCCCATGAAATTCTTTCTTTCTCACCTCCTCCAACCCTTAAAGATTACACATTTTCCCAACACCGAATTTATATCATGTGAAGTGCTTAGCTATCTACTAGGCTTCATTCGATTAAATTTGGAAGTTTGTACTCACATGCCAGACCAGACACATTGCTGTTGAATAGAATCCAACTAATATTGATTCTATAAGAACTGCCCCATAGGGTCTCCAAGACTGTAAATTTTTATTTGGTTTTGGTATTCTGTTATCCTGAAACTGAGCAGGGTTTGAATAACATCTTCCTCAGATGGAAAGAGCTAATCTGACCCTCATATATCCTAGTATGTGTATTTCTTATGGTCTGTTAAGCCTGCTAGGAAATATTTTCTGAATGATTTACAGACTGCAATTCTATATGATTGAAGCACATTGTTATTAACCACTATGAAAGCAATATAAATTCTCTAGCATTTAAAATATTTCAAAAATAGTAATTTTGGAAAAATGTTTTTCAATGAAAATAACAAAATGCCCCTATGTATAATCTACTTATGTAATTTATTACCAATGCTTAGCAATATACGCATAGGATTTCCATAATATTTTTGCCAATGCAAGATCATATTATGATATAGACTTGAATATCTTCTGTAATCTAGGTGTTATTCATCTGATTAGTCCATAGCCTTCTATTTTGCTTACATCAGGCTAGATTTAGAATTTTGAAATAGAAGTGATCCTTTACATGCCACAATTCACACAAATTGAACCTACACTGTCTGTTTCCTTCTTCTTTGTTGCTGGTTTTTTTTAGTACATTTTGTATTTAGTAATATGTAGTGAATAATTTATTATTCTTGTTAATAATTCTCAGATATTCACTTGAAATTATTCAATTATTATGATTTTATGATTTACTGTTCAAAATTCTCCTAAATCACAGTTTATGATCTGGTTTTAATACAATCAGTGTCAAAAGTCTTAGCAGACAGAAAGTGGGCAGTGTTCAACTTTGATGACATACGACCATGATCCTGTGCACACACACACACATAATGGTCATGGTGACCCTGCTTCCATTGTGAGGATACAAAAGAGGATATCCTTGTAGTCCAGAGTAATGGTGTGTTCTTACTCAGGGTAAGAAGCATCAGCTCTTGTTTGAAGCTAACTTGTTCAAGTGCCTGACTAACAAACATACTGCTCATATCCTCCACAATGTATTTTGGCTCATAATGTTCTACTCCAAAAAGAAAGGTGAAGAAAGTTCTAGACATAAGGCATATGGTGGTGGGGGGGAGGGAGGATGTCAACAAAAGAGCTTATTGTCTTCTGAGATCACTTAAACCATCATTAAGGATAATAATAGGGTTTTGAAGATAAAGGAGGGATTGTCATAAAACCAGGACTTTTATTTTAACTGACAAAGGAAAGGGTCAATACAAGAGATAAGCAAGCTGTTGATGATTTGAATCAAAGACCAAATCCAAAAGAAGATTCCTGTAAGTCTACTAACTACTTAAAAAAAAAACCTAAGTCCTTTTGGAAACCTGAATGAATAACATTGAGGAAACTACTGCAAAGTATGGTGGAAGATTCTAGTGGAAATTTTGTCCACATGGCAACAGCACTTGATTTAGCACTTCATATATAACTCATGCCAAGCAGCTCTCCATCAAGAAGGAGGGAATTAACAATGGATTTGGAAAGAGAAACAGATGCTGAAGAGGAAAGAAATAATGTGAAAGAGGAAGAAAGTAAATTTCAAACAGTTGCACAGTGACAAAATTAACTGAAAATGTTCTAAATAAATCGGGGACATCATTTGTTTGAAGCATGGACCCAAACCCATTATTTTGCTCACATCTATACTACGGTGAAATACATGAAGGAATCAAGAGGAACACCATTCTACTTTAGCTAATTTTCTGAAGAGAATGCGATCTATTCCCAGGGTAATCCAAATTATCCCCAACACGCCCCCTACCAAAAAAATTAAAAGTCCAAATATGTTTCTTCTTTATGTCTATAGGTTAGCATGTAATATTTCCAGCTCCCAAAGACAAAAAAATTTATAAACACTGATAAAAAGATAACTAAAATAATTATGGCATTGAATCCATGCATAAATGACTTATAATGCAGTTGTGAGATAGGAACTATGTCATATATTGGGGATTAGCTTTTTATGTATACCAGGCAATAATGTGTATGAAATAAAATTATTCACTATGACTGTCTTGGTATCCTTGGTATCCTACTATGAGGTGACTTGAAAGAACATAACTTTATTTTCTCACATTTAGGAAGCTAGATGTGCAACTTCAGGGTGCTAGCTATAGAGAAAGGATCTCTTTCTACCAGCTCCTAGGAAGGCTTTGGTCCTTTTCAGCTTCTGTGTGGGCATAATTCTTTGATTCTTTGGCAGTCCTCCAATGACATTTGCCTTTCATTAATGTTCCTCACTCTGTGTCTAGTCTGCTACTTTTGTAACTCAGAAGTAACTATGTTTAGAACACACTGATACAGCCTATCTAAGAAAACAAAAAAACCTTATTCCCCAAAAGGATCATATTCACAGGTATAAATTAGGATTCCAACACATATTTGGAGAAGGGGGTCATAATTCAACCCATAATATGGATTCAAAAGAACCATTTTAAGAGAAGTAAATGAAAGGAAATTAATTACTTAGGGCTCATCTATCCATTTTTCTCTAGCTCCACCTAATTATTGGGTGAGGTTCTGAAAATTAAATGTAGAGAAATCTACTTCAGGGAGTCATCAGTTTCGCCATTCCTCTCAGAGTAATTTCAAAAGTAGAACCAGAGAGATTTTTCCAAAAGAGAAAAATCACCAGCAGGTCACATTTGGGATCTTGGGCAGAAATCCAGAGGCGACAGCAGAGGAGCCAAGCAGAGACAGAACAGAGGGGCCATACTGTTCAGAAAATTGAGTGGGAAGCAGTCTGGCTTGGAGACAGAAGCCAAGGAACGGTGTATATGAGAGGCTGAAGACCACAGAGAGATTTTTACTTTGCTGACTGAGAAAAGGCGCTGCTTGTACCAATGAGTAATGAACTCTTTTTTTGTTTGTTTGACAATGCATTCTTAATTTAACCAATGTATTCTTGTTTATAGTTTAATTTGCTAATTTTCTTAATAACCCTCCAGAATGATGAGTATTATCTAAGAGTAACCATTGCAGCAGATGATCAAACAGAGCATAGAAGTGGACTTCCCCAGGAAGAATGATTGGTGTCAGTCTAGGAATTCGAGCAGTTTTGCCATGAGACAGAGATTATTGCAAACTTGATTGTGGTAGATGGAATTACAGTATATTATAATAGCTGGTCAATTGACCTCCTGCTGGACCCCTTCTGAATTTGTTCTAGGTGTAAAT
The DNA here is from genome assembly GCF_050624435.1 of Tenrec ecaudatus. Classification (NCBI taxonomy): domain Eukaryota; kingdom Metazoa; phylum Chordata; class Mammalia; order Afrosoricida; family Tenrecidae; genus Tenrec; species Tenrec ecaudatus. The sequence continues at coordinate 102,279,279 of NC_134532.1, read as the reverse complement.
ATCTCTTGATTATTCCATCACAGAAATTTTCTTTGGCTTATTTTAAGATTGCTGATGGGATTTAGAGGCAAGATGGTGACCAGGTAGAAAGCTCGCCCTGGGAGCACCATGGAGATTGGTGAGTTGGGAAATTTGGGGGCCAAGTAGGGGGTTCCAAGATTGTTGGTTAATTCACAGGACAGTTGATTAATTCTTCTGCACCCGCAGGAACTGGCCCCACACCAGTTGCCACAGTTCTGGGGGCTGCTGTGTCTCAGTCAGTGGCATTATCCTAACCACTAACCATGCAGCAGAGGCTCGGGTAATCACAGTTTGATATCCTAATTGGCATGGGTCACTCCCGCTTCCTGTTAGCAAATCCCTCCTCCAAGACTAGTACTTTCTTTCCTAATTTTCCATGCACTGCCCAGCATTCCTGCAACCTCAAACAGACATGATGCTTCTACCGAGAAGCAAGGGACCACCCCCCCCCACCACTCCTGCCCCATCCCCACCTCCCCTCAGACAGCCGCCAATGCAGCTGGAAACAGCCTACACAGAGGCCTTAGGATTGCTGGAGTGTGATGCAGACCGACCTCAGAGCCTGACTACTGACTGAGAAGGCCACCCACGCTGACCTCCAAGCAACAGATTCCCAATAGGCTAGGATGAGAGGGAAACTACTGTGGGGCAAAGGTGAAATGCAACCCCTCAGGGTAGTGGGCTATAGGCAGCAAGCAGAAGCATCAGCATCGATACCAAATTCCCAAAGAGAGAGCCCAGGGCTCATCGACTTCCAGGAAAATGACACCCCGTTCCTCTAAATTTAAACAGAAGCATCATGGTGCCTCAACAAGAAAACAAGAGAAACATAATCTAATGTCAGAGGACAACTTAGACCTAATGGCACTCATAAAAGAGACAGACATTGACCTGGCACAGAAAGAAACCTTCAGAATGCTGAAGAGAGTCATACAGTATATGAGGGAAGATATACATAAAAAGGATGAAATGATGGATCATATAAAGGCCACAAACCAAAGGGAAATACAAGAGCTAAGGGATGAGATAATAAACAGTAGAAAATCACAGCAGATCTAGAGGACAACCAAACAGACTTTAGCAAACAGGGGGGGAAGTCAAATAAGATAATCAGAGAAGCTGAAGAAAATGAGAGTCATGTCTGATTCCATGAAGAGAAAAAATATCAGAATAATGGGGTTACCAGAATAAGACACAATGAAGAAGCAACGACAAAAATAGCGAGGCAATTCTTAGAGGAAAACTTCCTGAGCTTAACGAATGAAAACGAGGCAACCACATGGAAAACCACGTTGACTGAATCACGAGAAGTCACCAAGATATATAATAGTTAAATTTTCCAACTGTGAGCAAAAGGAGAAAATCATCAGAACAGATAGGGAAATGAATCCATTAAGGTACAAAAGCACCCAAATAATAATATGCTCAGGCTTATCAACAAACACTATGAAGAAGAGGAGAGAGTGGAGTAACATATTCCACAAAGTGAAGGAAAATAACCCAACTGAAGAATACTCTATCCAGCCAAATTACCTATCAAGATAGATGAAGAGATAAGAGTCTTCCCAGACAAAGGAAAACTCAAAGAATGCATGAAAAGAAATTCAGCCCTACAAAAAAATTCTTGCTGACCCAGTATGAGCAGAAGAACAATACTCGTCAAGCACAAATAAGAACCACCAGATAGAACAACTCCACCCAGAGGTCAACAAAGAAAGATTAGCCCCCAAAATAGCATTGGCTCAAAGGTGGAAAGAAGGCAAGAATGAACCATGTGAACACATGCACAGCACACAGATAAGAAAGGAAGGTAGGAAAACAGCCAATACAAAAGGTACAAGATGACATCACAGAGTCCATAGATAGATGCAATAACCCTGATTATGAAGGGACTGAAATTAGGCATTAAAAGACAGAATCTATCAGACTGGTTTAGAAAACACAACCTCTCAATCTGCTCCCTACAAAAGACACATTTCAAGATTGCAGACAAAATAGGCTGAAAATTAAAGGCTAGAGAAAAACATACCAAGCGCATAGCAAATCTAAGTTTGCAGGGATTGGGATCCTAACCTCAGATAAAATAGATCTCAAGGTGCAAGCCATAACAAGGGGAAAGGAGGGGCACTATATAATGAACAGTAGACCAAGAGCCACTGAGCATAATAAATATAGACACACCCAACGAGAGACTAGCAAAATTCGTCAATCAAATGCTCCAAAAGATGAAAAAAGAAATCACAGGTTCAACAAGTATGGTAGGTAACTTTAATACACCACTCTCTGAGAAAGTTAGATCACAGGTAAAGAAGCTTAATGAGGAGGCTACAAATGTAAACATTGCAATTAGACGACTTGACTTGATAGGTATTTTCAGAGTTCTCCACCCAAATGCAAAGAAAGTCGCATTCTTTGTAAGCCCATACTGCACCAACATGAAGATAAACCACATGCTGGGATACAAGTCAAATCTATGTAAATTCAAACACATTGCGATCATACAGACCTCTCTTTCTGGCCACTGTGCCATAAAGCTAGAAAAAACAAAAGGATGATGAAGAAAACAAGGGCAAATAATTGGAGGATGATAAACTCTGTATTGCAAAAGTGTGGGTACTGATGAGAATATGAATTACCAAAACTTTGGGACACAGCAATGGCAGTTATGAGAGGTAGTTTGATAGCAATACATGCACACATGAAAAAGGGAGTGAGACTTATGACTGATATGCTGACACAGAATTTACAGCAATTAGAGCAGTGGTTCTCAACCTTCCTTATGCCACAACCCTTTAATACAGTTCTTCATGTTGTAGTGATACCCCCAATCATAAAATTATTTTCATAAAATTATTTACTACTACATCACTGTAATTTTGCTACTGTTATGAATTGGGCATCCCCTGTGAAAGGTCGTTCACCACTAAAGGAGTCATGACCCACAGGTTGAGAACCACTGAATTAGAGCATAGTTAACAGGACAGTCCCACTAATAACAAAAGAAAAGAAATAATAAAAATCAGGGAGAGATACAGGAGAGGGAAATTTTTAAAATCTATGGAAAAAGTAATGCTGCTAAAAGTTGTTTCTTTGAAAGGATTAGCAGAATTGCCAGACCAGTGGTAAACCTAACCAAAGAAAGAAAGGAACAAATTTCAATAGCAAGGATGAGGGCTGAAGCAGAGGGCATTACAATAGACCCTAATGAAATAAAAAGAATAATTATACAGTACCATGAACGCCTGTAATTCAATTAATTCAGCAACTTGGAAGACATGGGAAAACCTTGGAAAAGCAATCCATCTCTAGATTGTCCCACGTGGATGTCAAGAATCTCAACAGACCCATAGCAATAGAAGAATAGATAAGGTGATCAAGGGAATACCAACAAAAAATCCCCTGGGCCAGATGGCTTCACAGGAGATTCTACCAAGCCTTCAAAGAAAAGCTGACACCAATCCTACACACACTCTTCCAGAGCACAGAACAAGACGGCAGACTCCTGACCCTGTCTATGGAGCCAGCATAACTCTGATACATAATGTGGGCAAGGATCCCACAAGAATCAATAATAGACCAATAGACCAATGCAAGAAATATATGAAAAACCAACAGCCAAAATGATTGTCAATGGAGAAAAGATGAAAACAAGCACTCTGAAAAAGGGGAGCAGACAAGGATAGCCTTTGTCCCCTCATCGTACTGGATTTTCCTGGCAAACAAAATAAGGCTAAGAAAAGACATGAATGGTATACATCTGTAGAAGGAAGAGGTAAACTATCATTACTCGTGGATGATATGATTTTATATATGGAAAATTTTAAAATCTCCACAAAGGGAGTGCTGGAAGGAATAGAGGAATATAGCAGAGTGACAAAATACAAGATTACCAGACAGAAGTCTATTCGACTGCTATTCATACCAGACCAAACCACAAAAGAGGAGATCAAAAACGCAGTACCCCTCACAATAGTCAACCACAAATTGAAATATCTAGGGATATACCTAACCAAAAAACATAAGATTTGTATCAGGAAAACTACTGAATACTATTAAAAGAAGCCAAGAGTGATGTCAACAAATGTAAGAATATCCTATGCCCATGGATTGGAAGACTCAATATAGTAAAGCTGTCAATTCTATCCTAGGCACTCTATAAGTTCAATGATATCCTGACATAAACACTATCATCTTTCTTCAAAGAATTGGAAAAACTGATTACCAAAATGATATGGAGAGGGAATAAGTCCAGAAATAGCAGAAAACTCCTCAAGAAGAAGGGCAAAGTTGGAGGGCTTGCTGTACCTGACTTTAGCGCCTATTATACAGCCACAGTGGTCAAAACTTTGTGGTAATGGTATAATGACAGATGCTCAGACTAATGGAAAAGAATCAAAAACCCAGAAATAAAATCATCAGCATAGACTTATCTTCAATAAGCGCCCCCAAAATATCAAATGGGAAACACATGTTCTCTTCAATAAGTGGTGCTGGAAAAAATAGATATATACCTGCAGTAAAATTAAGCAAGACCCTTACCTCGGTTTATGCCCAAGAATAAACTCAAGGTGGATCACAGATCTTGAGTTGAACCCCAAAAATATTAGGGCCATCCATGAAGGAATTGGGACAAACCTTAGAAGTTTGACTCAGGGAATGCATAGGATATCAGAAATAGGGAAGAACACAAACACAGAGGAGGCCCAAATTGACAAATGGGATATATTGAAGATAAAACACCTGTGTACATCGAAAGATTTCACCAAGAGAGTAATAAGAGAGTCCATGAACTGGGAAAACATATTTAGCAATGACATATCAGACAAATGTCTTATTACTAAAATCTACAATACTCTGCTAACTTACAATAAGAAAAAAACCAATTACCCACTGAGGAGGTGGGTAAAGTACCTGAAAAGAAATTTCACAAGGGCAGAAATCCAAATGACCAATAAATATATGAGAAATGTTGCCGATTATTAGCCATAAGAGAAATACAAAATGAAACAACTATCAGATCCCACCTGACACCCTCAAAGATAGACCAATTCAAAATATCAGAAAGTAACAAGTGCTGGAGGGGCTGTGGGGAGACAGGAACTCTCATCCTCTTCTGGTGGACCTTTAGCTATGTACAGCCACTATGGAACTCGATTTGGCAACATCAAAAACAGATGGAAATCGAGTTACCATATGACCCAGCAATCCCCCTACTGGGCATATACCCAGAAGAGGCAAGAAATAAGTCATGGCCAGATATCTGTGCTCCAATGTTCATCATGGCACAAATCACAATTGCAAGGAGTTGGAAACAACCCAAATTTCCATCAACAAACGAATGGATAAATAGACTGTGGTACATACATACAATGGAGTACTGCCCATCCCTAAAATGCAGTGATGAACGCATGAAACACATTGCCACATGGGAAGAACTGCAGGAAATAATGCTAAGTGAAGTAAGTCAAGCACAAAAGGACAAGTACAACATGAGCCCACTGAGGTAAGCTTTTACAAAAATGAGGCATAGGGGAAATGCTATACATACATACATTCCTGGGTTGAGGTCCATGTACTATGGCAGGGGCCAAACCCAATCCAGGGATACATAGGGCAGCCAACTAAATAGGAGGGGGAACGAAAAAGAAAAAAAAGCTATGAGTAGGGAAGGGGGGAGCAGGGTGTTAACCCACCCAAGGAGAGGGAGTTGTTTCTATCTCCACAGGAGAGAGAAGGACCAGACTTCAACCCAGTGCCCCAAGACATGATGCAACAAACCAGCATGAAGCAGGGAACCAACAGGGAGGTTTGTGGAGCCAGCCCTAAGCCCAACTATGTGGACCCCCCACCTGCTCCTCACCCCCACCCTGCCTTCTCTGAAGAATTAACTTCAGAGGTCAGCACTGATGCTGTAGCTCAGGGAGAGGGTGTTTCTGATCAGGTGCAATGAGAAGGAAGGAAAGAAAGTGGAACACATCCCGGCCCAACAAGCCCCAAGGACAATATTCTGGCTTAGAGAAGCCAATGCACAGAGAGGACCATAGGGCCTGTCCCACCACCAGATACAATGCCCCTCACCGATTCATAGTGCTATGGGGGACAACAGTGGGGAAACCACAGAAGACACAGAGCGGGAATTGTCTCCCACCTGACCTCACCAAACTGGGGCAAAACACTAAGGACATTCAACAGAGCAGCAAGGGGAGCAAAGCAAAGAAATCCCTGAGGAATACCAAAAATAAACTTTGGGGTTAGGGTGTGGCACCCTATCAGACTCAACAGAAAAACACTTATAATGGTCAACAGACAGACCTGGAACTATTTATAGGCTTTTTGGTTTTTGCTGTTGGTTATTCTTGTTGTTGTTTTATTTTGCTATGTTTTGCTTTGCCTTGTCTTTGTGCTTATTATTGTATCTGAATGTCTATCTAGATAAGATAGGCAGGATAAACAATCCAGAGGAGAAAACACTGGGACCGATTATTCTTGAGGGACCCGGAAGTGGGGGGAAGTGGAAGGGCATGCCAAAAAATCCAGGGACAAGGGAACAAGTGATCAAAAATCTATAGCAGGGAGGACATAGGATGCCTGGCTGGGGGTGGTGGGGGGTGGGGTGGGGGAGGGGTCACTTGATCATGGTCAATGTAGCTGAGAGGAATTATTGAAACCCAAATGAAGACCTAACATTATAGTGGGACAAAAGGAAAGTAAAAGGAAACAGGTGAAAGAGCTAGGAGGCAAAGGACATTTATAGGGATGTGCATATGTAAATACATTTATATATAATAATGGGGAAATATATGTACATATATCTGTTTGTTAAGTATTAATGTTCTCTCAATGTAAGAACACTTTGTTCTCATAACCCAGAACATTGTAATGCTCACCTTCCCTGACATGATTGCTGAAGACAAAAGGGGTGCATAAGCAAATATACTTAAGAAAGTTGATGGTGCCTGGCTATCAAAAGATATAGCATCTGGGGTCTTAAAGGCTTGAAGATAAACAAGTGGCCATCTACCTGAGAAGCAACAAAGCCCACATGGAAGAAGCACACCAGTCTGTGTGATCATGAGGTGTCATGGGATCAGATTTCAGACATCAAAGGCCCAAAACCAAACAAAGTCATATCAATGTAATGAGGAGGAGGGCAGAGCGGAGACCTAAAACCCATCTATAGTCAATTGGGCATCCCCTTTCAGAGGGTTCACAAGGAAGAGACATGTCAGTCAGGGTGCAATATATCACTGCCAAAACACACAACTTTCCTCTTGTTCTCAAAACACACAACTTTCCTCTTGTTCTTTAATGCTTCCTCCCTACCACCCACCCACCCCAATTCTACCTTACAACGCTGGTTAGATCAGAGCATGTTCACTGGTACAGAAAATAGATCACAACACAGGGAATCCAGGACAGATAAACCCCTCAAGAGCAATCATGAGAGTAGCAATACTAAGAGGGGAAGGGGAAGGTGGAGGAGAAAAGGGGAATAAATCATAATGATTGACACATAACTGCCTCCCAGGGGGACAGACAACAGAAAAGTGAGTGAAGGGAGATGTCAGACGGTATAAGACATGAAAAAAAATAAATTATCAAGGGTTTATGAGGGAGAGGGTTGGGGAGGGAGGATAATAATGAGCTGATACCAAAGGCTCAAGTAGAAAGGAAATGTTTTGAAAATGATTATGGAAACATGTACAAATGTGCTGAACACAGTGGATATATGTATGGATTGTGATAAGAGCTATATGAGCCCCCAATACAAAAATTTAAAAATATATTGCTGATGATCTTTTATTTCTTCCTCTTTATCTATTTTAATTAATGTTTTTCTTTTCTTTTTTTGTTTGTTTCTGTTATGTTTCCTAGTTTCTAAAAAACAGAAGGATTGGATGAATAGAGACAATAACTGATGCAAGACTCCACTAGGGATGAGGGCTGGGGAAGAGGAGGGGAATTGGGGAGAAAATAATGAAATCAGTTGGGGGGAGGATGCACAAGGACTGATTATGATGATGTATACATAATTATTTTGAAAAGTGACTTAACTATGAAAAGGCATGATATATTAATTTCATATCAATAAAACTAATGGGAAATTATAACAGATGTTTAAATAGACAAAAGAAAGAAAGAGACTGGGTTGAGGAGTCTGTGAATTCTACCTGTGAATTCTACCTGGTGGCAACCAGCCATGGATAATCATGAAACTGGATTATCCTTTATGTTTAGGTATCCAAATAAGGTTAGCTGTAGCTACCATGACCTTTCCTCAAGAGCTTAGTGGGCTGCCAATATCAAGGACATTTCTACTTGACGATTAAGATTCATAGGGTCCATATGAGTCAGTGGGAGAGAAATAAGGCTTTAACACTGATAGTCTCAGAAACCCATAGGGGCATTTCTATACAATAGGGTGGCTATATGTTGAAATTGACTTGATGGTAGCAAGTGAGTATATGAGTCAGAGGTGACTTGACAACCGTGAGTTTAAATGAAAATGAGACTACTTAGAATTGCTGTCAAAATGGCTCTTAATGCAATCTCCTTTCTATCTCTACAGTAGGTCACTTGACTAATGATGCTGAGATTCTTAGAAGAATGTTTATCTTGGAGGGTGTACCACCAGAAGGCTCCTTGGAATAAAAAATGATGAGACAAAATCTCAAGGACATTAGACATATTATCAAGAGAAACTTGTCCCTCGAAAAGGATATCATCCTTGGTAAATAACTGAAATAGAGGAAAACTTTCAATAGGATGGATTAATACAGAGGTTGCAACAATGGGCTTAAGCTCACAGTAATTTTGAGGGTGGCACAAAACCAGGTAGTGTTTCATTTCGTTTTACATAGGATTATTATTGGTCATAGCCAACTGGATGACACCTACAATAACAACAAAATTTCCAATATAGTATTGATAACAATAAAATATAAATAACAATGAAATATTATCGAAACCTTTATTAAACAAAAATATAAAAGTGTGAAGCCATATGAACTATATTTCTAAACATATCCTTTTCATCTAGGTCTATCAGAAGACTGTTTATATCTTTTTAACCATTCCTGAAGATTTTTGTATTATCTGATTTTCACCATATCAAAACAGCATTTTGGCATCCTCAAAGGACAAATTTGTGTCTTTTTAGTATTCTTTAAATTTTGGGAGCCAAAAATTATGAAAAAGAAAACTCAGGACTGTTGATAGGGTAACATTTCCCAAAGAAATTTTTCTGTGACAGCCTTTGCTACCTTTGGAAAATGAGTGGGTACATTACTGTGGTGAAAACAAATTCCTCAGCAAATCCTCCATTTTCTGACAACTTTTTCATAGTGAGCCCCTGTTTATGTAGCCTTCTGAGCAGCTGATTCTTCCTTGAATTTTATAGGACTTAAATATATCATCGAGGGCCTTCATTTTGATTTGAACCTCTTTTTCTTTCTTTTCTTTTTTTTTAATCCCAAGATGTATTACTGAGAGAACAGAAGAGCTAAATTAATTGGGTTGAGGGGTGGATTTGAAATGGTGCATCTAGGTCATCTTGCCCGGTACCAGACCCATGGTTGCATTCTTCAAGTATGTCCATTATTACATTATTTAATTGAATTATAGTATATTGTGGCATACATTATTTGTCAGTGATTTTTAAGTCTACAAAGCTAATATATTTTAGGATATAACTTCCAACTAGATAACTAATTCTAGAGGAAGACATAGCTATAAAACTAAAGATTCAAGATCAACAGATAATAACTTCCTTAACTTCTTCCACTTTTTAATTTTTTATTATAAAATACTGCCTAATTGTGCAGTTAAGGAAAATATCAATTTATAGTGTATTCATGTATACTTTATTTTGTATCCTTCGATGGCTTTTAGTTTAAGGAAAATATTTCTAAATGCTATAGCAGCAGGAAGTGACTGTTAGTGTTATTGCCTGTTTCTTATAGGAGAAGCACATACAAACACTAGGAACCTGCAGGCCCAAACTTGACTCTTGGTATTTAAAGATAACTGTTTGACATTGATGAATGCTTTTATTTCTTAAATGTATCACTCACAATAATATAATTATGTTATTCTTTCTTTTAGTCTCAGTATTGTGTTTTGTAGAAGACTTTATTGAAGGTCAAAATTGAACTCTACTGCTTTTCTGGGTTTTCTCATTTATCCATAAAAAAAAAGAAAAAAATTATACCACCTTAGCATTAACAGTTGTAAAGCAATAGAAATTGTCAGAAATAAAAATATTGTCAGAACTAAGTTAATATTTCAAAAAGTAGCATCATTGCACTTACTGACAGAGCATCCAAGCTCAGAGACAAACGTGACTAGGAGTCGGTTCAGACACATAGACCTTCTGCAAGGCAGAAAAAAACACTGACGATTTTGGAGCCATCCTCACAATTGCTCCTTGTGTTAGTCTGGGTAGACTAGAGAAGCAAATTCACAAACACGCATATGTGGATAAGAAAGAGCTTCATATATCTAGTAATTACATTAAGAGAATAACCCAGCCCAGTCCAGATCCAGTCTGAATTAGCCCATATGTCCGGTACCAATTTATCAAGTCCTCTTAAGACTCACAAAACACATGCAATGATGCAGATTGCAGGAAGGGCACAGGCCAATGGGTGGGAAGTCATGTGGATCCAGTGGTATTGTAAGCATCTCAGCGCTGGCAGGGGTCTCCACATGGCTTCTGCAGCTCAGCTTAGTTCCACTGTCTTGGCAGCTGCCATGTTTCCCAGGTAGCGAGCAGAGTGAGAGAGTGTCTCCCATCTCTAGGGATCAGTACATGAGTTCTCGGAGTCCTCAGGGGAAGGTCATGCCCACACAGAGGCTTCATTGGCTATACAATAATTGATAGGCTAGACTCCACTCCTCCACTGCTAATCCTCTCAAGTCCCAAATTGACACCAGATTATGTAACTGCCACAACTTCCATGTTTGACCCCATTGTTGCAGCCACACTGCCCATCCATTTGCTTGAGGGCCTCCACTTTTTCAGTGCCCCTCTACTTTACCAACGGGAAGTTTTCCCAAAGACATCTGGCTATCCTTGTAGACTGAAAGTAACACATAAATCAAGAAATGAGAAGCTCTTATTTTGGGAAAAATGGAATCCATTGTTTAAAGATGAGCAAGTACGGCTTCAAGTATTTTTTATTGCTCACAAGGATCATGACATCCTTGTAATGTGCTTCTAGGATTAGGGCATCCTTGCCTCATTGAAGGCCTTTCACAGCAGTGCTTGGAGGATTCTCTTTCTACTCGTTAGCAAATGTTAAAGAGCTCCCACTGCTAGTACATATTTCTTGAAGAAAATGGAATGTAAGTTGGAGTAGTTTCAAGAAGTTTTAAATATAGATTTAGAGGTTTATCTAGTAAATTTATTTTAAAAAGCAACTCCATGCCTTGTAATACTCACCACCAAATCATACTGAAAATTTCCTAAGTTTGGAGAGTCCAAAGTAAGAAAAGGTAATAGACTGACTTTGGGCAGGTGCCTAAACACCTGGCTGAAATTCTAAAACATTATTTGTTTAAACTTGTACTTTCCCTCTTTCTCTTAAATGAATGACTCATAGCTGTCTACATGATAACCAGAATTGGAATGTCCCCTTAAATCATAGTTACATGAATATTAGTGTTTCAGACTAGTCCAGGATGACAAAATTCGGGCAATGTCCAAAGGACTTAATGTACCCCAATAAAATGTGAAGAAAATTATTGTCTTATTCTTATTCAATGCTAAAGGGAAAACCAATTTAATATATTGATTGTGTGGAACCCCAAATAAATGAAAATTGAGAAAATGTCATGTAATCCACAGCTGGCCTCCTTTGACACAACAAAGGGACAAGAAAATCTAACTCTACATGAATCCAAAGCCAATTGTCACACAGCAGAGATAGACAATGCTTTCACCCTTTATTTTTCTTTTCCTTATTATGAGACCAACTATTCCTTCATGGCTCTACTTTTTTATTGTTCAATAACTGGTTACAATGTCTATACATAAGTCACAAACGACACTCAAAATTAGGGTGGTTTATTAGGGAAGTTAACAGGTTAACACAAACCAGGGTTAGGGAATATTAAGGATACAGTTATTAGTTCACGGCAAACAGCTTCTCCTCAGACAGCAGCCAAGATTTTCTCTCTGGGCCTCAACCCCATGGTCCCTTAGGCTCCTCCTTCGTGGGCCAGGAAGCCCACCATCTGGTCTGTCACACACATTTATAGTCTCCTTTGCTCTGTCTGATGGCCTTCTTACTTCAGCTTCAGCCTCTGGGATTGGCATGACATGTCCTCTATTTTGCCACTTAAGGCCAAGATTTGTCCATGCTCTGCTAGTAGTTCTTTTTTCCTTAATGATCCCCCAAAATCCTTCTTTTTGCTTTTGAAATATGTCATTCCTTATACGCAGGAATCTTTTTTATTAGTATTTCAAACCCTGTTTGCAGAGTTCCACCTAATCATTTGGTGAGAATTGAAAAGAAATGGATAGAAAAGTCATGCCAAGATATTTCACTGCACCACAATGGCATAAGAAACAGATCTTATACTAACCTGGTAGGGAAGATACCGTGATCACGAAGGTGGTTTTCCCAGGGCGAGGCTCACCCATAGCACTCCCGATGTGCTGACCCCTGCGATTTCCCCAAATGTGGGAAACTCAACTGCATAATTTGTGGTAACGGGGGACTGTGTTCGTGCTCTCTCCTGATTTTTTTTAAAAGAAAAAAAATAGGTCTTAAGATTTAAATATTTTCTTACTATTTATAATTAGCAAAAATAATTTCAGTCACTAGGACTTGCACTACATCTACATATATGAACAAAAGCATTGGTAAATGTCTGTTTTAATTTTAATTATTTATCTCCTTTTGAATTACAATATTTCACCTAGTTTCAAACTAATATTTCTTCAACAAAGGGAAAATACTTTCTTAGGGTTTATCTTCCACACATCTGAGATATTTTTGTCTTTGGTTGTGTTCATATAAGAAACAAAACCAGTGATGCTTATACATTTACATATATAGAGAGAGAAAGAGAAAGAGAGAGAGCGAGAAATGTATAGCACGAAATGACTCACACAGTTGTGAACATGCGTAAGGCCAGTACAGGCATGTTCCAAGGGTGATGGGTGCAGAGGCAAATGAATCCAAAGTCAGCAGATGAAGTTTGAGGCTGCAGAGGTAAGTGGACCCAGGGTTGTCGGTTCAGATGGGTTGGCAGGTAGTATGGAAGACTGTTGACTCAAGTTCCAAGAACTGGAGCCCAATGAGCCAGATACAAGATCAAACACAGAAAAATAATAATACAGCAAACTCTTCCATAGATTGGAAGCAGGCCATACCATGAAGAAAATGTCCTTTCAATTGCACTAAGGCAGTACTCTGAGTAAGAATGTTGTATCCTACTCTGATCTTCTTACAAATGATTGAATACTTACAGGAATATAAATAGCCCCATTACAGGGTTGACTAAATGAGGCATTGTGTCATAAAGAGTATTACTAGATCTTAACTGCTAAAACAATGATGAAACCTGCCCAGCCAAGTTACACAAAACCCAACTATTTATGCTTATTCACAGATACTCTTCTTTGCCACATTCTGGTAGTTTTCCATTTGTTAATAAAAGGGAAGACTGTATTGCATTTGACATTTCCTACTTAATGCCTCAAAAAATAAAATGAGTAGGTAGTTAAATTCTGTAAACTTGTTTCTGTAACAAAAGTATATAAACACTTGAAATCCAGTATAATTGCAGTCAGATTAAATGGACCAAGCTGCATACTTAAGCATTACATAAATAAGCTTGGTTAATGATCTGGGGAAGGGGCTCTCGTGGTGAAATGAATCCACATTGGAATGTGATCCACAAGGTCCCAATTCCACACCAAGAGTGGCGCCAGGAGAGAAATACTGGACTTCTACTACCACAAACAGTCACCATCTTAGATACTCACAGGGGCAGTTCTAACCTGCTTTATAAGGTTGCTATGAGTCAGCATGGACTCAAAAGCAGTGCATTTTGTTTGTTTTTTTAATGATCTGTGCACCCAATTTCAAAATCCACAGGTGAATTGCATTTCATTGCATTAGATTTCTTAGAATTGTTGCTGCTTATTTCACTATGAAATGTTTTATCATCTCAAATTACTATACTTCAGCAACAGATTCTTGCAACAGGAACACATAAAGGGAGCTTTGGTGTTCTGTGCATTCCTTCCCTTGAGTAAAATAGTTTCAACATATTGGATGACTTAATATTGTTAGACGCTATCAAGCAGATTTTGACTTAAAAGATCCCACGTGAAAGAGTAGATCGCCCACATAGTGTTTTCTTGGCTGTAGTTTTCACTGGAGCAGATCACCAGGTTTCCCTCCCACAGACCCTTTGAGACACATCTTAGCACCAACCTATTAGTTTGTAGCCAAGTGCTTATCTGGAGCACCACTGGGAATCAGGTGGCTTAAATCATATGGAATACCATTGTTATAAGAATAAGTAAAGTTAATTTGTACATCTCGCTTTGCTAATGTAGAATAATTTTAAAGAAATATGTATTTATAACTGAAACCTTAAAGAAATTGAATCTGATATTCCAAGTTCCAGATTTCTCCAAATAATATTAATATCCATGGAAAGATTGTTTTCCTGAATACTCTCTTTCACTTAAAAAAAACACACAAAAAACATTTTTAGTAAGAGTGAGCATTTTTGTTCTCTTTAGATAATGAGCACTATCTGGTAATTGTAGCATGTTTCTTAATGACAATATTGCCCAGAATAGCTTCATTGTTTGTCGTATGCCTGTTCTATAATGGGCTGTCAGTTTCCAGAAATTAGAAGGAGTAAACAGAACATAGAAAAGATAAGAGATTCTGTTTCTACTGACAAGAATCAAAGAATAAATGTAAGCTAAATCTAATAGACACCAGATAACATATTATTCCTGAAGACTTTATATTCTAATTAATTAAATTGAGTAAATAACTTGTACCTATGAAGATAAAATGAACTCATAAGCCCCATTAAAATGCATTTTATTTCTTGAAGCAATACCTCAATTACTTCTATCTATAAACTTTTATTTTCAAGGATGATAGACAAGAATTTATACTAAACAGAAATGCCATTTATGGAGATACAAAAGTTCATGAAAAAATAAAATGAAAAGATAAATATTTTCATGAACATTTGAAGGCTCCTTGAGTAGTTAAAAATACTTGTGGGCAGTTAGACTATAAGGCACACCAATTACAATGACTGATGGGGGACTTGGATTAGTTAAAGTTGTTTTTGTTAGGTGTCATGGTGTTAGTTCTGACCCATAGCAACCTTATGCACAATAGAACTAAACCAACGCTGCCCGGTTCTGCTTCACCCTGACAATTGTTATTGTACTTGAGACCAATTTTGCAGTCACCGTGCCAATCAATCTCCTTGAGGACCTCCCTCTTTTTTGTTGCCCCTCTATTTTTCCAAACACGATGTTCTTCTCCAGGGACCAGTCTCTCCTAACAACATGTCCACAAGTATGAAAGACAAAATCCCACCATCCTTGCCTCAACATTTGACTTCAGCTGTTCTTCTTCCAAAACAGATCGGTTTGTCCTATTAGCGGTCCATGGTACTTGCAGTATTCTTCTCCAGCACCATAATTCAAATTCATTCCCTCTTCTTTAGTCTTCCTCATTCATTGCCCAACTCGTATATGCATGTGAGGCAATCGAATGTCTTGGATGAAGCCAACCTTAGTTCTCAGAGTAACACCTTTGCTTTTCAATACTCTAAAGAGGTCTTATGTGGCAGATTTACCTAATGCAAGGCATTATTTGATCTTGGACTTCTGCTTCCATAAGCACTGATTGTAGATCCAAACAAGAAAAAATATCCTTGACAACCCAATATTTTCTGCATTTATCATGATATTACTTATTGATCCAATTTTGAAGATTTTATTCTTCTTTACTTTGAGTCATAGTTCATACAAAGGCTGAAATCCTTGATCGTTGTCAGTAAGTGCTTAAAGTCTTCTTCACTTTAGCAAGCAAGCTTGTGTTGTCTGTATATTGCTGTTTGCAAGGAAGTATTCCCTCCATCCTGATACCACTTTCTTCTACATATAATCCAGATCTTCTGATTATTTGCTAGGTAGAGAGATTGAGTAAGAATGATGAGAGGATGTGACCCTGATGCATACCTTTCCAGATTTTAAACCACCCACTAGTCCCCTTTTCTGTGCACAGGACATCTTGAGAGGACAAGTCCCTCATGAACAAGATGAAGTGTTCTGAAATTCCCATTCTTCTCAATGTTTCCCATATTTTGTACTGCTACACACAATCAAATGCCTTGGCAAAGTCAATAAAACACAGACAAACATCTTTCTGGTATTCTCTGCTGTCAGTCATGATCCATCTGACATCAGCCATGATATTGCTTGCCCTATGTACTCTTCAGAATTCTACCTGAACCTCTGGTTAAAGTAGTTAAAATAGCAAATGTATTTTCAAGAATTTGTTAACTATTTACTTTCATATGTTACTGATGTTGTGCTCCAACATTCCTTGCAACATTTTATATATTTTTACTAATTTTAAAAGTTTAATTTAACCATATATGTTTGTTTTGTTTGTGTTTTTTAATGTTTAATATTATATTTATCTCCTGGTGATTTTTCCAAGGCAATTTTTCACAAAGATTGTCTTCAAGCAGGAATTTCAATATTATATGTTACCTAAATTAGAATGATTTAATTATTTTAGGCACCATGTTTATAAATATCATATTTTCAAAGTTGTTTAATTTTAATATTCATTCAATCTGCCAATGATTTATACTTTCTATTTTGGTAATGCTTTCCTCGTTTACCCTTCTACATATATATTTCATTTTAAGCAATATATTCCAAAAACATTTTAAGCATAATTTCTATGCTTCCATTTTATTATATTGCTACAATTTCAACCTACTCTTGCTTTCAACAATAATATTACAGAAGGAAATACATGCAACCATAGTGCATTCAGATGTAAAATTTGAAGCAAAATGCTAAGTAACATGCACACATTTTCCAAACCCTTTGGTGCTCACAAGAAATATTATTCCCCATACCATCTCAGCTTCTGTAAAAGGAGGAATATGATTAAAGGGATATAAACAATTCAAGCTGTTCCCATGGTGAACAAATTACAAATAATTAGAAACCGATGGCTAGAAATATTAATTTTGGGACCATTTGTCATGTTGAGCAATTTTTCATTATAATCAATTTGTTGAATCAGCCAGTTTATTTTCAACAAATCAAGTGCAGTTTCATAAAATTGTTCTATATCTGCTGCTGTAAGCACTGAAAGTTAAAAGTTCCTGGAAGAAAAAAATTACTGTTCAAAGAATGCCCATAAACTCTTCCAAGGAATTACTCCCCTGCCCCCACGCCCCACAACCCAGTGTCCCTTATTCCTTGTGTACTGTCCTTTTAGGAAATTCAAAGACTAACTACTTACATAAGAAATTTTATTCAAAATATTTAAGGATTTGAGTTTCCTTTATTTGATATACACTTTCATTTTAAGGAGCATCTGATATTAAGATGTGACAAGGAAGACCTCAAAAAAGGATCAATTTCATATGACTTCAGAAGTTAAATTTATTTAATCTACATAATTGGGGAAAACAACAATGCCGAAAAAGATGGCTGGTATTATTTTACAGTTGAATAAGACAAAATAAACGGTAACAAAAGTCAGAATCTTTACAGGACAAATGTCAAGTGAGTAGATTTGAGGAAACAGGCAATACAAAGTGGGAACTTATACTTTGCTTCCCTTATGTGTTTTCTTAATTACAATTATTGTTGGCTTTTTTGTTTTATAAATACAATTTTTGCCAAGTTTAAATGACTAAGAAGCTATTTGGCAACAAAGACTAAGGCAGGCATTGCAAAGTAGCAAAGCTAGGGACAAACTGCATTCTAATAATATACACCCTTGAGAATAGATTAAAATCCATTATAAGGATAATGAGTGCTTTCAATTCCCAACAGCATAAAGAGGAATGTATTGTTAAGTGGAAAAGCAGAGGACCTCTTTACTCTTTAAATCCTAATTACATACGGCTAAGGTTCATTTGTGTTTTTACTCAAGGGATAAGATTAGAATTTCAAAATAACTAAATATGATCCCAGGTGAGTTTTAGAGAAATAATGCATTATCTAAGGGAGTCTACTATGCAGAATGAAATATTGAAGCAAGAATTACAGAACATGAAAATATCAATGCAATAGGATTGCATAAGAATAAATATCCAACTATCTAACAAGATTGTCATACCGTAGTGGCTTGGATATTGCTATGATGCCGGTAGTTATGCTACTAGTATTTCAAATACCAGCAGGGTCAACTGTAGTGAACAGGTTCCAGAATCACATATTCCAATCTAAGTAGAACAGGTTCAAAACTAAAAATGAAATAGTAAGAAGAAATAGGCTGCCCAATTCAGATGGATTAACCACTGGAAATAGCAGTAGAACATAGGTTGATTTAGTGGCCAGAGATGAACCTCTCAGGTTGAAACAAAAGACTGAACTCATTGCCATTATGTCAATTCTAATTCATAGAAACCACATAGAACAGAGTAGAACTGTCTCTTTGAATTTCCAAGAATTCAAGTCCTTAAAGGAATAGGAAGCCTCATCTTTCTTCCAAGAAGCCACTGGCCATTTCAAACTGTAGACCTTACAATTAGAAGTCCAACATGTACAAATATGCCACTAGGGCTATGTAGTAAAACTATGATTAGAGAAGAGCTACTTCCTCAATCTAGAACTGACATTAAAGTTGTGAATGGAGCCTTATTGGCTCAGAAAGCACAACTAAAGATGATAAAAAACAGCTACAAACATCTACAAATAATGAGAATATGTAATGTACAAATTACAAGTCTGGCCAGTCATGGCAGGGGGTGGGGTGAAGATGGGCAGTGGAATGGGGAGTGATTAACAATGAGTACGAAAATGAAGAAACCGTTCTAAAATGATCATGCTGGTAATTGTACAACTCTTCTTGATGTAATTTAGCTAATTGCTGAAAAAGATGAAGTGGAGCATATAAAGAACAATATCCTAATCATTAGCAAGCTGTGTTGGCCATTTTGAATCAAATACTTATATGACTTACTATTCCAGGAAGGACAGATTTAAGAGGAATATCATGGCACTAATTGTCAAAAAGAACATTTCAAGGTTTATTACAAAGTGAAATATGTTTCGTAGGACAAAAAGTTACTAGGAAGACCAGTTAATAAAAATACTATTCAAAATTATGCTCATAAGTAAGTTCAGGTTAAAGCTAAAGAAATTGATATAAGTCTATGACAGTCAAAATATGGCCTTGAGTCTATCTCACCTGAATTAAAAAAAAACATCTCAAACATTTAATTTGATGCCTTAAGCACTAATAACAGAAAATCTGATGAACTGTGGGAGGAAATCAAGAACATCATAGAAAGCAAAATGCCATTAAAAAGTCATGAAAATATACCACAGGGACTCTGCAGATTTCAGCCCAGGTGAGTTACTTAGAGGGAAATTCAGCACTACTGGAATGCAGGAGGAGCATAATAAAGAGAAGTAGGCACAAACCCACAAGGTTTTGAGGGGTTGAGGCTTTTGGCTTACCACAGTGGAGGCCGGCTACGGCTTGACCTTAGCCCCGCCACTGTCTCTGCCTGAACAGGGACCATTTGGAGCCCATAAGGGGAATTAATCTAAACACATCCACAGTTTGCTGCCACATGCCTCAGGGCAGAGACTAAACTATTAGAGTTCCAAGGTCAGGGATCAAGGTTCAGCTAGATTGTTACTATTGTTTCCCTCTCTCCTCTATATCCCAGCAGAGTCTCAGTGAGTTTACTTTTTAATGCTTTTATCCTCTTTGTCTCCTTCCTGTTCTCTCACACTCCACTGCTGACCTCCAGACCACTCCCCTTAGCCAGGGCATTTAAAACACCTGCACCAACCCAAATAGGTGAGCACCACCCTGCACAGATAGCCGGAGGATGGGGAAAGCCCTGCCTACCATCACCAGGGGATACTCTGCCCAACTTCTTACCAGGTCATTCCCGCCTGGGGGCCTAACACAGCTCAGCCAGCACTCCTCAATGTTCCAAGCTGCTGCAGGAACCTCTGCTCAACCTCTGAATCACCAAAGCAGGCAACACACCAGCCTTCAGTGGCTGAGAGGAAAGCCACAGGAAGATAAAGTGGTAGGTTAATTCCATGGTAAAATTAGCTGTAGGCAGTTCGAAGAAGCATTTCTACAAGTCTCCCAGAGAGAGTCAGTGCTCTTTGACTCCCTGGAAAATGGCACCTAGCTCCACTAAAACAACACAAAGCAAACAGCCATCAGCCCCAATGACCCAAGGAAAAAACAGGAGAAACAAAAGGAAATGGCCGAAGATGTCCTGAACATAATAACATACATAGAACAAGCAGATATTGAGCTGCCACAGAAAGAAATTTTTGGAATGCTGCTTGGTCATACAGGACATGAACAAAACAATACAGAGAAGGATGAAATGATAGAGGAGGTAGAAGCCACACACCAAAGGGAAATACGGGAACTTAGGGAGGAGATAACAAAAACCAGTAGCAGAAACAAGGACCACAAGAATTGACTGGATGAAGCAGAGAACTGCATCAATGACTTGAAGGACAGCCAAGCAGACTTTAACAAACAAGAACAAAAATGTAATAAAATTATCAGAGAAGCTGAAACAAACTTAAGATATATGTTTGATGCTATGAAGCAGAGCAGTATAATTATTGGCTTACTGAAGGAAGACACAACAAAGAAGTCATCTGCAACAATAGTGAGAATTCTTGGAGGAAAACCCCCAGCTTAATGAATGAAAACCAGGCAACCATTCAGGAGGCTGAAAAACACCAGCTACAGTAAATCCCAAGAAGAAGTCACCAAGGCACATAATAGTTAAATTATTCAACTTTGAGGAAAGAAGAAAATAATGAGAACAGCTAGGGAAAAATAAGCAATCACATATAAAGTTTCCCAAATAAGAATATGCTCCGACATGTCAGCAGAACCCTTGAGAAGAGGAGAGAGTGGAGCAACATATTCCAAAAATTGAAGGAAAACAATTCAAACCCAATAATACTCTACCCAGCCAAATTATTGAACAAGATAGATGGAGAAGTAAGAGTCTTCCCAGACAAGGAGTAATTCAAAGAATATGTTAGCAGAAACTCATCTCTACAAAAGATATTTGCTGACACAGTATGAGCAGAACAACACTCCCCAAGCATAAATAAGAGACCACTACATAGAACAACCCCACCCATAGGGCAACAAAGAGAAAACAGACCCCAAGATAACATTGACTTAAGGATGGAAAGAATTCAAGAATGATACACACAGACACCCAAGCACCACACAGTAATGAGAAAGGAAAGTAGGAAAACACCCAATACAAGAGGTATAAGATGACATCACAGAGTCAGCAGATGTAGATAATAACCTTGAATATCAATGGCCTGAACTCAGCCACGAAAAGACTGAGACTAGCAGACTGGCTTAGAAAACACAATCCATCAATCTGCTGCTTATAGGAGAGACATCTCAAGGCTACAGGCAAAAATATGCTGAGAATCAAAGGCTGGAGAAATTTATACCAAGCAAACAGCAATTGAAAAAAAGCAGGGGTTGCAATCCTAATCTCAGATAAAATTGACCTCAAAGTGCAAACCATAAAAAGAGATAAGGAGGGATACTCTATAATGCTCAAGGAAATGGAAGACAAAGAACCACTAAGCATTGTAAACATAAATTCCCCGAATGAGAGACCCACTGAATATGTCAACCAAACACACCAAAAGATGAAAAAACAAATCACAGCCTCAACAATTATAGTGGGTGAATTCAATACACTGCACTCTGAGAAAGATAGATCATAGGAAAAGAAACTGAACAAGGAGGCTGGAGATGTAAACTCTACAATTAGACAATTTGACCTGATAGATACTTACAAAGCTTTTCATCCAAATACCAGAAAAGTCACATTCTTCTCATGTCCACATGGCACATATTCAAAGATAGACCACTTGCTGGGGCATGAGACGAATCAACATAAATTTAAGCACATTGATATCATACAGAACTCTCTCTCTGACCACTGTGCCATAAGGCTGGAAATTTTTTTAAAAAGACAAAAAAATAAGAGCAGACAATTGGAGGATGAATAAATCTCTTTCACAAAAGGAGTGCATAATGGCACAGATCAGAGATGAAATTAGGAAATATTTAGAAACCATTGAGAATGAGCACACAACATACCAAAATTTATGGGACACAACAAAAGAAGCTATTCGAGAAAGTTTCACAGCAATACATGCACACCTGAAGAACCAAGAGAGACTCATGATTGACATGCTGGCAAAAATTTTACAACTAGAGCAGAGTCAACAGGACAATCCTACTAATAGGAAAAGAAAAGAAATTATAAAAATCAGGGCTGAGATCCAGGAGAGGGAAAATAAGAAAACTATGGAAAAAATTAAAGCTAATAAAAGTTGGTTCTTTGAAAATATAAACAAAATTGACAGACCGCTGGCAAACCTAAGCAAAGAAATGAGAGAAGTAATTTCAATAGTAAGAATAAGGCATGAAAGAGGGGACATTACAACTGACTCTAATGAAATCAAAAGGATAATTACACAGTACTACTACGAAGGATTCCAATGCAATGAATTCAACAATTTGAAAGAAATGGACAAATTCTTGGAAAAACAATCCCTCCCTAGATTATACCTGATGGAGGCCAAGAATCTCAACAGACAAATTGCAATAGAAGAAATAGAAAAGGTTATCAAGGGATTACCAACAGAAAAATCCCCTAGACCAGATGCCTTCACTGGAGAATTCTACCAAGCATTTAGCGAAGAACTAACACCAATTTTACACAAACTAAACTCTTCCAAAACATAGAAAAAGATGGCAAATCCCCATACTCCTTCTATGAATCTAGTATAACTCCGATACCAAAACCAGGCAAGTATCCCACAAGAATCAGGAACTACAGACCAATATCCCTAATGAACATTGATGCAAAATTCCTTAACAAAATACTCCCCAACAGAATACAAAAATATATAAAACAAATAATTCACCATAACCAAGTGGGATTCATACCAGTGATGCAGGGATGGTTCAACATATGAAAGACCATTAATTTATTCATAGCATTGACATGAAAAATATAAGAACTACATGAAAATATCAATAGATGCAGTAAAAGCATTCAACAATATCCAACACAAATTCCTATTTAATACACTTGAGAAGATAGGAATGGAAGGAAAATTCTTCAAGACAAGACACGCTATATATGAAAAACCAACAGCCAATGTGATAGCCAATGCAGAAATGACTAACACAATCCCACTGAAAAAGGGGACCAGACAAGGATGCCCCTCTTCCCCACTCTTATTTAATATTGTGCTGGAGGTTTTAGCTAACAGCATAAGGCAAATAAAAGACATCAAAGGATTTGTCTGGGGAAGGAAGAGGTGAAACTATCATTATTTGCAGATGATAAGGTTTTATATATGGAAAATTCCAGAAGTTCCACAAGCAGAGTACTGGCAGCAAGAGAGGAGTTTGTCAGAGTGGCAGGATACAAAATCAACACAGAAGTCCATCGGAGTGTTATACACATTGGATAAGACCACAGAAGAGGAAATAGAAAAGGTGGTACCCTTCACAATAGCAAAACACAAATTAAAATATCTAGGGATATACCTGACAAAAAGAACAAAATATCTATATGGGGAAAAGTACAGAATACTATTACAAGAAACCAAGAGCGACCTCAATAAATGAAAGAATATCCATGCTTGTGGATTGGAAGACTCTATATAGCTAAATGTCAGTTCTGCCTAAGGACATATTTATATTTAATGCAACCCTGATACAATTACCCTCATCTTTCTTCAAAGAAATGGAAAAAACTGTTTATCAACTTCATATGGAGAGGGAAGAAGCCCAGAATTAGCAGAGAACTCCTCAAGAAGAAGGACACAGTGGGAGGGCTTGCTTTACCTGACTTTGGCACATACTACAGAGCCACAGTTTTTCAAAATGCATGGTTTTGGTACAATGACAGATACTCAGACCAATGGAAAAGAACTGAAAACCTAGAAATAAGATCATCAGCATACAGACAACTGATCTTTGATAAGGGCCCAGAAAATATCCAATGGGAAGCAGATGCCCTCTTAACAAGTAGTGCTGGAAAAAATGGATATTTTCCTGCAGATAAATGAAACAAGGCTCTTATCTCACTCCATGAACAAGAATAAACTCAAGGTGGCTCACAGACCTTGAAGTTATACCCCAAACTATTAGGGCCATCATTGAGGGGATTGGGACCAACTTGAGAACTTTGGCACAGGGAATACATAGGCTATCAGAAATAGAGAAGGGCACAAACACAGAGGAGGCCCAAATTGACAAATGGGATATATTGAAGATAAAACACCTGTGTACATTGAAATAATTCACCAAGAGAGTATTAAGAGAGTCCACAAACTGGGAAAACATCTTTAGAAATGACACATCAGACAAAGGTCTTACTACTAAGATCTACAATACCCTGATAGCTTCCAAAAAGAAAAAAAAAACTAATTGCCCACTAAGGAGGTGGGCAAAGGACCTGAACAGAAGTTTCACAGGGGCAGAAATCCAAATAGCCAACAAACATATGAGAAAATGTTCCTAATCTTTACAATAAGAGAAATGCAAATTAAAACAAAATTAGCTTCCACCTAATAACCTCAAAGATAGCCCAATTCAAAAAATCAGAAAGCAGCAAGTGGTGGAGGGGCTGTGGGGAGACAGGAACCCTCATCCACTCTTGGTGGACCTGTAAGTATGTACAGCCACTACAGAAATCAATCTGGCGATATCTAAAACAGATGGAAATCGAGTTACCATACGACCCAGCAATCCCCCTACTGGGCATATGCCCAGAAGAGGCAAGAAACAAACCAAGACCAGATATCTGTGCTCCAGTGTTCATTGTGGCACAGTTCACAATTGCAAGGAGTTGGAAACAAACCAAATTTCCATCAATTGACGGTTGGATTAAAAAGCTGTGGTATATACATACAATGGAGTACTACACATCGCTAAAAAGCAATGATGAACGTATGAAGCACATTGCTGCATGGGAAGAACTCGAGGAAAGCATGCTAAGCGAAGTAAGTCAGGCACAAAAGGACAAGTACAACATGAGTCAGATGAGGTAAACTTAAACAGAAAATGCAATAGGAGCCTAGGGTCAAAGCTACTGTATACAAACACCTGGCATGAGGACCAGGTAATATGGCAGGGACCAGACCAAACACAAGTATACATATGGTAGACAACTAAAAAGGAGGTGGGGAAAATAAATAATAATAATATAAAAAAATAATAATAATAGAATTCATACCGGGGACACGGGGCACTAACCCACCCAAGGGGAGGGTATTGTTTATATCTCCACAGGGAAAGTGAGACCAGACTTCAACTCAGTGCTCCAAAATGTGAATGCAACCTGCTGGTGTGGAGTACAGAACCAGTGGAGAGGTCTGAGGGGCTGGCGCTAATCTCAAGTACTGCGTGGACACCTGCCCCTCCCCCCAGAAAAATATATTTCAAAGAACAGTATTGAATCTGCAACTCCGGGAGAGGGACATATCTGATTGGAGCACAGGGGAGCAGATGAAAGGGAAGGAAGAGAGAGTGGAGCACATCTTGTCCCACCAGTCCATGAGGATGATATTCCCAACTAGAACAGAGTCCACAGAGAGGAACACATGGCCAACCCAACTATGAGACATGACGTCCCTCAATGACCAATGGCCCTACAGGGGACAACACTGGAGACACAGTGTGGGAATTGTGCACGATCTGATCCTGCCATACCGAGGCAAAGCACTAAGGGGGTGCAACGAACAGCAAGGGAAAGGAGCGGCAAAGTCCTCAGGGAATGCTGAAGGTGGACTTTGGGGCCAGGGCATGATGCCCCAAATGAACTGACCTGGAAAACACTCCTAAAAAAATCCTTGGATTAACAAAAAATCATTGAACTAACTACAAGCTTTTATTTTCTTGTTGTGTTTTCTTTTTTTTGTCATTGGTTTGTTGTTTTGTTGTATATTGTTGATTGCTTTTGCTCTGTCTTGTATTTGTGCATGTTATTATGTCCAGAGGTCTGTCTAAATAAGATAGGCTGGATGAACAATCTGGAGGAGACAAAAAAACGGGACCAACAGTTCCAGGTGGACATGGGAGATGGGGAGGTGAGGGGAAAGGAGGTGAGGGGAAAGGAAGTGGTGTTAACAAACCCAGGGATGACGGACCAACAAGTGATCCAAATCAGTGGTGAGAAGGGTGTGGGAAGCATTGTATAGTGTGATCAAGGGTAATGAAACCAAGAGGAATTACTGAAGCACAGGTAGGGACTGAGCATTATAGTGGGACAGGAGGAAAGTCAAAGGAAATAGAGGAAAGAGTTGGAAGGAAAGGGCATTTATAGAGGTCTAGATAAAGGCATGTACATTTGCAAATATATTTATATATGAGGATGGGGAAATAGATCTAGTTGAATATATTTATAGGTTTAGCATTAAGGTAGCAGAAAGACATTGGGCCCCCACTCAAGTACTCCGTCAATACAAGAATATGTTCTTCTATTAAATTAGCATTTTATTATGCTCACCTTCCTGACACAACCACTGATGACAAAGTGGGTGAATAAGTAAATGTGATGAAGAAAGATGATGGTGCCCGGCTATCAAAAGATATAGTATATGGGATCTTAAAAGCTTGAAGGTAAATAGCAGCCATCTAGCTCAGAAGCAGCAAGACTCACATGGAAGAATACACCAGCCTGTGTGATCATGAGGTGCCAAAGGGATCAGTTATCATGTATCAAAGAACAAAAAATCATATCATTGTGTGCTCACTTCCCTGATAAGATCTCTAAAGACAAATGGGTATTTAAGCAAATGTGGCGAAGGAAGCTGATGGTGCCTGGCTATCAAAAGATATAGCATCTTTGGTCTTAAAGGCTTGAAGGTAAATAAGCAGCCATCTAGCTCAGAAGCGACAAAGCCCACATGGAAGAAGTACACCATGCAGTGTGATCATGAAGTGTTGCAGGTATCTGGTATCAGGCATCATCAGGACAAAAAATCTTATCATAGTGAATGAGGGAGGGAGGAGGACGAAGTGGAGACCTAAAGCCCATTTGTAGGTCACTGGACATCCCCTTACAGAGGAATCTCAGGGAGGTGACTAGCCAGTCAAAGTGCAATATAGCAATTATGAGAAATACAACTTTTCTTTAGTTCCTAAATGCTTCCGCCTCCCCCCACTATCATGATCCCAATTCTACCTTGCAAGTGTGGCTAGACCAGAGAATGTACACTGGTAAAGACATGTACTGATAGGTACAGATAGGAAATGCAGCGAATCCAGGGTGGATGATCCCTTCAGGAGCAGTGGTGTGAGTGGCGATACTGGGAAGGTACAGCGAGGCTGGTTGGAAAGGGGGAAACGATGACAAGAATCTACATGTGATCTCCTTCCTGTGGGACGGAAAACAGTAAAGTGAGTGGAGGGAGACATCAGACAGGGCAAGATATGACAAAATAATAGTTTATAAATTATCAAGGGTTTATGAGGGAGGTGGAAGGGGTATGGAGGGGAAAATGAGGACCTGATGCCAGGGGCTTAGGTGGAGAGCAAATGTTTTGAGAATGATAAGGGCAATGAATGTACAAATGTGATTTTAACAATTGATATATGTATGGATTGTGGTAATTGTTGTATGACCTCCTAATACAATGATTAAAAAAACAAACAAGAAACAACACAAAACAAAAGAAACCATACATATAAGACCTAATAAATAAACGAAGAAAGTGAAAGATCAAAGGAGATGCCAGAAGAGACTCTGAAACTTGCTCTTAACATGGATTAGAAACTTGCTCAGGAATTGGAACAATTGTAAGCATGGTACAGAACCATCTAGTGTTTTTTTTTTCTGTTATGCATAGGGTTGCTATTGTTTAAATCAACTTGATGGCACCTAATAGCAATAAAAAAAATGACAAATAATATAGTAAAACAACTCAAAGAGAATTTCAAGGAGCATCCTATATGAATTGAAATCGCGTGGTATCCCCCTTCTATGCATAGATGTTGTAAATTAAGCCAAGTAACAGTGTGGGGTCATGTAAATGATGTGTGGAGAATTCTAATGGGAGGACTGGTCGATTTTACCATCCTATTGGGAATAAAATGAGCCATTTCAAAAGCATAAAGGAAAACCCCATGACCATCAAGGGAGAAGAGTCACCAGAGGCATGCATTCAAAATGCCCAAGTGATACGGAATTGGCAGGAGAGTCACGAGAGGCCAACTAACCAATGCTTGTGTTCTTTTTTGCCCATCCCAAAGAAAGGTGTCTCAACAAAATGCAGAATTTATCAAACACCACCCTTAAAAGCAATGCAAATAAATTTTGATGAAGATAATTCAAAAACAGTCATAGCAGTGCATAATAGGGATCTACCAGAAATTCAAGTCATCTTCTGAAGAAGATGTGGAATGAGAGATATCAGAGATATCAAATTAATCTTGACTGAAAGTAGAGAATATCAGAAAGATTTTATGAGTGTTTTATTGGTTATACATTTAACTTATTGACTAGGCATTTAACTTAGGATCATAACAAACTATGGATAATATTATAAATAATGGTAATTCCAAACACTTCATTGTATTACTGCTGAACCTGTACATAGATCAAGAGGTAGTTTGAACACAAAGGGGAACTGCATGGTTTAATATAAATAAAGCTGTTTGTGCTCATTTTACCCACACTGATTCAATATGTGTGCGCAACAAATAATCTGAGAAGTTGGACTATATGAAGAAACAGGCTCGTTAACAACTGGAAATATGCAGATGACACAATCTTGCTTGGTGAAAGCTAGAAGAACTTAAAGAACTTATAATGAAAATCAAGACTACAACCTTCAATATGAATTACAACTCAATGCAAAAAAAAAAAATCAACAATATCTTCCCAACTGGATCAATAAAGAAATGAAGAAACAGTTAAGTTGTTAACTATTTTATCTTGTTTGGATTCCCAATCAATATTTATTAAATCAGTCAAGAAATCAAACCATGTATTATATTGAGCATATCTGCTGTAGAAGATATATTAAAATGTTAAAAAGCAAACATGTAGTTTTGAGGACTAAGGCATTCCTGAACTAAGTACTTTCAATTACCTCGTATGCATATGAAAGCTGGACTACAAATAAAGAAGATGGAGAAGAATTGATACATTTGAATTATGGTATTGGCAAAAAATAAAGAAAACCTTATGGGCTGCTAAAAGAACAAACCAATGTCTTGAATACCTATAGCCAGAATATTTATAATGAGTGAGAACGGTGAGACTTCATCTCATGTACTTTGGGCATATTCTCAGCACCTTGAACATGCCATCATGCTTGGTAAAAGAGAGTCACCTAAAAGGAGACAGGTCTTCCAGAAAGTACATTAGCACAGGGGCTGCAACTATGAATTCAATCATACCAAGAAGTATGAGGATGGCACAGAATTGGGCAGGGTTTGCTCTATTTTACAAGGGTTGATATGAGTCAGAGCTGATTGGATTGCACCTGAAAATATAGAAATAGATATATGAATAGTTGGGTGGATAGATAGATAAATTCATTGATGACAACTACAGAGATTGAACTACATATACATATGTACAGATATACATATATAATTATAAGGTTTTCAGTGGCTAATTCCACAGAAGTAGAATGGCTATCTCTTGCCTGTAGTGTTTTCTTAGCCTGAAAGCTTTACTGAAATCTGCTCACCTTGACTGACTCCGCTGGTATTTAAAACGCCAGTGATACAGCTGTCAGCATCATAGCAATGTGCAAGCCTCCACATAATGACACACTGACAGACAAGTGTGGCTCCTGGGAGGAGAACTCCTGAAATCAAAGGACACTTGGCATTGGGTAAATCTGCTCTACGGGATCTCTTTCAAATGCAGAAGAGCAAGGGTGTTTTGAATCACGAAGGCACTCTGCCTATGCCATGGTACTTTTCAGTCTCTTCATATGTGTATGAAAGTTAGACGTTGCTTTAAAAGAAGAATAAAAGAGAAGATATCCATTTGAATTATGGTGCTGACAAAACAATGTGAAATTACCATGGACTGCCAAAAAACCAGATAGCCCTATCTTGGAAGAAATGGAAGTGAGGATGGTGAGACTCCATCTCATTTCCTTTGGGCATGTTATGAAGAGAGATCAGTCCTTGGGAAAAACCAGCCATATTTGGTGAAGTTGGAGTGGCAGAAAAAATGAGGAAGACTTTTGAATAGAAGAATCGATAGGGTGGTTGCAACAATTAATTCAATCGTGACAGCAATTGTGAAGATGCTTCAGGTTGAGGCAGTGCTTCATGTGCTGCTCACAGATTTTCTATGCGCCGAAACTGACTCTAGGGCACCTATCAAAAATAACAACTATACATAGGAACATACTTACATACATACATACACACTCATTAATTAATCTCTAAAAGATATTTAAATGCATCATAGAAAATGAACCCTTCCAGTTCAATATCAAATGAAAGAATTCCAGAATTGATTTAAACGGGGAAAAAGTCTGTTTTTAAGACTTATTCTGTTGGTTAAAGGTCAAAAATGCCCCAAAGTACAGAAAAAATCAAAAGCATCTCGAGATGTAATATTAAAGGGAAATATTAAAAAAAATACAGGAGAAACCTGGTGGTGTAGTGGTTACACTTTGTGGTACAATTCACATGGTCGACAGTTCAAAACCACCAGAGCTCCTCGGAACAGAGACTGGGCTTTCTATTCCTGTAAACAGTTACAGTCTTGGAAACCCACAGGAATCACTATGAGTCAGTAATGACTTTATTGCTGTGAAAGAGAGAGTGTGTGCTAATAATAAAATGTCTAAATTGGAGAAAAATAAGCTTATGAAAGACATTGGGTTTCGGGATTGGTGCCATAAAGTCATTTGATTCATAGTGACCACAGGTGACAGAATCGAGCTGCTACACAGGGTTTTCTTGGCCTATTTACAGTATTTCTTGGCCTATTTACATACTATTTACAGTAGATTGCCAGATCTTTCTCCAACAGATGTTTCTGAAGCACCAACTTTTATCTACTGTGAGTGAATGGACTAAAGAAATCAGCAATTATTCAAGCTAGATTGATTTAAATATGCCTTGATCATATATTGATAAAATCCTGAACTTAAGTGTCTGTGCCCTCTGACAGGAAGTACAAATTAATTTTAGTGAAATAAAAGATAATTAGGTAGTAGGGTGTTGTGGATGGTTAAGGGTTAATTACTAAGTACAGGGCTGGCCGTTCAAACTCACAGAGAGCCATCTAGAAAGAAGACGAGGTTATTAGGGCCATAACCTTGTGAACCTCATGAAGGTCAGTTCTGCTCTGCCCAGATGGCATCACCAGGAGGTAGAATCAGCTAGATGGCCAAGTGCTGTGGCTTGGCTGTGGTATTAGTGTCTTTTATAAAGCTTGTATTGTTATCCAGAAGGATTTAAGGGTTAACAGAGGCTACTTCTAACATAACTACAGCAATAACCTTGATATTGGTTATCTTGTCACTCCAGCCATAGATACTGCATCTTTAATACTCTGTTAAGTATCAGAGAATTATTTGATTTATTTTGATAAAAAATGTATTGCTTTCTTAAGTTGATAATGCAATGTTTTCTGGGAAAGGAGAATGTCTTCTACTGACAAACTAACAATAATTGCCAAACTCTCCTCTCAGGGAGAACTCATTTAAAATAAAAAATGATCATCACATAATGACATTGCTTTTGCAATTTCCATTCACTTTGCTTGCTAAACTCACAATAAAAATGCTACCTCTGCAAATACTCCTTTATGGAGCACATTTGTCATACATAAAATTGTGCAGAAATTACTCTACCAAGCATTATACAAATGAGAAATTTTAGAAGAAAATTGCATACATTTAGTATACGTAATTATTTTTTAACATTTAATTTCCTTTCAATGATTTGAACTAAGGGGAAAAAAAGGTATCTAAGAGGGAGGGCAAATTAAAGTGAGAGACTATATGTTCTTTCTCTGTGTTACTAGAGGAAATAATTACGTATGTGTTCATTGAAATGCTTTAGTTTAAAGCAGTTCCTCCTTTGGTTTTGGTGTTGGGTATTTTAATGAAAGGGTTTCAAAATGTTTGTGAAAATGTAGTTAAAAGATAATGGGCAAAGAGTCATAGGAAGCAGCAAATTCTGTGAATTCAGTTCACCTCTAGATTCTGAGACCTGACTGAAGCCAAGTAGCTTTGCATTTGGAAAATCTAGTTAGGACATATGAATTTATTGACCACTATTGCTTGTTCTTTCCTCTCCCAGTACTTAAAGTAATGATGTCATTTAGAGTGTATGCCTTTAGGATACATTTACGTAGTCAAAGGAAATAATCATTCTAAATCCTAAAATGTTGATTTTTCACTTCAATGAGTTCCTTTTGCCACTCCAATTTTTCATTCAGACTCTACTTGAAAGGAATTTTAGAGTCAACCAACATTTTCTTGAAGTTATTTTGGTGCTGAAAACACCATTAATCACCCTTACTGTCTAATAAGATAAGATATAAAGTAAACTATATGTTCTATGTTCAGAATGTAACCACCTCTTGCCTAGTTGAAAAATAAAAGCAACATGTTCACATGAAAAAAAAGAAATCTATACAAATAGCCATATTGAAATGTGTATTGTAGTAAAGAGACAAATTATCAACTCTAAGGTTTACTAAGTCAACCATATCAAATTTTCACTTTTGAAAATAAAAATTAGTTTGAAAGTCAATTTCATACCAGGGTTTATTGAGTGAAAAACTATTTACATTACAAACAGGAATGAAGACCCTTCATTAAAAAAAAAAACTATTTAGAAACATGAAACGAAAAAAGTAAGATGGTTCAAGTTGATCATCACCATGCCCCTTTAAAATGGAGATGAGTAAGGATATTTCCCTAATTAGTGATATTTTATCACACCTAATTTTTCTTTTGTTTTGGGAAAGTTGTCACTGAATGTTAAACTGGCTTATCTTGATTGGATGAGTGCTGTAAACTCATGAAGTAAGTACTGCTAAATCATGTGACCCATACTCAGAAATGCAATTTGCTTAAGTTTTCATTCTGTTTCTTGTAAATGGGGCCACAACTCACTTTTCCTTTGATTCTTAGAGGATGGAAACTATTTAAACTCTTATCTCCATAGAAATGTTTAATACCACAATTTTAGTATCTTAAAACAACTGAACTATATTTTCTCACACTTCTAGAGGTTAGTAGCCTGAATTCAAAGAGTCAACAGGGTAATTTAAAACCCTAAAGCCTCTAGGAAAAATATGAAGGTAAGAAAATATGTGTTATTACTAAGGTTTCTTTCATGCATGCCTGAGTTTATTCTAAATAAAATGTGTTTAAATATGTCTACACTCAGTGGATGGCTGATGATTAATTGCCTATTATATACATCTTAGTCTTGTCAAGATACCTTTAAAAAAGTATAATCTTTGCACCACAAAATAATTTCACTTGTATGGAAAATATTGTTCTACAATTTGCACATTGTTTCATCTCATGTAGAATACATACAAATAGCAGTCTATTCCAGTCCATTGGTCGGGAAGCTGTCTTTCAAATTGCTTGGCATAGAAGTAAGTCATAGAAGTAAGTAAGTCATTGCTTGGCATAGAAGTGTTCATTTCCATGCTGAAATATATCAATTGTTATTTCATTAATCCATGGAACCTTGTTTTTCCCTGATTCCTTCAGTGTAGTTTGCACTGCTTCCTTCAGTAGCACCAGTTCTCTCGTGTGTAAAAGGTAAATTTTGGAAGAGATTGAAAATTGTTAAGGTCGATGAAAAAGTTGCCTTATTGGTATATAATACAAAATGCCACACAATATAATGGCTTACATATATTAAAAGAATTGTACAATCCTCACCACATTCAATTTTAGAACACGTTCGTCACTCTTCTATCCAGCATGACTAGCTCTGTAAGGTAAATTTTGAAAAGCCAAATCGCCTGGGGAACGTTCACTTGAACCATGAGACAAAAGGTGTTTCATGGAAGAGGTTTGCTTCAGCAGTTCAAAATGTCCAGGTGCTTCCAGAGAGAAAGATGGGACTTTGGCTCCCTTCACGATGTAGCCTCAGAAACCGGGAAGGGAAGACCTATCCGCCAACAGCATTGCTATGAGTTGAATCAACGTGATGGCCGTGAGTTTGCTGTTTGGGGATTGGGCTACAGTCAAGTCCCCAAGAGGAGTTTTTCTGGGACAACAAAGATGAAGGACAAGCACTTGGGAGCCACTGGTTTTAGTGAGAGTCCAGATTTTAGCTAATGAACAAGCAACTGCCAATTAATTTTAGGATGAGTTTTATGACCAGATGCAGCAGTTTGCTTGAGTTAGGCAATTTGTAAAACAGTCACCGGTAGTAGCAGCATTTTAAAAGCAGTTATATTTGAAGAAAGCATTAGGAAATTGGGAGTAATTTGATAATAACTTTACCTGAAGAGGTCCCTCTTGTATTGAACCTGGAGGTGCATGACAAATCCAAAAACATTCAGCTTTTCTCCTTGGGCACTATTTGGGAAAATGTAAGGATAATATTATTATTATAGGCAATCATTTTGAAGGGGTACAGGGTGGGTGGAGAAGGGACACTTATACTGCCAGAACCAATATCCATTTAATATTACACAGGAAATGTTAAAGCACTCTTGTTATTTAGTGCCTTCTAGTCAATTCTTACTCAGAGAGACTCTGTGTACAACATAAGGAAACCCTCCTTGCTTCTTCATCACCCCCACAATGGTTATTATGTTGAGCTTCTATGTTCCCATCCAGTGGTATAGACCTGAAGTGAGTGGCCAGTGGCCTGGAAAAGAGTGGCCAGTGGATTGATGATCCAAAGGCAAATTTTATTTCCAAAGTACATAGTGCACAAAGTGTAGCAATAACATCATGATAAAATTGTTTGCTTGGGACTAATCTTAAATGCAGCTGTGCTCAGTGTACACAGGGCATGTCGGAATGTGGGAAAACATCTGATTATCTCCCCAGCTTTCTGGGTTACCCAGTGTCCCTGAACACCCCAGAGAGTCACCAATGCACTTCAGTTAAAACCCAGTGACCCTCAGTACTCATTGATGTAGCCACTGTGTTATTCTATCTTGTCGAGGTCTTCCCCCTTTTCACGGACCTACAACTGAACCAAGCACAATTTCTTATTTCAGTCAGGGTCTCTCCTGATGGCATATCCAAAGTATTGAGAAGGAAATTCTGTCCTCCCTTCTAAGGAGCATTCTGGTTGTACATCTTCCTGGAAAGATTCATTTGTTCTTTTTTGGAAATCCAGATACTTTCAATATTCTTCTCCAGCACCGTTATTCCAATGCACGGATTCTTCTGTAATCTTCCTTATCCAATGCCCAACTTTCACATGCATATGAGGTAATGGAAACATGCAACAGTTTGGGTCTGGTACAGCATGTTATTCAAAGTGACAACCTTGCTCTTCAACACTTGAAAGAGATCTTGTGTCGCAGCAAATTTTCCCAGAGCAACACTTTGTTAGATCTCTAGGCATGTGCTTCTGTCAACATTGGGTGTGGATCCAAGCAAGATAAAAATCCTTGACAGTTTCCATCTTTTTTTCCATTTGCCAAGATGTTACCTATTGGTCCAATTGTGAAGGGGTTGGTTTTCTTTACATTGAATTCAAATCCATATTAAAGGCTGCAGTTCTTAATCTGCATCAGCTAGTGTGTCAAGATCTTACTTTCCGCAAGCAAGGCTGTGTCAAGTGCATGTCACGGGTTTTTTGTAAGCCTTCCTCTAATCTTGATATTACATTCTTCTTCATAAAGTCCTTTTCTATGTACTCAGCATACAGATTGAGTAAGTATTGGGAAAGAATGCCACCCTGATACACATCTTTCTTGATTTTAAAGCAAGCCCTATTCCCTTGTTCTGTTTGAATGGCAACTTGTTGATCCAGGTATAGGTTCTTCATGAGCACAAGGAAGTGTTCTCTAACACCCATGCTGCTCAATGTTATCTATAGTTGGTTATGGTCCACACAGTTGAAAGCCTTTGCATGATCAATAAAGTAAATAATGATTTTTGTGATATTCTCTGCATTTAGCCAAAATTCATTTCACATTAGCAATTGTATCCATTGCTCTGTCTTCTTTTTACATATGACTTGAATTTTTAACAGCTCTCTGTCAATGTACTACTGCAACTGTTTTTGAAGTGTCTTCAGCAAAATTTTACTCGCCAGTGATGATCATAATATTGTTTGATAGTTTCTGCATTTTGTGGGGTCATACTTCCTTGGAATGTGTACAAATATGTTTCTTTTCCAGGTGGTTGGCCAAGTAGCAGTCTTCTAAACTTCTTGGCATAACTAGTAAGTGCTTCCAGGGCTTCATACGCTTGCTGGAATATCTCGGTTGATATTCCATCAATTCCTGGAACCTTGATTTTCCATGAATGCCTCTGGTGCAGCTTGGGTTTCTTTCTTCATCAGCATTGGTTCCTTATCATATGCTATCTCTAGAAATGGTGGCATGGAGACTAGTGCTTTTGGATATGGTTACTCTGTGTATTCCTTCTATCTTCTTTCGATGTTTTCTGAATTGATCGGAGTTTTGACCATAGAAACTGTTTTTCTATTGAATACTTTGGGGGGGGCTCTCTTACATCTCTTATCACAATCCATACATTCATCTCTTGTGTCAAGCACACTTGTACATATGTTGCCATCATCATTTTCAAAGCATTTTCTTTCTACGGGAGCCCTTGATATCAGCTCATTTTTTTTCTTTCCCTCCCCCACCCTTCCTCCCACATGAACCTTTGATACATTATAAAGTATTTTCATATCTTACATCATCTGCTGTCCCCCTTTAACCATTTTTCTTTTGTCTGTCCCCCTGGGAGGGCTTGGTATGTTGATCTTTGTGATCAGATCTCCCTTTCTTCCCCAACCTTGTCCCTACCTTCCTGGTACCTCTATTCTCATTATGGGTCCTGAAGTATTTATCTGTCCTAGATTCCCTGTGTTGCAGACTCTTATCTGTAGCAGTGTACATGTTCTGGCCTAGTCAGATTTGTAGGGTTGGATTGAGGTCGCAGTAGTAGAGGGAGGAAGCATTAAAGAACTAAAGGAAAGTTGTATGTTTCATTGCTGCTATACTGCATCCTGACTGGCTTGTCTCTTCCTTGTGACCCTGCTTAAAGGGGATGTCCAACTCTCTACAGATGGGCTTTGGGTCTTCACTCCATGCACCCCCACCCCCATCTCTCACATTGGTATGATTTTGTTCTGGGTCTCAAGAAAACTGATGGTACCCGGCTACCAAAAAATATAGCATGTGGGATCTTAAAGGCTTGAAGATAAACAAGTGGGCATCTAGCTCAGAAGCAACAAGCCCACATGCAAAAGC
Organism: Tenrec ecaudatus; assembly: GCF_050624435.1. Lineage (NCBI taxonomy): Eukaryota > Metazoa > Chordata > Mammalia > Afrosoricida > Tenrecidae > Tenrec > Tenrec ecaudatus. Next base: position 102,241,545 of record NC_134532.1, on the reverse strand, counting down.
ACACCAGCCTGTGTGATCACAAGGTGTAGATGTGATCATGTATCAGGCATCTAAGACCCATAGAAACTTTTAATATTGAAACTTGAGCTTTGAAGTTTTTCTTCAGTTCTTTCACCATCATAGATGATGAATATTTCTTTCCTTTTTTTTGGTTTTCTAACTCAAGGTATTTGAACATTTAATTTATAATAGTCTATTTTGACTTCTCCAGCTGTCTTTTGAAATTTTTTGCTCAACTTTCAGACTTTATTATTCTTTCTTTTGCTTTAGATACTCTATTACTAATAGCAAGCTTCAGAGCCTCTTCTGACATTCATTTTGATTTCTTTCTTTCTCATCTTTTAATGATCACGGATTATGTTTTTGATGTCATCATGCAGCTAGTCAGGTATTCTGTCATTAGTATTCAATAAGTCACATCTCTTCTCTAGATGTTTTTGAAATTCAGGTGCAATATACTCAAGGTCATATTTTGGATCTGATGAACTTGTTTTAATTTTCCTCTAAAAAATTAAATTTATATATAAGAAATCCCACAGTCAGACCCCTGCTCTTTTGGCTGCTAAGATTGGGCTTCTTTATAGTCTCTTCTTGCCTAGGTAGCCCATTTGCTTTCTGTGGATTCTATCTGAGAAGTCCACATGCATAATCATCATTTACATGGTCAGAAAGAAGGATTTGTGATGAAGTTATTGATATTACAAGATGCTATCATGTGATCTCCAGCTTCATTTCCACAACCAAAGCCATATTTTCCAACTAGTCTCTTTCACTTTTTATTTCCAACTTTCAACTTTCAATCACCAATAAAATAAATGCCTCTTGATTGTATGTTTGATCAATTTCACACTGTAGAAACTTGTAGGATTCTTCAATTTCTTTCTCCCTAGCTGTAGTAGTTGGTGGTAAATTTGAGTAATAACTGTATTAATTCCTTGTGTGTCTATTCATATTGTCCTATCACACCCTGCTTTGTACTTCACGATTGGTCTTGAAATGTTCCTTTTATGATTCTTTTTGACAAAGTGTGTGATGAAATTCCTCTTGAATTTGTCATTCCTTTCATAGTAAACCATATAATTGTTTGACTCAAAATGGCCAATACCAATTTCAGCACCTGGAATATTGATCTTTATGAGATCTATGTCACTCTTGATGAATTCCAATTTTCTTAGATTCCCAGTTAGCTGTCAGTTTGTCATGTGTTGCTCGTATGTTGCTATAATGTTAGATTCAATGTTCCTAGAATCTCACATACTGGAAGGGTTATCAGGCTTCAGTAGAACTAAAAACAGACTTTCTTCAACTATTAACTATTCACAGAAGGATTTCTGTGGAATTAGCCACTATAAACCTCATGAAAACTCTAGAAGATAAAAAATTGCATAGAAATTCAACAGAATAGTTAGAATTAAAACAAGAAAAAACTGATAATTCATATCTGCTAATATTTGAGGATATTATTAAACATAAAGATATTGCCTCCAAATTTCAATTGGTCTGTGGTGTCTGTTGGTCTAAAGAAAAGTAAGAGGCTGGTTAATCCTGATTTGGCAGATCCATGAACTCGTCCTTATACTCTTGACTGCAGTGAGGTTTGCTAACAATGCTTCACGTGGCCTGCTTCATTTGCCTGCAAGGACATTTGCATCCAACACTAACACAAATCCAAGTGCCTGTTTAACTTGTAGGCAAGGGTACGTTAGGTATTAGGATGATCTGGAAAGTAGTATGGGTGAATCTGCGAAGGGAATCTTGCATTTCACTGCCAATTGTAAATAGTGTCTGATCGACACTTTTAGGTGTTCATGTAAATTGCTACCCCCAGCGTCTGTAGCTATAATACTGCTTCTATCATCCAGGGCATAAAAACTTCAATGAAAATCTATTCCGTATGATTCTCACAGGGGATAGTTTTTCGCTTACTCCTAGGAGTGACTTGCATTCTGAGAAAAGCTGCAGAAGCACGCTCATCACAGTAAACAAGTCTCTGGGCTTAGATTTCCTGCAGGTGTTTTAGGAATTCTACCTATTCCTTCCACTTTTTCACAGAAGGGAATCTCCAGGTGATTAGGAATTGTAAACAAATTTAAAATAGTCACCACCTGTGGTAGTTACATAATTGGGTGTCAATTTGAGACTTGAGAGGATTAATAGTGAAGGGGTGGCATCTAGTCTCTCCATCGGGTCATAGTCAATAAGGTCTCTGTGTGGTCATGGCCTTCTCCTGAGAATTCTGGGAACTCTGGTATTTTCTCTTTGAAGGTTGGAATCTCTCTCTCTCTCTCCCTCCCTCTCCCTCCCTCTCTCTCTTCCGCTTTCTCTCTCAGTTCACTCCATTGGAGACCCTCTACTCACAAGGCTCACTCCATGAGAGACATCCCTCAGGAGAAACCACATGAACCTACTACCCTGATGTAGCCCTGGGTGCTGGAGAAGTCACATGGAGACTCCTGCCAGTGTTGAGATGCTTACAATGCCCCCAGATTCACAAGACTTCCCACCCCCTAGCCTGAGAGCTTCTTGTCATTGCATGTGCTTTGTGAGTCTGAAGAGGCCTTTATAGATTGATCTCAGATATATGGGCTAATAGCGGACTTATGGACTTGATCTGGACTGGGATGGGATGCATTCTCAATATTCAATTGTCATGTATATGAAGTTATTTTTTATATACAAATGAGTATCCATGAATTTGTTTCTCTAGTCTACCCAGGCTAACACACCCCCTGAGTGACTTGTCTAATAAAATATATTATATTATCTCTTTGGAGAGGTTGTAGTAGTCCAAATGGAGGAGGACTAACCAGGTGAAAAGGTGAAAAGCACCATAGAGGGGTTGATCATGACAGGATAAATGTTACCTATGTACTGGTCGATGGCATTGAGATCCAGGAAACAAAAAGTTATCCTATTCTCTTTCTTTATTGGCAGCACTGGAATGTTAAAAGCAGAAAAGCAGAGTTTTAAAATTCCAAAATTTAAATAGTTACATCAATTTGTTGATTTATCCTTAGGCCTCCCGTACAGTGCCAGGCTGCTGGATCTCTATGGTGATGGCATTACATGTCTTTCTGAGGTGGTGAGTGGTCCACACAAGAGAGTTGATCTCCTCTTTTATAGCATGGCCAGGTGAGAGTGAAAGCACCCTGAGGAGGAAGTGGGGTATCCTGGGAGAGTAAGAGGTGGTCTTTCCACCACCCATATGCTGAAAGGCAAATGCACGTGCATTTGTCCTTTGTCATATAAAATATTTGTCACACACAATCTCTGCTTGTATTTAATACATTTTCTGATAAGACTTTCCAGTATACATGGACACATAAAACAGGGTCAGTTTGGCCGTTGGGCCGTCTGGCAGGCAGCTACTGGGAAATGGTTTGCCATTTTTCTTTTTGTCTCTGAGCTCATCCTTTGCAGCCTGAGCTTCACTCCCTCTCCACATATACCTCGTCGGCCTTGCTTTCTCTTATTCTCTCCTCAGTTGTACGTTTGGTAGGTCAGTTTAGCAAGAGCCGATTTAGACTTCTGTCTATGCTTCCTATTGTCTTTGAAATACTTTCCCTAATGTCTGAAGCATTCTGTTCAATAAAAACCATAAGATCAATAAATTTCCTAGGTCCTGGAACATTCTTTCTAAGAAAGCTAATGGACCCTCATCTGATTTCTGTTTAATACCATGATATTTGCTTGAAATCATTTAATATTTGTGAACTCCATCTTTTAAGCCTGTGCACAAGCAGTTCTCTTTATTGATGTAATCTGATGTGCCAACCTTTATTAGTATAATTCCAGCCTGGTTCCTGAACCAGGGCAATCACAAGGAGCAGGATGGTTAGGTTCCACCTTGTGGTGCCTCTGTGTTTTCTCACTGGTCTTATTTAAAATCAAGCATTGTTCCACTGAAATCATGAAGGTATTCAATAAAATCTAACCATTAGGCCAGGTGGGATCAAAAGAGTGAAAAAATAGTTGCATTTTGAAAATATTTCTCTAATAACCATGAGTATCAACCTTCCAATTACATACATATGAAGTAGTAAATGGGATATATGCCCCTCACCATGGCTTTAGATTCATGAGGCACATTCAACAGTATTTTTCTCAGGAGGAACCACCTAGCCATCCCTGCCAACAGTCCTTATCATAATTTGGCTCTTGATTGGCAAGTCAGGTCCCTGTCACATATCTAAAGAAGGGGTCAATGGCTCTTCCGTTGGTTCTCTCATAGCATCTCCTGGACCTGGTTCTTAGTGTGAGGAAATGTTGGAGGGATAAGAAAGGAGCAATTGGAGGGTCCTGAGGGCTTTTATGGATGCTCCCCATGGCTCAGAGCCAGGGAAGTGCATGTCTGTACCTTTCTTTCTGAACCACGGCTTTGCATTGTGCTTGAATGTATTCAATATTTTTCACTATATAAAGACAATATATAGCAAAGAAAGATAAACAAAAATGTTGGAAGCAGAAGACAAGGAGAAGAGTGCAGGAGTTTAAGGCAATACAGTTAAATAGTGTTATATATGCAATCCTGCAGTAACAGTGAGCCGCAGTTAGAGGTATGGGTACATACAGGATATATACAGGATACAGTGGCAGGAGTTAGAATGGGAGCATATGTATACATAGGTCTGATAGAAGATATTTGTACCTTTGATATAAATATATCCATGAATATAGCAAATTATGAGAACTTCGTCATCATGAGCAAACCTCTTGATGGAATACGCTGCTGTTCCAGATTATCAGGGCAACACCAAAGTTACTTGGTGCACCCCAGTCCAGACCGAGAAAGAAAATGTTCTACATCCTACTTAAAATCTCCGTGACCGAGGTAGTAAAAGCTTACAAAAGGCCACCAGAGATGCAGTTCCTGCTCTCTCCTGTCCAAAGGACATAAGAGTGATGAAAATCAAGGAGTCATGGAAACAATTAGTTCAGATGACTAATGAAGCACACAAGCCTTCATCTCCATAACTCTGAGACCAGAAGAACCAGATGGTGCCAAGTGAACACTACCAATCACTCTGAAGGGGACCACATTCAAAAGTTCTGTAGTGGAATAGAAATGCGGAACAAAAATCATAAATAGGATCCGCCTTACTTGTCAGTTAGACTAGTGGAAACCCTACATTTTGTTCCTTAGTAACCATTTATATCTGTTGCTTAATTATCAGCCAAGGACCTAGACAGGTCTACAAAGGAAACAATAACTCTAGTCAGTAAACATAGATAACAATAATTGACCATTTGAGTTCAGAAGGGTTGGGAGAGGAGTGAAGGTAGGAAACACAGGGAGAGTGGGTGAGATGAGGGGGGTTGCAGTACAAAAGCTTCTACCTAATATTTTCCTTTTCTTTGACCAATTTGTGTTCAATATGAATTTAATTTCAAGATGCTATTTTAACTTAGTGATCTATTCTAGAGCTGACTTCCTTGGACCCCAAGAAGGTAGTGGGGTAAGGTTGTGTAACATACAATATTAAGTTTATGTTTCTTCATTGGATAATAGTAAAATCTTCTCAATTTCTTTAATATACACTGTAGGGTTGAGAGCTCAGGAATATTTTCAATATTACACCTAATTTAATCTAAAATAATAACAACAACAGAGTGATTTATGAGATCCAAATGACTTGTCAAATAAAATCAAACACCACAAAGCGAACAAAATAGCACTCGTTGTTCGTAATGTTGCTATATGTATATGTCTGCTTGAATACTTAGTTCATTTTCAAGTCTTCAAAACACAGACTGCACTGATACAGAAATCTGGGTTTGGAAATAAAAATCAATATCTGTCACTTACTTAAACCTCAAACATCAATGTTCTTTCCTTTCTTTCTTTTTTGAAAGTTGCCATTGGATCCAGATGTTCATTTGTCAGAATTCGGATGAGATCCCCATTACCCACCCCCAACCCTTCAAAGACCAAGTGACAGCGCCTGACTACATCACCAAAATTGTCACTGTAGTCTCTCAGATCTGTCAACTCAACTGAAGGAACCATAGGGAGTTGAAATAAAGAAACGTCTATAGGAGATCAAAATGATCAACCTGACTGGAATGGTTTAAGCCTTGTCACCAGTTCCTTCCTTTGATACATACACATTGGGCATGATCTGGTTTTCAACATTTTCTGTGTTTTTGTTTCCTTTTTCATATTGGGGTTTATCTGATTCATTTTTTTTCATTTTGAGTGTTTCTACTGACTTTTATTATGTTTTTCTGTTTCTTGGTATTTAAAACCCAGGATTGATTAACATATAGAGGCAGAAAGTAGAATTAGGGTTCCTGGAGGATCCAGTAGGGGGGAAGGGGAGGTAAAGGGAGCTTTTATCAAGGAGTTCGAGAAGGAATAGAATGTTCTGGGACTGATTGTGTTAGAGATTATACAATGCTGCTTGACGTGATTGAAATAGGGAATATTATATCTGTATTGTGTCCCAATAAAAAAAGAAAGATAAAGCTTCATTTGGTTGACCAAGTTTGGGGGTGGGAGGGGGGATAAAGATGAAGCTTCATTTGATTTACCATATGCAAAGAAGCTTATGGTGACTTGTATCACCAAAATAGCTCCCTAAGTAATAGGCTTAAAGGTTTATGTAGGCAGGGAAACTTGAGGAAGGATCTGTAACAGGGGGAAGATTCCTGTCTGTGAGGATGAAGTGAATGGGGTGATTCAGTGGTGACACTGGGTCTAAAGATTGCTGTGAGTTAAGATGGCTCCTCAGAGGAAAAGCGGTAGCGTTGTGCCACACCACACTCCTGTGCCAGCAAGAGTTCAAAACAAAGTGCAAATCCGACTGATAGAGGCATGTGTCATTGTCATGATTGCAACAAGTCTGTTTGTTTATGTTTTACTTTTTCTCTACCTCCCACAAATCTTAAAAGGGAACTATTATGAAAAAGGAAGACCATCTTGTCCCAAACAATGATGAGATCTGGGGGCTTTTTTGTCTGGTGTAGTTTTAGGCAGTTATTCCATAAATTTTAAAAGTTCAAACAGCACAGAATGCATTAGTCAAAACATGCTTCCAGGAATGGATGTGAAATTCCAATGAAAATGCTTCAGCAAACTGAGGAAGCATGGGAAGTACCACTGATTTTTACTAGGAAATTTGGAAAACAATTACTTGTGAACTGACTGGAAGAGATCCATATTCATGCCCATTCTAAAGAATGGTGACAGAATGGAATGCTCAAAGGAGAGAGCAATATCATTGTTATTGCATGATTGTCACATGGTACTGAGGATCATCCCAAAATAGTGCAGCAGTGCATTGACAGGGAACTGTCAGAAGCTCAGCCCAGATTCAGAAGAGGGCGTGGAGCAAGGGATAGCAGCTGGATCTTGGCTCAAAATGGATAATACCAGAAAGATGTTTACATGTTTTTATCGACTATGCAAAGGCATTCGACTGCATGGAACATAATAAACTGCGGATGACCTTGACAATGGAAATTACAGACCAATACATTGAGTTCATGAAGAACTTCTAAATGGATCAAGAGGCAGTTGTGTGAACAGAATAAATTATTTCAAAATCTGGAAAGGTTTGCTTCAGGACTGTGTCCTCTCACCACAGCTCTTCGATCTGTGTGATGAGCAAATCATCAGAAAAGCTAGATTCTATGCGAGGAGCATGTTGCGCCCTTACTGTTCTCTCCAAAGTTTCCAACTTTCTCTGATCTCAAAGAGGATTAGACTTTTTCAAATCAATAAAATCACATTTTTTTTCTTTAACCATTTCTTCTTCAATTGATACCTAGTGTTTCAGTTTGAATGGACTAGAGAAACAAATCCAGGGAGTTCATGTGTTTATAAGAAAGAGCTTTATGTACATGAGCGATGGAATATTGAGAAAACAGCCCAGGCCAGTCCAGAGTAAGTCCATAAGTCCAGTATTAGCCCATATGTCTGATACTAATCTATAAATTTCTCTTCAGATTCATGAAACACATGGAATTATTCTGAATGCAGGACAATCACAGGCCAGAGGGTAGAAAGTCTTGTGGATCCAGTGGCAGGGTAAGCCTCTGAGCGCTGGCAGGGGTCTTCGCGTTACTTCTCCAGTTCAGGACAGTAGCGTCGTTCGATGTGTCTTGTCAACTGAAATCCTTTCAGGGAGTGATCAGAGAGAGAGAGAGAGTCTCCTGCCTCCAAGGAGAAAATACAGAAATTCCCAGAATCCTCCATAGAAGGCCATGCCCATACAGTGGCCTCATTGGCTATACCCTGATTGACAGACTCCACTCCTATACTCATAATTTTCTCAAATTGACAAATGATTATATAACTACCAAACCTAGTTCATTTTTTTTAAATCTCTACTTTTCACTCAAGTAGACTTTAAGATAGCCAATTTCTCTCTATAACAAGAATTGCTTTTCCCAGAGAGCCCAATTGCATTGTCCTCATTTACTTCTGAGACTCTATCAGAATCACCTTTAACACCCACATCCTCACTAGCAGTTTCTTGAAGGAAGTTTAACGTTTTCCTGTCTTGCACTTCAGAGTTCTCCTAGCCTCCACACAATACAAAAATTTAAAATAATTTCCTGATGCATATACATTTGTTACAGTAGCACCTCATTCCTGTGGTGGAGTGAAATTTCTTACTATTACTCTTCTGCCCAAGCCTCTGTAATACCCCGAGAGGGGATTGTCAGTTTTTATTACCACCCCCTTTTTGAAGCAGCAGCAGAGCGAGAAACCTGGGGGACCTTGAAAGAGCATGCTCAAGATCTCTTTCTGAAGTGGTGGCAGCCTCAGACACCAGGTGCGTGAGAGCTTTGGAAATGGAGACTCAGAGGAGTGGCACTGAGACCAAACGGTACCTTCTCTTTCATTTGGCCTGAGACTATGAAGCTGTGGGGCAGAGCACCATGGGGATTGCCTTCCTGGCCCAAGGAGGGATAAGTCAAACGGCTGAGAGACTGAGGACAAAAGGAGACTTGGCTACTACGTGAATACAAGACTGAGGAGGCCAATCACTGTATCTTTACTGTTTGCTCATCCTGACTTGCGGCAATCAACTGACTACCCTTAAAAAAAAAAAAGCCCAAAAAACCCTTACTTGTGAGTATTGTCTGTAGATTCTATGTGGTGATTGCAACAAATTGTGGAAGCTAGTGTAGATGGAGGGTAACACGGAAGGAATGGTTGATGTCAGAACAGATCAGGAAGGATGGAGCACAAAGGCAGCTCTTACTCTTGTCTTGTGATGATGGGGGAAGCCAGAAGTGGTCTGATATGCCCAACTCCATTACCTTTAACACAACTGAAACCAATTACCCAAAACCTGGGTGGTTTAAGAGAACAAAAATTATCCTCTAATAGCACTGGGTGCTGGAAGTCTGACATCAGGTGACAGGAAGTTCATTTGCTCTCTGAAAGCTCCGGAGGAGGCATTTTCCTTGCTTTTCTGCACTTCTTTGCAATTGTCTGCATCCATTGAAATTCCTTGCCTTGTAAATGGATTTTCAGTTTGTCATCATACAATATCCTCTCTCTGTACTTCTGTGAAATCACCTGACTGTTGAATGTGTACCTTATTCCTGCTTACAGAGTGGTTTTGCATTGGGCTGTTAAGTATTGCTAACTGCTAGGTTAGCGGTTCGAAACCACCAGTCACTCAGCCAGAAACAGACAGGGATTTCTATTTCCACAAAGAATTACAATCCCAGAAACTCATGGGGGCAGGGTTTTGCTGTAACATAGGGTGGTTATCATCGCTTGTCTGTCAATTTGTCGTACTGTGGTGGCTTGTGTATTGCTGGGAGGCTGGAAGCTGGGTCACTGGTATTTCAAATATTGGCCAAGTCAACCAAAATGAACAGTTATCAGCAGATCTTCCAGACAAAGAACAGACAACGAAGAAGAACTCAGCTCCCTACTGCAGAGGAAGGAACTGCTGAAAATCTTATGCATAATTTCAAAACATTGTCAGATACTGAAGGTCTAATGCATGGAAGCAGGACATTGTCAGAAATCGTGCCGGAGGGTGGACCTGTTGAGTCAGAGGGCACTCAAAATGTGACCGAGGAGAAACTGCTTTCCTGGAGAGAAGTTGGCCATGGTAACTTGAGTTGGGTAAAGCATACGGGAGTTGCGACTTTGTCTGAATGGTAGTAAGTGTGATTTGGGGTGGATGGTCCTTTTAATTGTAATCTTTTATTTATTCTCACACAAGTTATTAGGTGAGACTGGGCAATTAAGTTTCTAGTGACCTATCAAGCATATTGGGTATGTTGCTAGTAATCCAAATTGGGTGCATGGGATACTTGAAGGGGTGGGATCATGCAAACAAGGTGCATAAAGCCCTGTTGAAACCATTTAATCAGGTTTGGACATTTTCATAAGACTCCCAGGGATCCCCTTTCAGAAGAAGAGTCAGGGGACCTCACTATTACCAATAAGAGCTATGAGCAGAATGTGTCCTTTGGACCAATAATCCCCTCATTGAGACCCTCCTAGACCAGGGGACAGAGAGGGGTAATACCTGAGAATGGAAAAAACACTAACCAAAAAAAAGAGAAAAAATGGCAGAAGAAACAAGAGAGCAGTGAGAGACAAAACAGAAGGCTATTTGGCCCATGAGTGAGGTAGCTATCACATATACGGTGACCTGTAAACTGAGAGAGCTGAACACCATCAGGCAGGAAGAGGCTTCCTAGCAGAATGTTCTTCCAGGAACTTGTTGGTGGAGCTTAAAAGATTTGTGACACTTGTCTTAGCAGTGCAGAGATAAGTTGAGAGGCCAAAGGTACAAGAGACAGAAGGACCATGTGACTGTAGCCAAGAAGCTGTCCTGACTGAAGAAATGTACCCTCAATCATTTCTGATCCTGATTTGTAACTTGCTACTTCCCTAATAAAGCCAGTAACTGTCCATATGGTCTCTGACTTCTGTGTGACCACTGCATTGAATTATCAAACCCAGCAGAAGAGTAAAGAGTAACATAGGAATGATGGATGGTGTCAAAATTCATACAAAGGTTGTAGAGAGGAAGTATGTCTAACCTGTACCTCATAGGCATCAGCCTTTAACTCATGTTGATGAGGCTTCCCCGTTATGAATTTAATAGGGATCTCACATGTCAACATGGCATTTTTAAAAGCTGTGTATGTGTGTGTGTCTACATGGCCACATTTTGCATGTCTTATGAACGCTCCAATATGATTTAATCTGCAAAAACTCTTCTGAATGAAGTTACAATTACAGGTACTGGGGATTTGTTTTGAGGGTGGGCACAATTCAACCCAAAGAATAAATCAAACCATATGTCTTCACTCCAAGAAAAAGACCTATCAACAATTTTGATATTTTAAAACACTTTCAAAAATCATAAGATTTGAGACAATTTCTTTCAAAATTATAAATGTCCTTGGCTTCTGCAAGCTTAGGTCAAAATACACTTTCCTAACTGCCTTGAAATAGTCTGCCATAAATATTTATTGATAGTTTAAGAGGATTCATATTGTACCAGTGCTAGATTTTAAACCAGTCTGCAAATGTGTTTTTGCTTGAGCTCAGCTGGGTGTCTCAAAGGATACAATCAATAGAATTGTGCTTTAAGTGAAATGCAAAGATGGAAAGAAAATACCTGAATAACAAAATTTGATAAAAAAGAACTCTTTTTAAGAAAAACTTTTTAAAGCGTGTTGGAAAATGATGCTTCTGGAAAGACCTTGATTATTTTTTAATCACGCAAGCAATCTGGAAGCTCTATGCCTTAATGTAGGGAAGGCCTTAGGGTTCCCCTGGTAAAGAATATATTGATCTCTACATCAGGCCTGGAACAGATGGATGAGGGTCACAGTACATTATGCCAAAATCAATGCCATTTGACTCCATCACTTTCCAAACAATCAATATGCTGTTGCAATGGATGTTATAAAATATAGTCTTATTTTTTAATTCAAAATACTGTGCCAACCTATTAAATCCACCATATTTTACTCTCAATATAGAATATTTGAAAGAGCTAATAAAAAAACTGCTCATAGTACAAAGACAAAAGTTATAAGAATTTTTCTGATCAGAAATTCCAGAGATTTCCTATTGGGAGTGAAGCAAGAAAACCTCCTGACAATGACATCAGGAAATGTTCCAGACAAAATCTTAGCCGATGTGTAACCCACCTGGTAATTTCCAGGAAAGAATCTTCAGAGAGAGCCAGCATATAGCCCAGCTGTTCTCTCAAGTATCACCCAATGAGTCTTCTGCAAGATTAACTCTTTCGTGAATTGAAGCGAATCCTTCATTCAAGCATGACTTTAGTTAATGGAAATCAAACATACTTTACTTACTATGGTTTGTCCCTTAAGGACATAAGGAATAGGAGGCTGGTTAAACTTTGCTTTAAGTACTTTGGACATGTTATTAGGAGAGATGGGTCCCTGAAAACGGACTTCATGCTTGATAATGTAGAGAATCAGAAAAATCATAAAAACAGGATGACTCTCAATGAAAGGAATTGACACAGTGACTGTAACAATGCGCTCACACAAGCAATATTGCAAGCATGGCATGTTGCCAATGGTCTTTTGTGCTTTATCCCTTTGTACCTAGCTTTACTAGGAACTGAAATGGACCCAACAGCACCTAATAACAATAGTTGCAAAGACTTTGTCTGGATGATTCGGTGATACATTCTCGCCTTCTCTGCAGAAGACCTGGGTTTGATTTCTGGTCAATGAACAACCTGCAGTCCCTCGCTGGTTTGCCAGTGCAGTCTTGCAGAGTTCCATACAGGCAAATAGGTTTCGTTGGAGCTTTCAGACTAAAATGGACCAGAAAGGAGGACCTGAAGACTATTTCTGAAAATAAGCTTATGAAAGCATGACAGTCCCATCGGTCCGGCCTGCAACCTCTCATGAGACTGCTTCATGTCTGGACAGTGGTGCGGTGCGTGGTGCTGTGCAAGGAGCTGCCCAGACAGAGGGGACCTCCTGGACAGTTAGCCAAAAGCAACAATAAATTCTCTGTGCTCAGAAAGCACAAATCTAAAACTCTGCTAAAATAAGGACGCTGCTCAAGATCAAAACAAGTAAATAGACTAGAACCTTTTGTCAATCATACATTTGCAGATATGGCCTATATATTAACAATTAAACTATGCTAACTGAACAATAAGCTTTGGTTTATAATAAAACTGTTAGCTCCCATGTATAGGGCACTTGCTAAATCAGTATTTCCTAAGGTCTTTACAAAAATAATGCTATTTGCTCTATGAAAGAAATTTGAGGCCAGCACCAATATTATCTCCTACCCCTAGATATTATACCTGGGATATTTCCCAACTCATCATTATCAGTTTATATAAAAATGAGATCCACTTCTGGATATAAACTTTTTAAAAGTGAGTTAAACATGCTTAAATTCTACCAGCTAGATGATAAACTTCAGTCTGAAAAATTATGCAAAATCAAATTATTTCAAATCCTAAAATCACTTCAAGCATGTTTTGCATTATTTTAAACCTGAATGCTGTTTACTTGTAGAAGTTCGTTTTAATATACTCCTTCTTAGCACATCTTTAGTTATTTTTCTAAACCTTTACAAAAGAATCCCATGTTCCTTTGAAGCTACTTGATCTTTAGCTATCTGACCTGAGATGTGTTCCAGGGACAGAACGCTCCAGCTTCCATCTTGTAGCTCTTCAAACCACTAGGTAACTGGGATGATAGACAACAATTATGTTCCCAAGAAGAACATGTCAAGATAATCCTTCATTGTCAAACTTGTTATAAATTGGTAAGTTGAATTGAGGAGCTTGGCTTACAGTCAATATACTAGTCAACATATCTTTCATTTTCTGGCTTCCTGAATGGTCCTCTTCCCCCAGGTTGACCTACATAGAACTAGGGGAGTTACCTAGGGAAAAAGAGGACAAATGGTCTGGGGAAAATGTTATGCCATATTTTTTTAAACATTTTATTAGGGGCTCATACAACTCATCACAATCCATGCATATACATACATCAATTTTATAAAGCATATCTGTACATTCTTTGCCATAATCATTTTCTTTCTTTTTTTACATTTTATTAGGGGCTCATACAACTCTTATCTCAATCCACACATATACATACATCAATTGTGTAAAGCACATCCGTACATTTTTTGCTTTAATCACTCCCAAAGCATTTGCTCTCCACTTAAGCCCTCTGCATCAGGTCCTCTTTTTTTCCCCCTCCTTCCCCGTTTCCCCCTCCCTCATGAGCCCTTGATAATCCACAGATTGTTATTTTATCATATTTTGCCCTATCCGGAGTCTCTCTCCCCCGCCCTTCTCTGCTGTCTGTCCCCCAGGGAGGAAGTCACATGTAGATCCTTGTAATCAGTTCCCCATTTCCAACCCACTCACCCTCCACTCTCCCAGCCTCGCCCCTCACACCCCTGGTTCTGAAGGTATCGTCCACCCTGGAGTCCCTGTGCCTACAGCTCCCGTATGTACCAGTGTACAATCTCTGCCCTAACCAGTCCTAACAAAGAAAACCCTCTTTACAAGCAGCATTTAAGGACTAGAATTGCAACATATATTATGGGCAAGATAAAATTAATCCTAACCATCAGTCTAAGAAAATAAAGTTTTAATTATATTTTCACTAATTAGCCTCCCATAATAAGCACAATATCATTATGTGTTAAACAGCTACCTTTTCTACCCTATACTTTATATTAATGAAGAATTTTTCTTTCACTTATTCTCTAGTAGAAAATGGAAAAAAAATCACTTTTGTGTGGCATATAAAAACCTCAGGGAAAAAAGCCCTATAAATTGATGTCAAAAGAACAAGCCATTAAAAAATGCATGGAATAGAATTCCACTCTGAAAAACAAGGTGTCCTCAGCAGTTGGAACATACTCAAAGGAACTGATATGATTGGTTTTGGGGTTTGGGGGGGTTATATGTTAACAGACTGTAATAATGGTGTGTCTGATAAAAATACTGAGACTCGGAGACTCTGGGGTCACTAATATATTATGCAACAGATATAAATTATAAATTACATGATAACATTGCTATTATGTATCAGTTTATCTAAATGTGGTGGTTTGTGCATTGCTGTAATGCTGAAACTAAAACCAGACCAGGGGCTGACTGTGGAACAGACTATCAATTACCAATTACTCACATGTTGTTTCTGGTTGAAGCTGAAGAAAATTAAAACAAGCCTAAGAGAACCAGTGTACAACCTTGAGTACATACAATCTGAATTTCAAGAACAAATTTGACACATTGAATACTAATGAGAGAAGGTCTGATGAGCTATGGGAGGCCATCAAGCCATCACACATGAAGAAGACAAAGGTCATTCCAAAAAAACAGGAAGAAAAAGATCAGATTGTTGAGTAGCTAAGGCAAATCAAAGAAATGATGATGTCAAAGAGCTGAAAAGAAATTTTCAAAGGGGAACTAAGAAAACAAAGTAAAACATTGCAATGAAATATGCAAAGACCTGAAGTTAGGAAACCAAAAGGAAGAACACACCCAGCATATCTTAAAGCTACAAAAAGAAGAGAAAATAAAAATCCAGACTTTGTGTTTCAATATTGAAAGATTCGATAGAAAAAATATTAAACTATGCAGAAAGCATCAAAACACGTTTTAAAGAATACACAGTAAATGTACCAAAAAAAAAAAACTCTTTGACAACCTATTGTTTCAAAAGGTAGAATATGAGTAAGAGTCAATGATGGGCAAGAAAGAAGTTCAAGCTGCACCGAAAGCATTAGCCAAAAACAAGACTCCAGGAATTCATGGAATACCAATTGAAGTGTTTAAATAAGTTGATGAAGCACTGGAAACACTCATCAATGCAGGAAATATGGAAGACAGCTGCTTAGCCAACTGACTGGACAAGATTCATATTTGTAGCCATTGCAACAAAAAAAAAGGTGAACCAACTGAATGCTAGTAGTAGAACAATATCATTGATAATACATTTAAGTAGAATTCCGATGAAAATCATCCAACAATGTTTGCAGCAGGACATGGAACAAGGAATATCATTGCTAATGTGAGATGGATCATGACACAAAGCAGAGAATTCCAGAAAGATTTTTCTTGAGTTTCATTGACTCTACCAAGGCCTTTAACCACAACAAACTATGGGTAACCTTAAGAAGAGGAATGCCAGAACACGTTATTGTGCTCCCGTGGAGCTTGTGTGTAGAGGCAGTTGCAAGAAGAGAACAAAGGAATCCTACATGGCATAAAATCAAGAAAGGTTTGTGTCTGGACTGTATCCTCTCTCAGGACACTTGCTCTATCCGTCTGCTGAACAAATGATCAAGGACGCTGGATTACATGAAGAGAATATGGCTTCGGGGCTGGAGCAATGCTTTATCAGCACACTTCTATATGCAGACGTTACAACATTGCTTGTTGAAAGTGAGGACATGAAACACTTGCTGATGAAGAACTGGGATTACTGCCTTCTGTAGTAATTATAGCTCAATGTAAGGTAGAACAAAATCCTCACAAATGGACCAATAGGTAGCAACTTGATACATGGAGAAAAGGTTGAAGCTGTCAAAGATTTTGTCTTGAGATCAAAAGACACCCTGCATAAGATAAATCTGTTGCAAAAAAGTGGGTAAAGGGAGACATCGGAGAGTGTACAAGGTGACAGAATAATAATAATAATGTATTAACTAGCAAGGGTTCATGAGGGAGGGAGCGTGGAGTAGAGAGTGGGGGGAAATGAGGAACTGATACCAAGGGCTCAAGCAGACAGAAAATGTCTTGAGAATGATCATGGCAACAAATGCACAAATGTGCTTGACACATGGATGCATACATGGATTGTAGTGAGTTGTATGAGCCCCCAATAAAATGATGTTGTTAATCTGTTGCAGAGGACTTAGAGTAGTGATAAGCAAGAATGGTACTTTGAGGACTATTATTAGTCTGACCCGAGCCAGTGCATTTTCCCATCAACATGTGCATTCTATTATATTTGACATGCATGTGAAAGTTGGATATTGAGTAAGGACGACTGAAGAAATATGGGTGCATTTGAATTTTGATATTGGTGAACAATCTTAAAAGTACCATGGACTACCAAAAGAACAAACAGAGCTGTATTGGAAGAAGTCCAGCCTGAAACTCCTTAGGCAAAAATATCAAAATATAGTCTCACATATATTGGATATATTATCATGAGAAAGTAACCTTTGAAAAATGTTAGAGTAGAGAGGCATGAAAAAAGGGAACATCTTGGACAAGATGGATTGAAATAAGGGCTGTAATAATTGGTTCAATCATAAGAATAGGTGATGTTTTCTTATGTTTCACTTACTGTGTATACTCGACTATAAGCCAACCCAAATATCTACCGAGAAACCTAATTCGATGACAAAAATTGCATTAAAATTGTGCTGAAAATATACAGTAAGTTGCTAGGAGTTGGAACCAACTTGATGACACATTACAAACAAGATAGCAATAAAACTAACAGCATTCATAGAGACAGTCATTGTTTCTGTTAGGTCTATGCTCTCACATATTCTGAAAATGAAAATATCTCCACTTTTGTTTTAGTCAGTTTTTGTATATAGGGAAATATTGTCTTCATTATCTAATGCTATTAAGGCAAATACCCAATTGATTCGATTTAACAAACAGCTATTTATTTTCCAACAGCTTATGAGTATAAAAGTCCAACACAAGGGTGTTATTTCTGAGTCAAACTATTCTTGTTCCTTTGTTTTTAAGAAAGATCCTGTCTCATTTTAACCTCTGTTGATATTCTTTGGAAATCTCCATGTCTTAGCGTCAATTTTTCCCTGGGTCTATGAGATCCAAAGGACATGCTCTGATCCTGGCTCTTTTTTCTGGGGTATTGAGTCCCCTCTTCTCTGTTCCTTTCTCTCTCCTTTGTCTCTTGTAAGATAAAGGTGATGTAGGTTACCATTGTACTGGAGAGCTGCTGGCTTAGTGGGCTATGCTTTGGGCTAGGTGATCATATCTGATGACATCATGGGGGATACCTCTATCATTATGCACTTACAAAATTACATAAATGTCAAATTACAGAATTCTCCAGTTAAATTGACACATATGAATATTTTGCAAGCACACAATTGAATCCATAACACGCTATCATCAAATAAGTTAGAGAAATATTTATGTGTAAACTCTCTTCAAAGAGATGCTGATCTGAGCATCATGTTGGTGTGCAATACAATCAGTCTTTATTTCAGCACTAAATGAAATGAGTTGAATTCTTGACATTAAATAATTAGACTGCCATTATATAAGTAGTCAGCAAAAGGACACCATAAAGCATGTTTATCTAGGATTATTGATTCTTGAAGATATCCCTTGGGTTGTTTCTTCTTTTTCGGTTTGTTTGTTTTTAAACAGATATAATTCTTTTCTTCTTTTTAAAAATAATTTTATTGGGGGCTCATAAACTCTTGTCATAATCCATACATACATCCATTGTGTCAAGCACATTTGTTGCCATCATCTTTATCAAAATATTTCCTTCCTATTTGAACCCTTGGTAACAGCTCGCCATTTTGCCCCTCCCCCATGCCGCCTAACAATGAACCCTTGATAATTTCTAAATTATTATTATTTTGTCATGTCTCCCTTCACCCACGTTCCTGTTGTCCATCCCCCAGGGAAGAGGGTATATGTAGAACCTTGTAATCCATCTCCCCTTTCTACTCATCTACCATTCTCAAAACATTTCCTTTCCACTTGAGCCCTGGGTATCAGCTCCTCCTTTTTCCCCTCCCTCCCATCGTCCCCCTACTCCCTCCCTCATGAACCCTTGATAATTTCTAAACTAATATTTCATCATGTCTTACAATGTCCAACGTCTCCCTTCACCCACTTTTCTGTTGTCCACCCCCCAGGGAGGAGGTTATATTTACATCCTTGTATTGGGTTCCCCCATTCGGCCCCACCTTCTCTCCACCCTCCCGCTATCACCACTCCCACCACTGGTCCTAAAGGGATCATCTGTCCTGGAGTCCCTGTGTTTCTGGTTCCTAGCTGTACCACTGCACATCCTCTGGTCTAGCCGGATTTGTAGGTAGAATTGGGGTCAAGATAGTGGGGCAGTGAGGAAACATTTAAGAATTAGAGGAAAGTTGTATGTTTCATGGTTGCTACACTGCACACTGACTGGCTTGTCTCCTCCCCATGACCCAACCGTAAGAGGATGTCCAGTTGCCATTTTGGGACTCCAAACTGCACTCCCCATTATACACCATGGTATGACTTTTTGTTCTTTGATGCCTGATACCTGATCCCTTTGACAACTCGTGATCACACAGGCTAGTGAGTTTCTTCCATGTGGGCCTTGTTCCTTTTGAGCTAGATGGCTGCTTATTTACCTTCAAGCCTTTAAGACCCCAGGCACTGCCGCTTTTGATAGCCAGGAACCATCAGCTTTCTTCACCACTTTGCTTATGCACACATTTGTCTTCAGCGCCACTGTTGGGAAGATGAGCACCATAGAATGCCAATTTAATAGGAAAAAAAGTGTTCTTGAATTGAGAAGGTACTTGAGTGGAGGTACAATGTCCGTCTGCTACCTTAGTACTAAACCTATAAATATATGCACATAGATTTATTTCCCCATCATCATATATAATTCTATTTACATATGTACATGCCTATACATAGACCTCTATAAATGCCCTTTGCCTCCTAGTTCTTTCCTCGATGTCCTTCTACTTTCCTCTGGTCCCACTATCATGCTCAACCTTCATTTTGGTTGCAGTAATCCCTCTCTGTGACATTGCCATGGATCAAGTCCTACCAGGCCTCCTAAACCATAATCGTCACTGATTTTGGATCACTTGTTGTTCCCTTGTTCCTAGGTTTCTTAACACCACTTCCTTTCCCCTACCCCCCCCTGTGCCATTCGCCCCTCAAATCGTCAGTCCTCTTGCTTCTCGCTCCAAATTGTTTATTGAGACTATCTTATCTGGAGAGACCTGCAGAGATACTAATATGCAAAAATAAAGCAAGACAGAGCAAAACAAACAACAAAACAACAACAATGACAACAAACATTTACTCCAAAATTCATAATTATAGTAATAATAATAAATTAAAAGGCTGTAAATAGTTCAACGTCTGGTTTTTGATGTTTAGGAGTGTTTTCCAGTATAGTCTGATACAGTGCCACGCCCTGGCCCCAAAGTCTATTTTTCTTGCTTCCTCGGACTGCCTTGCTCTGCTCCCGTTGCTGTTCTCTTGCACGCCCTTAGAGTTTTTCTCCGTGAGGTAGGGTTAGATGTGGCACAATTCCCACAGTGAGTCTCCGGTGTTGTCCCCTGTAAGGTTCTGGGTCAATGAAGGATGTCGCGTCTCAGTGTGCGGCCCGCCATATGGTCCTCTCTGTGCATTGGTTGCTCTGAGTGGGCATATCCTACTCCAGGCTTTGTGGGCCAGGCTGTGCTCCATTCTCTATTTCTCCCCCTTCAATTGCTCCCATGGTGCTCTGATCAGACATGTCCCTCTCCCAGAGCTGTAGCTTCAGTGCTGTCCTCTGAAGTCAATTCTTATGGGGATAGAGCTGGCTGTCCAGGTAGTTGGGATTGGGGCCGGCCCCTCAGACCTCACTACTGGATCCCTGCTTCATGCCGATGGTATGTTGCATTCACATCCTGGAGCACCGGCTTAAGGTCTGGTCCCTCTTTCCTTGTGGAGAAATAAACAATATCCTCCCCTTGGGTGGTTTAGTACGGTAGTTCCACTGTTACCCGTTACTCTTTTTTTCTTTTTCCTTTTCTTCCCCGCCCCCCACCCCCCGTTTTTATTTGAGTACCATATGTAGCCCTGGATTAGGCCTGGCGCCTGCCACACTACCTGGACCTCACCCCAGGATTGTTTGTATACAGCAGCTTCTTCCCTATGCCCCCTTTGCATTGTTTATTTCAAGCTTACGTCATCGGACTCATGTTGTGCTTGTCCTTTTGTGCTTGGATAACTTCACTAGGTCTGATTTCCTCCAGTTCCTCCCATGTGCCTCCCCTCCACTCCCCCTCCACCTTCTGCTTCTCCATCTCCTGCTCCTTCTCCAGTGACTTGTCTCTCCTGACAACAGGCCCCAAACATGCAAGATGGAGACTTGTAATCTGCTTGTCTCTATTTGTAAATAGTTTGTATTTTATCTTTCTGGTAGTGTAGCAGTTCTATAGTTTTATATCAACTAGAAAAAAATTACATAGCATAGCCAATGGAAGAGGCTTTGATGGTCACCAAAGGGGGAGGGCAAAGGAGGGAAGTAGGAGCACTGGGCTACCTGAGGACTCCGACAACTGATTCTGAGTCAGATTTGGCTCTTTGGTCATGTGCCTGGGGCAGTGAAGGAAAATTTGAAATTAGTTGTTATAGTTTCATTCAGAGGGATATAATTCAGATAATGGAATTTTCATTTGTTTGTCATTATGTATTTCAGGTTCTCCAATAATTTTTGAATTGTTGGGAGGATTGGCTTTTCTGACAAAAAGTTTGCAGACCCCAGGCTGAAGGGTTGGCGGGGGGGAGGGAGGGGGGGGTTCACATCGGTTTAGGGTCACATGATATTCTCCAAGAGAAGGGGTCCAAAAAAGGGGGACTCCATGGACTGAGGTGCTCTTGGAACAATTATACCTACACATACGATATACATTTATATATAGTAGACACATATGTCAACATACAAGTCACCATGCATGTCCCCAGAAATATGAAAAACAGTTAAACAGAGACACATAGTCTGACAGCGCTGTGGGACAAAGTCAGGGAGAGTGAACGGCCCCACCCTGTGATGTCATAAAGGGGGCCAGGGCCGTCCCCACAGCATGCTGTGGCTATCGCCAGAACTGAGCTGGAGCCCGGCCCTGAGCCCTCGCCAGTTCGCGCTAGCGCCTCAGCGATGTCGCTACTGCACTCTGCTTTCCGGTTCCTGGTGCGCAAACACCGCCGCCACCGCCACCGCCGCCGCTGCCCAGGCGGTGTGACCCACCAGGAGCCCAGCCTTGACCTCGGGGAGCACAGCGCCGCCCTCGAGGGACCCCTCCCAGGCGCTGATCCCTGTGACCCTTGCCTGCTGGGCGCACATCCACAATCTCCAACGTGCCCCCAGCTGGACGTTTTGGGTGAGTTTTCACAACCCAGTACCGAAGGCATGGCGTCCACCCCCCAGCACCACCTCCCGGACGTTGGGCAACAAGCAACCCAAGAGCCAAGACATTCTGAATCACAGGGTGCTGCTGACCAAACGCCCCCACTGGCACCATTCACAGCAGGGGGGTGGCCGGAGTGGGACAAAGCTAGGCCGATGGGGTCAGAGCCTGCGTGGCGTGACCAGCCTAGCAGCTTACCCCAGAGCCCACAACCCAGCGAGGGACCAACTGCCAATGGGGACCTATCCGAAATAGGATCGTGC
The DNA here is from genome assembly GCF_050624435.1 of Tenrec ecaudatus. Classification (NCBI taxonomy): domain Eukaryota; kingdom Metazoa; phylum Chordata; class Mammalia; order Afrosoricida; family Tenrecidae; genus Tenrec; species Tenrec ecaudatus. The sequence continues at coordinate 102,219,135 of NC_134532.1, read as the reverse complement.
CTCAGTTCCAGTGAGGAGTCTGCTGGCACAGAGGAGAGTATCCCCGTCACGGAGGCAGGCTCGGCATATCTCCAACAACTCCCCATAAGGATGGACAGAGACGCCAATCAGACCGTCCTCACTGCCATGCTGGGCACACCAGAAGGCTCCGGTACCTCTCATCTCAAAGATGCCATAAAGGTGCCCCCTCTAACACCTCTACGCCTTCACCAGCCAAGCTGCCAGACAGAGAGCACCAATGGCAGTGAGGGGACACCTGATAGGCAGCAGAGCGTCCCCACCACTGCTACTGGCTCTGCAGATATCCTACAAAATATCCCGATACCGGTGGAGATAGTTGCCCCTCAGACCGACCTCACTGCCATGGTGGGCACACCAGAAAGCTCTGACACCTCTCATGTCAGAGATGTCAAAAAAGAGGCCCCTCCCAAACCTCCACGCCTTCACAGGCCAAGCTGCCAGACAGTGAGACCCAATTGCAGTGAGTCGTCCCCTGTTAAGCAGCAGAGCCTCCCATCCACTAAAGCTGACTCAGTGGATCTCCAACAAAATATTCCGCCATCCATGGAGGTAGATGCCACGCGTACCGAACACGCTGGCAATGTGGGCACACCAGACAGCTCTGATACGTGTCATCCGAGAGATGTCAAAACGGTGGCCCCTCCGAAACCTCCACGCCTCCACAGGCCACATGGCCAGACAGAGAGACCCGATGGCGGTAAGAAGGGGTCACCTGTTAGGCAGCAGAGCTTCCCCACCATTGCTGCTGGCTCAGCAGATATCCAACAAAATGTCCTGATACCGGTGGAGATAGTTGCCCCTCAGACCGACCTCACTGCCATGCTTGGCACACCAGAAGGCTCCGGTACCTGTCATCTCAAATATGCCAAGAAGATGCCGCCTCTAACACCTCCACGCCTTCAGCGGACAAGCTGCCAGACAGAGAGCACCAATGGCAGTGAGGGGACACCAGTTAGGCAGCAGAGCCTCCCCACCACTGCTGCTGCCTCAGCAGATATCCAACAAAATGTCCCGATACCGGTGGAGATAGTTGCCCCTCAGACCGACCTCACTGCCATGGTGGGCACACCAGAAAGCTCTGACACCTCTCATGTCAGAGATGTCAAAACAGAAGCCCATCGCAAACCTCCACGCCTTCACAGGCCAAGTTGCCAGACAGAGAGACCCAATGGCAGTGAGGGGACACCTGTTGGGCAGCAGAGCGTCCCCACCACTGCTGCTGGCTCCGCAGATGTCCAACAAAATGTGCCCATATTGGGGGGCATAGATGCCAAGCACACCATACTCAGTGCAATGGTGGGCACAACAGACAACTCTGATAACTGTCATCTCAGAGATGCCAAAAAGGTGCCTCCTCCGAAACCTCCACGCCTCCACAGGCCAACTTGCCAGACAGAGGGACCCAAACGCAATGCGGGGTCACCGATGAGGCAGGAGAACAGCCCCACCCCTGCTGCTAGCTCAGCACATGTCCAGCAAAATCTGCCCAAACCCATGGAGGTAGATGCCAAGCAGACCGACCTCACTGCAATGGTGGGCACTGGAGACAGCTCAGATACCTCTCATCTCAGAGATGCCAAAAAGGTGGCCCCTCCTAAACCCCCACGACTTCACAGGCCAAGCTGCCAGATGGTGAAACCCAACTGCAGTGAGTCGTCACCTGTTAGGCAGCAGAGCCGCCCAACCACTAAAGCTGACTCAGTGGATCTCCAACAAAATATTCCGCCATCCATGGAGGTAGATGCCACGCATACCGAACACGCTGGCAATGTGGGCACACCAGACAGTTCTGATACTTGTCATCCAAGAGATGTCAAAAAGGTGGCCCCTCCGAAACCTCCACGCCTCCACAGGCCACGTGGCCAGACAGAAAGACCCAGTGTCAGCGAGGTGTCACCTGTGAGGGAGCAGAGCATCCCCACCACTGCTGCTGGCTCAGCAGATATGCAACAAAATCTGCGCACGTTGATGGACATAGATGCCACGCAGACCAACCGAACTGCAATGGTGGGGACACCAGACAATTCAGATACCTCTCTTCTCAGAGTTGCCAAAAAGGTGCCCCCTCCGAAACCTCCACGCCTCCACAGGCCGAGTTACCAGACAGAGAGACCCAATGCCAGGGACGGGTCACCTGTTAGAGAGCAGAGCCTCGCAACAGCTAAAGCTGACTCAGCAGATCTCCAACCAAATATTCCCACATCCATGGAGACAGGTGGCACGCACCCCGAACGCACAGCAATGATGGGCACACCAGGTAGCTCTGATACCTCTCATCTCAGAGAGGTCAAGATGCCGCCTGCGAAACCTCCACGCCTCCACAGGCCAAGCTGCCAGACAGAGAGACCCAATTACATGGATGGGCCACCTGTTAGGCAGCAGAGCCACCCCACCACTGCTGCTGGCTCAGCAGATATCCAACAAAATGTCCCGATACCGGTGGAGATAGTTGCCCCTCAGACCGACCTCACTGCCATGGTGGGCACACCAGAAAGCTCTGACACCTCTCATGTCAGAGATGTCAAAAAAGAGGCCCCTCCCAAACCTCCACGCCTTCACAGTCCAAGTTGCCAGACAGAGAGACCCAATGGCAGTGAGGGGACACCTGTTGGGCAGCAGAGCGTCCCCACCACTGCTGCTGGCTCCGCAGATGTCCAACAAAATGTACCCATATTGGGGGGCATAGATGCCAAGCACACCATACTCAGTGCAATGGTGGGCACAACAGACAACTCTGATAACTGTCATCTCAGAGATGCCAAAAAGGTGCCTCCTCCGAAACCTCCACGCCTCCACAGGCCAACTTGCCAGACAGAGGGACCCAAACGCAATGCGGGGTCACCGATGAGGCAGGAGAACAGCCCCACCCCTGCTGCTAGCTCAGCACATGTCCAGCAAAATCTGCCCAAACCCATGGAGGTAGATGCCAAGCAGACCGACCTCACTGCAATGGTGGGCACTGGAGACAGCTCAGATACCTCTCATCTCAGAGATGCCAAAAAGGTGGCCCCTCCTAAACCCCCACGCCTTCACAGGCCAAGCTGCCAGATGGTGAAACCCAACTGCAGTGAGTCGTCACCTGTTAAGCAGCAGAGCCTCCCACCCACTACAGCTGACTCAGTGGATCTCCAACAAAATATTCCCCCATCCATGGAGGTAGATGCCACACATACCGAACACGCTGGCAATGTGGGCACACCAGACAGTTCTGATACGTGTCATCCAAGAGATGTCCAAAAGGTGGCCCCTCCGAAACCTCCACGCCTCCACAGGCCACGTGGCCAGACAGAAAGACCCAGTGTCAGCCAGGGGTCACCTGTGAGGGAGCAGAGCCTCCCCACCACCGCTGCTTGCTCAGCAGATGTCCAGCAAGATCTGCCCACATTCATAGAGATAGAAGCCACGCCGACCGAACCCACTGCCACAGTGTGCAGACCAGAGAGCTCTGATACCACTCATCTCAGAGATGCCAAGAAGGTGCCCCCTCCAAAAGCTCCATGCCTCCACAGACCAAGTTGCCAGATAGACAAACCCAGTTGCAGTGAGGGGTCACCTGTTAGGGAGCAGAGGATCCCCACCACAGCTGTTGGCTCAGCAAATATGCAACAAGATCTGTCCTTATCCATGGAGATTGATGCCACACCGAACGACCTTACTGCCATAGTGGGCACACCAGAGAGCTCTGATACCCCTCATCTCAGAGATGCCAAAAAGGTGGCCCCTCCTAAACCCCCACGCCTCCACAGGCCAAGCTGCCAGATGGTGAAACCCAACTGCAGTGAGTCGTCACCTGTTAAGCAGCAGAGCCTCCCACCCACTACAGCTGACTCAGTGGATCTCCAACAAAATATTCCGCCATCCATGGAGGTAGATGCCACGCATACCGAACACGCTGGCAATGTGGGCACACCAGACATTTCTGATACTTGTCATCCAAGAGATGTCAAAAAGGTGGCCCCTCCGAAACCTCCACGCCTCCACAGGCCACGTGGCCAGACAGAAAGACCCAGTGTCAGCGAGGGGTCACCTGTGAGGGAGCAGAGCATCCCCACCACTGCTGCTGGCTCAGCAGATATGCAACAAAATCTGCGCACGTTGATGGACATAGATGCCACGCAGACCAACCGAACTGCAATGGTGGGGACACCAGACAATTCAGATACCTCTCTTCTCAGAGTTGCCAAAAAGGTGCCCCCTCCGAAACCTCCACGCCTCCACAGGCCGAGTTACCAGACAGAGAGACCCAATGCCAGGGACGGGTCACCTGTTAGAGAGCAGAGCCTCGCAACAGCTAAAGCTGACTCAGCAGATCTCCAACCAAATATTCCCACATCCATGGAGACAGGTGGCACGCACCCCGAACGCACAGCAATGATGGGCACACCAGGTAGCTCTGATACCTCTCATCTCAGAGAGGTCAAGATGCCGCCTGCGAAACCTCCACGCCTCCACAGGCCAAGCTGCCAGACAGAGAGACCCAATTACACGGATGGGCCACCTGTTAGGCAGCAGAGCCTCCCCACCACTGCTGCCGGCTCAGGAGATCTCCAACACACTCTGCCCGCATCCATGGAGATAGATGCCACGCCTGCCGACCTCAGTGCCTCAGTGGGCCCACCAGACAGCACCGATACCGCTCATCTCAGAAATGTCAACAAGGTGCCCCCTGGTTGCCAGTCAAGGAGTCCGTGTTCCAACAAGGGATCAGCTGGTACAGAGGAGCACCTCCCCACCGCTCATGATGGCTCGGCGTATCTCCCACAAGATCTGCCCACACCACTGCAGAGAGCTGCTCCTCCGGCTGACTGCACTGCTACAGACAGCATGCCAGCCACCCTTGACACACCTCATTTGGTGGCCACCAGAAAAAAGGCCCCTCTGAAACCACCACGCCGCCACCGTACGACTTGTCTTCGGAAAACACTCCCTTTCTCTGAGGAAACTGCCCACATGCCGGAAACTCCTTCAATATCTGAAGGGCCCACTCACTGCCCGGAAAACCTCCCAGCATCTGATGCCACTGCTGGCCCCCCTACACGCATCTGCGTCTCTGAGGTCACAGGGGCTAGCTGGGACGCTTCTCCAAACTGTCCACCACGACAACTTTTGGGGGAGTCCTTGCCAGCCATACCTGAAGGCCTGCTGCCCTTTACTGGGCAAAGCCTCCCTGCAGGCGACAACCAAGCCTCCACCCAGGAAAGACAGCCTGCAAAGGAGGCCTCTGCTGGCCGAACCTCTTCCCCGAAACCATCCAAGAAGGTGGGTGGCCGGTGGGGCTTAAAGCTGATCTGTTTTGGACACAAACCTGCCCAGAACCGCCAGAAGGGCTGCCCACCTGAAAGTGTCCAGTCCACCGAAAACAAGGCTGCCGGCGGGGCAGCCTCTCCACGCAGATGGTGGAAGAAGATGTCACGCACTAAAACCCCGCACCATCGCAGGCACAGCTGCGCATCCCAAGGCCACCCTGGTGCCATTGGCCAAGGTGACACGCAACCAAGCCTGCCTGAAGTAGAGGACACAACCGCCACCACGCCTTCCCTTCAGGATGCCAAGAAGGCTCATGGCCGGTGGTGGGCAAGGCTTCGCTGGTGGCGGGCAAGACCTTCAGGCTGCCATGGGACAAGCTGCCCTCCGTAAACCCTCATCTCCAAGGAGGGCAACGCTGCCTTACACCAAAATATCGCCATCGCTGATGGATTTCCCTCCTAAACCTCCCCATTGCCACCGTCCTAGCTGCCCATCCCAAAGCCTGATCCCCTACTAAGCTGATCCCCTACTAAGCCACCCCGCTTGTCATCGCCCCGCTTCTCCACAGCAAGGCCGCCTGCCCGTGGAGGGCACAGGTTCCACTGCCATGCCTTCCAGCTGCTCCACACGAGGAGGTGGGGGGTCGGAGGGGTGCCATCCTGCAGTGCAAAAAACGCTCCCACCATGTCCAGCCCTCCACTGACAGCACCCATGAGAGCCTCCTGGCCACGATCAGCACAGCCGCCAGCTCCTGGGAATCCTCTCTGCTGTGCACTTCAAGAAGGTGCCCACTTCCCACAACAACCCCCCTCCCCCCCGCCCTCCCAGCCCTGCCTGCCCACAGCAACACCGCCCTGGGACCTAAGGAACGTTCGCCACCTGAAAAACTCACCAATAAAGAAATGGATTCTTCATCAAACTTTTAGAATTGACCTAATATTTGTGTGTGTGTGTGTGTGTGTGTGTATGTGTGTGTGTGTATATCACCATTTGCTAGTTCCTTTTCCTTGTCTCAGTTTCCTCATTCATAAAATAGGGAAACATTGTACATGTGTAAATTGTCCCTGTCAATGTTTCCATGGAATGGATGGGTTCTATGTAGTGAGATGTCACCAGGGTAATGGAACGGTGGCTGTAAGGATTACATATTCACTTGCCAACAAACACGAACTAGTTAATTTTCCTCTCATTTTTTAGGACAGGTAGCCTCTGAGAATTTTGTCATATGAGTGAGTCAACCCAAAACACCGTTTGTTTGTTTGTTTGTTTGTTTGTTTTTCAAAGCTATGTGTTTGAATTATTTCACAAGACAACTTATCACCTTCAGAGTGCACTCCATTACACTTAGTACATTTGTCACATCCGTGATTCCATTCTTGGAGATATTTTTCAATCTCATATCTTGGATGACTGACAGCACCTCCCTCATTTTTGCCTTCAACTCCCCCATTATTTCCGTCACCTCTTCTGCATCAGCAATTTGCTGTCCTTTCCCGCCCCTCTTCATTCTTGGAAACAAAAAGAAGTTTCACGCAGCGAGGTCAGGTAAATCAGGTGCATGGGGCAAAAGAGGATTGATGTTTTTGCCCAAAACTGGTGCACTGAGGGGCTGCACGAGCAGGTGCATGGTGGCAATACCATTCTCCCGTCTGCCACATATCAGGCCTTTTGTGTTGCACACTGTTACGCAATCTTTCCCGAACCTTTAAAAAGAAAGTTTGCATAACAGGCAGAATCTGGAGGAATGAGCTCCAAGTGCACTAGCCCCCTCATATGTAAACCACACGTAGTTCAACAGCAGTTGGGTTTTTCTTGTTTGGGGCTATCTATAGCAGGGGCATCTAACTGGTGGCCCCTGCATGTCGCATGGTGCCCCCGAGGTCATTCTGTGTGTGTGTGTGTGTGTGTGTGTGTGTGTGTGTGTGTGTGTGTGTGTGTGTGTGTGGCCCTCGACGCTCTGGCATAAAATGGAAAGAGAAAACAATGGTCATGAAGAAAATAACAGGAGATCTCGAGGCAACACCCTACATACAGTTCCTGCGTTGCACTTTATGCCAGAGCATCACAGACCGCAAAACATTACCCCAAGAGGCCCACGGGCTGCCTGTTTGACACCCCTGATCTAGAGGATAAAGGAGGAGCCCTTTATGGTGTGTGGTTACAGAGCCAGCCTATTAACTTCAAGGTGAGCAGTTTGAAATCAGCAGCGCCCTCTGTGGGATATTGATGGGTTTGTCATGACTGTAAAGAGTTACAGGCTTTGAAACACCTGGGAGCAGTTCTGCCCTGTCCTGTGCGGGTTGGTTGCCAGGAGTCAGAATGGATTCAAGGGCAGCGAGTATTGTTTTGGAGAATATCAAGTTGCTCTGTTGGAACAGTAGGTTAAGAGTTGGGCTGCTCACCTCAAAATCGATGTTTCAAACTCACCATCTGCTCCCAGGAGAAAAGAGGATGCCACTGGCTTCTATAAAGATGTATAGTTTCAGAAATCCTAGGCACTGTTGTTTTGTTTTTTTTTTTTGGAGGGTGGGCGATTCATTTTATTGGGGCCTTCTGCATCTCTTATCACAATCCATACATACATCCATTGTGTCAAGCACATTTGTTGCCATCATCTTTATCAAAATATTTCCTTCCTATTTGAACCCTTGGTAACAGCTCGCCATTTTGCCCCTCTCCCCCGCCGCCTAACAATGAACCCTTGATAATTTCTAAATTATTATTATTTTGTCATGTCTCCCTTCACCCACTTTCCTGTTGTCCATCCCCCAGGGAAGAGGGTATATGTAGAACCTTGTAATCCGTCTCCCCTTTCTACTCATCTACCATTCTCAAAACATTTCCTTTCCACTTGAGCCCTGGGTATCAGCTCCTCCTTTTTCCCCTCCCTCCCATCGTCCCCCTACTCCCTCCCTCATGAACCCTTGATAATTTCTAAATTATTATTATTTCACCATGTCTTACAATGTCCAACGTCTCCCTTCACCCACTTTTCTGTTGTCCACCCCCCAGGGAGGAGGTTATATGTACATCCTTGTATTGGGTTCCCCCATTCGGCCCCACCTTCTCTCCACCCTCCCGCTATCACCACTCCCACCACTGGTCCTAAAGGGATCATCTGTCCTGGAGTCCCTGTGTTTCTGGTTCCTAGCTGTACCACTGCACATCCTCTGGTCTAGCCGGATTTGTAGGTAGAATTGGGATCAAGATAGTGGGGCAGTGAGGAAACATTTAAGAATTAGAGGAAAGATGTATGTTTCATGGTTGCTACACTGCACACTGACTGGCTTGTCTCCTCCCCATGACCCAACCGTAAGAGGATGTCCAGTTGCCATTTTGGGACTCCAAACTGCACTCCCCATTATACACCATGGTATGACTTTTTGTTCTTTGATGCCTGATACCTGATCCCTTTGACAACTCGTGATCACACAGGCTAGTGAGTTTCTTCCATGTGGGCCTTGTTCCTTTTGAGCTAGATGGCTGCTTGTTTACCTTCAAGCCTTTAAGACCCCAGGCACTGCCGCTTTTGATAGCCAGGAACCATCAGCTTTCTTCACCACTTTGCTTATGCACACATTTGTCTTCCGCGCCACTGTTGGGAAGGTGAGCACCATAGAATGCCAATTTAATAGGAAAAAAAGTGTTCTTGAATTGAGAAGGTACTTGAGTGGAGGTAAAATGTCCGTCTGCTACCTTAGTACTAAAGCTATAAATGTATGCACATAGATTTATTTCCCCATCATCATATATAAGTCTATTTACATATGTACATGCCTGTACAGAGACCTCTATAAATGCCCTTTGCCTCCTAGTTCTTTCCTCGATGTCCTTCTACTTTCCTCTGGTCCCACTATCATGCTCAACCTTCATTTTGGTTGCAGTAATCCCTCTCTGTGACATTGCCATGGATCAAGTCCTACCAGGCCTCCTAAACCATAATCGTCACTGATTTTGGATCACTTGTTGTTCCCTTATTCCTAGGTTTCTTAACACCACTTCCTTTCCCCTACCTCCCCCTGTGCCATTCGCCCCTCAAATCGTCAGTCCTCTTGCTTCTCGCTCCAAATTGTTTATTGAGACTATCTTATCTGGAGAGACCTGCAGAGATACTAATATGCAAAAATAAAGCAAGACAGAGCAAAACAAACAACAAAACAACAACAATGACAACAAACATTTACTCCAAAATTCATAATTATAGTAATAATAATAAATTAAAAGGCTGTAAATAGTTCAACATCTGGTTTTTGATGTTTAGGAGTGTTTTCCAGTATAGTCTGATACAGTGCCACGCCCTGGCCCCAAAGTCTATTTTTCTTGCTTCCTCGGACTGCCTTGCTCTGCTCCCGTTGCTGTTCTCTTGCACGCCCTTAGAGTTTTTCTCCGTGAGGTAGGGTTAGATGTGGCACAATTCCCACAGTGAGTCTCCGGTGTTGTCCCCTGTAAGGTTCTGGGTCAATGAAGGATGTCGCGTCTCAGTGTGCGGCCCACCATATGGTCCTCTCTGTGCATTGGTTGCTCTGAGTGGGCATATCCTGCTCCAGGCTTTGTGGGCCAGGCTGTGCTCCATTCTCTATTTCTCCCCCTTCAATTGCTCCCATGGTGCTCTGATCAGACATGTCCCTCTCCCAGAGCTGTAGCTTCAGTGCTGTCCTCTGAAGTCAATTCTTATGGGGATAGGGGTGGCTGTCCAGGTAGTTGGGATTGGGCCCGGCCCCTCAGACCTCTCGACTGGATCCCTGCTTCATGCCGATGGTATGTTGCATTCACATCCTGGAGCACCGGCTTAAGGTCTGGTCCCTCTTTCCTTGTGGAGAAATAAACAATATCCTCCCCTTGGGTGGTTTAGTACGGTAGTTCCACTGTTACCCGTTACTCTTTTTTTCTTTTTCCTTTTCTTCCCCGCCCCCCACCCCCCGTTTTTATTTGAGTACCATATGTAGCCCTGGATTAGGCCTGGCGCCTGCCACACTACCTGGACCTCACCCCAGGATTGTTTGTATACAGCAGCTTCTTCCCTATGCCCCCTTTGCATTGTTTATTTCAAGCTTACGTCATCGGACTCATGTTGTGCTTGTCCTTTTGTGCTTGGATAACTTCACTCGGTCTGATTTCCTCCAGTTCCTCCCATGTGCTTCCCCTCCACTCCCCCTCCACCTTCTGCTTCTCCATCTCCTGCTCCTTCTCCAGTGACTTGTCTCTCCTGACAACAGGCCCCAAACATGCAAGATGGAGACTTGTAATCTGCTTGTCTCTATTTGTAAATAGTTTGTATTTTATCTTTCTGGTAGTGTAGCAGTTCTATAGTTTTATATCAACTAGAAAAAAAATTACATAGCATAGCCAATGGAAGAGGCTTTGATGGTCACCAAAGGGGGAGGGCAAAGGAGGGAAGTAGGAGCACTGGGCTACCTGAGGGCTCCGACAACTGATTCTGAGTCAGATTTGGCTCTTTGGTCATGTGCCTGGGGCAATGAAGGAAAATTTGAAATTAGTGGTTATAGTTTCATTCAGAGGGATATAATTCAGATAATGGAATTTTCATTTGTTTGTCATTATGTATTTCAGGTTCTCCAATAATTTTTGAATTGTTGGGAGGATTGGCTTTTCTGACAAAAAGTTTGCAGACCCCAGGCTGAAGGGTTGGCGGGGGGGAGGGAGGGGGGGGGTTCACATCGGTTTAGGGTCACATGATATTCTCCAAGAGAAGGGGTCCAAAAAAGGGGGACTCCATGGACTGAGGTGCTCTTGGAACAATTATACCTACACATACGATATACATTTATATATAGTAGACACACATATGTGAACATACAAGTCACCATGCATGTACCCAGAAATATGAAAAACAGTTAAACAGAGACACATAGTCTGACAGCGCTGTGGGACAACGTCAGGGAGAGTGAACGGCCCCACCCTGTGATGTCATAAAGGGGGCCAGGGCCGTCCCCGCAGCATGCTGTGGCTATCGCCAGAACTGAGCTGGAGCCCGGCCCTGAGCCCTCGCCAGTTCGCGCTAGCGCCTCAGCGATGTCGCTACTGCACTCTGCTTTCCGGTTCCTGGTGCGCAAACACCGCCGCCACCGCCACCGCCGCCGCTGCCCAGGCGGTGTGACCCACCAGGAGCCCAGCCTTGACCTCGGGGAGCACAGCGCCGCCCTCGAGGGACCCCTCCCAGGCGCTGATCCCTGTGACCCTTGCCTGCTGGGCGCACATCCACAATCTCCAACGTGCCCCCAGCTGGACGTTTTGGGTGAGTTTTCACAACCCAGTACCGAAGGCATGGCGTCCACCCCCCAGCACCACCTCCCGGACGTTGGGCAACAAGCAGCCCAAGAGCCAAGACATTCTGAATCACAGGGTGCTGCTGACCAAACGCCCCCACTGGCACCATTCACAGCAGGGGGGTGGCCGGAGTGGGACAAAGCTAGGCCGATGGGGTCAGAGCCTGCGTGGCGTGACCAGCCTAGCAGCTTACCCCAGAGCCCACAACCCAGCGAGGGACCAACTGCCAATGGGGACCTATCCGAAATAGGATCGTGCCTCAGTTCCAGTGAGGAGTCTGCTGGCACAGAGGAGAGTATCCCCGTCACGGAGGCAGGCTCGGCATATCTCCAACAACTCCCCATAAGGATGGACAGAGACGCCAATCAGACCGTCCTCACTGCCATGCTGGGCACACCAGAAGGCTCCGGTACCTCTCATCTCAAAGATGCCATAAAGGTGCCCCCTCTAACACCTCTACGCCTTCACCAGCCAAGCTGCCAGACAGAGAGCACCAATGGCAGTGAGGGGACACCTGATAGGCAGCAGAGCGTCCCCACCACTGCTACTGGCTCTGCAGATATCCTACAAAATATCCCGATACCGGTGGAGATAGTTGCCCCTCAGACCGACCTCACTGCCATGGTGGGCACACCAGAAAGCTCTGACACCTCTCATGTCAGAGATGTCAAAAAAGAGGCCCCTCCCAAACCTCCACGCCTTCACAGGCCAAGCTGCCAGACAGTGAGACCCAATTGCAGTGAGTCGTCCCCTGTTAAGCAGCAGAGCCTCCCATCCACTAAAGCTGACTCAGTGGATCTCCAACAAAATATTCCGCCATCCATGGAGGTAGATGCCACGCGTACCGAACACGCTGGCAATGTGGGCACACCAGACAGCTCTGATACGTGTCATCCGAGAGATGTCAAAACGGTGGCCCCTCCGAAACCTCCACGCCTCCACAGGCCACATGGCCAGACAGAGAGACCCGATGGCGGTAAGAAGGGGTCACCTGTTAGGCAGCAGAGCTTCCCCACCATTGCTGCTGGCTCAGCAGATATCCAACAAAATGTCCTGATACCGGTGGAGATAGTTGCCCCTCAGACCGACCTCACTGCCATGCTTGGCACACCAGAAGGCTCCGGTACCTGTCATCTCAAATATGCCAAGAAGATGCCGCCTCTAACACCTCCACGCCTTCAGCGGACAAGCTGCCAGACAGAGAGCACCAATGGCAGTGAGGGGACACCAGTTAGGCAGCAGAGCCTCCCCACCACTGCTGCTGCCTCAGCAGATATCCAACAAAATGTCCCGATACCGGTGGAGATAGTTGCCCCTCAGACCGACCTCACTGCCATGGTGGGCACACCAGAAAGCTCTGACACCTCTCATGTCAGAGATGTCAAAACAGAAGCCCATCGCAAACCTCCACGCCTTCACAGGCCAAGTTGCCAGACAGAGAGACCCAATGGCAGTGAGGGGACACCTGTTGGGCAGCAGAGCGTCCCCACCACTGCTGCTGGCTCCGCAGATGTCCAACAAAATGTGCCCATATTGGGGGGCATAGATGCCAAGCACACCATACTCAGTGCAATGGTGGGCACAACAGACAACTCTGATAACTGTCATCTCAGAGATGCCAAAAAGGTGCCTCCTCCGAAACCTCCACGCCTCCACAGGCCAACTTGCCAGACAGAGGGACCCAAACGCAATGCGGGGTCACCGATGAGGCAGGAGAACAGCCCCACCCCTGCTGCTAGCTCAGCACATGTCCAGCAAAATCTGCCCAAACACATGGAGGTAGATGCCAAGCAGACCGACCTCACTGCAATGGTGGGCACTGGAGACAGCTCAGATACCTCTCATCTCAGAGATGCCAAAAAGGTGGCCCCTCCTAAACCCCCACGACTTCACAGGCCAAGCTGCCAGATGGTGAAACCCAACTGCAGTGAGTCGTCACCTGTTAGGCAGCAGAGCCGCCCAACCACTAAAGCTGACTCAGTGGATCTCCAACAAAATATTCCGCCATCCATGGAGGTAGATGCCACGCATACCGAACACGCTGGCAATGTGGGCACACCAGACAGTTCTGATACTTGTCATCCAAGAGATGTCAAAAAGGTGGCCCCTCCGAAACCTCCACGCCTCCACAGGCCACGTGGCCAGACAGAAAGACCCAGTGTCAGCGAGGTGTCACCTGTGAGGGAGCAGAGCATCCCCACCACTGCTGCTGGCTCAGCAGATATGCAACAAAATCTGCGCACGTTGATGGACATAGATGCCACGCAGACCAACCGAACTGCAATGGTGGGGACACCAGACAATTCAGATACCTCTCTTCTCAGAGTTGCCAAAAAGGTGCCCCCTCCGAAACCTCCACGCCTCCACAGGCCGAGTTACCAGACAGAGAGACCCAATGCCAGGGACGGGTCACCTGTTAGAGAGCAGAGCCTCGCAACAGCTAAAGCTGACTCAGCAGATCTCCAACCAAATATTCCCACATCCATGGAGACAGGTGGCACGCACCCCGAACGCACAGCAATGATGGGCACACCAGGTAGCTCTGATACCTCTCATCTCAGAGAGGTCAAGATGCCGCCTGCGAAACCTCCACGCCTCCACAGGCCAAGCTGCCAGACAGAGAGACCCAATTACATGGATGGGCCACCTGTTAGGCAGCAGAGCCACCCCACCACTGCTGCTGGCTCAGCAGATATCCAACAAAATGTCCCGATACCGGTGGAGATAGTTGCCCCTCAGACCGACCTCACTGCCATGGTGGGCACACCAGAAAGCTCTGACACCTCTCATGTCAGAGATGTCAAAAAAGAGGCCCCTCCCAAACCTCCACGCCTTCACAGTCCAAGTTGCCAGACAGAGAGACCCAATGGCAGTGAGGGGACACCTGTTGGGCAGCAGAGCGTCCCCACCACTGCTGCTGGCTCCGCAGATGTCCAACAAAATGTACCCATATTGGGGGGCATAGATGCCAAGCACACCATACTCAGTGCAATGGTGGGCACAACAGACAACTCTGATAACTGTCATCTCAGAGATGCCAAAAAGGTGCCTCCTCCGAAACCTCCACGCCTCCACAGGCCAACTTGCCAGACAGAGGGACCCAAACGCAATGCGGGGTCACCGATGAGGCAGGAGAACAGCCCCACCCCTGCTGCTAGCTCAGCACATGTCCAGCAAAATCTGCCCAAACCCATGGAGGTAGATGCCAAGCAGACCGACCTCACTGCAATGGTGGGCACTGGAGACAGCTCAGATACCTCTCATCTCAGAGATGCCAAAAAGGTGGCCCCTCCTAAACCCCCACGCCTTCACAGGCCAAGCTGCCAGATGGTGAAACCCAACTGCAGTGAGTCGTCACCTGTTAAGCAGCAGAGCCTCCCACCCACTACAGCTGACTCAGTGGATCTCCAACAAAATATTCCCCCATCCATGGAGGTAGATGCCACGCATACCGAACACGCTGGCAATGTGGGCACACCAGACAGTTCTGATACGTGTCATCCAAGAGATGTCAAAAAGGTGGCCCCTCCGAAACCTCCACGCCTCCACAGGCCACGTGGCCAGACAGAAAGACCCAGTGTCAGCCAGGGGTCACCTGTGAGGGAGCAGAGCCTCCCCACCACCGCTGCTTGCTCAGCAGATGTCCAGCAAGATCTGCCCACATTCATAGAGATAGAAGCCACGCCGACCGAACCCACTGCCACAGTGTGCAGACCAGAGAGCTCTGATACCACTCATCTCAGAGATGCCAAGAAGGTGCCCCCTCCAAAAGCTCCATGCCTCCACAGACCAAGTTGCCAGATAGACAAACCCAGTTGCAGTGAGGGGTCACCTGTTAGGGAGCAGAGGATCCCCACCACAGCTGTTGGCTCAGCAAATATGCAACAAGATCTGTCCTTATCCATGGAGATTGATGCCACACCGAACGACCTTACTGCCATAGTGGGCACACCAGAGAGCTCTGATACCCCTCATCTCAGAGATGCCAAAAAGGTGGCCCCTCCTAAACCCCCACGCCTCCACAGGCCAAGCTGCCAGATGGTGAAACCCAACTGCAGTGAGTCGTCACCTGTTAAGCAGCAGAGCCTCCCACCCACTACAGCTGACTCAGTGGATCTCCAACAAAATATTCCGCCATCCATGGAGGTAGATGCCACGCATACCGAACACGCTGGCAATGTGGGCACACCAGACATTTCTGATACTTGTCATCCAAGAGATGTCAAAAAGGTGGCCCCTCCGAAACCTCCACGCCTCCACAGGCCACGTGGCCAGACAGAAAGACCCAGTGTCAGCGAGGGGTCACCTGTGAGGGAGCAGAGCATCCCCACCACTGCTGCTGGCTCAGCAGATATGCAACAAAATCTGCGCACGTTGATGGACATAGATGCCACGCAGACCAACCGAACTGCAATGGTGGGGACACCAGACAATTCAGATACCTCTCTTCTCAGAGTTGCCAAAAAGGTGCCCCCTCCGAAACCTCCACGCCTCCACAGGCCGAGTTACCAGACAGAGAGACCCAATGCCAGGGACGGGTCACCTGTTAGAGAGCAGAGCCTCGCAACAGCTAAAGCTGACTCAGCAGATCTCCAACCAAATATTCCCACATCCATGGAGACAGGTGGCACGCACCCCGAACGCACAGCAATGATGGGCACACCAGGTAGCTCTGATACCTCTCATCTCAGAGAGGTCAAGATGCCGCCTGCGAAACCTCCACGCCTCCACAGGCCAAGCTGCCAGACAGAGAGACCCAATTACACGGATGGGCCACCTGTTAGGCAGCAGAGCCTCCCCACCACTGCTGCCGGCTCAGGAGATCTCCAACACACTCTGCCCGCATCCATGGAGATAGATGCCACGCCTGCCGACCTCAGTGCCTCAGTGGGCCCACCAGACAGCACCGATACCGCTCATCTCAGAAATGTCAACAAGGTGCCCCCTGGTTGCCAGTCAAGGAGTCCGTGTTCCAACAAGGGATCAGCTGGTACAGAGGAGCACCTCCCCACCGCTCATGATGGCTCGGCGTATCTCCCACAAGATCTGCCCACACCACTGCAGAGAGCTGCTCCTCCGGCTGACTGCACTGCTACAGACAGCATGCCAGCCACCCTTGACACACCTCATTTGGTGGCCACCAGAAAAAAGGCCCCTCTGAAACCACCACGCCGCCACCGTACGACTTGTCTTCGGAAAACACTCCCTTTCTCTGAGGAAACTGCCCACATGCCGGAAACTCCTTCAATATCTGAAGGGCCCACTCACTGCCCGGAAAACCTCCCAGCATCTGATGCCACTGCTGGCCCCCCTACACGCATCTGCGTCTCTGAGGTCACAGGGGCTAGCTGGGACGCTTCTCCAAACTGTCCACCACGACAACTTTTGGGGGAGTCCTTGCCAGCCATACCTGAAGGCCTGCTGCCCTTTACTGGGCAAAGCCTCCCTGCAGGCGACAACCAAGCCTCCACCCAGGAAAGACAGCCTGCAAAGGAGGCCTCTGCTGGCCGAACCTCTTCCCCGAAACCATCCAAGAAGGTGGGTGGCCGGTGGGGCTTAAAGCTGATCTGTTTTGGACACAAACCTGCCCAGAACCGCCAGAAGGGCTGCCCACCTGAAAGTGTCCAGTCCACCGAAAACAAGGCTGCCGGCGGGGCAGCCTCTCCACGCAGATGGTGGAAGAAGATGTCACGCACTAAAACCCCGCACCATCGCAGGCACAGCTGCGCATCCCAAGGCCACCCTGGTGCCATTGGCCAAGGTGACACGCAACCAAGCCTGCCTGAAGTAGAGGACACAACCGCCACCACGCCTTCCCTTCAGGATGCCAAGAAGGCTCATGGCCGGTGGTGGGCAAGGCTTCGCTGGTGGCGGGCAAGACCTTCAGGCTGCCATGGGACAAGCTGCCCTCCGTAAACCCTCATCTCCAAGGAGGGCAACGCTGCCTTACACCAAAATATCGCCATCGCTGATGGATTTCCCTCCTAAACCTCCCCATTGCCACCGTCCTAGCTGCCCATCCCAAAGCCTGATCCCCTACTAAGCTGATCCCCTACTAAGCCACCCCGCTTGTCATCGCCCCGCTTCTCCACAGCAAGGCCGCCTGCCCGTGGAGGGCACAGGTTCCACTGCCATGCCTTCCAGCTGCTCCACACGAGGAGGTGGGGGGTCGGAGGGGTGCCATCCTGCAGTGCAAAAAACGCTCCCACCATGTCCAGCCCTCCACTGACAGCACCCATGAGAGCCTCCTGGCCACGATCAGCACAGCCGCCAGCTCCTGGGAATCCTCTCTGCTGTGCACTTCAAGAAGGTGCCCACTTCCCACAACACCCCCCCTCCCCCCCGCCCTCCCAGCCCTGCCTGCCCACAGCAACACCGCCCTGGGACCTAAGGAACGTTCGCCACCTGAAAAACTCACCAATAAAGAAATGGATTCTTCATCAAACTTTTAGAATTGACCTAATATTTGTGTGTGTGTGTGTGTGTGTGTGTATGTGTGTGTGTGTATATCACCATTTGCTAGTTCCTTTTCCTTGTCTCAGTTTCCTCATTCATAAAATAGGGAAACATTGTACATGTGTAAATTGTCCCTGTCAATGTTTCCATGGAATGGATGGGTTCTATGTAGTGAGATGTCACCAGGGTAATGGAACGGTGGCTGTAAGGATTACATATTCACTTGCCAACAAACACGAACTAGTTAATTTTCCTCTCATTTTTTAGGACAGGTAGCCTCTGAGAATTTTGTCATATGAGTGAGTCAACCCAAAACACCGTTTGTTTGTTTGTTTGTTTGTTTGTTTTTCAAAGCTATGTGTTTGAATTATTTCACAAGACAACTTATCACCTTCAGAGTGCACTCCATTACACTTAGTACATTTGTCACATCCGTGATTCCATTCTTGGAGATATTTTTCAATCTCATATCTTGGATGACTGACAGCACCTCCCTCATTTTTGCCTTCAACTCCCCCATTATTTCCGTCACCTCTTCTGCATCAGCAATTTGCTGTCCTTTCCCGCCCCTCTTCATTCTTGGAAACAAAAAGAAGTTTCACGCAGCGAGGTCAGGTAAATCAGGTGCATGGGGCAAAAGAGGATTGATGTTTTTGCCCAAAACTGGTGCACTGAGGGGCTGCACGAGCAGGTGCATGGTGGCAATACCATTCTCCCGTCTGCCACATATCAGGCCTTTTGTGTTGCACACTGTTACGCAATCTTTCCCGAACCTTTAAAAAGAAAGTTTGCATAACAGGCAGAATCTGGAGGAATGAGCTCCAAGTGCACTAGCCCCCTCATATGTAAACCACACGTAGTTCAACAGCAGTTGGGTTTTTCTTGTTTGGGGCTATCTATAGCAGGGGCATCTAACTGGTGGCCCCTGCATGTCGCATGGTGCCCCCGAGGTCATTCTGTGTGTGTGTGTGTGTGTGTGTGTGTGTGTGTGTGTGTGTGGCCCTCGACGCTCTGGCATAAAATGGAAAGAGAAAACAATGGTCATGAAGAAAATAACAGGAGATCTCGAGGCAACACCCTACATACAGTTCCTGCGTTGCACTTTATGCCAGAGCATCACAGACCGCAAAACATTACCCCAAGAGGCCCACGGGCTGCCTGTTTGACACCCCTGATCTAGAGGATAAAGGAGGAGCCCTTTATGGTGTGTGGTTACAGAGCCAGCCTATTAACTTCAAGGTGAGCAGTTTGAAATCAGCAGCGCCCTCTGTGGGATATTGATGGGTTTGTCATGACTGTAAAGAGTTACAGGCTTTGAAACACCTGGGAGCAGTTCTGCCCTGTCCTGTGCGGGTTGGTTGCCAGGAGTCAGAATGGATTCAAGGGCAGCGAGTATTGTTTTGGAGAATATCAAGTTGCTCTGTTGGAACAGTAGGTTAAGAGTTGGGCTGCTCACCTCAAAATCGATGTTTCAAACTCACCATCTGCTCCCAGGAGAAAAGAGGATGCCACTGGCTTCTATAAAGATGTATAGTTTCAGAAATCCTAGGCACTGTTGTTTTGTTTTTTTTTTTTGGAGGGTGGGCGATTCATTTTATTGGGGCCTTCTGCATCTCTTATCACAATCCATACATACATCCATTGTGTCAAGCACATTTGTTGCCATCATCTTTATCAAAATATTTCCTTCCTATTTGAACCCTTGGTAACAGCTCGCCATTTTGCCCCTCTCCCCCGCCGCCTAACAATGAACCCTTGATAATTTCTAAATTATTATTATTTTGTCATGTCTCCCTTCACCCACTTTCCTGTTGTCCATCCCCCAGGGAAGAGGGTATATGTAGAACCTTGTAATCCGTCTCCCCTTTCTACTCATCTACCATTCTCAAAACATTTCCTTTCCACTTGAGCCCTGGGTATCAGCTCCTCCTTTTTCCCCTCCCTCCCATCGTCCCCCTACTCCCTCCCTCATGAACCCTTGATAATTTCTAAATTATTATTATTTCACCATGTCTTACAATGTCCAACGTCTCCCTTCACCCACTTTTCTGTTGTCCACCCCCCAGGGAGGAGGTTATATGTACATCCTTGTATTGGGTTCCCCCATTCGGCCCCACCTTCTCTCCACCCTCCCGCTATCACCACTCCCACCACTGGTCCTAAAGGGATCATCTGTCCTGGAGTCCCTGTGTTTCTGGTTCCTAGCTGTACCACTGCACATCCTCTGGTCTAGCCGGATTTGTAGGTAGAATTGGGATCAAGATAGTGGGGCAGTGAGGAAACATTTAAGAATTAGAGGAAAGATGTATGTTTCATGGTTGCTACACTGCACACTGACTGGCTTGTCTCCTCCCCATGACCCAACCGTAAGAGGATGTCCAGTTGCCATTTTGGGACTCCAAACTGCACTCCCCATTATACACCATGGTATGACTTTTTGTTCTTTGATGCCTGATACCTGATCCCTTTGACAACTCGTGATCACACAGGCTAGTGAGTTTCTTCCATGTGGGCCTTGTTCCTTTTGAGCTAGATGGCTGCTTGTTTACCTTCAAGCCTTTAAGACCCCAGGCACTGCCGCTTTTGATAGCCAGGAACCATCAGCTTTCTTCACCACTTTGCTTATGCACACATTTGTCTTCAGCGCCACTGTTGGGAAGGTGAGCACCATAGAATGCCAATTTAATAGGAAAAAAAGTGTTCTTGAATTGAGAAGGTACTTGAGTGGAGGTAAAATGTCCGTCTGCTACCTTAGTACTAAAGCTATAAATGTATGCACATAGATTTATTTCCCCATCATCATATATAAGTCTATTTACATATGTACATGCCTGTACAGAGACCTCTATAAATGCCCTTTGCCTCCTAGTTCTTTCCTCGATGTCCTTCTACTTTCCTCTGGTCCCACTATCATGCTCAACCTTCATTTTGGTTGCAGTAATCCCTCTCTGTGACATTGCCATGGATCAAGTCCTACCAGGCCTCCTAAACCATAATCGTCACTGATTTTGGATCACTTGTTGTTCCCTTATTCCTAGGTTTCTTAACACCACTTCCTTTCCCCTACCTCCCCCTGTGCCATTCGCCCCTCAAATCGTCAGTCCTCTTGCTTCTCGCTCCAAATTGTTTATTGAGACTATCTTATCTGGAGAGACCTGCAGAGATACTAATATGCAAAAATAAAGCAAGACAGAGCAAAACAAACAACAAAACAACAACAATGACAACAAACATTTACTCCAAAATTCATAATTATAGTAATAATAATAAATTAAAAGGCTGTAAATAGTTCAACATCTGGTTTTTGATGTTTAGGAGTGTTTTCCAGTATAGTCTGATACAGTGCCACGCCCTGGCCCCAAAGTCTATTTTTCTTGCTTCCTCGGACTGCCTTGCTCTGCTCCCGTTGCTGTTCTCTTGCACGCCCTTAGAGTTTTTCTCCGTGAGGTAGGGTTAGATGTGGCACAATTCCCACAGTGAGTCTCCGGTGTTGTCCCCTGTAAGGTTCTGGGTCAATGAAGGATGTCGCGTCTCAGTGTGCGGCCCACCATATGGTCCTCTCTGTGCATTGGTTGCTCTGAGTGGGCATATCCTGCTCCAGGCTTTGTGGGCCAGGCTGTGCTCCATTCTCTATTTCTCCCCCTTCAATTGCTCCCATGGTGCTCTGATCAGACATGTCCCTCTCCCAGAGCTGTAGCTTCAGTGCTGTCCTCTGAAGTCAATTCTTATGGGGATAGGGGTGGCTGTCCAGGTAGTTGGGATTGGGCCCGGCCCCTCAGACCTCTCGACTGGATCCCTGCTTCATGCCGATGGTATGTTGCATTCACATCCTGGAGCACCGGCTTAAGGTCTGGTCCCTCTTTCCTTGTGGAGAAATAAACAATATCCTCCCCTTGGGTGGTTTAGTACGGTAGTTCCACTGTTACCCGTTACTCTTTTTTTCTTTTTCCTTTTCTTCCCCGCCCCCCACCCCCCGTTTTTATTTGAGTACCATATGTAGCCCTGGATTAGGCCTGGCGCCTGCCACACTACCTGGACCTCACCCCAGGATTGTTTGTATACAGCAGCTTCTTCCCTATGCCCCCTTTGCATTGTTTATTTCAAGCTTACGTCATCGGACTCATGTTGTGCTTGTCCTTTTGTGCTTGGATAACTTCACTCGGTCTGATTTCCTCCAGTTCCTCCCATGTGCTTCCCCTCCACTCCCCCTCCACCTTCTGCTTCTCCATCTCCTGCTCCTTCTCCAGTGACTTGTCTCTCCTGACAACAGGCCCCAAACATGCAAGATGGAGACTTGTAATCTGCTTGTCTCTATTTGTAAATAGTTTGTATTTTATCTTTCTGGTAGTGTAGCAGTTCTATAGTTTTATATCAACTAGAAAAAAAATTACATAGCATAGCCAATGGAAGAGGCTTTGATGGTCACCAAAGGGGGAGGGCAAAGGAGGGAAGTAGGAGCACTGGGCTACCTGAGGGCTCCGACAACTGATTCTGAGTCAGATTTGGCTCTTTGGTCATGTGCCTGGGGCAATGAAGGAAAATTTGAAATTAGTGGTTATAGTTTCATTCAGAGGGATATAATTCAGATAATGGAATTTTCATTTGTTTGTCATTATGTATTTCAGGTTCTCCAATAATTTTTGAATTGTTGGGAGGATTGGCTTTTCTGACAAAAAGTTTGCAGACCCCAGGCTGAAGGGTTGGCGGGGGGGAGGGAGGGGGGGGGTTCACATCGGTTTAGGGTCACATGATATTCTCCAAGAGAAGGGGTCCAAAAAAGGGGGACTCCATGGACTGAGGTGCTCTTGGAACAATTATACCTACACATACGATATACATTTATATATAGTAGACACACATATGTGAACATACAAGTCACCATGCATGTACCCAGAAATATGAAAAACAGTTAAACAGAGACACATAGTCTGACAGCGCTGTGGGACAACGTCAGGGAGAGTGAACGGCCCCACCCTGTGATGTCATAAAGGGGGCCAGGGCCGTCCCCGCAGCATGCTGTGGCTATCGCCAGAACTGAGCTGGAGCACGGCCCTGAGCCCTCGCCAGTTCGCGCTAGCGCCTCAGCGATGTCGCTACTGCACTCTGCTTTCCGGTTCCTGGTGCGCAAACACCGCCGCCACCGCCACCGCCGCCGCTGCCCAGGCGGTGTGACCCACCAGGAGCCCAGCCTTGACCTCGGGGAGCACAGCGCCGCCCTCGAGGGACCCCTCCCAGGCGCTGATCCCTGTGACCCTTGCCTGCTGGGCGCACATCCACAATCTCCAACGTGCCCCCAGCTGGACGTTTTGGGTGAGTTTTCACAACCCAGTACCGAAGGCATGGCGTCCACCCCCCAGCACCACCTCCCGGACGTTGGGCAACAAGCAGCCCAAGAGCCAAGACATTCTGAATCACAGGGTGCTGCTGACCAAACGCCCCCACTGGCACCATTCACAGCAGGGGGGTGGCCGGAGTGGGACAAAGCTAGGCCGATGGGGTCAGAGCCTGCGTGGCGTGACCAGCCTAGCAGCTTACCCCAGAGCCCACAACCCAGCGAGGGACCAACTGCCAATGGGGACCTATCCGAAATAGGATCGTGCCTCAGTTCCAGTGAGGAGTCTGCTGGCACAGAGGAGAGTATCCCCGTCACGGAGGCAGGCTCGGCATATCTCCAACAACTCCCCATAAGGATGGACAGAGACGCCAATCAGACCGTCCTCACTGCCATGCTGGGCACACCAGAAGGCTCCGGTACCTCTCATCTCAAAGATGCCATAAAGGTGCCCCCTCTAACACCTCTACGCCTTCACCAGCCAAGCTGCCAGACAGAGAGCACCAATGGCAGTGAGGGGACACCTGATAGGCAGCAGAGCGTCCCCACCACTGCTACTGGCTCTGCAGATATCCTACAAAATATCCCGATACCGGTGGAGATAGTTGCCCCTCAGACCGACCTCACTGCCATGGTGGGCACACCAGAAAGCTCTGACACCTCTCATGTCAGAGATGTCAAAAAAGAGGCCCCTCCCAAACCTCCACGCCTTCACAGGCCAAGCTGCCAGACAGTGAGACCCAATTGCAGTGAGTCGTCCCCTGTTAAGCAGCAGAGCCTCCCATCCACTAAAGCTGACTCAGTGGATCTCCAACAAAATATTCCGCCATCCATGGAGGTAGATGCCACGCGTACCGAACACGCTGGCAATGTGGGCACACCAGACAGCTCTGATACGTGTCATCCGAGAGATGACAAAACGGTGGCCCCTCCGAAACCTCCACGCCTCCACAGGCCACATGGCCAGACAGAGAGACCCGATGGCGGTAAGAAGGGGTCACCTGTTAGGCAGCAGAGCCTCCCCACCATTGCTGCTGGCTCAGCAGATATCCAACAAAATGTCCTGATACCGGTGGAGATAGTTGCCCCTCAGACCGACCTCACTGCCATGCTGGGCACACCAGAAGGCTCCGGTACCTGTCATCTCAAATATGCCAAGAAGATGCCCCCTC
The DNA here is from genome assembly GCF_050624435.1 of Tenrec ecaudatus. Taxonomy (NCBI): domain Eukaryota; kingdom Metazoa; phylum Chordata; class Mammalia; order Afrosoricida; family Tenrecidae; genus Tenrec; species Tenrec ecaudatus. The sequence continues at coordinate 102,194,619 of NC_134532.1, read as the reverse complement.
TAACACCTCCACGCCTTCAGCGGCCAAGCTGCCAGACAGAGAGCACCAATGGCAGTGAGGGGACACCAGTTAGGCAGCAGAGCCTCCCCACCACTGCTGCTGCCTCAGCAGATATCCAACAAAATGTCCCGATACCGGTGGAGATAGTTGCCCCTCAGACCGACCTCACTGCCATGGTGGGCACACCAGAAAGCTCTGACACCTCTCATGTCAGAGATGTCAAAACAGAAGCCCATCGCAAACCTCCACGCCTTCACAGGCCAAGTTGCCAGACAGAGAGACCCAATGGCAGTGAGGGGACACCTGTTGGGCAGCAGAGCGTCCCCACCACTGCTGCTGGCTCTGCAGATATCCTACAAAATATCCCGATACCGGTGGAGATAGTTGCCCCTCAGACCGACCTCACTGCCATGGTGGGCACACCAGAAAGCTCTGACACCTCTCATGTCAGAGATGTCAAAAAAGAGGCCCCTCCCAAACCTCCACGCCTTCACAGGCCAAGCTGCCAGACAGAGAGACCCAATTGCAGTGAGTCGTCCCCTGTTAAGCAGCAGAGCCTCCCATCCACTAAAGCTGACTCAGTGGATCTCCAACAAAATATTCCGCCATCCATGGAGGTAGATGCCACGCGTACCGAACACGCTGGCAATGTGGGCACACCAGACAGCTCTGATACGTGTCATCCGAGAGATGACAAAACGGTGGCCCCTCCGAAACCTCCACGCCTCCACAGGCCACATGGCCAGACGGAGAGACCCGATGGCGGTAAGAAGGGGTCACCTGTTAGGCAGCAGAGCCTCCCCACCATTGCTGCTGGCTCAGCAGATATCCAACAAAATGTCCTGATACCGGTGGAGATAGTTGCCCCTCAGACCGACCTCACTGCCATGCTGGGCACACCAGAAGGCTCCGGTACCTGTCATCTCAAATATGCCAAGAAGATGCCCCCTCTAACACCTCCACGCCTTCAGCGGCCAAGCTGCCAGACAGAGAGCACCAATGGCAGTGAGGGGACACCAGTTAGGCAGCAGAGCCTCCCCACCACTGCTGCTGCCTCAGCAGATATCCAACAAAATGTCCCGATACCGGTGGAGATAGTTGCCCCTCAGACCGACCTCACTGCCATGGTGGGCACACCAGAAAGCTCTGACACCTCTCATGTCAGAGATGTCAAAACAGAAGCCCATCGCAAACCTCCACGCTTTCACAGGCCAAGTTGCCAGACAGAGAGACCCAATGGCAGTGAGGGGACACCTGTTGGGCAGCAGAGCGTCCCCACCACTGCTGCTGGCTCCGCAGATGTCCAACAAAATGTGCCCATATTGGGGGGCATAGATGCCAAGCACACCATACTCAGTGCAATGGTGGGCACAACAGACAACTCTGATAACTGTCATCTCAGAGATGCCAAAAAGGTGCCTCCTCCGAAACCTCCACGCCTCCACAGGCCAACTTGCCAGACAGAGGGACCCAAACGCAATGCGGGGTCACCGATGAGGCAGGAGAACAGCCCCACCCCTGCTGCTAGCTCAGCACATGTCCAGCAAAATCTGCCCAAACCCATGGAGGTAGATGCCAAGCAGACCGACCTCACTGCAATGGTGGGCACTGGAGACAGCTCAGATACCTCTCATCTCAGAGATGCCAAAAAGGTGGCCCCTCCTAAACCCCCACGCCTTCACAGGCCAAGCTGCCAGATGGTGAAACCCAACTGCAGTGAGTCGTCACCTGTTAGGCAGCAGAGCCGCCCAACCACTAAAGCGGACTCAGTGGATCTCCAACAAAATATTCCGCCATCCATGGAGGTAGATGCCACGCATACCGAACACGCTGGCAATGTGGGCACACCAGACAGTTCTGATACTTGTCATCCAAGAGATGTCAAAAAGGTGGCCCCTCCGAAACCTCCACGCCTCCACAGGCCACGTGGCCAGACAGAAAGACCCAGTGTCAGCGAGGGGTCACCTGTGAGGGAGCAGAGCATCCCCACCACTGCTGCTGGCTCAGCAGATATGCAACAAAATCTGCGCACGTTGATGGACATAGATGCCACGCAGACCAACCGAACTGCAATGGTGGGGACACCAGACAATTCAGATACCTCTCTTCTCAGAGTTGCCAAAAAGGTGCCCCCTCCGAAACCTCCACGCCTCCACAGGCCGAGTTACCAGACAGAGAGACCCAATGCCAGGGACGGGTCACCTGTTAGAGAGCAGAGCCTCGCAACAGCTAAAGCTGACTCAGCAGATCTCCAACCAAATATTCCCACATCCATGGAGACAGGTGGCACGCACCCCGAACGCACAGCAATGATGGGCACACCAGGTAGCTCTGATACCTCTCATCTCAGAGAGGTCAAGATGCCGCCTGCGAAACCTCCACGCCTCCACAGGCCAAGCTGCCAGACAGAGAGACACAATTACATGGATGGGCCACCTGTTAGGCAGCAGAGCCACCCCACCACTGCTGCTGCCTCAGCAGATATCCAACAAAATGTCCCGATACCGGTGGAGATAGTTGCCCCTCAGACCGACCTCACTGCCATGGTGGGCACACCAGAAAGCTCTGACACCTCTCATGTCAGAGATGTCAAAAAAGAGGCCCCTCCCAAACCTCCACGCCTTCACAGGCCAATTTGCCAGACAGAGAGACCCAATGGCAGTGAGGGGACACCTGTTGGGCAGCAGAGCGTCCCCACCACTGCTGCTGGCTCCGCAGATGTCCAACAAAATGTGCCCATATTGGGGGGCATAGATGCCAAGCACACCATACTCAGTGCAATGGTGGGCACAACAGACAACTCTGATAACTGTCATCTCAGAGATGCCAAAAAGGTGCCTCCTCCGAAACCTCCACGCCTCCACAGGCCAACTTGCCAGACAGAGGGACCCAAACGCAATGCGGGGGCACCGATGAGGCAGGAGAACAGCCCCACCCCTGCTGCTAGCTCAGCACATGTCCAGCAAAATCTGCCCAAACCCATGGAGGTAGATGCCAAGCAGACCGACCTCACTGCAATGGTGGGCACTGGAGACAGCTCAGATACCTCTCATCTCAGAGATGCCAAAAAGGTGGCCCCTCCTAAACCCCCACGCCTTCACAGGCCAAGCTGCCAGATGGTGAAACCCAACTGCAGTGAGTCGTCACCTGTTAAGCAGCAGAGCCTCCCACCCACTACAGCTGACTCAGTGGATCTCCAACAAAATATTCCGCCATCCATGGAAGTAGATGCCACGCATACCGAACACGCTGGCAATGTGGGCACACCAGACAGTTCTGATACGTGTCATCCAAGAGATGTCAAAAAGGTGGCCCCTCCGAAACCTCCACGCCTCCACAGGCCACGTGGCCAGACAGAAAGACCCTGTGTCAGCCAGGGGTCACCTGTGAGGGAGCAGAGCCTCCCCACCACCGCTGCTTGCTCAGCAGATGTCCAGCAAGATCTGCCCACATTCATAGAGATAGAAGCCTCGCCGACCGAACCCACTGCCACAGTGTGCAGACCAGAGAGCTCTGATACCACTCATCTCAGAGATGCCAAGAAGGTGCCCCCTCCAAAAGCTCCATGCCTCCACAGACCAAGTTGCCAGATAGACAAACCCAGTTGCAGTGAGGGGTCACCTGTTAGGGAGCAGAGGATCCCCACCACAGCTGTTGGCTCAGCAAATATGCAACAAGATCTGTCCTTATCCATGGAGATTGATGCCACACCGAACGACCTTACTGCCATAGTGGGCACACCAGAGAGCTCTGATACCCCTCATCTCAGAGATGCCAAAAAGGTGGCCCCTCCTAAACCTCCATGCCTCCACAGGCCAAGCTGCCAGACAGTGAAACTCAACTGCAATGAGTCGTCACCTGTTAAGCAGCAGAGCCTCCCACCCACTACAGCTGACTCAGTGGATCTCCAACAAAATATTCCGCCATCCATGGAGGTAGATGCCACGCATACCGAACACGCTGGCAATGTGGGCACACCAGACATTTCTGATACTTGTCATCCAAGAGATGTCAAAAAGGTGGCCCCTCCGAAACCTCCACGCCTCCACAGGCCACGTGGCCAGACAGAAAGACCCAGTGTCAGCGAGGGGTCACCTGTGAGGGAGCAGAGCATCCCCACCACTGCTGCTGGCTCAGCAGATATGCAACAAAATCTGCGCACGTTGATGGACATAGATGCCACGCAGACCAACCGAACTGCAATGGTGGGGACACCAGACAATTCAGATACCTCTCTTCTCAGAGTTGCCAAAAAGGTGCCCCCTCCGAAACCTCCACGCCTCCACAGGCCAAGTTACCAGACAGAGAGACCCAATGCCAGGGACGGGTCACCTGTTAGAGAGCAGAGCCTCACAACAGCTAAAGCTGACTCAGCAGATCTCCAACCAAATATTCCCACATCCATGGAGACAGGTGGCACGCACCCCGAACGCACAGCAATGATGGGCACACCAGGTAGCTCTGATACCTCTCATCTCAGAGAGGTCAAGATGCCTCCTGCGAAACCTCCACGCCTCCACAGGCCAAGCTGCCAGACAGAGAGACCCAATTACATGGATGGGCCACCTGTTAGGCAGCAGAGCCTCCCCACCACTGCTGCTGGCTCAGGAGATCTCCAACACACTCTGCCCGCATCCATGGAGATAGATGCCACGCCTGCCGACCTCAGTGCCTCAGTGGGCCCACCAGACAGCACCGATACCGCTCATCTCAGAAATGTCAACAAGGTGCCCCCTGGTTGCCAGTCAAGGAGTCCGTGTTCCAACAAGGGATCAGCTGGTACAGAGGAGCGCCTCCCCACCGCTCATGATGGCTCGGCGTATCTCCCACAAGATCTGCCCACACCACTGCAGAGAGCTGCCCCTCCGGCTGACTGCACTGCTACAGACAGCATGCCAGCCACCCTTGACACACCTCATTTGGTGGCCACCAGAAAAAAGGCCCCTCTGAAACCACCACGCCGCCACCGTACGACTTGTCTTCGGAAAACACTCCCTTTCTCTGAGGAAACTGCCCACGTGCCGGAAACTCCTTCAATATCTGAAGGGCCCACTCACTGCCCGGAAAACCTCCCAGCATCTGATGCCACTGCTGGCCCCCCTACACGCATCTGCGTCTCTGAGGTCACAGGGGCTAGCTGGGACGCTTCTCCAAACTGTCCACCACGACAACTTTTGGGGGAGTCCTTGCCAGCCATACCTGAAGGCCTGCTGCCCTTTACTGGGCAAAGCCTCCCTGCAGGCGACAACCAAGCCTCCACCCAGGAAAGACAGCCTGCAAAGGAGGCCTCTGCTGGCCGAACCTCTTCCCCGAAACCATCCAAGAAGGTGGGTGGCCAGTGGGGCTTAAAGCTGATCTGTTTTGGACACAAACCTGCCCAGAACCGCCAGAAGGGCTGCCCACCTGAAAGTGTCCAGTCCACCGAAAACAAGGCTGCCGGCGGGGCAGCCTCTCCACGCAGATGGTGGAAGAAGATGTCACGCACTAAAACCCCGCACCATCGCAGGCACAGCTGCGCATCCCAAGGCCACCCTGGTGCCATTGGCCAAGGTGACACGCAACCAAGCCTGCCTGAAGTAGAGGACACAACCGCCACCACGCCTTCCCTTCAGGATGCCAAGAAGGCTCATGGCCGGTGGTGGGCAAGGCTTCGCTGGTGGCGGGCAAGACCTTCAGGCTGCCATGGGACAAGCTGCCCTCTGTAAACCCTCCTCTCCAAGGAGGGCAACGCTGCCTTACACCAAAATATCGCCATCGCTGATGGATTTCCCTCCTAAACCTCCCCATTGCCACCGTCCTAGCTGCCCATCCCAAAGCCTGATCCCCTACTAAGCTGATCCCCTACTAAGCCACCCCGCTTGTCATCGCCCCGCTTCTCCACAGCAAGGCCGCCTGCCCGTGGAGGGCACAGGTTCCACTGCCATGCCTTCCAGCTGCTCCACACGAGGAGGTGGGGGGTCGGAGGGGTGCCATCCTGCAGTGCAAAAAACGCTCCCACCATGTCCAGCCCTCCACTGACAGCACCCATGAGAGCCTCCTGGCAACGATAAGCACAGCCGCCAGCTCCTGGGAATCCTCTCTGCTGTGCACTTCAAGAAGGTGCCCACTTCCCACAACACCCCCCCTCCCCCCCGCCCTCCCAGCCCTGCCTGCCCACAGCAACACCGCCCTGGGACCTAAGGAACGTTCGCCACCTGAAAAACTCACCAATAAAGAAATGGATTCTTCATCAAACTTTTAGAATTGACCTAATATTTGTGTGTGTGTGTGTGTGTGTGTATGTGTGTGTGTGTATATCACCATTTGCTAGTTCCTTTTCCTTGTCTCAGTTTCCTCATTCATAAAATAGGGAAACATTGTACATGTGTAAATTGTCCCTGTCAATGTTTCCATGGAATGGATGGGTTCTATGTAGTGAGATGTCACCAGGGTAATGGAACGGTGGCTGTAAGGATTACATATTCACTTGCCAACAAACACGAACTAGTTAATTTTCCTCTCATTTTTTAGGACAGGTAGCCTCTGAGAATTTTGTCATATGAGTGAGTCAACCCAAAACACCGTTTGTTTGTTTGTTTGTTTGTTTTTCAAAGCTATGTGTTTGAATTATTTCACAAGACAACTTATCACCTTCAGAGTGCACTCCATTACACTTAGTACATTTGTCACATCCGTGATTCCATTCTTGGAGATATTTTTCAATCTCATATCTTGGATGACTGACAGCACCTCCCTCATTTTTGCCTTCAACTCCCCCATTATTTCCGTCACCTCTTCTGCATCAGCAATTTGCTGTCCTTTCCCGCCCCTCTTCATTCTTGGAAACAAAAAGAAGTTTCACGCAGCGAGGTCAGGTAAATCAGGTGCATGGGGCAAAAGAGGATTGATGTTTTTGCCCAAAACTGGTGCACTGAGGGGCTGCACGAGCAGGTGCATGGTGGCAATACCATTCTCCCGTCTGCCACATATCAGGCCTTTTGTGTTGCACACTGTTACACAATCTTTCCCGAACCTTTAAAAAGAAAGTTTGCATAACAGGCAGAATCTGGAGGAATGAGCTCCAAGTGCACTAGCCCCCTCACATGTAAACCACACGTAGTTCAACAGCAGTTGGGTTTTTCTTGTTTGGGGCTATCTATAGCAGGGGCATCTAACTGGTGGCCCCTGCATGTCGCATGGTGCCCCCGAGGTCATTCTGTGTGTGTGTGTGTGTGTGTGTGTGTGTGTGGCCCTCGACGCTCTGGCATAAAATGGAAAGAGAAAACAATGGTCATGAAGAAAATAACAGGAGATCTCGAGGCAACACCCTACATACAGTTCCTGCGTTGCACTTTATGCCAGAGCATCACGGACCGCAAAACATTACCCCAAGAGGCCCACGGGCTGCCTGTTTGACACCCCTGATCTAGAGGATAAAGGAGGAGCCCTTTATGGTGTGTGGTTACAGAGCCAGCCTATTAACTTCAAGGTGAGCAGTTTGAAATCAGCAGCGCCCTCTGTGGGATATTGATGGGTTTGTCATGACTGTAAAGAGTTACAGGCTTTGAAACACCTGGGAGCAGTTCTGCCCTGTCCTGTGCGGGTTGGTTGCCAGGAGTCAGAATGGATTCAAGGGCAGCGAGTATTGTTTTGGAGAATATCAAGTTGCTCTGTTGGAACAGTAGGTTAAGAGTTGGGCTGCTCACCTCAAAATCGATGTTTCAAACTCACCATCTGCTCCCAGGAGAAAAGAGGATGCCACTGGCTTCTATAAAGATGTATAGTTTCAGAAATCCTAGGCACTGTTGTTTTGTTTTTTTTTTGGAGGGTGGGCGATTCATTTTATTGGGGCCTTCTGCATCTCTTATCACAATCCATACATACATCCATTGTGTCAAGCACATTTGTTGCCATCATCTTTATCAAAATATTTCCTTCCTATTTGAACCCTTGGTAACAGCTCGCCATTTTGCCCCTCTCCCCCGCCGCCTAACAATGAACCCTTGATAATTTCTAAATTATTATTATTTTGTCATGTCTCCCTTCACCCACTTTCCTGTTGTCCATCCCCCAGGGAAGAGGGTATATGTAGAACCTTGTAATCCGTCTCCCCTTTCTACTCATCTACCATTCTCAAAACATTTCCTTTCCACTTGAGCCCTGGGTATCATCTCCTCCTTTTTCCCCTCCCTCCCATCGTCCCCCTACTCCCTCCCTCATGAACCCTTGATAATTTCTAAATTATTATTATTTCATCATGTCTTACAATGTCCAACGTCTCCCTTCACCCACTTTTCTGTTGTCCACCCCCCAGGGAGGAGGTTATATGTACATCCTTGTATTGGGTTCCCCCATTCGGCCCCACCTTCTCTCCACCCTCCCGCTATCACCACTCCCACCACTGGTCCTAAAGGGATCATCTGTCCTGGAGTCCCTGTGTTTCTGGTTCCTAGCTGTACCACTGCACATCCTCTGGTCTAGCCAGATTTGTAGGTAGAATTGGGATCAAGATAGTGGGGCAGTGAGGAAACATTTAAGAATTAGAGGAAAGATGTATGTTTCATGGTTGCTACACTGCACACTGACTGGCTTGTCTCCTCCCCATGACCCAACCGTAAGAGGATGTCCAGTTGCCATTTTGGGACTCCAAACTGCACTCCCCATTATACACCATGGTATGACTTTTTGTTCTTTGATGCCTGATACCTGATCCCTTTGACAACTCGTGATCACACAGGCTAGTGAGTTTCTTCCATGTGGGCCTTGTTCCCTTTGAGCTAGATGGCTGCTTGTTTACCTTCAAGCCTTTAAGACCCCAGGCACTGCCGCTTTTGATAGCCAGGAACCATCAGTTTTCTTCACCACTTTGCTTATGCACACATTTGTCTGCAGCGCCACTGTTGGGAAGGTGAGCACCATAGAATGCCAATTTAATAGGAAAAAAAGTGTTCTTGAATTGAGAAGGTACTTGAGTGGAGGTAAAATGTCCGTCTGCTACCTTAGTACTAAAGCTATAAATGTATGCACATAGATTTATTTCCCCATCATCATATATAAGTCTATTTACATATGTACATGCCTGTACAGAGACCTCTATAAATGCCCTTTGCCTCCTAGTTCTTTCCTCGATGTCCTTCTACTTTCCTCTGGTCCCACTATCATGCTCAACCTTCATTTTGGTTGCAGTAATCCCTCTCTGTGACATTGCCATGGATCAAGTCCTACCAGGCCTCCTAAACCATAATCGTCACTGATTTTGGATCACTTGTTGTTCCCTTGTTCCTAGGTTTCTTAACACCACTTCCTTTCCCCTACCTCCCCCTGTGCCATTCGCCCCTCAAATCGTCAGTCCTCTTGCTTCTCGCTTCAAATTGTTTATTGAGACTATCTTATCTGGAGAGACCTGCAGAGATACTAATATGCAAAAATAAAGCAAGACAGAGCAAAACAAACAACAAAACAACAACAATGACAACAAACATTTACTCCAAAATTCATAATTATAGTAATAATAATAAATTAAAAGGCTGTAAATAGTTCAACGTCTGGTTTTTGATGTTTAGGAGTGTTTTCCAGTATAGTCTGATACAGTGCCACGCCCTGGCCCCAAAGTCTATTTTTCTTGCTTCCTCGGACTGCCTTGCTCTGCTCCCGTTGCTGTTCTCTTGCACGCCCTTAGAGTTTTTCTCCGTGAGGTAGGGTTAGATGTGGCACAATTCCCACAGTGAGTCTCCGGTGTTGTCCCCTGTAAGGTTCTGGGTCAATGAAGGATGTCGCGTCTCAGTGTGCGGCCCGCCATATGGTCCTCTCTGTGCATTGGTTGCTCTGAGTGGGCATATCCTGCTCCAGGCTTTGTGGGCCAGGCTGTGCTCCATTCTCTATTTCTCCCCCTTCAATTGCTCCCATGGTGCTCTGATCAGACATGTCCCTCTCCCAGAGCTGTAGCTTCAGTGCTGTCCTCTGAAGTCAATTCTTATGGGGATAGAGGTGGCTGTCCAGGTAGTTGGGATTGGGGCCGGCCCCTCAGACCTCACTACTGGATCCCTGCTTCATGCCGATGGTATGTTGCATTCACATCCTGGAGCACCGGCTTAAGGTCTGGTCCCTCTTTCCTTGTGGAGAAATAAACAATATCCTCCCCTTGGGTGGTTTAGTACGGTAGTTCCACTGTTACCCGTTACTCTTTTTTTCTTTTTCCTTTTCTTCCCCGCCCCCCACCCCCCGTTTTTATTTGAGTACCATATGTAGCCCTGGATTAGGCCTGGCGCCTGCCACACTACCTGGACCTCACCCCAGGATTGTTTGTATACAGCAGCTTCTTCCCTATGCCCCCTTTGCATTTTTTATTTCAAGCTTACGTCATCGGACTCATGTTGTGCTTGTCCTTTTGTGCTTGGATAACTTCACTCGGTCTGATTTCCTCCAGTTCCTCCCATGTGCTTCCCCTCCACTCCCCCTCCACCTTCTGCTTCTCCATCTCCTGCTCCTTCTCCAGTGACTTGTCTCTCCTGACAACAGGCCCCAAACATGCAAGATGGAGACTTGTAATCTGCTTGTCTCTATTTGTAAATAGTTTGTATTTTATCTTTCTGGTAGTGTAGCAGTTCTATAGTTTTATATCAACTAGAAAAAAAATTACATAGCATAGCCAATGGAAGAGGCTTTGATGGTCACCAAAGGGGGAGGGCAAAGGAGGGAAGTAGGAGCACTGGGCTACCTGAGGGCTCCGACAACTGATTCTGAGTCAGATTTGGCTCTTTGGTCATGTGCCTGGGGCAATGAAGGAAAATTTGAAATTAGTGGTTATAGTTTCATTCAGAGGGATATAATTCAGATAATGGAATTTTCATTTGTTTGTCATTATGTATTTCAGGTTCTCCAATAATTTTTGAATTGTTGGGAGGATTGGCTTTTCTGACAAAAAGTTTGCAGACCCCAGGCTGAAGGGTTGGCGGGGGGGAGGGAGGGGGGGGGTTCACATCGGTTTAGGGTCACATGATATTCTCCAAGAGAAGGGGTCCAAAAAAGGGGGACTCCATGGACTGAGGTGCTCTTGGAACAATTATACCTACACATACGATATACATTTATATATAGTAGACACACATATGTGAACATACAAGTCACCATGCATGTACCCAGAAATATGAAAAACAGTTAAACAGAGACACATAGTCTGACAGCGCTGTGGGACAACGTCAGGGAGAGTGAACGGCCCCACCCTGTGATGTCATAAAGGGGGCCAGGGCCGTCCCCGCAGCATGCTGTGGCTATCGCCAGAACTGAGCTGGAGCCCGGCCCTGAGCCCTCGCCAGTTCGCGCTAGCGCCTCAGCGATGTCGCTACTGCACTCTGCTTTCCGGTTCCTGGTGCGCAAACACCGCCGCCACCGCCACCGCCGCCGCTGCCCAGGCGGTGTGACCCACCAGGAGCCCAGCCTTGACCTCGGGGAGCACAGCGCCGCCCTCGAGGGACCCCACCCAGGCGCTGATCCCTGTGACCCTTGCCTGCTGGGCGCACATCCACAATCTCCAACGTGCCCCCAGCTGGACGTTTTGGGTGAGTTTTCACAACCCAGTACCGAAGGCATGGCGTCCACCCCCCAGCACCACCTCCCGGACGTTGGGCAACAAGCAGCCCAAGAGCCAAGACATTCTGAATCACAGGGTGCTGCTGACCAAACGCCCCCACTGGCACCATTCACAGCAGGGGGGTGGCCGGAGTGGGACAAAGCTAGGCCGATGGGGTCAGAGCCTGCGTGGCGTGACCAGCCTAGCAGCTTACCCCAGAGCCCACAACCCAGCGAGGGACCAACTGCCAATGGGGACCTATCCGAAATAGGATCGTGCCTCAGTTCCAGTGAGGAGTCTGCTGGCACAGAGGAGAGTATCCCCGTCACGGAGGCAGGCTCGGCATATCTCCAACAACTCCCCATAAGGATGGACAGAGACGCCAATCAGACCGTCCTCACTGCCATGCTGGGCACACCAGAAGGCTCCGGTACCTCTCATCTCAAAGATGCCATAAAGGTGCCCCCTCTAACACCTCTACGCCTTCACCAGCCAAGCTGCCAGACAGAGAGCACCAATGGCAGTGAGGGGACACCTGATAGGCAGCAGAGCGTCCCCACCACTGCTACTGGCTCAGCAGATATCCTACAAAATATCCCGATACCGGTGGAGATAGTTGCCCCTCAGACCGACCTCACTGCCATGGTGGGCACACCAGAAAGCTCTGACACCTCTCATGTCAGAGATGTCAAAAAAGAGGCCCCTCCCAAACCTCCACGCCTTCACAGGCCAAGCTGCCAGACAGTGAGACCCAATTGCAGTGAGTCGTCCCCTGTTAAGCAGCAGAGCCTCCCATCCACTAAAGCTGACTCAGTGGATCTCCAACAAAATATTCCGCCATCCATGGAGGTAGATGCCACGCGTACCGAACACGCTGGCAATGTGGGCACACCAGACAGCTCTGATACGTGTCATCCGAGAGATGTCAAAACGGTGGCCCCTCCGAAACCTCCACGCCTCCACAGGCCACATGGCCAGACAGAGAGACCCGATGGCGGTAAGAAGGGGTCACCTGTTAGGCAGCAGAGCCTCCCCACCATTGCTGCTGGCTCAGCAGATATCCAACAAAATGTCCTGATACCGGTGGAGATAGTTGCCCCTCAGACCGACCTCACTGCCATGCTGGGCACACCAGAAGGCTCCGGTACCTGTCATCTCAAATATGCCAAGAAGATGCCCCCTCTAACACCTCCACGCCTTCAGCGGCCAAGCTGCCAGACAGAGAGCACCAATGGCAGTGAGGGGACACCAGTTAGGCAGCAGAGCCTCCCCACCACTGCTGCTGCCTCAGCAGATATCCAACAAAATGTCCCGATACCGGTGGAGATAGTTGCCCCTCAGACCGACCTCACTGCCATGGTGGGCACACCAGAAAGCTCTGACACCTCTCATGTCAGAGATGTCAAAACAGAAGCCCATCGCAAACCTCCACGCCTTCACAGGCCAAGTTGCCAGACAGAGAGACCCAATGGCAGTGAGGGGACACCTGTTGGGCAGCAGAGCGTCCCCACCACTGCTGCTGGCTCCGCAGATGTCCAACAAAATGTGCCCATATTGGGGGGCATAGATGCCAAGCACACCATACTCAGTGCAATGGTGGGCACAACAGACAACTCTGATAACTGTCATCTCAGAGATGCCAAAAAGGTGCCTCCTCCGAAACCTCCACGCCTCCACAGGCCAACTTGCCAGACAGAGGGACCCAAACGCAATGCGGGGTCACCGATGAGGCAGGAGAACAGCCCCACCCCTGCTGCTAGCTCAGCACATGTCCAGCAAAATCTGCCCAAACCCATGGAGGTAGATGCCAAGCAGACCGACCTCACTGCAATGGTGGGCACTGGAGACAGCTCAGATACCTCTCATCTCAGAGATGCCAAAAAGGTGGCCCCTCCTAAACCCCCACGCCTTCACAGGCCAAGCTGCCAGATGGTGAAACCCAACTGCAGTGAGTCGTCACCTGTTAGGCAGCAGAGCCGCCCAACCACTAAAGCGGACTCAGTGGATCTCCAACAAAATATTCCGCCATCCATGGAGGTAGATGCCACGCATACCGAACACGCTGGCAATGTGGGCACACCAGACAGTTCTGATACTTGTCATCCAAGAGATGTCAAAAAGGTGGCCCCTCCGAAACCTCCACGCCTCCACAGGCCACGTGGCCAGACAGAAAGACCCAGTGTCAGCGAGGGGTCACCTGTGAGGGAGCAGAGCATCCCCACCACTGCTGCTGGCTCAGCAGATATGCAACAAAATCTGCGCACGTTGATGGACATAGATGCCACGCAGACCAACCGAACTGCAATGGTGGGGACACCAGACAATTCAGATACCTCTCTTCTCAGAGTTGCCAAAAAGGTGCCCCCTCCGAAACCTCCACGCCTCCACAGGCCGAGTTACCAGACAGAGAGACCCAATGCCAGGGACGGGTCACCTGTTAGAGAGCAGAGCCTCGCAACAGCTAAAGCTGACTCAGCAGATCTCCAACCAAATATTCCCACATCCATGGAGACAGGTGGCACGCACCCCGAACGCACAGCAATGATGGGCACACCAGGTAGCTCTGATACCTCTCATCTCAGAGAGGTCAAGATGCCGCCTGCGAAACCTCCACGCCTCCACAGGCCAAGCTGCCAGACAGAGAGACACAATTACATGGATGGGCCACCTGTTAGGCAGCAGAGCCACCCCACCACTGCTGCTGCCTCAGCAGATATCCAACAAAATGTCCCGATACCGGTGGAGATAGTTGCCCCTCAGACCGACCTCACTGCCATGGTGGGCACACCAGAAAGCTCTGACACCTCTCATGTCAGAGATGTCAAAAAAGAGGCCCCTCCCAAACCTCCACGCCTTCACAGGCCAATTTGCCAGACAGAGAGACCCAATGGCAGTGAGGGGACACCTGTTGGGCAGCAGAGCGTCCCCACCACTGCTGCTGGCTCCGCAGATGTCCAACAAAATGTGCCCATATTGGGGGGCATAGATGCCAAGCACACCATACTCAGTGCAATGGTGGGCACAACAGACAACTCTGATAACTGTCATCTCAGAGATGCCAAAAAGGTGCCTCCTCCGAAACCTCCACGCCTCCACAGGCCAACTTGCCAGACAGAGGGACCCAAACGCAATGCGGGGTCACCGATGAGGCAGGAGAACAGCCCCACCCCTGCTGCTAGCTCAGCACATGTCCAGCAAAATCTGCCCAAACCCATGGAGGTAGATGCCAAGCAGACCGACCTCACTGCAATGGTGGGCACTGGAGACAGCTCAGATACCTCTCATCTCAGAGATGCCAAAAAGGTGGCCCCTCCTAAACCCCCACGCCTTCACAGGCCAAGCTGCCAGATGGTGAAACCCAACTGCAGTGAGTCGTCACCTGTTAAGCAGCAGAGCCTCCCACCCACTACAGCTGACTCAGTGGATCTCCAACAAAATATTCCGCCATCCATGGAAGTAGATGCCACGCATACCGAACACGCTGGCAATGTGGGCACACCAGACAGTTCTGATACGTGTCATCCAAGAGATGTCCAAAAGGTGGCCCCTCCGAAACCTCCACGCCTCCACAGGCCACGTGGCCAGACAGAAAGACCCAGTGTCAGCCAGGGGTCACCTGTGAGGGAGCAGAGCCTCCCCACCACCGCTGCTTGCTCAGCAGATGTCCAGCAAGATCTGCCCACATTCATAGAGATAGAAGCCACGCCGACCGAACCCACTGCCACAGTGTGCAGACCAGAGAGCTCTGATACCACTCATCTCAGAGATGCCAAGAAGGTGCCCCCTCCAAAAGCTCCATGCCTCCACAGACCAAGTTGCCAGATAGACAAACCCAGTTGCAGTGAGGGGTCACCTGTTAGGGAGCAGAGGATCCCCACCACAGCTGTTGGCTCAGCAAATATGCAACAAGATCTGTCCTTATCCATGGAGATTGATGCCACACCGAACGACCTTACTGCCATAGTGGGCACACCAGAGAGCTCTGATACCCCTCATCTCAGAGATGCCAAAAAGGTGGCCCCTCCTAAACCTCCATGCCTCCACAGGCCAAGCTGCCAGACAGTGAAACTCAACTGCAATGAGTCGTCACCTGTTAAGCAGCAGAGCCTCCCACCCACTACAGCTGACTCAGTGGATCTCCAACAAAATATTCCGCCATCCATGGAGGTAGATGCCACGCATACCGAACACGCTGGCAATGTGGGCACACCAGACATTTCTGATACTTGTCATCCAAGAGATGTCAAAAAGGTGGCCCCTCCGAAACCTCCACGCCTCCACAGGCCACGTGGCCAGACAGAAAGACCCAGTGTCAGCGAGGGGTCACCTGTGAGGGAGCAGAGCATCCCCACCACTGCTGCTGGCTCAGCAGATATGCAACAAAATCTGCGCACGTTGATGGACATAGATGCCACGCAGACCAACCGAACTGCAATGGTGGGGACACCAGACAATTCAGATACCTCTCTTCTCAGAGTTGCCAAAAAGGTGCCCCCTCCGAAACCTCCACGCCTCCACAGGCCAAGTTACCAGACAGAGAGACCCAATGCCAGGGACGGGTCACCTGTTAGAGAGCAGAGCCTCACAACAGCTAAAGCTGACTCAGCAGATCTCCAACCAAATATTCCCACATCCATGGAGACAGGTGGCACGCACCCCGAACGCACAGCAATGATGGGCACACCAGGTAGCTCTGATACCTCTCATCTCAGAGAGGTCAAGATGCCTCCTGCGAAACCTCCACGCCTCCACAGGCCAAGCTGCCAGACAGAGAGACCCAATTACATGGATGGGCCACCTGTTAGGCAGCAGAGCCTCCCCACCACTGCTGCTGGCTCAGGAGATCTCCAACACACTCTGCCCGCATCCATGGAGATAGATGCCACGCCTGCCGACCTCAGTGCCTCAGTGGGCCCACCAGACAGCACCGATACCGCTCATCTCAGAAATGTCAACAAGGTGCCCCCTGGTTGCCAGTCAAGGAGTCCGTGTTCCAACAAGGGATCAGCTGGTACAGAGGAGCGCCTCCCCACCGCTCATGATGGCTCGGCGTATCTCCCACAAGATCTGCCCACACCACTGCAGAGAGCTGCCCCTCCGGCTGACTGCACTGCTACAGACAGCATGCCAGCCACCCTTGACACACCTCATTTGGTGGCCACCAGAAAAAAGGCCCCTCTGAAACCACCACGCCGCCACCGTACGACTTGTCTTCGGAAAACACTCCCTTTCTCTGAGGAAACTGCCCACGTGCCGGAAACTCCTTCAATATCTGAAGGGCCCACTCACTGCCCGGAAAACCTCCCAGCATCTGATGCCACTGCTGGCCCCCCTACACGCATCTGCGTCTCTGAGGTCACAGGGGCTAGCTGGGACGCTTCTCCAAACTGTCCACCACGACAACTTTTGGGGGAGTCCTTGCCAGCCATACCTGAAGGCCTGCTGCCCTTTACTGGGCAAAGCCTCCCTGCAGGCGACAACCAAGCCTCCACCCAGGAAAGACAGCCTGCAAAGGAGGCCTCTGCTGGCCGAACCTCTTCCCCGAAACCATCCAAGAAGGTGGGTGGCCAGTGGGGCTTAAAGCTGATCTGTTTTGGACACAAACCTGCCCAGAACCGCCAGAAGGGCTGCCCACCTGAAAGTGTCCAGTCCACCGAAAACAAGGCTGCCGGCGGGGCAGCCTCTCCACGCAGATGGTGGAAGAAGATGTCACGCACTAAAACCCCGCACCATCGCAGGCACAGCTGCGCATCCCAAGGCCACCCTGGTGCCATTGGCCAAGGTGACACGCAACCAAGCCTGCCTGAAGTAGAGGACACAACCGCCACCACGCCTTCCCTTCAGGATGCCAAGAAGGCTCATGGCCGGTGGTGGGCAAGGCTTCGCTGGTGGCGGGCAAGACCTTCAGGCTGCCATGGGACAAGCTGCCCTCCGTAAACCCTCCTCTCCAAGGAGGGCAACGCTGCCTTACACCAAAATATCGCCATCGCTGATGGATTTCCCTCCTAAACCTCCCCATTGCCACCGTCCTAGCTGCCCATCCCAAAGCCTGATCCCCTACTAAGCTGATCCCCTACTAAGCCACCCCGCTTGTCATCGCCCCGCTTCTCCACAGCAAGGCCGCCTGCCCGTGGAGGGCACAGGTTCCACTGCCATGCCTTCCAGCTGCTCCACACGAGGAGGTGGGGGGTCGGAGGGGTGCCATCCTGCAGTGCAAAAAACGCTCCCACCATGTCCAGCCCTCCACTGACAGCACCCATGAGAGCCTCCTGGCAACGATAAGCACAGCCGCCAGCTCCTGGGAATCCTCTCTGCTGTGCACTTCAAGAAGGTGCCCACTTCCCACAACACCCCCCCTCCCCCCCGCCCTCCCAGCCCTGCCTGCCCACAGCAACACCGCCCTGGGACCTAAGGAACGTTCGCCACCTGAAAAACTCACCAATAAAGAAATGGATTCTTCATCAAACTTTTAGAATTGACCTAATATTTGTGTGTGTGTGTGTGTGTGTGTATGTGTGTGTGTGTATATCACCATTTGCTAGTTCCTTTTCCTTGTCTCAGTTTCCTCATTCATAAAATAGGGAAACATTGTACATGTGTAAATTGTCCCTGTCAATGTTTCCATGGAATGGATGGGTTCTATGTAGTGAGATGTCACCAGGGTAATGGAACGGTGGCTGTAAGGATTACATATTCACTTGCCAACAAACACGAACTAGTTAATTTTCCTCTCATTTTTTAGGACAGGTAGCCTCTGAGAATTTTGTCATATGAGTGAGTCAACCCAAAACACCGTTTGTTTGTTTGTTTGTTTGTTTTTCAAAGCTATGTGTTTGAATTATTTCACAAGACAACTTATCACCTTCAGAGTGCACTCCATTACACTTAGTACATTTGTCACATCCGTGATTCCATTCTTGGAGATATTTTTCAATCTCATATCTTGGATGACTGACAGCACCTCCCTCATTTTTGCCTTCAACTCCCCCATTATTTCCGTCACCTCTTCTGCATCAGCAATTTGCTGTCCTTTCCCGCCCCTCTTCATTCTTGGAAACAAAAAGAAGTTTCACGCAGCGAGGTCAGGTAAATCAGGTGCATGGGGCAAAAGAGGATTGATGTTTTTGCCCAAAACTGGTGCACTGAGGGGCTGCACGAGCAGGTGCATGGTGGCAATACCATTCTCCCGTCTGCCACATATCAGGCCTTTTGTGTTGCACACTGTTACACAATCTTTCCCGAACCTTTAAAAAGAAAGTTTGCATAACAGGCAGAATCTGGAGGAATGAGCTCCAAGTGCACTAGCCCCCTCACATGTAAACCACACGTAGTTCAACAGCAGTTGGGTTTTTCTTGTTTGGGGCTATCTATAGCAGGGGCATCTAACTGGTGGCCCCTGCATGTCGCATGGTGCCCCCGAGGTCATTCTGTGTGTGTGTGTGTGTGTGTGTGTGTGTGTGTGTGTGTGTGTGTGTGTGGCCCTCGACGCTCTGGCATAAAATGGAAAGAGAAAACAATGGTCATGAAGAAAATAACAGGAGATCTCGAGGCAACACCCTACATACAGTTCCTGCGTTGCACTTTATGCCAGAGCATCACGGACCGCAAAACATTACCCCAAGAGGCCCACGGGCTGCCTGTTTGACACCCCTGATCTAGAGGATAAAGGAGGAGCCCTTTATGGTGTGTGGTTACAGAGCCAGCCTATTAACTTCAAGGTGAGCAGTTTGAAATCAGCAGCGCCCTCTGTGGGATATTGATGGGTTTGTCATGACTGTAAAGAGTTACAGGCTTTGAAACACCTGGGAGCAGTTCTGCCCTGTCCTGTGCGGGTTGGTTGCCAGGAGTCAGAATGGATTCAAGGGCAGCGAGTATTGTTTTGGAGAATATCAAGTTGCTCTGTTGGAACAGTAGGTTAAGAGTTGGGCTGCTCACCTCAAAATCGATGTTTCAAACTCACCATCTGCTCCCAGGAGAAAAGAGGATGCCACTGGCTTCTATAAAGATGTATAGTTTCAGAAATCCTAGGCACTGTTGTTTTGTTTTTTTTTTGGAGGGTGGGCGATTCATTTTATTGGGGCCTTCTGCATCTCTTATCACAATCCATACATACATCCATTGTGTCAAGCACATTTGTTGCCATCATCTTTATCAAAATATTTCCTTCCTATTTGAACCCTTGGTAACAGCTCGCCATTTTGCCCCTCTCCCCCGCCGCCTAACAATGAACCCTTGATAATTTCTAAATTATTATTATTTTGTCATGTCTCCCTTCACCCACTTTCCTGTTGTCCATCCCCCAGGGAAGAGGGTATATGTAGAACCTTGTAATCCGTCTCCCCTTTCTACTCATCTACCATTCTCAAAACATTTCCTTTCCACTTGAGCCCTGGGTATCAGCTCCTCCTTTTTCCCCTCCCTCCCATCGTCCCCCTACTCCCTCCCTCATGAACCCTTGATAATTTCTAAATTATTATTATTTCATCATGTCTTACAATGTCCAACGTCTCCCTTCACCCACTTTTCTGTTGTCCACCCCCCAGGGAGGAGGTTATATGTACATCCTTGTATTGGGTTCCCCCATTCGGCCCCACCTTCTCTCCACCCTCCCGCTATCACCACTCCCACCACTGGTCCTAAAGGGATCATCTGTCCTGGAGTCCCTGTGTTTCTGGTTCCTAGCTGTACCACTGCACATCCTCTGGTCTAGCCAGATTTGTAGGTAGAATTGGGATCAAGATAGTGGGGCAGTGAGGAAACATTTAAGAATTAGAGGAAAGATGTATGTTTCATGGTTGCTACACTGCACACTGACTGGCTTGTCTCCTCCCCATGACCCAACCGTAAGAGGATGTCCAGTTGCCATTTTGGGACTCCAAACTGCACTCCCCATTATACACCATGGTATGACTTTTTGTTCTTTGATGCCTGATACCTGATCCCTTTGACAACTCGTGATCACACAGGCTAGTGAGTTTCTTCCATGTGGGCCTTGTTCCCTTTGAGCTAGATGGCTGCTTGTTTACCTTCAAGCCTTTAAGACCCCAGGCACTGCCGCTTTTGATAGCCAGGAACCATCAGTTTTCTTCACCACTTTGCTTATGCACACATTTGTCTGCAGCGCCACTGTTGGGAAGGTGAGCACCATAGAATGCCAATTTAATAGGAAAAAAAGTGTTCTTGAATTGAGAAGGTACTTGAGTGGAGGTAAAATGTCCGTCTGCTACCTTAGTACTAAAGCTATAAATGTATGCACATAGATTTATTTCCCCATCATCATATATAAGTCTATTTACATATGTACATGCCTGTACAGAGACCTCTATAAATGCCCTTTGCCTCCTAGTTCTTTCCTCGATGTCCTTCTACTTTCCTCTGGTCCCACTATCATGCTCAACCTTCATTTTGGTTGCAGTAATCCCTCTCTGTGACATTGCCATGGATCAAGTCCTACCAGGCCTCCTAAACCATAATCGTCACTGATTTTGGATCACTTGTTGTTCCCTTGTTCCTAGGTTTCTTAACACCACTTCCTTTCCCCTACCTCCCCCTGTGCCATTCGCCCCTCAAATCGTCAGTCCTCTTGCTTCTCGCTCCAAATTGTTTATTGAGACTATCTTATCTGGAGAGACCTGCAGAGATACTAATATGCAAAAATAAAGCAAGACAGAGCAAAACAAACAACAAAACAACAACAATGACAACAAACATTTACTCCAAAATTCATAATTATAGTAATAATAATAAATTAAAAGGCTGTAAATAGTTCAACGTCTGGTTTTTGATGTTTAGGAGTGTTTTCCAGTATAGTCTGATACAGTGCCACGCCCTGGCCCCAAAGTCTATTTTTCTTGCTTCCTCGGACTGCCTTGCTCTGCTCCCGTTGCTGTTCTCTTGCACGCCCTTAGAGTTTTTCTCCGTGAGGTAGGGTTAGATGTTGCACAATTCCCACAGTGAGTCTCCGGTGTTGTCCCCTGTAAGGTTCTGGGTCAATGAAGGATGTCGCGTCTCAGTGTGCGGCCCGCCATATGGTCCTCTCTGTGCATTGGTTGCTCTGAGTGGGCATATCCTGCTCCAGGCTTTGTGGGCCAGGCTGTGCTCCATTCTCTATTTCTCCCCCTTCAATTGCTCCCATGGTGCTCTGATCAGACATGTCCCTCTCCCAGAGCTGTAGCTTCAGTGCTGTCCTCTGAAGTCAATTCTTATGGGGATAGAGGTGGCTGTCCAGGTAGTTGGGATTGGGGCCGGCCCCTCAGACCTCACTACTGGGTCCCTGCTTCATGCCGATGGTATGTTGCATTCACATCCTGGAGCACCGGCTTAAGGTCTGGTCCCTCTTTCCTTGTGGAGAAATAAACAATATCCTCCCCTTGGGTGGTTTAGTACGGTAGTTCCACTGTTACCCGTTACTCTTTTTTTCTTTTTCCTTTTCTTCCCCGCCCCCCACCCCCCGTTTTTATTTGAGTACCATATGTAGCCCTGGATTAGGCCTGGCGCCTGCCACACTACCTGGACCTCACCCCAGGATTGTTTGTATACAGCAGCTTCTTCCCTATGCCCCCTTTGCATTGTTTATTTCAAGCTTACGTCATCGGACTCATGTTGTGCTTGTCCTTTTGTGCTTGGATAACTTCACTCGGTCTGATTTCCTCCAGTTCCTCCCATGTGCTTCCCCTCCACTCCCCCTCCACCTTCTGCTTCTCCATCTCCTGCTCCTTCTCCAGTGACTTGTCTCTCCTGACAACAGGCCCCAAACATGCAAGATGGAGACTTGTAATCTGCTTGTCTCTATTTGTAAATAGTTTGTATTTTATCTTTCTGGTAGTGTAGCAGTTCTATAGTTTTATATCAACTAGAAAAAAAATTACATAGCATAGCCAATGGAAGAGGCTTTGATGGTCACCAAAGGGGGAGGGCAAAGGAGGGAAGTAGGAGCACTGGGCTACCTGAGGGCTCCGACAACTGATTCTGAGTCAGATTTGGCTCTTTGGTCATGTGCCTGGGGCAATGAAGGAAAATTTGAAATTAGTGGTTATAGTTTCATTCAGAGGGATATAATTCAGATAATGGAATTTTCATTTGTTTGTCATTATGTATTTCAGGTTCTCCAATAATTTTTGAATTGTTGGGAGGATTGGCTTTTCTGACAAAAAGTTTGCAGACCCCAGGCTGAAGGGTTGGCGGGGGGGAGGGAGGGGGGGGGTTCACATCGGTTTAGGGTCACATGATATTCTCCAAGAGAAGGAGTCCAAAAAAGGGGGACTCCATGGACTGAGGTGCTCTTGGAACAATTATACCTACACATACGATATACATTTATATATAGTAGACACACATATGTGAACATACAAGTCACCATGCATGTACCCAGAAATATGAAAAACAGTTAAACAGAGACACATAGTCTGACAGCGCTGTGGGACAACGTCAGGGAGAGTGAACGGCCCCACCCTGTGATGTCATAAAGGGGGCCAGGGCCGTCCCCGCAGCATGCTGTGGCTATCGCCAGAACTGAGCTGGAGCCCGGCCCTGAGCCCTCGCCAGTTCGCGCTAGCGCCTCAGCGATGTCGCTACTGCACTCTGCTTTCCGGTTCCTGGTGCGCAAACACCGCCGCCACCGCCACCGCCGCCGCTGCCCAGGCGGTGTGACCCACCAGGAGCCCAGCCTTGACCTCGGGGAGCACAGCGCCGCCCTCGAGGGACCCCTCCCAGGCGCTGATCCCTGTGACCCTTGCCTGCTGGGCGCACATCCACAATCTCCAACGTGCCCCCAGCTGGACGTTTTGGGTGAGTTTTCACAACCCAGTACCGAAGGCATGGCGTCCACCCCCCAGCACCACCTCCCGGACGTTGGGCAACAAGCAGCCCAAGAGCCAAGACATTCTGAATCACAGGGTGCTGCTGACCAAACGCCCCCACTGGCACCATTCACAGCAGGGGGGTGGCCGGAGTGGGACAAAGCTAGGCCGATGGGGTCAGAGCCTGCGTGGCGTGACCAGCCTAGCAGCTTACCCCAGAGCCCACAACCCAGCGAGGGACCAACTGCCAATGGGGACCTATCCGAAATAGGATCGTGCCTCAGTTCCAGTGAGGAGTCTGCTGGCACAGAGGAGAGTATCCCCGTCACGGAGGCAGGCTCGGCATATCTCCAACAACTCCCCATAAGGATGGACAGAGACGCCAATCAGACCGTCCTCACTGCCATGCTGGGCACACCAGAAGGCTCCGGTACCTCTCATCTCAAAGATGCCATAAAGGTGCCCCCTCTAACACCTCTACGCCTTCACCAGCCAAGCTGCCAGACAGAGAGCACCAATGGCAGTGAGGGGACACCTGATAGGCAGCAGAGCGTCCCCACCACTGCTACTGGCTCTGCAGATATCCTACAAAATATCCCGATACCGGTGGAGATAGTTGCCCCTCAGACCGACCTCACTGCCATGGTGGGCACACCAGAAAGCTCTGACACCTCTCATGTCAGAGATGTCAAAAAAGAGGCCCCTCCCAAACCTCCACGCCTTCACAGGCCAAGCTGCCAGACAGTGAGACCCAATTGCAGTGAGTCGTCCCCTGTTAAGCAGCAGAGCCTCCCATCCACTAAAGCTGACTCAGTGGATCTCCAACAAAATATTCCGCCATCCATGGAGGTAGATGCCACGCGTACCGAACACGCTGGCAATGTGGGCACACCAGACAGCTCTGATACGTGTCATCCGAGAGATGACAAAACGGTGGCCCCTCCGAAACCTCCACGCCTCCACAGGCCACATGGCCAGACAGAGAGACCCGATGGCGGTAAGAAGGGGTCACCTGTTAGGCAGCAGAGCCTCCCCACCATTGCTGCTGGCTCAGCAGATATCCAACAAAATGTCCTGATACCGGTGGAGATAGTTGCCCCTCAGACCGACCTCACTGCCATGCTGGGCACACCAGAAGGCTCCGGTACCTGTCATCTCAAATATGCCAAGAAGATGCCCCCTCTAACACCTCCACGCCTTCAGCGGCCAAGCTGCCAGACAGAGAGCACCAATGGCAGTGAGGGGACACCAGTTAGGCAGCAGAGCCTCCCCACCACTGCTGCTGCCTCAGCAGATATCCAACAAAATGTCCCGATACCGGTGGAGATAGTTGCCCCTCAGACCGACCTCACTGCCATGGTGGGCACACCAGAAAGCTCTGACACCTCTCATGTCAGAGATGTCAAAACAGAAGCCCATCGCAAACCTCCACGCCTTCACAGGCCAAGTTGCCAGACAGAGAGACCCAATGGCAGTGAGGGGACACCTGTTGGGCAGCAGAGCGTCCCCACCACTGCTGCTGGCTCTGCAGATATCCTACAAAATATCCCGATACCGGTGGAGATAGTTGCCCCTCAGACCGACCTCACTGCCATGGTGGGCACACCAGAAAGCTCTGACACCTCTCATGTCAGAGATGTCAAAAAAGAGGCCCCTCCCAAACCTCCACGCCTTCACAGGCCAAGCTGCCAGACAGAGAGACCCAATTGCAGTGAGTCGTCCCCTGTTAAGCAGCAGAGCCTCCCATCCACTAAAGCTGACTCAGTGGATCTCCAACAAAATATTCCGCCATCCATGGAGGTAGATGCCACGCGTACCGAACACGCTGGCAATGTGGGCACACCAGACAGCTCTGATACGTGTCATCTGAGAGATGACAAAACGGTGGCCCCTCCGAAACCTCCACGCCTCCACAGGCCACATGGCCAGACGGAGAGACCCGATGGCGGTAAGAAGGGGTCACCTGTTAGGCAGCAGAGCCTCCCCACCATTGCTGCTGGCTCAGCAGATATCCAACAAAATGTCCTGATACCGGTGGAGATAGTTGCCCCTCAGACCGACCTCACTGCCATGCTGGGCACACCAGAAGGCTCCGGTACCTGTCATCTCAAATATGCCAAGAAGATGCCCCCTCTAACACCTCCACGCCTTCAGCGGCCAAGCTGCCAGACAGAGAGCACCAATGGCAGTGAGGGGACACCAGTTAGGCAGCAGAGCCTCCCCACCACTGCTGCTGCCTCAGCAGATATCCAACAAAATGTCCCGATACCGGTGGAGATAGTTGCCCCTCAGACCGACCTCACTGCCATGGTGGGCACACCAGAAAGCTCTGACACCTCTCATGTCAGAGATGTCAAAACAGAAGCCCATCGCAAACCTCCACGCCTTCACAGGCCAAGTTGCCAGACGGAGAGACCCAATGGCAGTGAGGGGACACCTGTTGGGCAGCAGAGCGTCCCCACCACTGCTGCTGGCTCCGCAGATGTCCAACAAAATGTGCCCATATTGGGGGGCATAGATGCCAAGCACACCATACTCAGTGCAATGGTGGGCACAACAGACAACTCTGATAACTGTCATCTCAGAGATGCCAAAAAGGTGCCTCCTCCGAAACCTCCACGCCTCCACAGGCCAACTTGCCAGACAGAGGGACCCAAACGCAATGCGGGGTCACCGATGAGGCAGGAGAACAGCCCCACCCCTGCTGCTAGCTCAGCACATGTCCAGCAAAATCTGCCCAAACCCATGGAGGTAGATGCCAAGCAGACCGACCTCACTGCAATGGTGGGCACTGGAGACAGCTCAGATACCTCTCATCTCAGAGATGCCAAAAAGTTGGCCCCTCCTAAACCCCCACGCCTTCACAGGCCAAGCTGCCAGATGGTGAAACCCAACTGCAGTGAGTCGTCACCTGTTAGGCAGCAGAGCCGCCCAACCACTAAAGCTGACTCAGTGGATCTCCAACAAAATATTCCGCCATCCATGGAGGTAGATGCCACGCATACCGAACACGCTGGCAATGTGGGCACACCAGACAGTTCTGATACTTGTCATCCAAGAGATGTCAAAAAGGTGGCCCCTCCGAAACCTCCACGCCTCCACAGGCCACGTGGCCAGACAGAAAGACCCAGTGTCAGCGAGGGGTCACCTGTGAGGGAGCAGAGCATCCCCACCACTGCTGCTGGCTCAGCAGATATGCAACAAAATCTGCGCACGTTGATGGACATAGATGCCACGCAGACCAACCGAACTGCAATGGTGGGGACACCAGACAATTCAGATACCTCTCTTCTCAGAGTTGCCAAAAAGGTGCCCCCTCCGAAACCTCCACGCCTCCACAGGCCGAGTTACCAGACAGAGAGACCCAATGCCAGGGACGGGTCACCTGTTAGAGAGCAGAGCCTCGCAACAGCTAAAGCTGACTCAGCAGATCTCCAACCAAATATTCCCACATCCATGGAGACAGGTGGCACGCACCCCGAACGCACAGCAATGATGGGCACACCAGGTAGCTCTGATACCTCTCATCTCAGAGAGGTCAAGATGCCGCCTGCGAAAACTCCACGCCTCCACAGGCCAAGCTGCCAGACAGAGAGACACAACTACATGGATGGGCCACCTGTTAGGCAGCAGAGCCACCCCACCACTGCTGCTGCCTCAGCAGATATCCAACAAAATGTCCCGATACCGGTGGAGATAGTTGCCCCTCAGACCGACCTCACTGCCATGGTGGGCACACCAGAAAGCTCTGACACCTCTCATGTCAGAGATGTCAAAAAAGAGGCCCCTCCCAAACCTCCACGCCTTCACAGGCCAAGTTGCCAGACAGAGAGACCCAATGGCAGTGAGGGGACACCTGTTGGGCAGCAGAGCGTCCCCACCACTGCTGCTGGCTCCGCAGATGTCCAACAAAATGTACCCATATTGGGGGGCATAGATGCCAAGCACACCATACTCAGTGCAATGGTGGGCACAACAGACAACTCTGATAACTGTCATCTCAGAGATGCCAAAAAGGTGCCTCCTCCGAAACCTCCACGCCTCCACAGGCCAACTTGCCAGACAGAGGGACCCAAACGCAATGCGGGGGCACCGATGAGGCAGGAGAACAGCCCCACCCCTGCTGCTAGCTCAGCACATGTCCAGCAAAATCTGCCCAAACCCATGGAGGTAGATGCCAAGCAGACCGACCTCACTGCAATGGTGGGCACTGGAGACAGCTCAGATACCTCTCATCTCAGAGATGCCAAAAAGGTGGCCCCTCCTAAACCCCCACGCCTTCACAGGCCAAGCTGCCAGATGGTGAAACCCAACTGCAGTGAGTCGTCACCTGTTAAGCAGCAGAGCCTCCCACCCACTACAGCTGACTCAGTGGATCTCCAACAAAATATTCCGCCATCCATGGAAGTAGATGCCACGCATACCGAACACGCTGGCAATGTGGGCACACCAGACAGTTCTGATACGTGTCATCCAAGAGATGTCCAAAAGGTGGCCCCTCCGAAACCTCCACGCCTCCACAGGCCACGTGGCCAGACAGAAAGACCCAGTGTCAGCCAGGGGTCACCTGTGAGGGAGCAGAGCCTCCCCACCACCGCTGCTTGCTCAGCAGATGTCCAGCAAGATCTGCCCACATTCATAGAGATAGAAGCCACGCCGACCGAACCCACTGCCACAGTGTGCAGACCAGAGAGCTCTGATACCACTCATCTCAGAGATGCCAAGAAGGTGCCCCCTCCAAAAGCTCCATGCCTCCACAGACCAAGTTGCCAGATAGACAAACCCAGTTGCAGTGAGGGGTCACCTGTTAGGGAGCAGAGGATCCCCACCACAGCTGTTGGCTCAGCAAATATGCAACAAGATCTGTCCTTATCCATGGAGATTGATGCCACACCGAACGACCTTACTGCCATAGTGGGCACACCAGAGAGCTCTGATACCCCTCATCTCAGAGATGCCAAAAAGGTGGCCCCTCCTAAACCTCCATGCCTCCACAGGCCAAGCTGCCAGACAGTGAAACTCAACTGCAATGAGTCGTCACCTGTTAAGCAGCAGAGCCTCCCACCCACTACAGCTGACTCAGTGGATCTCCAACAAAATATTCCGCCATCCATGGAGGTAGATGCCACGCATACCGAACACGCTGGCAATGTGGGCACACCAGACATTTCTGATACTTGTCATCCAAGAGATGTGAAAAAGGTGGCCCCTCCGAAACCTCCACGCCTCCACAGGCCACGTGGCCAGACAGAAAGACCCAGTGTCAGCGAGGGGTCACCTGTGAGGGAGCAGAGCATCCCCACCACTGCTGCTGGCTCAGCAGATATGCAACAAAATCTGCGCACGTTGATGGACATAGATGCCACGCAGACCAACCGAACTGCAATGGTGGGGACACCAGACAATTCAGATACCTCTCTTCTCAGAGTTGCCAAAAAGGTGCCCCCTCCGAAACCTCCACGCCTCCACAGGCCAAGTTACCAGACAGAGAGACCCAATGCCAGGGACGGGTCACCTGTTAGAGAGCAGAGCCTCGCAACAGCTAAAG
The DNA here is from genome assembly GCF_050624435.1 of Tenrec ecaudatus. NCBI lineage: Eukaryota > Metazoa > Chordata > Mammalia > Afrosoricida > Tenrecidae > Tenrec > Tenrec ecaudatus. The sequence continues at coordinate 102,165,725 of NC_134532.1, read as the reverse complement.
CTGACTCAGCAGATCTCCAACCAAATATTCCCACATCCATGGAGACAGGTGGCACGCACCCCGAACGCACAGCAATGATGGGCACACCAGGTAGCTCTGATACCTCTCATCTCAGAGAGGTCAAGATGCCTCCTGCGAAACCTCCACGCCTCCACAGGCCAAGCTGCCAGACAGAGAGACCCAATTACATGGATGGGCCACCTGTTAGGCAGCAGAGCCTCCCCACCACTGCTGCTGGCTCAGGAGATCTCCAACACACTCTGCCCGCATCCATGGAGATAGATGCCACGCCTGCCGACCTCAGTGCCTCAGTGGGCCCACCAGACAGCACCGATACCGCTCATCTCAGAAATGTCAACAAGGTGCCCCCTGGTTGCCAGTCAAGGAGTCCGTGTTCCAACAAGGGATCAGCTGGTACAGAGGAGCGCCTCCCCACCGCTCATGATGGCTCGGCGTATCTCCCACAAGATCTGCCCACACCACTGCAGAGAGCTGCCCCTCCGGCTGACTGCACTGCTACAGACAGCATGCCAGCCACCCTTGACACACCTCATTTGGTGGCCACCAGAAAAAAGGCCCCTCTGAAACCACCACGCCGCCACCGTACGACTTGTCTTCGGAAAACACTCCCTTTCTCTGAGGAAACTGCCCACGTGCCGGAAACTCCTTCAATATCTGAAGGGCCCACTCACTGCCCGGAAAACCTCCCAGCATCTGATGCCACTGCTGGCCCCCCTACACGCATCTGCGTCTCTGAGGTCACAGGGGCTAGCTGGGACGCTTCTCCAAACTGTCCACCACGACAACTTTTGGGGGAGTCCTTGCCAGCCATACCTGAAGGCCTGCTGCCCTTTACTGGGCAAAGCCTCCCTGCAGGCGACAACCAAGCCTCCACCCAGGAAAGACAGCCTGCAAAGGAGGCCTCTGCTGGCCGAACCTCTTCCCCGAAACCATCCAAGAAGGTGGGTGGCCGGTGGGGCTTAAAGCTGATCTGTTTTGGACACAAACCTGCCCAGAACCGCCAGAAGGGCTGCCCACCTGAAAGTGTCCAGTCCACCGAAAACAAGGCTGCCGGCGGGGCAGCCTCTCCACGCAGATGGTGGAAGAAGATGTCACGCACTAAAACCCCGCACCATCGCAGGCACAGCTGCGCATCCCAAGGCCACCCTGGTGCCATTGGCCAAGGTGACACGCAACCAAGCCTGCCTGAAGTAGAGGACACAACCGCCACCACGCCTTCCCTTCAGGATGCCAAGAAGGCTCATGGCCGGTGGTGGGCAAGGCTTCGCTGGTGGCGGGCAAGACCTTCAGGCTGCCATGGGACAAGCTGCCCTCCGTAAACCCTCCTCTCCAAGGAGGGCAACGCTGCCTTACACCAAAATATCGCCATCGCTGATGGATTTCCCTCCTAAACCTCCCCATTGCCACCGTCCTAGCTGCCCATCCCAAAGCCTGATCCCCTACTAAGCTGATCCCCTACTAAGCCACCCCGCTTGTCATCGCCCCGCTTCTCCACAGCAAGGCCGCCTGCCCGTGGAGGGCACAGGTTCCACTGCCATGCCTTCCAGCTGCTCCACACGAGGAGGTGGGGGGTCGGAGGGGTGCCATCCTGCAGTGCAAAAAACGCTCCCACCATGTCCAGCCCTCCACTGACAGCACCCATGAGAGCCTCCTGGCAACGATAAGCACAGCCGCCAGCTCCTGGGAATCCTCTCTGCTGTGCACTTCAAGAAGGTGCCCACTTCCCACAACACCCCCCCTCCCCCCCGCCCTCCCAGCCCTGCCTGCCCACAGCAACACCGCCCTGGGACCTAAGGAACGTTCGCCACCTGAAAAACTCACCAATAAAGAAATGGATTCTTCATCAAACTTTTAGAATTGACCTAATATTTGTGTGTGTGTGTGTGTGTGTGTGTATGTGTGTGTGTGTATATCACCATTTGCTAGTTCCTTTTCCTTGTCTCAGTTTCCTCATTCATAAAATAGGGAAACATTGTACATGTGTAAATTGTCCCTGTCAATGTTTCCATGGAATGGATGGGTTCTATGTAGTGAGATGTCACCAGGGTAATGGAACGGTGGCTGTAAGGATTACATATTCACTTGCCAACAAACACGAACTAGTTAATTTTCCTCTCATTTTTTAGGACAGGTAGCCTCTGAGAATTTTGTCATATGAGTGAGTCAACCCAAAACACCGTTTGTTTGTTTGTTTGTTTGTTTTTCAAAGCTATGTGTTTGAATTATTTCACAAGACAACTTATCACCTTCAGAGTGCACTCCATTACACTTAGTACATTTGTCACATCCGTGATTCCATTCTTGGAGATATTTTTCAATCTCATATCTTGGATGACTGACAGCACCTCCCTCATTTTTGCCTTCAACTCCCCCATTATTTCCGTCACCTCTTCTGCATCAGCAATTTGCTGTCCTTTCCCGCCCCTCTTCATTCTTGGAAACAAAAAGAAGTTTCACGCAGCGAGGTCAGGTAAATCAGGTGCATGGGGCAAAAGAGGATTGATGTTTTTGCCCAAAACTGGTGCACTGAGGGGCTGCACGAGCAGGTGCATGGTGGCAATACCATTCTCCCGTCTGCCACATATCAGGCCTTTTGTGTTGCACACTGTTACACAATCTTTCCCGAACCTTTAAAAAGAAAGTTTGCATAACAGGCAGAATCTGGAGGAATGAGCTCCAAGTGCACTAGCCCCCTCACATGTAAACCACACGTAGTTCAACAGCAGTTGGGTTTTTCTTGTTTGGGGCTATCTATAGCAGGGGCATCTAACTGGTGGCCCCTGCATGTCGCATGGTGCCCCCGAGGTCATTCTGTGTGTGTGTGTGTGTGTGTGTGTGTGTGTGGCCCTCGACGCTCTGGCATAAAATGGAAAGAGAAAACAATGGTCATGAAGAAAATAACAGGAGATCTCGAGGCAACACCCTACATACAGTTCCTGCGTTGCACTTTATGCCAGAGCATCACGGACCGCAAAACATTACCCCAAGAGGCCCACGGGCTGCCTGTTTGACACCCCTGATCTAGAGGATAAAGGAGGAGCCCTTTATGGTGTGTGGTTACAGAGCCAGCCTATTAACTTCAAGGTGAGCAGTTTGAAATCAGCAGCGCCCTCTGTGGGATATTGATGGGTTTGTCATGACTGTAAAGAGTTACAGGCTTTGAAACACCTGGGAGCAGTTCTGCCCTGTCCTGTGCGGGTTGGTTGCCAGGAGTCAGAATGGATTCAAGGGCAGCGAGTATTGTTTTGGAGAATATCAAGTTGCTCTGTTGGAACAGTAGGTTAAGAGTTGGGCTGCTCACCTCAAAATCGATGTTTCAAACTCACCATCTGCTCCCAGGAGAAAAGAGGATGCCACTGGCTTCTATAAAGATGTATAGTTTCAGAAATCCTAGGCACTGTTGTTTTGTTTTTTTTTTGGAGGGTGGGCGATTCATTTTATTGGGGCCTTCTGCATCTCTTATCACAATCCATACATACATCCATTGTGTCAAGCACATTTGTTGCCATCATCTTTATCAAAATATTTCCTTCCTATTTGAACCCTTGGTAACAGCTCGCCATTTTGCCCCTCTCCCCCGCCGCCTAACAATGAACCCTTGATAATTTCTAAATTATTATTATTTTGTCATGTCTCCCTTCACCCACTTTCCTGTTGTCCATCCCCCAGGGAAGAGGGTATATGTAGAACCTTGTAATCCGTCTCCCCTTTCTACTCATCTACCATTCTCAAAACATTTCCTTTCCACTTGAGCCCTGGGTATCAGCTCCTCCTTTTTCCCCTCCCTCCCATCGTCCCCCTACTCCCTCCCTCATGAACCCTTGATAATTTCTAAATTATTATTATTTCATCATGTCTTACAATGTCCAACGTCTCCCTTCACCCACTTTTCTGTTGTCCACCCCCCAGGGAGGAGGTTATATGTACATCCTTGTATTGGGTTCCCCCATTCGGCCCCACCTTCTCTCCACCCTCCCGCTATCACCACTCCCACCACTGGTCCTAAAGGGATCATCTGTCCTGGAGTCCCTGTGTTTCTGGTTCCTAGCTGTACCACTGCACATCCTCTGGTCTAGCCGGATTTGTAGGTAGAATTGGGATCAAGATAGTGGGGCAGTGAGGAAACATTTAAGAATTAGAGGAAAGATGTATGTTTCATGGTTGCTACACTGCACACTGACTGGCTTGTCTCCTCCCCATGACCCAACCGTAAGAGGATGTCCAGTTGCCATTTTGGGACTCCAAACTGCACTCCCCATTATACACCATGGTATGACTTTTTGTTCTTTGATGCCTGATACCTGATCCCTTTGACAACTCGTGATCACACAGGCTAGTGAGTTTCTTCCATGTGGGCCTTGTTCCCTTTGAGCTAGATGGCTGCTTGTTTACCTTCAAGCCTTTAAGACCCCAGGCACTGCCGCTTTTGATAGCCAGGAACCATCAGTTTTCTTCACCACTTTGCTTATGCACACATTTGTCTGCAGCGCCACTGTTGGGAAGGTGAGCACCATAGAATGCCAATTTAATAGGACAAAAAGTGTTCTTGAATTGAGAAGGTACTTGAGTGGAGGTAAAATGTCCGTCTGCTACCTTAGTACTAAACCTATAAATGTATGCACATAGATTTATTTCCCCATCATCATATATAAGTCTATTTACATATGTACATGCCTGTACAGAGACCTCTATAAATGCCCTTTGCCTCCTAGTTCTTTCCTCGATGTCCTTCTACTTTCCTCTGGTCCCACTATCATGCTCAACCTTCATTTTGGTTGCAGTAATCCCTCTCTGTGACATTGCCATGGATCAAGTCCTACCAGGCCTCCTAAACCATAATCGTCACTGATTTTGGATCACTTGTTGTTCCCTTGTTCCTAGGTTTCTTAACACCACTTCCTTTCCCCTACCTCCCCCTGTGCCATTCGCCCCTCAAATCGTCAGTCCTCTTGCTTCTCGCTCCAAATTGTTTATTGAGACTATCTTATCTGGAGAGACCTGCAGAGATACTAATATGCAAAAATAAAGCAAGACAGAGCAAAACAAACAACAAAACAACAACAATGACAACAAACATTTACTCCAAAATTCATAATTATAGTAATAATAATAAATTAAAAGGCTGTAAATAGTTCAACGTCTGGTTTTTGATGTTTAGGAGTGTTTTCCAGTATAGTCTGATACAGTGCCACGCCCTGGCCCCAAAGTCTATTTTTCTTGCTTCCTTGGACTGCCTTGCTCTGCTCCCGTTGCTGTTCTCTTGCACGCCCTTAGAGTTTTTCTCCGTGAGGTAGGGTTAGATGTGGCACAATTCCCACAGTGAGTCTCCGGTGTTGTCCCCTGTAAGGTTCTGGGTCAATGAAGGATGTCGCGTCTCAGTGTGCGGCCCGCCATATGGTCCTCTCTGTGCATTGGTTGCTCTGAGTGGGCATATCCTGCTCCAGGCTTTGTGGGCCAGGCTGTGCTCCATTCTCTATTTCTCCCCCTTCAATTGCTCCCATGGTGCTCTGATCAGACATGTCCCTCTCCCAGAGCTGTAGCTTCAGTGCTGTCCTCTGAAGTCAATTCTTATGCGGATAGAGGTGGCTGTCCAGGTAGTTGGGATTGGGGCCGGCCCCTCAGACCTCACTACTGGATCCCTGCTTCATGCCGATGGTATGTTGCATTCACATCCTGGAGCACCGGCTTAAGGTCTGGTCCCTCTTTCCTTGTGGAGAAATAAACAATATCCTCCCCTTGGGTGGTTTAGTACGGTAGTTCCACTGTTACCCGTTACTCTTTTTTTCTTTTTCCTTTTCTTCCCCGCCCCCCACCCCCCGTTTTTATTTGAGTACCATATGTAGCCCTGGATTAGGCCTGGCGCCTGCCACACTACCTGGACCTCACCCCAGGATTGTTTGTATACAGCAGCTTCTTCCCTATGCCCCCTTTGCATTTTTTATTTCAAGCTTACGTCATCGGACTCATGTTGTGCTTGTCCTTTTGTGCTTGGATAACTTCACTCGGTCTGATTTCCTCCAGTTCCTCCCATGTGCTTCCCCTCCACTCCCCCTCCACCTTCTGCTTCTCCATCTCCTGCTCCTTCTCCAGTGACTTGTCTCTCCTGACAACAGGCCCCAAACATGCAAGATGGAGACTTGTAATCTGCTTGTCTCTATTTGTAAATAGTTTGTATTTTATCTTTCTGGTAGTGTAGCAGTTCTATAGTTTTATATCAACTAGAAAAAAAATTACATAGCATAGCCAATGGAAGAGGCTTTGATGGTCACCAAAGGGGGAGGGCAAAGGAGGGAAGTAGGAGCACTGGGCTACCTGAGGGCTCCGACAACTGATTCTGAGTCAGATTTGGCTCTTTGGTCATGTGCCTGGGGCAATGAAGGAAAATTTGAAATTAGTGGTTATAGTTTCATTCAGAGGGATATAATTCAGATAATGGAATTTTCATTTGTTTGTCATTATGTATTTCAGGTTCTCCAATAATTTTTGAATTGTTGGGAGGATTGGCTTTTCTGACAAAAAGTTTGCAGACCCCAGGCTGAAGGGTTGGCGGGGGGGAGGGAGGGGGGGGGTTAACATCGGTTTAGGGTCACATGATATTCTCCAAGAGAAGGGGTCCAAAAAAGGGGGACTCCATGGACTGAGGTGCTCTTGGAACAATTATACCTACACATACGATATACATTTATATATAGTAGACACACATATGTGAACATACAAGTCACCATGCATGTACCCAGAAATATGAAAAACAGTTAAACAGAGACACATAGTCTGACAGCGCTGTGGGACAACGTCAGGGAGAGTGAACGGCCCCACCCTGTGATGTCATAAAGGGGGCCAGGGCCGTCCCCGCAGCATGCTGTGGCTATCGCCAGAACTGAGCTGGAGCCCGGCCCTGAGCCCTCGCCAGTTCGCGCTAGCGCCTCAGCGATGTCGCTACTGCACTCTGCTTTCCGGTTCCTGGTGCGCAAACACCGCCGCCACCGCCACCGCCGCCGCTGCCCAGGCGGTGTGACCCACCAGGAGCCCAGCCTTGACCTCGGGGAGCACAGCGCCGCCCTCGAGGGACCCCTCCCAGGCGCTGATCCCTGTGACCCTTGCCTGCTGGGCGCACATCCACAATCTCCAACGTGCCCCCAGCTGGACGTTTTGGGTGAGTTTTCACAACCCAGTACCGAAGGCATGGCGTCCACCCCCCAGCACCACCTCCCGGACGTTGGGCAACAAGCAGCCCAAGAGCCAAGACATTCTGAATCACAGGGTGCTGCTGACCAAACGCCCCCACTGGCACCATTCACAGCAGGGGGGTGGCCGGAGTGGGACAAAGCTAGGCCGATGGGGTCAGAGCCTGCGTGGCGTGACCAGCCTAGCAGCTTACCCCAGAGCCCACAACCCAGCGAGGGACCAACTGCCAATGGGGACCTATCCGAAATAGGATCGTGCCTCAGTTCCAGTGAGGAGTCTGCTGGCACAGAGGAGAGTATCCCCGTCACGGAGGCAGGCTCGGCATATCTCCAACAACTCCCCATAAGGATGGACAGAGACGCCAATCAGACCGTCCTCACTGCCATGCTGGGCACACCAGAAGGCTCCGGTACCTCTCATCTCAAAGATGCCATAAAGGTGCCCCCTCTAACACCTCTACGCCTTCACCAGCCAAGCTGCCAGACAGAGAGCACCAATGGCAGTGAGGGGACACCTGATAGGCAGCAGAGCGTCCCCACCACTGCTACTGGCTCAGCAGATATCCTACAAAATATCCCGATACCGGTGGAGATAGTTGCCCCTCAGACCGACCTCACTGCCATGGTGGGCACACCAGAAAGCTCTGACACCTCTCATGTCAGAGATGTCAAAAAAGAGGCCCCTCCCAAACCTCCACGCCTTCACAGGCCAAGCTGCCAGACAGTGAGACCCAATTGCAGTGAGTCGTCCCCTGTTAAGCAGCAGAGCCTCCCATCCACTAAAGCTGACTCAGTGGATCTCCAACAAAATATTCCGCCATCCATGGAGGTAGATGCCACGCGTACCGAACACGCTGGCAATGTGGGCACACCAGACAGCTCTGATACGTGTCATCCGAGAGATGTCAAAACGGTGGCCCCTCCGAAACCTCCACGCCTCCACAGGCCACATGGCCAGACAGAGAGACCCGATGGCGGTAAGAAGGGGTCACCTGTTAGGCAGCAGAGCCTCCCCACCATTGCTGCTGGCTCAGCAGATATCCAACAAAATGTCCTGATACCGGTGGAGATAGTTGCCCCTCAGACCGACCTCACTGCCATGCTGGGCACACCAGAAGGCTCCGGTACCTGTCATCTCAAATATGCCAAGAAGATGCCCCCTCTAACACCTCCACGCCTTCAGCGGCCAAGCTGCCAGACAGAGAGCACCAATGGCAGTGAGGGGACACCAGTTAGGCAGCAGAGCCTCCCCACCACTGCTGCTGCCTCAGCAGATATCCAACAAAATGTCCCGATACCGGTGGAGATAGTTGCCCCTCAGACCGACCTCACTGCCATGGTGGGCACACCAGAAAGCTCTGACACCTCTCATGTCAGAGATGTCAAAACAGAAGCCCATCGCAAACCTCCACGCCTTCACAGGCCAAGTTGCCAGACAGAGAGACCCAATGGCAGTGAGGGGACACCTGTTGGGCAGCAGAGCGTCCCCACCACTGCTGCTGGCTCCGCAGATGTCCAACAAAATGTGCCCATATTGGGGGGCATAGATGCCAAGCACACCATACTCAGTGCAATGGTGGGCACAACAGACAACTCTGATAACTGTCATCTCAGAGATGCCAAAAAGGTGCCTCCTCCGAAACCTCCACGCCTCCACAGGCCAACTTGCCAGACAGAGGGACCCAAACGCAATGCGGGGTCACCGATGAGGCAGGAGAACAGCCCCACCCCTGCTGCTAGCTCAGCACATGTCCAGCAAAATCTGCCCAAACCCATGGAGGTAGATGCCAAGCAGACCGACCTCACTGCAATGGTGGGCACTGGAGACAGCTCAGATACCTCTCATCTCAGAGATGCCAAAAAGGTGGCCCCTCCTAAACCCCCACGCCTTCACAGGCCAAGCTGCCAGATGGTGAAACCCAACTGCAGTGAGTCGTCACCTGTTAGGCAGCAGAGCCGCCCAACCACTAAAGCGGACTCAGTGGATCTCCAACAAAATATTCCGCCATCCATGGAGGTAGATGCCACGCATACCGAACACGCTGGCAATGTGGGCACACCAGACAGTTCTGATACTTGTCATCCAAGAGATGTCAAAAAGGTGGCCCCTCCGAAACCTCCACGCCTCCACAGGCCACGTGGCCAGACAGAAAGACCCAGTGTCAGCGAGGGGTCACCTGTGAGGGAGCAGAGCATCCCCACCACTGCTGCTGGCTCAGCAGATATGCAACAAAATCTGCGCACGTTGATGGACATAGATGCCACGCAGACCAACCGAACTGCAATGGTGGGGACACCAGACAATTCAGATACCTCTCTTCTCAGAGTTGCCAAAAAGGTGCCCCCTCCGAAACCTCCACGCCTCCACAGGCCGAGTTACCAGACAGAGAGACCCAATGCCAGGGACGGGTCACCTGTTAGAGAGCAGAGCCTCGCAACAGCTAAAGCTGACTCAGCAGATCTCCAACCAAATATTCCCACATCCATGGAGACAGGTGGCACGCACCCCGAACGCACAGCAATGATGGGCACACCAGGTAGCTCTGATACCTCTCATCTCAGAGAGGTCAAGATGCCGCCTGCGAAACCTCCACGCCTCCACAGGCCAAGCTGCCAGACAGAGAGACCCAATTACATGGATGGGCCACCTGTTAGGCAGCAGAGCCACCCCACCACTGCTGCTGCCTCAGCAGATATCCAACAAAATGTCCCGATACCGGTGGAGATAGTTGCCCCTCAGACCGACCTCACTGCCATGGTGGGCACACCAGAAAGCTCTGACACCTCTCATGTCAGAGATGTCAAAAAAGAGGCCCCTCCCAAACCTCCACGCCTTCACAGGCCAAGTTGCCAGACAGAGAGACCCAATGGCAGTGAGGGGACACCTGTTGGGCAGCAGAGCGTCCCCACCACTGCTGCTGGCTCCGCAGATGTCCAACAAAATGTACCCATATTGGGGGGCATAGATGCCAAGCACACCATACTCAGTGCAATGGTGGGCACAACAGACAACTCTGATAACTGTCATCTCAGAGATGCCAAAAAGGTGCCTCCTCCGAAACCTCCACGCCTCCACAGGCCAACTTGCCAGACAGAGGGACCCAAACGCAATGCGGGGTCACCGATGAGGCAGGAGAACAGCCCCACCCCTGCTGCTAGCTCAGCACATGTCCAGCAAAATCTGCCCAAACCCATGGAGGTAGATGCCAAGCAGACCGACCTCACTGCAATGGTGGGCACTGGAGACAGCTCAGATACCTCTCATCTCAGAGATGCCAAAAAGGTGGCCCCTCCTAAACCCCCACGCCTTCACAGGCCAAGCTGCCAGATGGTGAATCCCAACTGCAGTGAGTCGTCACCTGTTAAGCAGCAGAGCCTCCCACCCACTACAGCTGACTCAGTGGATCTCCAACAAAATATTCCGCCATCCATGGAAGTAGATGCCACGCATACCGAACACGCTGGCAATGTGGGCACACCAGACAGTTCTGATACGTGTCATCCAAGAGATGTCAAAAAGGAGGCCCCTCCGAAACCTCCACGCCTCCACAGGCCACGTGGCCAGACAGAAAGACCCAGTGTCAGCCAGGGGTCACCTGTGAGGGAGCAGAGCCTCCCCACCACCGCTGCTTGCTCAGCAGATGTCCAGCAAGATCTGCCCACATTCATAGAGATAGAAGCCACGCCGACCGAACCCACTGCCACAGTGTGCAGACCAGAGAGCTCTGATACCACTCATCTCAGAGATGCCAAGAAGGTGCCCCCTCCAAAAGCTCCATGCCTCCACAGACCAAGTTGCCAGATAGACAAACCCAGTTGCAGTGAGGGGTCACCTGTTAGGGAGCAGAGGATCCCCACCACAGCTGTTGGCTCAGCAAATATGCAACAAGATCTGTCCTTATCCATGGAGATTGATGCCACACCGAACGACCTTACTGCCATAGTGGGCACACCAGAGAGCTCTGATACCCCTCATCTCAGAGATGCCAAAAAGGTGGCCCCTCCTAAACCTCCATGCCTCCACAGGCCAAGCTGCCAGACGGTGAAACTCAACTGCAATGAGTCGTCACCTGTTAAGCAGCAGAGCCTCCCACCCACTACAGCTGACTCAGTGGATCTCCAACAAAATATTCCGCCATCCATGGAGGTAGATGCCACGCATACCGAACACGCTGGCAATGTGGGCACACCAGACATTTCTGATACTTGTCATCCAAGAGATGTCAAAAAGGTGGCCCCTCCGAAACCTCCACGCCTCCACAGGCCACGTGGCCTGACAGAAAGACCCAGTGTCAGCGAGGGGTCACCTGTGAGGGAGCAGAGCATCCCCACCACTGCTGCTGGCTCAGCAGATATGCAACAAAATCTGCGCACGTTGATGGACATAGATGCCACGCAGACCAACCGAACTGCAATGGTGGGGACACCAGACAATTCAGATACCTCTCTTCTCAGAGTTGCCAAAAAGGTGCCCCCTCCGAAACCTCCACGCCTCCACAGGCCAAGTTACCAGACAGAGAGACCCAATGCCAGGGACGGGTCACCTGTTAGAGAGCAGAGCCTCACAACAGCTAAAGCTGACTCAGCAGATCTCCAACCAAATATTCCCACATCCATGGAGACAGGTGGCACGCACCCCGAACGCACAGCAATGATGGGCACACCAGGTAGCTCTGATACCTCTCATCTCAGAGAGGTCAAGATGCCTCCTGCGAAACCTCCACGCCTCCACAGGCCAAGCTGCCAGACAGAGAGACCCAATTACATGGATGGGCCACCTGTTAGGCAGCAGAGCCTCCCCACCACTGCTGCTGGCTCAGGAGATCTCCAACACACTCTGCCCGCATCCATGGAGATAGATGCCACGCCTGCCGACCTCAGTGCCTCAGTGGGCCCACCAGACAGCACCGATACCGCTCATCTCAGAAATGTCAACAAGGTGCCCCCTGGTTGCCAGTCAAGGAGTCCGTGTTCCAACAAGGGATCAGCTGGTACAGAGGAGCGCCTCCCCACCGCTCATGATGGCTCGGCGTATCTCCCACAAGATCTGCCCACACCACTGCAGAGAGCTGCCCCTCCGGCTGACTGCACTGCTACAGACAGCATGCCAGCCACCCTTGACACACCTCATTTGGTGGCCACCAGAAAAAAGGCCCCTCTGAAACCACCACTCCGCCACCGTACGACTTGTCTTCGGAAAACACTCCCTTTCTCTGAGGAAACTGCCCACGTGCCGGAAACTCCTTCAATATCTGAAGGGCCCACTCACTGCCCGGAAAACCTCCCAGCATCTGATGCCACTGCTGGCCCCCCTACACGCATCTGCGTCTCTGAGGTCACAGGGGCTAGCTGGGACGCTTCTCCAAACTGTCCACCACGACAACTTTTGGGGGAGTCCTTGCCAGCCATACCTGAAGGCCTGCTGCCCTTTACTGGGCAAAGCCTCCCTGCAGGCGACAACCAAGCCTCCACCCAGGAAAGACAGCCTGCAAAGGAGGCCTCTGCTGGCCGAACCTCTTCCCCGAAACCATCCAAGAAGGTGGGTGGCCGGTGGGGCTTAAAGCTGATCTGTTTTGGACACAAACCTGCCCAGAACCGCCAGAAGGGCTGCCCACCTGAAAGTGTCCAGTCCACCGAAAACAAGGCTGCCGGCGTGGCAGCCTCTCCACGCAGATGGTGGAAGAAGATGTCACGCACTAAAACCCCGCACCATCGCAGGCACAGCTGCGCATCCCAAGGCCACCTTGGTGCCATTGGCCAAGGTGACACGCAACCAAGCCTGCCTGAAGTAGAGGACACAACCGCCACCACGCCTTCCCTTCAGGATGCCAAGAAGGCTCATGGCCGGTGGTGGGCAAGGCTTCGCTGGTGGCGGGCAAGACCTTCAGGCTGCCATGGGACAAGCTGCCCTCTGTAAACCCTCCTCTCCAAGGAGGGCAACGCTGCCTTACACCAAAATATCGCCATCGCTGATGGATTTCCCTCCTAAACCTCCCCATTGCCACCGTCCTAGCTGCCCATCCCAAAGCCTGATCCCCTACTAAGCTGATCCCCTACTAAGCCACCCCGCTTGTCATCGCCCCGCTTCTCCACAGCAAGGCCGCCTGCCCGTGGAGGGCACAGGTTCCACTGCCATGCCTTCCAGCTGCTCCACACGAGGAGGTGGGGGGTCGGAGGGGTGCCATCTGCAGTGCAAAAAACGCTCCCACCATGTCCAGCCCTCCACTGACAGCACCCATGAGAGCCTCCTGGCAACGATAAGCACAGCCGCCAGCTCCTGGGAATCCTCTCTGCTGTGCACTTCAAGAAGGTGCCCACTTCCCACAACACCCCCCCTCCCCCCCGCCCTCCCAGCCCTGCCTGCCCACAGCAACACCGCCCTGGGACCTAAGGAACGTTCGCCACCTGAAAAACTCACCAATAAAGAAATGGATTCTTCATCAAACTTTTAGAATTGACCTAATATTTTTGTGTGTGTGTGTGTGTGTGTGTGTGTGTGTGTATGTGTGTGTGTGTATATCACCATTTGCTAGTTCCTTTTCCTTGTCTCAGTTTCCTCATTCATAAAATAGGGAAACATTGTACATGTGTAAATTGTCCCTGTCAATGTTTCCATGGAATGGATGGGTTCTATGTAGTGAGATGTCACCAGGGTAATGGAACGGTGGCTGTAAGGATTACATATTCACTTGCCAACAAACACGAACTAGTTAATTTTCCTCTCATTTTTTAGGACAGGTAGCCTCTGAGAATTTTGTCATATGAGTGAGTCAACCCAAAACACCGTTTGTTTGTTTGTTTGTTTGTTTGTTTGTTTGTTTTTCAAAGCTATGTGTTTGAATTATTTCACAAGACAACTTATCACCTTCAGAGTGCACTCCATTACACTTAGTACATTTGTCACATCCATGATTCCATTCTTGGAGATATTTTTCAGTCTCATCTCTTGGATGACTGACAGCACCTCCCTCATTTTTGCCTTCAACTCCATCATGATTTCTGTCACCTCTTCTGCATCAGCAATTTGCTGTCCTTTCCTGCCCCTCTTCATTCTTGGAAACAAAAAGAAGTTTCACGCAGCGAGGTCAGGTAAATCAGGTGCATGGGGCAAGAGAGGATTGATGTTTTTGCCCAAAACTGGCGCTCTGAGATGGCTGCACGAGCAGGTGCATGGTGGCAATATCATTCTCCCGTCTGCCACATATCGGGGCTTTTTTGTCACACACTGTTACACAATCTTTTCTGAACCTCTAAAAAGAAAGTTTGCATAACAGGCATAATCTGGAGGAATGAGCTCCAAGTGCACTAGCCCCCTCACATGTAAACCACATGTAGTTCAACAGCAGTTGGGTTTTTCTTGTTTGGGGTTATCTAGAGCAGGGGCATCTAACTGGTGGCCCTGCATGTCGCATGGCCCCCTGTGGTCCTTTTGTGTGTGTGTGTGTGTGTGTGTGTGTGTGTGTGTGTGTGTGTGTGTGTGGCCCTCGATGCTCTGGAAAGAGAAAACAATGGTCATGAAGAAAATAACAGGAGATCTCGAGGCAACACCCTACACACAGTTCCTGCGTTGCACTTTATGCCAGAGCATCACGGACCGCAAAACATTACCCCAAGAGGCCCACAGGCTGCCTGTTTGACACCCCTGATCTAGAGGATAAAGGAGGAGCCCTTTATGGTGCTATGGTTACAAAGTCAGCCTATTAACCTCAAGGTGAGCAGTTTGAAATCAGCAGCGCCCTCTGTGGGAGAATGAAGGACTTGTTATGACTGTAAAGTGTTACAGGGTTTGAAACACCTGAGAGCAGTTCCGCCCTGTCCTGTGCGGGTTGGTTGCCAGGAGTCAGAATGGATTCAAGGGCAGAGATAATTGTTTTGGAGAGGATCAAGTTGCTCTGTTGGAACAGTAGGTTAAGAGTTGGGCTGCTCACCTCGAAATCGATGTTTCAAACTCACCATCTGCTCCCAGGAGAAAAGAGGATGCCACTGGCTTCTATAAAGATGTATACTTTCAGAAATTCTAGGCACTTTTTTTTTGGAGGGTGTGTGATTCATTTTATTGGAGCCTTCTGTATCTCTTATCACAATCCATACATACATCCATTGGGTCAAGCACATTTGTATATTTGTTTCCAACACCATTCTTAAAACATTTGCTGTCTACTTGAGCCCTTGTTATCGGCTCTTCCTTTTCCCCCTCCTTCCCACTTCACTCCGTCCTCCCTCATGAACTCTTGATAATTTCTAAATTATTATTTTTTCACCATGCCTTACACTGTCCAGTGTCTCCCTTTACCTACTTCTCTGTTGTCCATCCCCCAAGGAGGATGTTTTCCTCTTTCTGACCCACCTTCTCTCTGCCCTCCCGCTATCACCACTCCCACCATTACCAATATGTCACAGGACAGACATCATTTTATTGTGCTATCTGTAAGGTTGTTTTAAGTGTGATTCAACTTGATGAGTCTTAGCAGCATGATGTTATATTATTGCTGTTCAATTCTGACTGGTGGTGTCCCTATGGTGACCATATAAAACAAAGTAAAATTGCACCAGAGGGTCTCCTGAGTTATAATAGTTAAGGTTAGGATATCTCCTAACTAGTTTCTGGTAGATTTGAACCTTTGAACTTTCTGTTAGTTAGCAAACACTTAACTATCATACAACCCACTAGTCTTAGTTTAGTCTCAAATTTGTTCATAAAAATGTCAGTATTTTTAAAATATCGATAGTTTGAAGACATTTCTGAATATTCAAGAAATGTGTAATTTAGCCATGTTTATTGGTTTCAAGGGGAGTAGTTAAATGCTTGGATTCTAATGGAAGGATCAGTGGTTCAAAATGACTAGTCACTCGTGGAAGCAAGATGTTACAGTCATAAAGTATCACAGTATTGGAAAACTTAGGGGTCAATTCTACTCTGCAATTTAAGGTTTCTATGATCGGTAATTGACTCATTGCAATAGTTTTTTGTTTTGTTTTTAAAGCATTTTAATGAGGTCTCTTACAGCTCTTATAGCATCCCATACATCAGTTGTACTAAGGATATTTGTACATATGTTGCCATCATCATTATCTTACCATCTATTGATATTTGAGCCCTTGGTATCTGCTCCTGTTTTTTCCCTCCCTCCCACTACCCCTTCCACCCTTGTGACCCCTTGATAATCTAAAAGTTATTATTATTGCTTTCATATCTTACACTGACAGCTGTCTCCCTTTACCCATGTTTGTGCCCCTGGGGTGTTTTACTTCAATCATTGTGACCAGTTCCTCCTTCCCTGCCCCCCCACCCCCACTTTCCCCTTACCCTCTTGGTATTACTACTTCCATTTCTGTTCCTAAGGGGTTTGTCTGACCTGGATTTCATGTGTCATGAGCTCTTATTTTTACCAGCAAGTGTGCTCCGGTCTAGCCAGAACTGAAAAGCATGATCATGATGAGAGAAGAAGCCTCAGAGAGCCAAAGGACCATTGTGTGTTTCATCAGTGCTATACAGTGCCCCGGTCAGCACATCCGGACGACCCCAAACAAAACAAATATTGCTGAGAATGAGACCCAAACCCCATCTGTAGACAACGGTACATCCCCTCACAGAAGGGTCACAAGGAAGGGCTGAGCAATAGACTTTGTTGTTGTCAAAAGCTATAGTCAAAGCTGACTCTCTGTGGCTTTCAGTGTCCCTCAAATACCTCCTTGAAAACCCAGTCTACGGTTCGCCTTCTTCTGATTTCATCACCTAACATGCAAATAACTATTTTATCCCTCATATCTCTACTTTGTAATAGGTTAGTGAAACATTGAATTTCTTGCTTTATGACGTTCTGTACATTATTTCAAGAACATATATGGATATAATTATAAAGAACAACAGAAAGATATATTGTATCTCTGTCATCCTACCATGCTGTATCTGACAAAATTGGAGCTCAACAAATGTTCTTTAAGCAACCAAAATACATTTCCACCCCATAGCATGCTGGATAGGCTTTTTCTAAATCGATTTACTTCTCCCAAGGAAGCAGAAACTCATCAATGCAAGAGATTTACCAAAAATGATACATATGACAGTTCTACAGCATAAAAACAACACAGTGATTAACAACCCAAAAACCTGCCCTGAAGCTGAATAGCTCCTTCTGATTATTAACCAGATCTATATGATTATAGTGAAAATAAGCTTGGGCCTGAAGGCCTCTCTCTCTCTAGCCCAGACGTCCTCTTAGTAGTACTTGTGCATGTCTGGAGGGTGCTGCAGAGCAGCAGAACACTGGATCAATTGCTTTGCTTCTGACTCACTCACAGACATGAAGCCATAGCCTAAAGTTGCCTTTTCTGTTTCCCATTTTTTTGAAAAATCTAATTCATTCTATGGAAGTGGCTCTGACATTTGTTTTTCTACATTCCCCATAATTATTGACAATATAATGAGATGAAGTATTGGATCTAGAGGAATTTTTTTTAATAAATTAAAGGGAATTCAAACACATGCCTAGAAGGTTGTTCACAAATCCTTTTCTCCCACCTTCTTCAATAATTTCCTCAAAATCAAAAGCACAGAGCCAGCACTCAACAGTCCTTCAGTGTCTCACAAGTTGTTTTTTGACAAGGTGCAGTAACCACTAATCTATTGCTCTAACTTAGCAGAATTATTTCTGATTTTTTTCTCTGACAGGTGACTTTAACCCCAACTTTAAAAATTGAATGAGTTCCAATATTCACAGGTTCTACTATAATTTGTTTAAATTCAGTTGAATTGTTATAATAGCTATAATTATAAGGAATTTTTTGTTAGAAGCCATCAAGTCAGTTCTTAATCATATGTACAATAGCATATGAATTTGAGAAAGGTTTATCGATAATATGCCATATGCAGATCACATGGCCTTGTTTACTAAAAAGGAGGAAAAATTGATGTATTTGCTGTTAACCAAAGACTGGATCCTTCAGTCTGTATGGATTGCAACTCAAAGTAGTTACAAACACACCTAACTTAAAAATAGTACAGTCGTCATGCTCTATAGACGTCAGAGTGATGAGATTTTGTATCAAGTTCTTTGTCTATGTAACCAGAAGAGACCAGTACCAGGAAAAAAGGTTATCATGTTTAGTAAAATACCTAGGGTTGCTGAGTCAGAACTAACTCATTGGCACCTAGAAAAATGGACAACAGGTACAACAGAATGAAACATCCCCTGGTCCTGCACTATCCTCAGAATTATTGTTATGATCGAGTTCATTGTAGCCATTATATCAATCAATCTTGTTCATGGTCTTCCACTTTTTCACTGACCTTCTAACTTACCAAATATGATGTCCTTTTCCCGGGGCTGGTTTCTCATGACAATATGTTAAAGTTCATGAGAGATACTAGCACCATTCTGGTTGTAATTCTTCCAAAATAGATTTGTTTATTCTTCCACCAACTCCCTGTATATCTAATATTCTTCAACAATCAAATATGTGTTAGGCTAGTTTGTCTAGAGAAACAAATCCAGTGACACATATCTTTGTATAAGAAAGAGCTTTATATCTAGAAGTAATTTTATATAAAGAAGGCATTCAAACTCAGTCCAACTCAAATCCATAATTGTGATGTTAGTCCGTAAGTCTTTCTTCAAGTGCAAATAAGAAATTGTACCTGAAATAAAGCCTTTGTTTATTTTTATCTGACTTATAGCAACCCTACAATATAGTATAAATGTCCCATAGGATCATCAGCCTGAAATCTTTACTAAAGAAGACAGTGTGTTAGTCCAGGTGAACTGGAGAAAAAAAAAAATTCACAGACACTCATGTGCATAAGGAAAGACTTTATATGAAAGAGCAATTATATATTGAGAAAATAGCCCAGCCCAGTCCAGATCAAGTCCAGAAATCCAATATTTGCCCACATGTCTGATACTAGTTCATAAATTCCTCTTTAGACACACGCAGCACATGCAATGATGCCAAATGCAGGAAGATCACTAGCCAGTGGGTAGAACGTCTTGTGGATCTAGTGGCAGTGGAAGCATGTCTATACTGGTGCGGGTCTCCATGGGTCTCCTCCAGCTCTCTGAGTTTCTTAAGAGCATGAAAGGGAAGGCAGAGATACTGGTTCTGGCCTCCAGTGAGCTATTTATCTCTATAATGACTCCAAATGAGGACAAATAGCTGTGATATAATTGAAAGGCTAGACTCTACCCACCCCTTTGCTCAAGTTGTCAGGAGAGTATGTAACTACCACAGACAACCATACCTTTCTCTTGTGATTTATGGTCTTGAACCACTTACCTTTCAGTTAAGTCTAGAACTTAACAATTTTAGCACCATGTTATTTTTGTACTTTGAATTGGGGATGGGGTTATTCAGTGGTATTTAGAACTAAACAGAGACTACAATATCCACTCAGTTTATTATTACAAGTAGTATATGAAGAAAATCCAAACTCAGAAATCTTTCTCCCTGATCATGGATTCTCTGTCCTGGGCTTCAGCTGAGTATGACACTGTGAGATGCAGGAGGAGCAGAGATCAAATGAAAAAGAACAAAGAGCTTACTCCCTCTCAGTGTTTTAATCCAAAGCCCTGGAAGTCATAATAATGCACATGGGACAGATGGGATCATTTTGTGGGAAACTAGTGATCAACTGAAATTAATTAAAATTTCAACCAAGACCACGTCCAAATAAATTCCAGCTTGAAGGGACAAATTGTCCCTCTAAATGTCTGATAAAGAGAAATTGGCTTTTGTTCTGAGGGTAAAATTATATCTTTTACAGGCATTTTTCTTATATATGAAACACTTCGTGATATATATTAGAAGGAGAATTTTTTAAAAGAATCAGTGGGGAAGATAGCACCAGGCTCCTCTAAAAAAAAAAACAAAAAAACATGTGAACAGCAACCAGCCCCAACAGCCTCAATGAAAAAGCAGGAAAAACAGAACACAATGCTGGAAGAAGTCATGAACCTAACGCCATGCATAGAAGAAGCAGACATTGACCTGCCACAGAAAGAAATTTTCAGAATGCTGTTTGGGGTCATACAGGATATAAGGGAAGCAATACAGAAACAGATGAAATGATAGAGGAGATGACAACAACACACCAAAGGGAAATACAAGACTTAAGGGATGAAAAAACAAAATCCAGTAGCAAATTAACAGACTTGAAGAGGCAGATAATTGCACCAGTGTCCTAGAGGATAACCAAGCACACCTCAACAAATGGGAAAAGCAGTCAAATAAGAAATCAGAGAAGCTGAAGAAAACCTGAGAGCCATGTCTGGTGCTGTGAAGACAGACAATATTTGAATAATTGGACTACTGGAATAAGACACAACAAAGAAGTCAACAGCAAAAATAGCAAGGGAATTCTTAGAGGAAAACTTCCCAAGCTTAATAAATGAAAATCAGGCAACTATTCAGGAGGCTGAAAGGACACCAGCCAGTCTGATTTTCAAGAAGTCACCAAGATACATAAGAGTTAAATTATCCAACTATGAGGAAAAGGAGAAAATCAGAAGAGCAGCTAGGGAAAAACAAATGGTCATATATAAAGGTACCCAAATAAAAATATGTTCAGACATGTCAGCAAACATAGTGAAGAAGAGGAGGAAATGGAGTGACATTTTCCAAAAGGAAAATAACACAAACCCACGAATACTAAACCCGGCCAAATTATCTTTTATGATAGATGGAGAAGCAAGAGTCTTCCCAGGCAAGAAAAAACTCAAAGAATTCATAAAAAGAAACCCAGGCCTACAAAAGAGCCTTGCCAACCCAGTATAGGCAGAAAATCAATACTCAGCAAGCACAAATAAGAGACCATGACATAGAACAGGGGTCCTCAAACTAAGGCCTGCAGGCCACCTGCAGCCCGAGTACGTTTATCCAGCTTACTGTTTGTTTTTTATTTTTTTTCCTTCAAAATAAGATATGTCCAGTGTGCATAGGAATTTGTTCAAAGTTGTTTTTTTTTTAAACTATACTCCAGCCATCCAATGGTCTGAGGAACTGTGAACTGGCCCCCTGTTTTAAAAGTTTGAGGACCCCTAACATCGAACAACTCTACCCAGAAGGTGACAAAGAGATAACAACCCTCAAGATAGCTCAATAGTGGAAAGTAGGCAAGAATGAACTGTACACACACGCAACACAAACTGATAAGATATGTTAGTAGGAAAACACCCAACACAAAATGTACAAGATGACATCCCAGAGACCACATATGTATATAATAACATTCAATATCAATGGACCGAACTCAGGCATTAGAAGACAGAGGCTAACACAGTGTCTCAGAAAACATAACCCATCAATCTGCTGCCTACGGGAGACACATCTCAAGCTTGCAGAAAAAAAACAGTTTGGCAATTAAAGTCTGGAGAAAAATATACCAAACAAATGGCAATGCACAAAAAGCAGTGGTAGAAATATTAATCTCTGACAAAATTGATCTCAAGGTAGAAATCATAGCAAGAGACAAGGAGGGGTACTATATTATGCTCACGGGAAGAGTAAACCAAGACCAGTGAGTATAATAAATATATATGTGCCCAATGAGAAACCTGTGAAAAATCATACATCGTAAATCAAACAGTCCAAAAGATGAAAAAAAATAAAATCACATGATCAACAATTATAGTATGTGACTTTAATACACCACTCTCTGAATAGGAGAGATCACAGGGAAATTAACACAATAAGGACCCTTCAGATCTAAACAGCACAATTAGACGACTTGTCCTGACATATTTTCAGAGCTTTCCACCCAAATGCAAAAATATTCACATTCTTTTCAAGTGCACATGGCACATTCTTGACTCAAAGATAGACCACATGCTGGAACACAAGTCAACCCTGAGTAAATTCAAGCACATAGAGATTATACAAACATCTCTCTGCAAACACTGTGCCATAGACTGGAAATCGACAAAAGGACGAAGAGAGCAAGGGAAAATAACTGGAGGATGAATAACTTTCTATTGCAAATGGAGTGGGTATTGACCCAGATCACAGATGGAATCAGGAAGTTTGTAGAAACCAATGAGAATGAAAATACGAGGGACCCAAACCTTTGGGCTACAGCAAAGGCATTTATCAGAGGAAGGCTGATAGTAATACATACACACATGAAAAAGGAAGAGAGACTGTGGTTGATATGCTGACACAAACATTACACCAATTAGAGCAGGGTCAAATGAACAATCCCACCAAGAGCAAAAGGAAAGAAATAATAAAAATCAAAGCTGAGATATAGGAGAGGGAAAACAAGAAAACTATGGAAAAAATAATGCAACTAAAAGGTGCTTCTCTGAAAGGATTAATAGAATTGATAGACCGCTGGAAAACCTAACCAAAGAAAGGAGAGGGAAAAAATTCAATAGCAAGAATATGAGGGCTGGAGGCACAGGGAATCCAGGGTGGATGATACCTTCAGGACCAAGGGTGTGAGGGGCGATGCTGGGAGAGTGGAGGGTGAGTGGGTTGGAAAGGGGGAACTGATTACAAGGATCCACATGTGACCTCCTCCCTGGGAGAGGGACAGCAGAGAAGGGGGGGAAGGGAGACTCCGGATAGGGCAAGATATGACAAAATAACGATGTATAAATTACCAAGGGCACATGAGGGAGGGGGGAGCAGGAGGGAGGGGGAAAAAAAGAGGACCTGATGCAAAGGGCTTAAGTGGAGAGCAAATGCTTTGAGAATGATTGGGGCAGGGAATGTATGGATGTGCTTTATACAATTGATGTATGTATATGTATGGACTGTGATAAGAGTTGTATAAGCCCCTAATAAAATGTTTAAAAAAAAAAAAAGAAAACCAGTGGATTCTGGATGCCTTAATCCAAGTCACAACAAAAAAATCTTTAAAAAAAAAATCATGAGCTAAATAAAGAACCAAAAAAAAAAAAAAAAGAATGAGTGATGAAACAGGGGACAATACAATTGACCCTAATGAAATCAAAAGTATACTTGTAAAGTAGTATGAAGGCCTGTACTCTAATGAATTCAACAACTTGAAGACATCGACCAATACTTTGAAAAACAATCCCTCCCTAGACTATCCCAGATGGACGTCAAAAACCTCAACAGAAGCATAGCAATAGAAGAGATAGACAAGATTATCAAGGGATTACCAATGGAAAAATCCCCCAGGTCAGATGGCTTCACAGGAGAATTCTACCAAGCATTCAGGGATAAACTGACACCAATCCAACACAAACTCTTTCAGAACATAGAAAAAGATAGAAAACTCCCGAACCCTTTTATGAAGCTAGTATACCTCTGATACCTAAGCCAGGCAAAGATCCCACAAGAATTGAGAACTATAGACCAATAACCCTAATGAACATCAATGCAAAACTACTTAACAAAATACTAGCCAATAGAATACAAAAGTGTATAAAACAAATAATTCACCATGACCAATTAGTATTCATACCAGGAATGCAGGGATGGTTGAATATATGAAAGGCCATTAGTATTATTTGCCACATGGACAGCAAAAATAACATCTAACACTCATTCCTGTATAAGACACTCAAGAAAATAGGAATGGAAGGAAAATTTCTCAATATAATACAAGCTATATATGAAAAACCAAAAGCCAACGTGGTAATCAATGGAGAAAAGATGAAAACAATTCCACTGAAAAAGAGGACCAGACAAGGATGACCCTTGTCCCCACTCCTCTTTTGCATCATACTGGAGGTCTGAGCTAACCACACAAGACAAAGAAAAGACATGAAAAGTATTTGGGGAAGGAAGAGGCAAACCTATAATTATTAGCAGATGATATGATTTTATACATAGAAAATCCCCAGAACTATACAAGTGGATTGTTGGAAGTGATAGAGGAATATTGCAGAGTGGATGGATACAAGATCACCAAACAAGTCTTTGGGACTGTTATAAACATCAAACAAGATAACAGAAGAGACCATTTTAAAATAGTACCCTTTAAAAAAGCCAAGCACAAATTGAAATATCTAGGGATATACCAGACTAGAAAACCAAAAGACTTAAACAAGGAAAACTACAGAACACTACTACAAGAAACCAAGAGTGACCTCAACGAATGGAAGAATATCCCATACTAAGGGATTGGCTGACTCATTACAATGAAGATGTCAGTTCTGCCCAAGTCACTATATTAGTTTAATGGGATCCTGATACCAATACCATCACTCTTCTTCAATTAATTGGAAAACCTGATTTCAAACTTCATATGGAGGGGGAAGTGGCCCAGAATTAGAGAACTCCTCCAGAAGAAGGACAAAGTAGGAGGGCTTGCTCTACCTGACTTTAGCATGTATTATACTGCCACATTGGTCAAAACAGTGTAGGGCATGTATAAGAAAGATATTCAGACCAATGGAAAATAGTTGAAGACCAAAATTTAAAATATTAGCATACAGATTTTTAAAACAGATTGAGATTGAGCTATCATATGACCCAGCCATCCCCCTATAGGGCATATACCCAGAAGAGGCAAGAAACAAACCATGGCCAGACATCTGCGCCCCAATATTCATCATGGCACAGTTCACAATTTCAAGGAGTTGGAAACTACCCAAATTTCCATCAACAGACAAATGGATCAAAAAACTGTGGTACATAGATACAATGGAGTACTACCCATCCCTAAAATGCAGTGAGGAATGCAAGAAGCACATTGCTGCATGGGAAGAACTGGAGGAAGCCATGCTAAGTGTAGTAAGTCAAACACAAAGGGACAAGTACAATATGAGTCCCCTGAGGTATGCTTAAAACAAAACAAAAACAAACAAAAATGGGCCATAGAGGAAAAGCTATGATATACATACATCCCTTGGGTGAGGTCCAGCAACTATGAAAGGAGCCAAACCCAATCCAAATATTCATGCGGCAGCCAACTAACGAAAAGGGGGCAATAAAGAGGGAAAAAGCCATGAGTAGGAGGAGAGTAGGGCACTAATCCACCCAAGGGGAGAGTATTGTTTATTTTTCCACAGGAGAGGGAGAGAGAGTTCAGGCTTCATTACAATGCACCAAGACATGACTACAACATACTGGCATGAACCCGGGAGCCAATAGAGAGATCTGCAGGGCCAGAACTAATCCCAACTATGTATACCCCCACCCCACCCCCTATCCCTCAGAAGAATGAACTTCATGGGACTACTGCTTCAGGAGAGGAGTGCATTCGATTACAGCACACGGGAGAAACTCCAAGGGATGGGGACGTGGAAAGGACATCCTGGTCCACTAAGCTCCAAGGAGGATGTTCCTGTTCAAAGCAGACACTGCACAGGGAGGACCATAGGGCTGGCCCCACCATGGGAAACGGTGTCCCGCACTGAACCACAAAGCTGCAGGGGACAGCATGGAGACAGTGCAGGAACAGTGCACACTCTGGCTCTCACTCGGGTGAGGCCCTGAGGGCATGCAGCAGAGCAGCAGAGGGAGCAGGCTGATGAAAGCTCCAGAGAATAACAAAAATAGACTTCAGAGACAGTGTGACATCCCATCAGACCCGACTGGAAAACACTTGTAAAGGCCAACAAGCAGACCTTGAACTATTTATTGTTTTTTTTGTTCTTGTTTTCTGCTGTTGTTATTGTTTTGTTGGTTTTGACTTTCTCTGTTATTTTATTTGGATTTGCCTGGGTTTTGCAATTATTAATGTATCTGCATGTCTATCTAGATAAGTGGGATAAATAATTGAGAGATGAAAAGAATGGGACCAATAGTTCTGGGGAATATGGGAGAAGGGGAGGTGGGAGAAAGGAAGGGGCGGAGGGACCAACCCAGGTACAAGGGAACAATAAGTGAAATAAAATCAATGGAAGGAAGGTCGTAGGATGCCTAGTGGACTCAATCAAGGGCAATGTAGCAGAAAGAAATTACTAAACCCAAAAGAAGGCTGAACATGATGGTGGGACAAGAGGGAAGTAAAAAGGAAACGGGAAATAACAGGAGGTATCAGGAAATAACCAGGAGGTATCAGATAATTAAGACCCAGAAAATAACTATGCCCAAGGTCAATAGGTGGGGGGACATGGAGTGGAGACCTGATGCTCATCTGTAGACAATTGGACATCCCCTCACAGAAGGGTCACAAGGAATAGATGAACCAGTCAGGTTGCAGTATAGCACCGATGAAACACACAATTTCCCTCCAGTTCTTTGGTGTTTCCTTTCCCCCACTATCATGACCTCCATTTTACCTTACAAATCAGATTAGACCAGAATATGCACACTGCTACAGATAAGAGCCCACAACACAGGACATCCAGGATAGATAAACTCCTCAGGGCCAACAAAGAGAGTAGAGATACCAGGAGGATTAGGGGAGGATGGAGGGAGGTGGGGGAACCAATCACAAGGATCAACCTAGAATCCTCCCCAAGGGAGATGAAAAATGGAAAAGTGGGTGAGGGGTGATGGAGG
The DNA here is from genome assembly GCF_050624435.1 of Tenrec ecaudatus. Taxonomy (NCBI): domain Eukaryota; kingdom Metazoa; phylum Chordata; class Mammalia; order Afrosoricida; family Tenrecidae; genus Tenrec; species Tenrec ecaudatus. The sequence continues at coordinate 102,139,104 of NC_134532.1, read as the reverse complement.
ATGATGTAAGATATGGAGAAAAAAATCTATAACTTATTAAGGGTTTATGAGGGATGGTGGGATGGGGAGGGAGGGGGAAGGAATGGGAAGTAGATAGCAGGAGCTCAAGTGAAAGAGAATGCTTTGAAAATGATAATGGAGGCATTTGTGAAAATGTGCTTTACACACTGGAGGAATGTGTGGATTGTGATAAGAGATGTAAGAGTCCCCAATAAAAGTATTAAAAAAAGAAAATAATCAGCAGAAGAAAATAACAGATTTTCTAATGTAAGTATCAGCAAATATGAACTTAAGCTAAATATTATTAGAATGAATACATAGATAATTTTAATAGATATATGAGGGATCTTCTAGAACAGCTACAGTAATGTAGGGCATTTATTATAGGTCTTTTACAATCATGTGAATTTAAAACGTATGGGATGTAAATGACCTATCAGTAACAATGATCAAATCTGGAGCACAGAGGAAAAAAATAATATTCATAAAAGCCTGTTGGCGCTTTCCAAGAGGGAATTGTTCTCTATTCACCTGCATCAGCAGAGGGATAGCCAAAAGTAAGAGGAGATGGAATGGGTGACTGCCTTCATGAACAATCTCTGGAGTAGTGCCCCGCTACCATTCCTGAACATTTTAATCAAAGATGTTATAGACGCATCCTAATATCAAGTGTAAAATGAGAAAAAAAACATTCCAAATTCATATGCACCTTTGACTTTCTGGAGCCACTGAGGGTGAATAGACCCTGAAACCATTGCTCTGAGAATATTCTTTAAACTTTAAATTAAAAAAAAAACCAAAATCCTCTAAAGTCTTCTTTAAGATGAACAGAGTTAACTTCTTCTGTAAACAATGTTTGCCTTGAGTGACATCCTCTTTGGAAGAACCATCTATATGGAATCAAATTTACAGTATCATTTTACAATATTCAACAGGAAGTTGAGGGAGGGGTGAGATCATGTTAATAGGGTAGGAATATTTTAGAGAAGCCCGGAAATTATTGTCAAATAGCTTGAAGAATGGAGTTAATGTTAATTCAATGTAGACATGGTAGCATCGGTATGTAAGTTGCGCCAATTCTTGCAAACTCTGCAGTCAGTCATCCTCATGGGGGTCTCCCTTTTCACCGATCCTCTGCTTTACCACGGAATTGTGTCTGTCTGTGGGATCACAGGTTGTTTTAAATGTTTTTCCTTAATTGCTTCTAAATTAACTAGGGTTTGATCTGAGACCCTATGAACATGAAGGATGTCTCACACTTTTCCGAGTGGTTCTACAAAGGAGCACGGGTGACGTCCTGGTTATGCGCTGGGCTGCAGTCCACTTCTCATGGTCGGCATCAAACCACCAGCAGCTCAACCCAAGAAAGACTAGGGTTTCAACTTCCATAAATAGTCACAAGCTCAGAAACCCACAGAGTTACTAGGTGTCTGCAGTAAGAGAGGTTTTTTGTTTGTTTGTTTTTTAGGTATGGCTTACATTATTTATTTATTTATCCATTTATTTATTTATCTTTTTGTTTATTATCATTTTATTGGGCCTCATGCAACTCTTATCACAATCCCATACATACATCAATTGAGTAAAGCACCCTTATACATTCGTTGCCCTCATCATTCTCAAAATTCGCCTTCCACTTGGGTTCCTGGAATTAGCTCATTTTCCTTTTTTCCCTCCCCTCCCTCTCCGCTCCCCCCTCCCTCTTGAACCCTTAATAATTTATAAATTATTATTTTATCTTATTTTACACTGCCCAGCGTCTCCCTTCACCCACTTTTCTGTTGCCCATCCCCCAGGGAGGAGGTTATATGTACATCCCCGAGATTGTTTCCCCTTTCTACACCCACTTCCCTCCAGGTATCGCCACTCTCACCGTTGGTCCTAAGGGGTTTATCTGTCCTAGATTCCCTGTGTTTCCAGATCCGAATTGTACCGCTGTGCATCCTCTGGTCTAGCCAGGTTTGCAAGGTAGAATTGGGATCATTATAGTTGAAAGGGAGGAAAAAGAGTCCCATGACGTAGTAGGAACCCTGATGGCGTATTGGTCTTATCTTGGGCTGCCATTCTCAAGGTCCGCAGTTTGAAACCAGCCTTTCTGCAAGAGAGAGGACTTTCTATTCCCACCATAGTTACAGTCTCAGAAGCTCACAGGGGTAGTTCAAACCTGTCTCATAGGGTATGAGTTGGAAGTGACTCAATGGCAGGGAGGTTGTCATTCTTGCTGTAAAGTTTTACAATTAAGAAAGCAAAACAAACAAAAAGCAACCAGTAGTCTGCAAGTTAACTAGGGTTGTCAAAACATCGTGCCATACACTGGATGGATTAAAACAACAGAAATGCATCCTATCACAGCTCTAGGACCAAAAATCCCAATTCAAGGTGTCCCCAGAGCCATTCTTCTTCTAAGCTCTACAGGCCACTGCCTCCCTGCTTCTTTGCTGCTCACATCCCTCCCACACTGCTTCCATATTCACGTGGCTCCCTTCGTGTTATGTGTTGTATTTCCCCTCTCTTTTCTCTCAGAATGACACTGGAGCTTAGATTTGAGACCACTCCAACGCTAGGATAATCACATTCTGAGATTTTTAAACTTAGCCACAGCTCCAAACACTCTTACCTCAAAAGGGGATCACGTTCTACATTTTCAGAAGTCACTTTTTGGTACTGCGTGTATCACAATGGTTCAGTAGTTGGCTGCTAACCAAAATGTTGACACATACCGGACATCCCACAGGAGAATGACGAGTCAGTCTACTTCCATACAGATTTACAGTCTCTGTAGGAAGTTTTACCTCTGACTTACAAGGTCTCTATGAATTGGAAACAGTTCAGTGTTGATGGGTTTGGACCCACCCTAGGACAGATGCTTGTATATTAACATCTAATTGTTATTTGCTTGTATCCAAATATAGCAGCTAAATAAAAAATAAATTTAGAAGCTTGTTAGGAGACTAGAAGGCAAGGGAATTACTTTAGTTTGAGAGATGGTGTGTGTATGTGTTTTTCTAAAGAAGCCATCTGTAATTAAATTAATGGTAAATTTTGATTGAAAGAAATAAGTTCCCACAATAATTGTGGACGTTTATCTGAAAAAAAATCGATGAGCAGCCTAACGCCAACATCAAATTAATACTAGCATCTTACATGTATTGAAAAGAAAATGTTTCAGATGCATGTCTAATAAGCCAGACTTTTCTAGATATATTTGGCAAAAATTTTATTGTATGCACAGTTATCATTTATAGCCATACAATAGACCAACATTCACTTTTCTGTAAAATAAATCATGCAAAACACATTTTTAAATATGAACCCTAATAGCAAATTTTGACAAGGTGCTTGTTTTTAATCTTTCATGGGAGGTTTAACTTCAACCTGAAATGCTATTTACTTTCAGTACTGCAATCAATTTTACCACATTCTATTATATTGGAAATCACATTATTGAAATGTGCTAGTGTAAATGGGTTTCAAGATGTTTATTAAATATCTCATAAGCCTCTTGGCAGTTCTGGAATATAGTAATTGTTTTTAAATGTTTAAAACCTGTAAGTCTAAATTACTTGAAGTAAAATATTTGCAATTATAGTGAGATCATACAGAGTGAGACACTTCTAATTTAAAATTCCCAGCAATTTAAACTCATTGGTAAGATGCCTGCTTTTCTCTGTCTTCTGGCTCCTACAGCATTATTTCCTAGGAACGCTTTCGGATTTTGTAGGAACAGAGATGGCGATTTCAACCTTTATTAAAGTACATGTATTACATTGAATCATCGTGATTAAAAATGAGATCTTCATAGATATTATTTTACTTATTAACAAAAGTGATGGTCCTTCTGTTTTGTAAAGTTTAGCTGAATAGATTTTAATACTTAATTTCTTTACAAATATATATATTATAAGTATATACCTATTCAAATTCCAAAAATATATAACACTTTGAATTGCATTTTTGATATTAATAATTGATTATATGTATCAGCACAATGAAGACTATAGATCAAAGGTATTTTTATTCTTTAAAAAAAATCATTTTATTGGGGGTTTGTACAATTCTTATCAAGAATCTGGGGTCTTAAAGGCTTGAAGATTAACAAGCGGCCATCTAGCTGAGAAGCACAAAGCCCACACGAAAGAAGCTCACCAGCCTGTCTGACCATGAGGTTTTGAAGGGACAAGTTATTAGACATCAAAGAACTAAAAATCATATCAATGTGTGCCCACTTTCCTGATATGATCAATGAAGACAAACGTGTGCATAACCAAATGTGGTGAAGAAAGCTGATGGTGCTCAGCTTTCAAAAGATATCACATCTGGAGTCTTAAAGACTCAAAGGTATTTTCCTTTAGTACAACACAGATACAGAAATTAAATTTAAAATACAAGCAGAATGACTGTAGTACAATGTGCTTAGGATGTAGCAGACCTCCTTTCCAATGTGACATTAAAGAGTTGGACAACTAGAGAGTGATTAAGCACAATGAGAAACTAAAATAAATAAATAAACAGAAGCATTTTCTAATAACTTGAAAAAAATTGAAAATTCATATTGTTCAAGCATCCTGATTGTGATATCTGTAAAGTCCTTTAGAAAACTTTATTGTCTCCTTAGTTACAATAAAATCTTGGAGAGAGATGTTCATTTTTTGCCAAAATGCTTTAAAAGATGTTGACATACTAATTTATTCTTCAAAATGATATCTTCAGTGCTTGCATTGGCAGCATATATACTAAACAAATGACTTCAAAATTATGACCCTTGAGTTTTGAGTAAATAATAGCTGCCAAAATTACCCATATAAAAATTCTTATATTTAGAAAGGGATTATCTCTAAAAGAGCAAAAAAATAATAAAACAATTGAGTTTAAAAAGAATTCCTGATGGGCTTTCCATCTTAATCTTTACTTACCTAACATCTACATTTTATTATACAAGAAGCTGCTAGAAAGAGCTGAAATTCTGTTATAAAAATTCATGTTTCTCATATTTTTTTAGTGCTAACAAATGTTAGCCACTAGTACTGACATTGCCTTTTTGAATTCAAAGGCTTTACTTCTATTGTGTCTATTGATTGATCATCAAGATTTTATACATGGAGTAACATTTGTTTTATATTTTGCATAATGTAAATCCCATCATATATTACTTCATGTAAAAACATATGAGTACACAAACTACCTTAGATAAAGAACATTCTGGTATTCTTAAAAACACATAATGTTTTAATTGGAAAATTATTTTAATCATATATTTAAATATATATTACAAAGAATTTTAGTTTATCAATAATAGTCACTATATTGCTTTTGTTGTTAGTTTCAGTTGAATCCATTCCAACTTATAGGAAACACCTGTACACATAAAGGAATTGCTCCATGGAGCTTCCAAAGCTGCGACCTTTCAGAAGCTGATCACTAAGTCTGTCTTCCAAGGTTCCTCTGGGTGCATTCGTCTGTCAACTTTAAGCGAGTAGTTGAACACTTAGCTATTTACACCACCTTGAAATTCCAACCATCACTTTTGTTGGATGGAAGCACATTTTCAAAGGAGAAAAAAATAAATAAACATATATGGAATCCTTGATGTTATATAAAAATTACAAGTTCCTGATGGAAATGTTAAGATTATTGTGCTTGTATGAAAAGCAAGTTTTTAATACCAATATTGTAGAAGTTGAGTTAGAAACTGTCATACAGACAGCTAACATCTATTTGGTGATGAAGAATTTTAATTGAAGAGTTCTTAAAATGGCACAAGATATAAAACCAATAATTCAATCCAGAACACAAAGTAATTTCCTTTCAATAAGTGTTGAAAGTTATTATATTCATTAATTTTGGAACACAATATCCAGAAAAATTTAATACATAATGTTGAAAAGATAAAATGAATCCATCATGTACTGAATTAGTTCCTATTGCTGCTGTAATACATTACCACAAACTCAATAGCTTACAATTACAGAATATTATTTTATGGTTGTAAAAGTCCTTAATCCAAAGCAAGTCTAACAGAGCAGAAAATCAAGGTGTAGGTGGGGTTGGTGCCTTCTGGCGATTTCAGAGGAGAACTGCTTCCTTAACATTTCTAACTTGCTTTGCGTCTCGTCTCTTTCCATCCTCCAAGCCAGCACTCCAATCACTGTTTCTTCCTCGCATTTCTTCTCTTATTGTCTTCTCTTTCTTTTCTTTTTATGTCGAGAAACCTTGCCGAACTGGGAAATCTAGTATGATCTCACCTCAAATTGTTTAAATTCATTACAAATGCAACATTCATTTTGCCATATAATACATTCACACGTTCTAGACTCCTTTTCAGTAGGCCATTATTGGTTGTGTTAGGGGCTATCAAGTCAGGTCCAATTCACACTGCCCCACCCCGCCATACTGCAGACCAAAGCACTGCCTGGTCAAGTACCATGCACAGAGTTGTTTGTATGCTTGACTCCACTACCCAAGTCACTGCCTGGCTACTTTCCTAGGGACTAGTCTCTTTTAATACGATGTCCACAGTATGTGAGATAAGCCTTCCTCATCCTAGTTCTGAAAAGCATTCTGGTTGCTCCTCTTGCATGTGCTTCAGGTGCTTTATGATACTTTTAATATTCTTCACCACCACCATAATTCAAATGCATACATTTATTCGTTGGTCTTCTTAATTCGGAGTCCAATTCTCCCATGCATATTATGCATTCAAAAATACGATGGCTTGCTCTGATCCTCTCTTATGGAAGCAACCATAGCGGTCCATGCTACGTAGCAATGCGTTCCAGTGCTACACAGGGTCCCAGCTGTAATTTATGCAATGTGTAGAGTAAGGGGTTGGGATTTGGCATTGCTCACCATTCTGTGCTCTTGGTGTTATCTGATCTGCTTGACTCTGAGATGCCACCGCTATAAATTTAAGGAAAACATAAAATACCATGGCATGGGCGAGGTACACATTATTCCTGAAAGTGATATTCCTGTTTTTCAATACTTGAAAGGGGGCTTTTTCAATAGTCTCCCATTGTAATACATCATTTGAATTTTTGACTGCTGCTTCTATAAGTATTCATTGTGGATCCAAGCAAGATTAAATTCTTCAAAATTTCAATCTTTTTTTCTGTTTATCATGATATTATTTATTATAATAACCCCCAACATTTATTGAAAGGAAATTATTTTGTGTTCTGGATTGAATTATTGGTTTTATATCTTGTGCCATTTTAAGAACACTTCAATTAAAATTCTTCATCACCAAATAGATGTTAGCTGTGTATATGACAGTTTCTAACTCAACTTCTACAATATTGGTATTATAAACTTGACTTTCAGATGAGCACAACAACCTTAACATTTCCATCAGGAACTTGTAATTTTTAAATAACATCAAGGATTCAACATGTTTGTTTTTTTTCTCTTTTGAAAATGTGTTTCCATTCAACAAAAGTGATGGTTGGAATTTCAAGGGGGTGTAAATAGCAAAGTGTTCAACTACTCACTTAAACGTTGACAGATCGATTACACCCAGAGGAACCTTAGAAGACAGACTTAGTGATCAGCTTCTGAAAGGTCGCAGCTTTGGAAGCTCCATGGAGCAATTCCTTTATGTGTACAGGTGTTTCCTATAAGTTGGAATGGATTCAACTGAAACTAACAACAAAAACAATATAGTGACTGTTATTGATAAACTGAAATTCTTTGTAAGATATATTTTAATATCTGATTAAAATAATTTTCCAATTAAAACATTATGTGTTAGTAAGAATACCAGAATATTCTTTATCTAAGGTAGTTTGTGTACTCATATATTTTTACAATAATAATACATGATGGAATTCACATTATGCAAAATATAAGACAAATGTTACTCCATGTCTAAAATATTGATGATCAAGAAATAGACACAATAGAAGTAAAGCCTTTGGATTCGAAAAGGCAGTGTCAGTACAAGTGACTAGCACTTGTTAGCCCTAAAAAAATATGAGAAACATGAATTTTTATAATAGAATTTCAGATCTTTCTAGCAGCTTCTTGTATATGAGTTGATTTTTTTAAATCTCACCAGATCATCAGATTAGATGCTGTAGACATTTTAATAATGCTATAAAACACATCACCATTAATATGTCAGGTTGTTTTACTGCTGTGACTTGTGTATTTCTGTGATACTAGAAGCCATGCCACCTGTGTTGTAAATACAAACCGAGATACCCTGAAACAGGTTTCAATGGAACTTCTGCAGACTATGAATAACAACAAGAACAGACTATAAAGGAAAATCCATCTACTTCTGAAGGATTTACCTCTGAAACCTTATGGATAGCAAGAGAACATTGTCATATAATGCCTGAAGATGAACCCTCCGTTTGAAAGGCACTCAAAATACGACTGAGAAATAGCTGCCTCCTCAAGTATAGTTGACCATAGTTGACCATAGCTTTCACAACCTACATTTGCTTATGGGTCACAATGTAAACGGGAAGCTATGGCTGCAAATACCTATTAATAACCCGAATGTGGAATGTACAAAGTATTAAACCTGGAAAATTGTAAGTTGCTAAAAATGAAATGGAATACATAAAGATCATGTGGTAGTTACATAATCTCCTGTCAACTTGTCAAGGGGTAGAGTCTATCCTGTCAATCAGGTCACAACCTGGTGACCTCATTTGGAGGCACAAAAGAGATAAATCATTCACTAGAGTTCAGATACACTCACTTCCTGTGAGACATTCTTGCTAACAAGATATGTGGAGTTATGCTAGATCCCTGAAGCTGGAGGAGCTATGTGGAGAACCCTAGCCAGCATTGAGATGCTTCCACTACCACTGGATCCAAAAGACTTTCCACCCACTAGAATGTGATCTCCCTGCATTCAGAATCATTGCATCATTTGCATGAGTCTGGAGAGGAATTTTTATATTGGTATTGAACATATGGGCTAATATTAAACTTATGTACTTGATCTGGGCTGGGATGTCTTCTTATCTGCTGATGAGCTTCTGGATGGCTTCCTCTTTTGAGCTATTATGACATACTGTTATGAATGCTTATGTACAAGTTTTTGTGAGGACATATGTTTTAATTTCATATATATATATATATATATATATATATATATATATATATATATATACATACATACGTATACCTAGATATGAAAAAATGCAATTACTTTATAATATAAAGATCTTTCTTATATATACATTAGTGTCTATGAATTTGTTTCTCTAGTAAACCCAGACTAACATAAATCAGTATCATAGGTATTAAAGATCAAAAATAGTCATTATAAAACAGACTGAAAATATGGTTTATTATACTGAAAATTACAAATTCAAGAAGAATGATGTTGAATTCATTGTAAAAAAAGTAACTTTCAAGACCTATCTTGAAATATAATGCTGTTTATGATAAAGTAATATATACTGCCTACAATGAACTCCCACTATGAGAACTGCTGAGATTAAGTTTAAAATCAGGAAAGATGTTCACCATGATTGGATCCTTTCACTCTACATACTCAATGTGTCTATATGCTGATTGAATAATCAGTGGAAGACTTTATGGGGGAAAAAACACAGAATCATGATTGAAGGAGCACTTATATACAAGCTATTAAATGAGATGATATACCTTGCTTGCTGAAAGTGAGGAGGACTTGAAGCACTTGCTGATGATAATCAGGATTTCAGTCTTTCATTTGGATAATAATGCACTGTAAAGAAAACGAAAAACATTATAATTGAACCAATAAGCAACATTATGATAAGTAGAGGAAAAATGAATTTTCAAGGCTATTATATTGCTTGAATTCACAATCAATGCTCATGAAAGTAGCAATAAAGAAATGTAATAATTCATGGTATTGGTTAAATCTCCTGACAAGACCTCTTTAAAGTAATGGAATGCAAGAACATCTCTTTGAGGACTGAAATACACCTTGCCCAAGCAATGATATTTTCAATAACTTCTTATGCATGGGAAAGTTGGTCATTGAATAAGAAAGATCTAAGAAGAATCTATATATAGCAATGTTGATGCTGGTGGAGCATATTGACAGTACCGTGCACCCTTAGAATAACAAATACATCTGTCTGGAGAATCCTTGTTAAAATGCTCTTCAGAAGAAAAGATGGTCATAGTTGATCTCACATACTTTTTACATTTTATCAAGAGAGACAAGTTCCTGGAAAGAGCCATCATGCTTCATAAAGTATAAGAGCAGCAAAATAGAGGAAGGACCCTTGACAAGATGGATTGCCACAGTGCCTGCGACCGTGAACTCAAACATCACACCCAGGAAGTATTTCACTCTGTTGTTTGTAGAGTCACTATGAGCAGGAATCAAATTGAAGGCACCTTACAACATCACAATATTCAAATGCATGCACCAGCAATTAAAGCTGGTGGTAAAGAAATTAAGGAATCCTATCATATTCTTCAGTCTGAAATCAATAAAATGTGCAGTGAAGGTACATTGATAATCATAAATTATTGAAATATGAAAATGAATAGAAAATATGACTTTGGGAATAGAAATGAAGCTAGAGATCTTATGAGATATTTTTGCAAAACTAGTAATTTTTCATTTCACTCTTTTTGAACAACATAAACAGAAATTGTACGTACGGTTCTTAGCACAGGGAATGCAGTTATCAAATTGACTTTATCTCTAGAAAGAGATGGTGAAGAAACTCAATATTAGCAGCCAAAAGGAGGCCAAGAATGAAGTATGCAACTCACTGTCAATTGCTCACATGTAAGTTTAGGTTGACATTATAGAAAATTAATATGTCTACAAGATCCAAAATCTCAACAGTGAATATACCCCACCTTAATTTAGAGAGCATATCAAGAACAGAATTAATGCACTGTAAACTAGTGACAGAGGCCTGATGAGGTATACGAGGCCATCAAGAACAGCATGCATGAAAAAAGCAAAGGTAACGAAAAGGCAAGAAAGAAAGAAAGTGTCAGTGTGGTTGTAAGAAGATAGTCTGAAACTTGCTCTTGGATGTAGAAGAGTTAAAGCAAATGTAAGAAATGAAAAGGTAAAAAAATTGAATATTTCAAAAGGCAGGTCAAAACCAGAAAGTATTATAATGCAATGTGTGAAGCCCTAGAGTTGTAAATCCGATAAGGAAGAACACATTCAGAACATTTCAGTCTGAAAGAATCTAAGTGTTACTACAAAGTTACAGAAACTTTTATCAAGGAAACATGTAAAAGCCTAAGCTCTTGTTTATTGACCTCTTCTCCAGGTAGAGCTAAATTTCAGTAACATCATTCTAAGCTGGACTGAACGCATCAGCACAAAATAAGACTCCAGAATATTGATGTGAACATTTCAGCAGCTATTAAAACATGGGAATACTCACTTATCTATGGCAAGAAATTTGGAATACATACATCTTCCCAACTAGCTGGGTGTGATCAATATCTGTATGCATTCCAAAAAGGGTGACCCAACAGAATGGGGAAATTATTGAACAATATTATTACTATCATAAGTAAATAAAATTTTGCTGAAGATCATTCAAAACTAGCCATAGCAGTACATTGCCTCGGAGGTGGCAGATATTCAAGTTCATGTCAAAAGTGGACATGGCACAAGGGATGTCATTGTTGTTATTGCTGCTAAAACCTCCTCATACCTACCCTGTGTATAGCAAGGGAAAACGATGCCTGTGCGGTCCTACCAGTTATTCTTTAGTTTGAACCCATTAGCACAGCCACTATGTCAATCCATCCCTTTGAAGGCCTTCCTCTCCTCCCCTGGCCCCTATTAACAAGCTCGGTGCTCTTCTCTGGGAACCAGTCTTTCTTGACACCCTTGGCTTTGGCTGAACTTTTTCAAAGATGGATTTTTTTTATTCTTTGGGAAGTCCGTGTACTTTCAATATTTTTTGCCATAATTCAAATGCATCAATTCTTCTTCTTCAGTCTTCCTTGTTCAGTGTCCAACTTTCACATGCCTATGAGACAAATGAAAATTCCATATGTCTGGGTCAGGTGCAACTTACTCCTTAAGCTAGCATTCTTGTTTTTCAACCCTGTAGAGAGGTCCTGTGAAGCAGATGTACTCAATGTAGTGCATCATTGGATCTGACTGCTGCTTCCATGAGCACTGATCAAGGACTCAAGCAAAAGGAAATTCTTGACGACTTCAATCTTCTCTCCATTTATCATGATGTTACCTATTGGTCCATTTGTAGGGTTGTTGGTCTTTACCTTGAGCTGTAATTCATACTGAAGGCTACAATCCTTGATCTTCATCAGCAAGTCTTCGCTTTCAGCAAGCAAGGTCATTAATCATCTGCACAATGCAGTTTATTAATGTCTTCCTCAAACCCTGATGCCACATTCTTTTGCATATCACCAAGATTCCATGATTATTTATTTATTCAGAATACAAATTGAATAAGTGTTGTGAGAGGATCTGCTACCTCCTGAAATGGTTGAAATAATATATTTTGATAATCTTTGTTTTGTTAGGTTGCCTTTCATTGGAATGGGCATAAAAATTAATCTTTTCCGGTCAGTTTGCCAGTTGGCTATTTTTATTAAATTTATTGTCTTAGACCAGTGAGCACTGTGTTGAAATATTTCATTTATTTTTCCATCAATTCCAGGAGACTTTGTTTAGTTTTTTTTGTTTGATTGGTTTTGTTTTGTTTTTTCTCTACTGCCTTCAGTGTTGCTTGGACTCCTTGTTAGGACCTGTAAGAATTAATCTTAACTGACTGCTGTAACTTGCCTTTTCTTAAAATTAACCAAGGGGAACAGAGGGAAATGAGTTGGCTATACAGCGTCAGTAGACACATAAAAGGCCTTCAGGTTATTCTCCTTGATACAGAGAAAAGACAATCATAGATCATCTGGACCCTAAAATAGCATCTGAGTTCCAGGGACTTTGAACAGCAGAAACAACAGATACCAAGACCTTCAGTTATTTCCGGGGCAGCTGACACTTTTCCCTACACAAAAGATAACCCCAACCCACATCATTTTCACCTCCATTTTCCTCTATACTATAAATCCTGTCAGGAAATGAGCTATTAAAATGGTCTCTTAGGGTCTTAACTGCCACCTTCTCAGGTCATGAGTGTCTGAATAAGGCAATTTTGAGAAGGTTCAATTCTATCCCTGCTGTATGGCTAACAGTGACAGGCAGCTAAAATGCATACCTTCTGGATTCATTCTTCTTTTCTTATAATGATTCTTGGTCATATACTGCCTCATGGCTACAGTTTTATGAGCATCAAGTTTGGGGAGTGACTGCAGGGTCTTAAGGTATCATAGATTTTCAGGAAAACACAAGGAGTTTATGAAGAAATTCTAAGAAAAATGTATTTGTAAGAGAAAGGCCAAGAAAGGTGCACCTAAGTTTTATTTCCCCATTATGTTTATTCAAGGGTAGTAAGGGTTGTTCTATGAAAAATTTGGGGTGGGGGGAGGGACCTTACCCCAACTACTGAAAATCCCTGGTCTTGCTGTTTCAGACTTCTTTTTGTTCAGAATTCAAAGAACATTTAAAAGAAGAGCTCAAATTTTGTAGCAACACTTGCTGAGTTACCTTTATAACTTTTTAGAGTGGGGGCGGGGAAGGCAGAAGACTCTAAAGCCAAATCGCCACGTCTTAAACTTGTCTCCCTTTCCAATTAATTATAGCCCAATCAAAACAAAACAAAATTATCGATGACTTGATTGTTTGACTTGTTTGGGGCTTATTTGTAGCTCTGGTTCAGAATATTGCCTCAAAGAGACTGCCTTAGCTCTTGTTTCTTAGCCAGGTTGTGCCTCTATATCAGTGGTTATCAACCTGTGGGTCACGACCCCTTTGGGATCAATGTCCCTTTCACAAGGGTTGTTTAAGACCCTTGGAAAACACAAATATTTCACAATATATAATTACATATTGTCTTGTGATTAATCACTATGCTTTAATCATGTTTGATTATGTTCAATTTGTAACACTGAAAATACATCCTGCATATCAGATATTTACATTAAGATTCATAACAGTAGCAAAATTACCGTTGTGAAGTAGCAATGAATTTATGATTGGGGTTCACCCAATCATAATACATAATACACATGAGGAACTGTATTAAAGGGGTGCAGCATTAGGAAGGTTGAGAACCACTGCACTATATCCTCAGCTATTTATTGATTTATCATCCTAATGTTAAATATGAGAATAATTACAGCCTCAAATTGAAGGATAAAGCAAAGCAGCTAAGAAATATTTGAAAAAGAATTAGATATTCAGAGACATCCAACAAAAGACATCCAACAACAGGTCATCAATTGCTTGTGTGTAAATTCAAGTTAAGCTGAAGAAAATTAAACCAAATTCACAAGAGTCAAAATATGACCGTCAGTGTATCCCACCTGAATTTCAAGAACATCTCAAGAACAGATTTGACAGATTGAACACTAATGACTGAAGAACTGATGCACTAGGTAGGACATCGAGACCATCACTGATGAAGAAAGAAAGCAAGAGGTCATTAAAAGGACAGTAAAGAAAGAAAAAATTACATTGGATATCAGAAGAGAGTCTGATACTTGCTCTTAATCATAGAGTAGCTAAAGCTAATGGAAGATAGGATGAAATCAAAGAGTTGAATAGAAAATTTCAAAGGGAAGCTTGAGAAGACATGTCCAAATATAACAAAATGTGCAAGGACCTAGAATTAAAAAAACAAAAGGGAGGAATATGCTCAGTATATCTGAAATTAAAATAATTGAAGGACAATTCAATCCTTGAATTGCAATCTCAAAAGATTCTATGGGGAAAATATTGAATGATGCAAGAGGCCTAAAGAGAAGATGGAAAGAAGGCACAGAGTAATTGTACCAAAAATACAGTCTATCGTTTCTGGAGGTAGCAGATGAGCAAGAACCAATGGAGCTGAAGGAAGATGTACCAAGTCCACTGAATGCATTATCCAAAAACAAGTGTCAAGGAATTGATAGAATAACCATTGGAATGTTTTAAGAAGCACAGGTAGCACTCACTCATCTATGCCAGGAAGTTTGGAAGACAGCTACTTGGTCAATTGACTGCAATAGTCCCAGAGTTGTGCCCATTCCAAAGAAAGGTGCCCCACAGCATGCTGAATATAAAGAACAATGTCATTGATATCGCACATGTAAGATATTGCTTAATGTTCTCCAACACATGTTGCAACAGTACCCTGACAGGGAACTACCAGAAGTTCAAGACAAAATCGCGGAACACCTGGAACAAGGGACATCATTGCTGATACGATATGGATCTTGACTGAAAGCAAAGAACTGAAAGATGTTTTTACTTATGCTTCATTGACTATGCAAAGGTATTTGACTATGCGGATCAGAACAAACTGTAGACAACCTTGAAAAGAATGAAAATCCCAGTACATTTCATTGCGCTCACTTGGAACATGTACATGGATCAAGAGGCAGTAGTGTGAACAGAAGACCCTGAACAAAGTCAAATCAATGTGAATGAGGGGGAGTGCAGAGTGAAGACTCACAGCCCATATGCAGACAAGTGAACATCCCCTTACAGAAGGGTCACAAGGAAGAGACAAGCATGTCGGGGTGCAGTATAGTACCGACAAAATATAGAACTTTCCTTTAGTTCTTTAATGCCTCCTCCTCCCCACTATCATGGCCCGAATTCTATCTTACAAGTCTGACTAGACCTGAGCATGTACACTGGTACAGATAAGAGTTTAAATCACAGGGAATCCAGGATAAATAAACCCCTCAGGACCAATAATGAAAGTAGTGATACCAGGAGGGTAAAGGGAAAGTGGGGGGATAAAGGGGTAATTGATCACAATGTTCTATATATCACCCCCTCCCAGGGGGATGAACAAAATAAAAGTAGGTGAAAGGAAACAGTTGTCGGTGTAAAATATGAAAACAAAAGTATACATTATCAAGGCTTCATGAGGAAGGAGGGTGATGGAAGGGGTGAAATAAGCTGATACCAAGGGCTCAAGTAGAAAGAAATTGTTTTGAAAATAATGGTAGTGACATATACACAAATGTGCTTGACACAATGGATGTATGTATGGATTGTGATAAGGGCTGTATGAGCCCCTAATGAAGTGATTTTTAAATATTAATCATAAGAAGATACAATCAGAAAAGGTGTGCATCAGTATTGTTTCCTCTTATCATAAGTGTTCAATCTATTTTCTGAGAAAATCACCCAGAAAGCTGAGTTCTATGAAGAAGGATGCGGCATCAAGAATGGAAGAAGACGTGCTAACAAGCTTCAATATGCAGATGACACAACCTTGCTTGACAAAATTGAGAAGGAATGGGCTTGCTGATGAAGATCAAGAATTGCAGTCTCCAGTATGGATTAAACTCAACGTCAGGAACACCAAAATCTCCCAACAACTGAATGGGTCCAAAAGGAAGTTGTGTAATCAATGGGTAAATTAAAGATTCACAAGACAAGGCACACAAGGGCTTACCAATTCCATCGGGGCCGGAACCAGAATAAGGGAGTAATGCATTCTCTAAAAACATATACAATGTCGGGTATCCAAGCCACACTGCACACATATGTAACAGGATGAGGTTGTATGAGAGGACACATGAGGGGGCGAGGTAGGGGTATACACACAATAGGAAAGGGAGGTACTACGCAGGAATACATGCATAATAAGATGGGCTGGTTCTAGAGTTAAGCTGGTGGCCTGACCTTGGTCATCTCTGAGCTGGCTTGACCTTAGGTGTCCCTGAGCTCTTCTCCAGGGGAACAATCTATGATCTTGATAAGAAGGAGAGGACCCTGCTGGGGGCTGTGCAGACAATAGGGCCTGTTTGCTCTGATGGCAGACAACCTTCAGGCAAATAGCCTTCAAACAGTTAACGCTCAAGTGTACATGCCCCGTTTCCCCAAAAGTAAGACAGTGTCTTATATGAATTTTTGCTTCCAAAGATGTGCTAGATCTTATTTTCAGGGGATGTCTTATTTTTCCATGAAGAAAAATATGGTAAATATTTATTATTTATTGCTTTATTAAAAGAGACCTCACATTTTAATTGTATTATTCATCATTTTCTTATTGAGGTATTGGAATTTTCTATATATTTTAGAGATATTGGCAGAGAAGAAGTAAAACTCCCTTTATTTACAGATGATATGAGTCTATAAGTAGACTCAACAAGAAAATTTGTAAAAATAATTGAATTAATTGGTTATGTGGCAGGGTATAAGATTGACATCTATAAATCAGTTGGATCTTTTTTTACACTAGAGGAGTTCTGAGAAGGAAATCAATAGACTACTACTGCTTACAATAGACACCTAAAAGAAGAAAGGCTTAGGATTAAATGTCGCCAGAGAAACAAATGAGTTGTACAAAGAAAACTACAAAACACTATCTGCCAGGTCAGCAGTTGGAAACTAGCAGCAAAGGAAAGAGAGAGAGAATAAGCGAAGCACTGCTTTCTAAGAAGCAAGCGGGAGTCCTCTCGCTTCCCTACCTTAAAACCCACGGCTCTGACATGAATGACAGTCAGAACAGCCTAGTGCTAGGACTACGGTAGACACATGCACCCAGAAGTAAATCCATTCATTTACATACAGCTATTTTTTGCCAAGGGGCGAAATTTATTAAATGAGTGAAATGATACTCTCTTCAACAAATGACCCTGACTGAATTGGATTTGCACATGTAGAAGAATAAAACAGGACCCTTATTTCACTAGATATTTTTAAAAGCCCCAATTTAGATTAAAATTCCAAATGTAAGCCCTAGAACTGCAAAGATCATTAGTAAAAGTAGGGACCAACTTATAAGCCCTAACACATGACATAAACATACTATCAGACAATGAAGCACACACACAAAATATAAAAGTGAAAGGTATGACCTTCTAAAATTGAGGCACTTAACTGAGTCAAAAAAATTCCCCAAAATAATTAAAAGAGAACCCACGGACTAAGGGAAATTTTTTTTTTGCAGTGACACATCAGACAGAAGATTTATTTTTATTTTTAGGTCTAACAGTGGTATCTGGATACTATGACCTCACTACCGTGCTTTTCCTAAAGACCCAACCTGGTATTTAATATCATGACCCAGCCAGGTATTTAATATCATGTCCAGGCTTTACATTTATGAATTCTATACTGCTGAAAATCAATTCTCCACATTTTAGTTGGGGTTCATAAGAAATGGAATTCAGAGGGAAAGAACCAAGTTTACATATTTCACTAGTACAATCTGAACCAAGATGAATTAGACGCATATTTTCCTTCAAGCACTGGAGCAAAAGCTGACTATAATTTAGTCACAGTACAGCTCGAGAGGAAATTACAATTTGTAAATGTGTCATGATCTGAGAAAAGGTGGATCCACTACACGTATTTTACAACTATAATACTGTCACATGTGTGCACAAATTTACAAACTGAATATACAGGATTCAGCTCTCTGCTGGATTCATAGTCTTATCTATGCTACAAAATTTATCCTTTCAATATGAACTGGGGAATAATTAGACTAGCCTAGAAGGATATGTTCATCTATTATCAACTAACTTCAATAATCCTTTACCATGTCAGTGTACTGCAGAGTATGTTAGACATTTTTCAAATCATTTTATTTTGTTATAAAAGGAAATTAATATAGAAGTTAACATAGAAGGAAAATAATCCACAATGAATTGACAATGAATGATCTATCTATAAATCTATAGATAAAATATTATGAATTAAACAAAATGCAGTTTATGTTTGCTTGTTTTTTGTGTCTGATAAAATATATATGTGTTTTTTCTTGCTTGTTTTTTTCAGTTCATTTTTTAAACCAATATTATTATTAATTATTCATTGTTCATGAGTTTTTCATTTCTTACAAAGATGTTTCTTTTTTAACATGGTATAACTTATCTACAATTAGATGTACACATTTAAATATTAAACCGTGATAAATGTGACGAACGCTTGTTGCTACTGTTTCTAGGCACTACTGAGTTAGCTCTGATGCGTAGCAATCTTATTACAACAGCATGAAACACACATTGGAACGTAATAGAGCCTGTTCCTTCTCCATCTTCATAATAATTGCTATGTTCCAGCCCCCTTTGGCAAAAATTGCATCCACTCATCACTTTAAGGTCTTCTTTAGCACTGACCCTCCTCTTTACTGTCATGTTGTAATAATTCTTTTGTAAGACTTCATACCAAATGAGTTCCAAGGATGAACTGATCTGTCTTGGAAGAAGCTGGCCAGCGTGATCCTTAGAAGAAAGGATAGCAAGACTTTATCTCACATACATTGGGCATATTGTCAGGAGAGACCAGTCCCTAGAGAAGGACATCGAGAGGGGGGGAGGCAGCGAAAAAGAGAAAGGTCGGCCCCAAAATGGATTAATAATTGCACCCCAGTTGCAATAATGGTCTCAGGCACAGGATCATTGTAAGGATGTCACAGGACCATGCAGTATTACACTCTGTTGTGCATAAGGTCGCTAGGAGTCGATACCTACTGAATGACACCTAACAACAATTCCAAGAAGTTGGAGATTGAAAAGTCCCAAAAGGCCACCTCGTCCTTTTCCACGCTCTCCTCCTTTGAATATATTCTTTTGTGCCTCTGGGTTCTATGAATCACTGCTGTTTCACACAGAACTCACTAAAGTTTGAGGGACTGTCTTCTGTGTTGGTTGGTGGGTGGGGTTCAGTCTAAAATCTGAAAGCCAGGCAAGGGTAGAAAGTCAGGCAGGTTGCAGAAAACTGTGCATGACAGTGGAAGCCCCATATCCACGTGCAAGGTCCCTGTGTTGGTCTGGGTGGACTAGAGAAACAAATCTTGAGACACTCATATGTGTGTAAGAGAGAGCTGTATATCAAAGATCAATTTCATATCGAGAAATCATATACAGCCAGTCCATATAAATCCATAAATCTGATATTAGCTCATATGTCCGATACTAGTCCATAAATTCCTCTTCGGATTCACACAGCACATGCAATGATGCCAAATTCAGGAAGATGGTAGGCACATGGGTGGAAAGTTCTGTGATGGACACATCTCCAGGGCTCTGGCTGCCATCCATGTGGCTCCTTGTGGCTTGTCAACAGGAATGTGAAGCAGAGAGAGAGTGAGTCCCGCCTCCAGGGAGCAAGAGAGGCACCAGAAGGCCATGCCCATAAGGAGGCATCAGGCTGTGACCTGATTGACAGGCTAGACTCCACTCCATTCTTATTTATCAAGTTGACATGAAATGGTTTAATTACCACACTCCCTCTATGAGTTAAGACTGCAGTGAATTCCAGGCGATCATAGTCAAGGGATGTGAGGAACTTTGCTATCAGTGAACTTTGCAACCTCTATCATGGCAAATCAGTTAGGGTCAATCTAACACTTTTTCATTTGATATACCTTTTCACCTATTTCAAATTTGTTCTGATTTTTAAAATGTCTTACTTTTTTTCTATTGAAGTTTTTCTCTTGTTTGTTATTGTTGATGGTTTTAGTTTCTTGATGTTGATTCTTTGCTTTTTTTTTTTTTGGTTGTTTCCAATTGTTTATTCTTTGCTTTTTTGCGTATGTTTTATTTCCAGTATATGGAATCAGAGTGGTAAATCTATAGAGATAGTAACTGGAATAATGGTTTACTGGGGATATGGGAGGGAAAGTTGGAAGGAAATGGGGATTTAGTAGTAATGAGTAATATAAGGAAGAAAATTTTCAGGAACTAATTGTAGTGATGATTGTATAACTCTTTTGGTATGATTTAGGTCTTGAAGTGAATGATATACAAATTATATCTTAATAAAACTATTTTTTAAAAGCTCAAGGCAGAGAAGTCAAAGCAAAATTTGATGATGATTGTTTTTAGGATTTCAAGCAAATATTAAAGATAGATATTTTCCAAGACACTGGATGATCATGTGGTTATAGTAAAGGAATTTTAAGAAAATTGAAATTTATATAGGAAAAAATTTTTCAGGATAGTTGTAATAGCTGTATAGATAAAGATAGATATGTTATACATGCATATACTTAGCTATGTATGTGTGTATGTGCAAGAGGTAAGCAAGAAATGATTGCTAGAAAATCATCGAACTCTTTATTAAACAAATTCAAGAAAATGAAAAGCTATTGTTTCTTAATGTATCCTCCATCTAAGTCTATACATTCCTGTAGGTAGTTTCTCTATTCTTTTTGTGATCCCTGGTGGTGTATTGTATTACCCGTTGAGCGGCTAACTACAAGGTCAAAAGTTTGATACCACCAGCCATATAGAAGGAGACATATGAGGCTCCGGTAAAAATGTATAGCCTTAGACACACAAAGAACATTTCCACTCTGGCCAAGAAGGTCACTATGAGTCAGAATCAAATGATGGTAATGAATTTTGAAGGGGTACTTTGATAGATTTTCTTGAAGGACACAAGATTATCATAAGAGCTTATTAACTTGATGGTAGTGAGTTTGGCTTGGAGTGTTTTTGAAAACGCTCCTCTTCAATTTTCACAACATCATAATGGCTGTTTTGCTAACCTTATGACACTCAAATCTTGTTCCTTTTGAGTTTTAAAACAATATTGGGGTATAATGGGTTGGATGGGATGAGGTTTCCAAATCAAATTCTCTTACATAATCCCTTGCTACCCTCCAGTAATAAAAATCTGTATTGTTGGTATGTGAAATTTAGTCAAGGCAGCTCCTGGCAACATGTCCAAAGTATGTGAGACTAAGTCTCACTGTCCTTGCCTCTAAGGAACATTCTGGATGAATTTCTTCCAAGACACAATTGTTTGTTCTTTTGGCAATTAATGGTACTGTCAATATTTCTTTCCAATGCCATAATTCAAATGCACTGATACTTCTTCAATCTTCCTTATTCAATGTCTGACTTTCACCTGCATGTGAGGTGATTGACAATGCCATAGCTTGGGTCAGGCACCCATTAGGCCACATAGTAACACTCTTTTTAACACGTGCTAAGACACATAGCAATTACCATATCAGTGACTTGTGAAGTTCTACAAAACCCAGAAAAATACAATAACTAGAGGGGGCAGCTTTTAGGGGAGATAAGAACCCATGATCAGCACACATTCTATTGCATTTTCCCCATTTCAACACAGGTATATCTGCAGTAATCTCACAGTTTATAAATAAACCCTTTTCTTCCTCACTAACATGAAGCAGACCTGCTCTGGCAGCAGATGAGGACACGGGCTCTGGGAATCCCAAGTAAGCCTTCCCTTAAATCTCTCTAAAAGCCAAGTAGGAAAAGGTGAGAATCTTAATAAAGGTTAAGGATTTTAGTCCAAGCTTCAGATAGCCATGCCTGGACAGCACAGAAAGAATATAATTCTTAAAACCTTTGCTACCAACTCAGATTTTCACACACACACACACACGCCCACCCCGCTTGTGCAGGGTAGGCATGGCCTAACCCCGTGTGTGAAGTGAGCCCTGTGCCCTATGTCCTAGGATAAAAAGTTTGGGACAAAGTCCTTTATTACATTAATAGACAACTCACTCAACCTTGGCTTATTAGCTGCGTCTCCGCCTGACCTAGCCGCTCCCAAACGCTCTGCATTAGCTTCCCGTTGGCATGATTGCCCCATCTTTCCATAGAAGGAGATCAAGTCATGGGAAAATCCCATAAAAACCTAGTCTCCCGTGGCACATTTTCAAGGTGGAGGGACTTCAAGAGGACATTGTGGTAGAATAGCCAGCTCGAGTACGCAAAAATGAGGTAGTTCAGTAGACTATACACTCCGAGTAGTTACTCTTTAACATAAAAAAAACCCAACAATACTCCTGCTGTGGGAACCTGGGGCTCTTGCCAACTGATCCCTGAGGTTGTTCGGGTACCAGAGAACACAACGCTGCAAGGAGGGCCGAAGATTAAACTATACAGAAATACAAACCCAGAAAAGCAAAAATGTCAAAATGCATAAGCTACTCACATCGCTGGTGCACTTGAAATTATGGAGAAGGAAGTCAGAGACCCACACTCCTGTGCCCAGGGGCCCAGCATTGAATTACCCCTGGCAGGAGCTGTCCTTTTGCTATCAGGAATTTCAGAGAGCAGGCATCAATCCACAGCATGGAGAAAGAGCTTATAGAGAGTGTCGGGCGCAGTGGGCACTGTCATGTCTCTCAGGCTGGGTCCACAGCACCACCCACTCTTCCCATCCGGGCCTGGAAGGTGACAAACGCAATTCAGGGATCAAAGAACACCCCTCACCCCCAGCCTGCCTGCTTTCTCATAGGCTCCACCCCCAGAATCTCCAGTTTTTGAAAGCAGCCTGCACAGGGAAGGTTTCTCGTTAAAGATGACCACAAACCAAAGCCACTGTTTCTGTGGGAGGGCATCTCTTAGGGACAGAGCAGTCTTCTGCTGTGGGGCTCAAGGTATGCTGATCCAACCTGTTCCCCAACCGCCCCCTTTGCCCATCATCACACCCCACTGCTTGGAATAGTTTCCATCCCCCAATCCTTGAGTTACGAGGAGACAAGACATGGAAAAAGGTGGCAGCTTGCTTTCCTTAGCATGACAGACTAGACTTCCACCGTTGTTGCACCTGTCTCCTTTGACCCAGGCTTCTGTGTGTGCTTTCCCTTTGGTCAGCTCTCATCCCCAATATCAATCTTCCCACCAGGTCCCGTGATTGGATGGAGTCCAGGCCCTTCCCTGAAGTCTTAAAGGTGAACTCCACAGCTGCTCCCTCCTCCAGGATCTGAACGTCCTCCAGGTACAGGTTACTCTGGTGCTGGAAGACGTCTAAGCTGGAGGCGGTCAAGCCTGACCCCTGCGTGAATGGTCATGGATAGGAAGCGGAACCCCAGGGCATGTTGTACCACTTAAAATGTAGGCAACTTTCAGCAGCTCTGGGTCCTCTCATCCTCATGCGGGGCCATGACTTCCAGAGACTCCTCAGCCGCATTGACCAAGCCACCTGCAAACCGCAGGTTGGACCCACGCCCCCTCTTCCTCTGTTGAACCTGTGGGCCTGGCCGTAGGTCTACTGACCCCTCGAAGTCCGGCGACAAAGGAGTGGCTCAGAGCAGAAGCCGCTGCATCTATGCTATAACACAATCACGGTGGGAGAGTCCCCACCTTTTTATAACCTCTTCATGATAAGCCCCCAGGATTGCCTTGGGTCTTTCAAGAAATTCTATCAAGATTTTGGATACTCAAAAAACAACTGACATAAACATCTGAGTTGTCCTCCCTGGCTTGAAATTAACGAGTCTAACTGCTTCCCTGGGAAGCCACGGTAATGACTGGACTTTTTTTTTAAGACACCCCCACCAGGCTAAGGAGCCCAACTGGCATATGGGGGTAGACGCCAGGCTACAAACCACAAGGTCAGCAGTTTGACACCACTTGTCGCTGTTTCTTCGCAGCTCTCTATTTCAGTAATGGTTCACACTCTCGGAATGCCACATGGACAGCTCTCTCCTTTTCCATGACCACGACTTAGAATAGACTTGACGGCAGAGTTTAATGGGACGAAGAAGGGCATTATTGAGAAGACCTCTGGGCAATCTGTTTAGGCAATCTTTTAATATTGATTTCATTTGGAAGAAACCTATAAATATAGGAACTAGAACCCAAGTAGTAATGCTATTAAAAAGTTTTATCCTCTTATATTTTAATAATGAAGTGCAAAGTAGTGTCGGACTGCCTACAAGCAGGTTAGTGATTCAGACCCCCCAGCCATTCTGGGTGAGAAATATGCCCTCCCTAAGACTTATTGTCTCAGAAATCGGATGGAGCAACTCTGTACTGTCCTGTACAGGCACCATGTGTCAGGTTTTGGAAAAGAGGGGGATTAAAGATAGATTGCTTTCAGATAATTAAAATCTTACTAACTGCATCTCCATCAGACCTTACCTACAAGAATGTTAAAGGAACCTCGTCTGACAGAAGGAAAACAAAACTAGCTGAGATTTTAGAATGACTTGTAGAAATGAAAAGCCCAGAAATGGTAAGTAGGTGCAATATTTTTGTTTTCATTTCTTTCAAAGAGAATTTGCTATCAAGTTATATTGTTTGTTGTCAAGAGGACTAGGTTCCTTGCCACATGGCTGTGTACATCAAGCTACTTGAGTGGACGCCTCACATGGCAGCTGCCTGCGACAGGGTGATCTAAGAGAGGTGCATGAAAGGAGAATCTGCGAGGTCTATTGGAAATTTGTACGAAAGTCATGCATGCCTTCACCTTTCGCCACATTTTGTCTCTTGGAAGGGATTCGCTACATCTAGTGCACACATACGTGAAGAGAACTTTCTATGGGAAGGAAGGTGACAGGATTTATGGCAATATTTTTAAAATCACCAGGGGCACATGGGCACTTAGCTGAAAACCAGTGCATTTTGGTTTTCTTGTTGACGTCTTTTGCTGCAGAGCCTCTGCATTTCCTTTGATGGAGTTACCCTTACACTGGGTAGGTATGGTGGAACTCCCAGTGTTTATTGGTATTTTATTGGTACAGATGAATTACTTGGTATGGCTACTTCTCCTGCCACTTTAGCAACTCCAACCACATGCCTAGGTGAGAACATGCAAATGAGGTCTGTGAGGAATTACTGTGGGACTTTAATACTGGGATTGGCCACTGTTACCATGCTGCTGAGTATAAACTGAACTATCTCAGAAGCAGGAAAAGAAAAATTCCACAACTATAAAGAAAGAAGAGAACCACATTTATAGAGGATTTCATGGGATATTGTTGTTATCATTCATTTAGGTGGGCTGTGCATGATATACAGTGTTTCTTTTAAAAATCCTTATCCCTCAAACCTAAACTTTGGTCTGAATAGTTAAAAAAAAGTGGGAGGCATATAATTGAACTTGGAGTCTTTAATGATAAACAGGTTCATTTCAAACTTATGAATAGACTCATGAGCTGAGTCTGCTCATGATCCTCATGCGGAGAAGAGGTGAGAGCACTACCTGCAGCAGCACTGACTAAGACCATGAGACAAAGGCGGGTTCCTCAGCCCTTGAAGCAATAAGGACAAGAGACTGCAGGGTGCCCTTTTGACAGTATCATCTCTGTGACACTTAACAAAGAGGACACAAGTCAAGGGGCCTTGTGACTATGAGGTCAAGAACCAGAGAGAGGTAAAGCCTGTAAGCACAGCTGAGGTAAGGGGCTATGAGCAAACAAAACAAAAAAAAACCCTACCCTTAACATTTCTGAATTGCTGATCCTTACTTGTAATCCATTAGCATCCTTAATAAGGGATCATGAGTAGCGTCTGTGAGTTCAATGTAATGATTTCAGTGGAATACCAAATCAACAGAGAAGTAGAGTGCTGTAGCAAGGATGGTTGATTTTAGCCTGGGCTAAAGTTGAAGGAGGACATAAACATGTCTAAATTCTGTCTAGCAAAAAATGGCCTACTCTGTTGTAGAGCTGGACGAGGTCAGACATGGCATCTACACTGTTTCCTCCAACAGATTATTGAACATGCAGGAATTTTGCTTGACCAGAGTAATATCATGGCATCCATCATTTTTGTGTGTCCAGGAAGAACTCCTTCTTCCTTGATGGACTACTTCTATATTCCAGGACCTAAAATTTTCAGTTCCAAGAAGGGATAAAAATAATACTGAGCAATCACAATCCTTCTCTGTACATCTAGTTAGATTTTGGTAGAATGTAGGGGAGAAGTAAATAAGCCTAGTTTCCAATGTTGGACTATTTGGGTTCTGGTTCTGGTTATACTACTATAGAACTGCATGATCTTGGGAAAATTACTGATTCCTACTTTTACTCCATTTCTTAGTATTTCAAGTGAAGTGAAAGATCACACCTATCTTATTGGATTATTGTAGCTATCAAATGACTTCAGACATATAAAGTTATATTATGCATTTGTCTTTACTTATATTTACACTTGTATTTATATTTATTTTTGTGAATCTTATGAAGAATCTGAATACAGCATTGGATACTGATTTCTGAGTTATGTAGCAAGATGCTTTCTAGTAAACAAAGCCAAAACAAAGATGGAAGAAAAATTTAAATAGTATACTAATGCTATTGTTTGGATCTTTGAGTGCATCTAGGCCTGGATATTTACATGGGCTCTGGTATTTAAATTTCTGTAAATTGACTTCTTTGTCTAAATTAGTTTCAATTCCATTTGAAAGAATTTTGAGAAACAGAGTCTGAGAAGCAGATAACACCGTGTTTTGCCCATCATTGTTATTGTCGCTAGTTTCCAACAAGTTGATTTTGATTCATAGTGACCCAAGGTGACAGAATATAGCTGCCACATAGCTTTTTCTAGGGTGTACTTCTTGGAGAGCAAAATGGCAGATCTTTTACCCACAGAACGGCTAGATTCAAACTGTTAACCTTTCTAAGCAACTCCTTAGTTAGTTCAGTAATACAATTTCAATGGAGAAAATACTAAAGATAGTAACAAATATTGAATGGTGTGTCAGTGGTAGTCTTCGTGTCCAGATAGGTGAGCTGGAAGGGTAAATTATTTGGATTTCTCATTTGTTGGATCATTGCCTAGAAAGATTGTGTTTCTGCCCTGAAAGAGGAAGGACAACCTCAAATGAAGTGAAGCCTGGGTCATTGCCCAGAGCAAAGAAATTATCAGAGGAAAATAATTCCAAAGGCATATAAACAGAGGTAGGGGCAGCGCTGGCAGATGTCCATGTTAAAAAGTTATTAAGAGTTCCTTCACTTTCTTTGAAAATGGTGATTCTATAGACACATCTAGATTAAGGGTTCCTGGGCGTTATGGCGAGTTAGTGGGGAGGATAAAGGGAGCTGATATCAAGGAGTTCAAGAAGGAAGAAATTGTTTTGAAACTGATTTTGGTAGCAAATGTACAATCCTGCTTAATGTGATTGAGTCATGGAGTGGTATAATGTTAGGATTAGCTCCTACTAAAAATAGTTTGGGAAAAGGAACATCAATTTGCTCTGTAAACTTTCATCGATATAAATCTAAATAAAAAGAATAAAATAAATGTTTGAATACTAAAAGAGAGTGGCCTCGAGCTTCTGCCTTGTCATTCCAAACCTCTTAAATTCCATTAAATCAGCTCTGTATTCACCAGCTCCCAATACCTCAGTTTATATAAATATATTCCTAAGTATATTTTACTATACAAAAGAAATTTTTTATATACAAAGGAAATGTAATCACTCATAGAATACCTTAAGAATGAGACTTTTCTCTTTTTCTTATTATTATTTCATACTATGGAAATTAAGATTTGCTGCTAGACATAATGATTTCCCTTTAAATTGAGCAGTAATCTGTATATGTGTAGTTGTGAATTTATATAGATACAAATATTCAGATATGGAATCTCTCAGTGGAATAATTCTTTTATTTAAAATGTTAGAACTTTTAGCTAACAGATCAAAACTGCTTGCCAAAGCATGTTTTAAAAGGTAATGTGATAAGTTTTCAAGTGTCAATCATTTGTCAGGAAAAGTTAGCAGGATAATTAAGAAAACTCATTGTAAAAAAGAAAAGGCTAGGAAAGCAATTTGATAATCACATTTAATAAGGTTAATTTTAATTCCAACCATAAAATTATATAACATAAGAAAAAGTATATGAATGATGTATTTCCTATAATGGGAATAGTTCAAAATAATCAAATGGCATAGCCTAGAATCTTCTTAATTTTATAATCAAAAAATGAATGACAGTTATTAACACTGTCAATAAAAGACATAAAATGAAATTAGACTAACTTTTTAATTTTAAGAGTCGTTACAAATACATTTAAATTCATTGTATCTTATTAAGGCTCCCAAAACCAAAACCAAAATCATTGCCACTGAGTCATGCTGACCGCAGTACCCAATCGGGCAGAGTAGAGCTACTTGTATGGGTTTCCAAGACTAACTCTTGAAGGAAGCAGAAAGCCCATTCTTAGATTGGGCATGTGCAAAATGTGAAAAAAGTCAAGCATGATGATGATGATGAAATATAAGTTCAGCATCATCTCAAAATCACGAACCAAATCAAGCATCAAATTTATTGTCAAGACCTATGAGGTAGTGAGGTTATTGTGCCAACCTGGCCAATAAGCACATGTGGGGTAAATTGAAGGTCCGAGGGATAAATGCCTTGGTGAGCCTCACCTTTTGAGTTCCAGGATATGTTGCTTTCTGATGATCGGACCAGGGTGCAGCTGCCTTATCCAGTTCCCTGCTCCAGCTGGCAAGGCTCACTTTCTGCAAGACATCCCCAAGGAGAAGCCACTTGGGCCTACCTTGACGCAGCCCTGAGTGCTGGAGCAACGGTGTGGGGGCCCTGCCAGCACTGAGATGCTTACAAGCTCACGGATTTAGCTTTTCTCCTGCAGTTGGCATCATTGCATCAGTTTTGTGAGCTGAGGAGGACTTTGTAGATTGCTGTCGGACATATGCGTTAATGTTGGACTTGTGGGCTTGGGGAACATTGGCTTGGGATGTTTTCTTGATGCGCACTTAACCTTTATATAAAACTCTCTCTTCTACATGAGTTTCGATTGATTTGTTTCTCTAAAGTACCCAGACTAACACAGCATAGCATCCTGGTTGGAGAGGGTAGGACTGCCCCTGTGAGTTTCCAAGACTCTTAACTTTTTACAGGAATAGAAAGCACCATCATTCTCCTGCGGAGCAGCTGCTGGTTTTGAACTACTGACCTTGCAATTCACAGTCCCACATGTAACCACCAAAGAACATTTAAAATATTGATGTGGAAGAAATATTTCGACATTTTCCCTATAGTAAATTCATTTGCGTTTCCACTATTCACTCAAATATAAAACCCACACTGGCAAAATGCAGGCCATAATTTTACGCATCTCCTGTGTCCAGCACACAGATTGATGGTAAAAATTTAAAATGTAGAATTACAGACATAGCTGTTGCTGGAGTATTTTATCATCCTTCAGATTACCTTGGCAAAATTAAATCAAATATCCCAAACTACCACATTGTAAATTGGAATTGCTTGCTAATGTTTACTGCTCTGTTTTACTCAATGTCATCACTCTTTAATCTTTCATGCCACGGGACATGTTTTTGAATTCTAAACCGTGGTATTTAGCAGGTTCATCTTGGCCATAGATTTGGATTCAGAATTTATAAAATGAAATAAGTAGAAGAAATTTAAGAACGAAAAAAGAAAGTCTGCTTCCTCCTGATCTTGGAAAATGCATATATCCCATCATGCAGAGAAGAATTTGATGTGGTCACAGTGAGAATTGACTTACATTTATACCACCTGGCAATGTTTCATATCTCCCTGCTGTCTTTCACATTGCAAATAGTCCACAGTCCTGGAGCCACGTGGAGCAGCACACCTGGTAGTGGAAGAAGAGCGAGAAGCAGATGATCTGCTGCCCTGCTCATAGCACTTGCTCTGTGGGGAAGCTGTGCTCATTTTGAGCTCCGCTGTGGATGAGCAGACAGACCAATAACCTGTGGTAAGTTGAAACACACACAAAATTAACCTTGATAGGCCAATAATGGAGAAACCAATCAAAAGGCAACATATTAGCCAGTACACTAACTCTGATTGATTCACCATGCTTTTCACTAACAAGGCATTTATGACCCTTGTTAAAGTAACTGGCTTGTTTTCTTCCCTTTAAATTCACCTGTTTGTCTAGTTATTCCTTTTAAAAGTATTTCATATCTCTAATGCAAAATCTGTAGACTCATAGATTGATATGGATTGTTTTTCCTTCGTTCCTTTTAATTATTTAGCTTAGAATATCATCATAACCATCATTATCTTAACCAATAATTATATCTTCATATATTTTACTCATTTGTAATTATTTTCTTAATAAGCAGTATCAAAACTATTACACAATACCCTAAATGAACTGTTTTGCCCTTTAAAATTTCAAAGGAAAGGGATTCTATAATTTTATTCTTTAACTTTCACATTAATTAAATTGTTTACATCAAATGCACATTGCTCCTATTGAAAAGCATATCTATCTACTATGCTTCTCTGTATAAAATCCGCTCTTCATTGTTTTCGAGTACAGTAATATTTAGCATGAAATCATTGTGAAAGATGACATCTTGTGCAGATTTTCTCAATGCATTGATTGATCTCTTGACTGCTGCTCCCGTGAGCATTGATTATGTATGCAAGCAAGTTGGAATCATTGACAATGTCAATCATGTATCCATTTTCTTGATGTCCAGTTGTGAGGATTTTTGTTTATATTGATTTGCAATCCAGACCGCAGTCCTTAATGTTCATCAACAAGTGCTTCAAGTTCTCCTGTTTTTAACCGAGCAAGTTTGGTTGTGTCATTTCTATATCACAGATAGTTTATAACCGTTATTCCAATCCTGATTCTGCATTATTCTTCATAGAATCTAGATTCTCTGATTATTTTCAAATTATATTGAATAGTATAATTAGAGGACATAATGCTGACATGAACATTTCCTGATTTTAAACCATGCAAGATTTCTTTGTTCTAATCTCACAATGGCCTCTTTATCCATGACAAGTTCTACATAAACACAATAAAATTCTCTGAAATTCTCTTCTCCTCAATGCTACCCATATTTTGTTATGAGTCACATAGTCCAATGCCTTTGCATAGTTTATAAAACACAAGCAAACCCCCTTTATCTTGTTCTCTCTCTACTTTAGGCATGATCCAGCTGATATCAATAATGATACCCCTCTTGCTATGTTCTTTTCTAAATCCAGCTTGAGTTTTTGGCAGCTCCCTGTGGATGTACTGCAGCAACCTTGCTGATTGATCTTCTGCAAAATTTTATTTGCATATGATATTAATTTATTGTTCAACAGTTTCCACAGTCTGTTGTATCATCTTGCTTTAGAATGAGCACAAAAACGATTTTTTTCCCAGTTGGTTGGCTAGGCATCTGTCTTCCAAATTCATCTAAAGAACCAAATCCAAACTCATTGCAATCCTTTCTTCTCAGTAATGCCTTCAGTTCAGCTTGGTCTTCTTTAATACCACCAATCCTTGATTATATGCTACCTCTTAAAATAACAGAATGTCAATACATTCTTTTTGGATTTGCGACTCTGTGTATATTTTTCATCTTCTTTGAATGTTTCCTGCACCACTCAATATGTTGCCCATGGAATACTTCAACAATACAACTGAAACCCCAAGCTTTTCCTCAGTTCTTGTGCTTAAGATATGCTTACCATATTCTTCCACTTTGGCTTTTTAATTTCACATATTTGCACAGTTTATTATAATGTCTTACTTTATCTGCTCATGTTGCCTTTGGAAATAGTTTTCATTGCTTTTATTTCATCATTTCTTCCATTCACTTTAGCTATACTATGTTCAAGAAGCAGATTTCAGAATCTCTTCTGACATCTGCTTTGGTCTATTATTCTATTTCCTGTCTATCTTCATGTACGATGCTCTGAAATCATCCAGCAACACAGAAGTGCTTTAGTCATTATTGTTCAATACATCAATCACTTCTTGGAGTAGTCTCTAAATTTGGGTGGTAAGTGTTCATGGTTGTATTTTTGCTCCCATTTATTCGTCAGCTTCAACCTTAAATTACAATTGATCAATTGAGGGTCTGTTCCACAGTGGGCCCTTTGGCCTGTTTTGGCTGCTGTTATTGAGCTTCGCCATAGTCTCTCCACAAGGTGGACCATACCAAATTACAGATAGCCTTGAGAAGAATCCGAATGCCAGAACATCTTATTTAGCTCATGTAGGTCCTGTACATGAATCAAAAGGGAATTGTGCGAACAAAACAAAGTCTCTCCAGCCTTGCTTCTACGGAGCAATATGCTGTACTTCTTCCAAGACAGATCTGTCTGTTCTTTTGAAAGTCCATTGTACTTTCACTAGTCTTCATCAGGACCACAAATCAAATGCATATGTCCTTCTTCATTCTTCCTTATTCAATGTCCAAATTTTACATGCATGTGAGGCTAAGAAAATGCAATGTTTTACTCTATGCATACTTTAGTTCTTAAAGTAACATCTGGCTTTTCAACACTTTAAAGAACTCATCTGCAGCCAATTTACCTAATGTAATGCATGTTTGTTCTCCCGATTGCTGGTTGCATGAGCACTGATTGTGGGGGAAAATCTAGAAGAAATGCTTCACAAGTTCAATCATTTCTCAGTTTTCATTTTACTTACTGGTCCAATTTTGAGGACTATTGGTTCCTTAACATTTTAATCCATACTGAAGCCTGCGATCCTCAATCTTCACCAGCAAGTTTTTGAAGTCCCTCTCACTTTCAGCAAGCAAGGTTGCGTCATCTGCATGTCCTATGTTGTTAATAAGACTACCTCCTGGCCAACAAGCATATGAGAAAATGTTCCCGATCTTAAACCATAAGAAAAATGCAAATTAAAACAACAATGAGCTACCACCTGACACCCTCAAAGTAGCCCAATTCAAAAAATCAGAAATTGACAAGTGTTGGACGGGTTGTGGGGACACAGGAACTCTCATCCACTGCTGGTGAACCTGTAACTATGTACAGCTACTATGGAAATTGATCTGGTGATATCTAAAACAGATGGAAATCAAGTTACCATATGACCCAGCAATCCCCTTATTGGGCATATACCAGAAGAGGCAAGAAAAAAACAAAGGCCAGAAATCTATGCTCCAAAGTTCATTGCAGCACAGTTCACAATTGGCAAGGAGTTGGAAGCAACCCAAATTTCCATCAACTAGTGATTGGATTAAAAAATTGTGGTATATACATACAATGG
Organism: Tenrec ecaudatus; assembly: GCF_050624435.1. Lineage (NCBI taxonomy): Eukaryota > Metazoa > Chordata > Mammalia > Afrosoricida > Tenrecidae > Tenrec > Tenrec ecaudatus. Next base: position 102,105,375 of record NC_134532.1, on the reverse strand, counting down.
AGTACTACACATCGCTAAAAAGCAGTGATGAACGTATGAAGCACAGTGCCACATGGGAAGAACTGGAGGAAATCATACTAAGCCAAGTAAGTCAGGCACAGAAGGCCAAGTACAACATGAGTCCATTGAGGTAAGTATTAAAAAAAATGCAAAAGGGGCATGAGGAAAAGGCTACTGTATATAAACATTCTTGGGGTAAGGACCGTGTAGTATGTCAGGGACCAGATCAAATGCAGGCATGCACATGGTAGACAACTGGGGGAAGGCAGGGAAAGTGAAAAAAATGATGAAATGGGTAGCGAGGGCATGGGGGCTAAACCACCCAAGGGGAGGGTATTGTTTATATCTCCACAAGGAAAGAGGGACCAGACTTCAACTCAGTGCCTCAAGGTGTGAATGCAACATTCCAGTGTGGAGTTGGGAACCAGTGGAGAGGTCTGGGGGGCTGACCCCAGTCCCCAATACTAAGTGGATGTCTGCCCCTCCCCTCAGAAGATTTTATTTCAAAAGATGGCATTGAGTCTGCAGCTCCAAGAGAGGGACATATCTGATCAGAGCACATGCGAGCAGATGAAGGGGGAGGAAGAGAGAGTGGTACACATTCTGGCCCACCAGGTCTAGAGGACGATGACCCCAATTAGAGCAGCCAGTCCACAGAGAATACCACATGGCCAGCCCCACTATGAGACATGATGCCCGTCACTGACCCATGGCCCTGCAGGGGACAGCACCAGAGACACAGTGTGGGAATCACACTCAATCTCATCCTACCACACCGAGGCAAAGCACTGGGGGAGTACAGCGGAACAGAAAAGAAGTAGAGCCACAAGGTCCCCAGGGAATGGTGAAGGTAGACTTGGGGCCAAGGTGTGGTGCCCCAACAGACTGGTCTAGAAAACACTCCTAAAAGCCAACAAATGATCCTTGAACTAACTACAAACTTTTCTTTCTTGCGTTTTGTTTTGTTCTTTGTCAGTGGGTTGTTGTTGTTTTGTTGTATATTGTTGCTTGGTTTTGCTCTGTCTTGATTTTGTGCGTGTTATTATCTCCGCAGGTCTGTCTAAATAAAGTAGACTGGATGAATAATCTGGAGGAAAAAACAATGGGACCCAGAGTTCCGGGAGGACATGGGAAAAGGGGAGGTTGGGGGAAAGGAAGTGGTGTTAACAAACCCAGGGACAAGGGAACAATAAGTGATCCAAATTGGTGGTGAGGTGGGTGTGGGAGACCTGGTAGGGCATGGTCAAGGGTAATATATCCAAGATGAATGGCTGAAACCCAGGTGGGGACTGAGCATGATAGTGGGACAGGAGGAAAGTCAAGGGAAATAGAGGAAAGAGCTGGGAGGCAGAGGGCATTTATAGAGGTCTAGATAAAGACATGGACATATGCAAATCTATTTATATATGAGGATGGGGAAATAGATCTATGTGCCTATATTTATAGGTTTAGTATTAAGGTAGCAGAAGGACATTGGGCCTCCACTCATGTATTCCCTCAATGCAAGAATGTTTTCTTCTATTAAATTGGCATTCTATGATGCTCACCATCCTGACACAATCGCTGAAGACAAAGCGGGTGAATAAGCAAATGTGGTGAAGAAAGCTGATGGTGCCTGAATATCAAAAGATATAGCATCTGGGTTCTTAAAAGCTTGAGGGTACACAAGCAGCCACCTTGCTCTGAAGCAACAAAGAACACACCAGCCTGTGTGATCGCGAGGTATGAAGGGGATCAGTTATCAGCCATCAAAGAACAAAAAATCATATCATTGTGTGCACACCTCCATGATGTGATCACTGAAGACTAGTGGGTGCATAAGCAAACGTGGCAAAGAAAGCTGATGGTGCCTGGCTGTCAAAAGATGTAGCACCTGGGGTCTTAAAGGCTTGAAGGTAAACAACCTGCCATCTAGCGCAGAAGCAACAAAGCCCAAATGGAGGAAGCACACCATCCTGTGCGATCCTGAGGTGTGGAAGGGATCAGGTATAAGGCATCATCAGAACAAAAAAAATCTTACCACAGTGAATGAGGCAGGGAGTGCAGAGTGGAGACCCAAAGCCCATCTGTCTGCCACTGGAGATCCCCTTGCAGAGGGGTTTAGGGGAGGAGAGGAACCAGTCAAGGTGCGATGTAGCAATGATGAAAAATACAATTTCCTCTAGTCCCTAAATGCTTCTCCCCCTACCCGCCCCCCACTATCATGATCCAAATTCTACCTTGCAAGTTTGGCTAGACCAGAGGATGTGCTATGGTACAGATAGGAAGTGGAAACATAGGGAATCCAGGGAGGATGATCCCTTTAGGACCAGTGGTGTGATACTGGGAGGGTAGAGGGAGGGTGGGTTGGAAAGGGGGAACCGATTACAAGGATCTACACGTGACCTCCTTCCTGGGGGATGGACAACAGAAAAGTGGGTGAAGGGAGAATTCAGACAGGCAAGATATGACAAAATAATAATTTGTCAATTATCAAGGACTCATGAGGGAGCGGGAGCAGAGTGGGAGGGGAAAAATGAGGACCTGATGCCAGGGGCTTAAGTGGAGAGCAAATGGTTTGAGAATGATGAGGACAGTGAATGTGCAGATGTGCTTTAAACAATTGATGAATGTATGGATTGTGATAAGATTTCTATGAGCCCATAATAAAAAGATTTTTTAAAGAGAGAGGGAAAAAAAAGAATTAACAGCAAGATCTTAAAATTAAAAATAACTACCTCCAAACCAGATTCTGTGTCTTCTTCACATAATCCAATTTCTCTGTTTATGTGCTAATCAAGCAGATTGAAGAAGCATGGTGAGAGGTTGTAATCCTGACAAGCACTCTTTATTTTAAACCAAGAAATGGTCCCTTCTTCTAGTCTCACAACAGCCTCTTTGTCCATAGACAAGTTCCATGTGAGCACCATTAAGTGTTCTCAAGTTCTCATTTTTCTCAAAGCTACTCACAGTCTCTGCTTTCAGCCAAAATGCATCTGACATCAACAGTTATATTCCTTGTTGCATGTCCTCTTCTGAAAACCGTCCTGAATCTCTGGTAGCTCCCTGTCAGTATATCACTGCAACTGTTGCTGGATGATCTTTAGTAAAATTTTACTTCCATTAGTGGAAGTAATATTAATGATATTATTCTATAATGTCCTCACTCTGCTGAATCACCTTTCTTTGGAATTGGTACAAATATGGATATGTTCCAAATTTCTTGGAATGAACAAGTGCATGCTTCCAGTAATTCATCGGGTATTTTAAACACTTCAATTGGTATTGTATCAATTCCTGAAACCTTGTTTTTGGCTAATGCCTTCAGTGCAGCTTGTCCTTCTTCCTCCAGCATCATTGATTATAGGTTGGTTCTTTTAGACAGTGGTACTGTGTATTATTTCAATCTTTGTTTGATGCTTTCTGCATTATTCAACATTTTGTTCATTGTCTTTCAATATAGCAATTCAAGAACTGAGATTTTTTCTTGAGTTCTTTTCGTTTAAGGTATTCTTAGCAGGGTCTTCCCTTTGAGTTTTCTAACTTAGGTCTTTGCACATTTCATTGTCTTTGGTTTTGTCTACTCGAGCCGTCCTTTGAAATTGTGTCTTCAGCTCTTTGACTTCATCACAATTTCCATTTGCTTTAGCTACTCCACAATGAAGAGCAAGTTTCAGAGTCTCTTCTGATATCCACTTTGATCTTTTCTTTCTTCCCTGTCTTTTTAGAGACCATTAACTATGTTCATGTAGACGTCCTTGACATCATCCCACAGTTCATGAGTGTTCAGTGAAGAAAATCTGTTACTGAAATTCAATTAAGATCAACTCAGTATTGTGTATTGGCTATCATGGACTTATTTTAGTTTTCATCAGCTTCAACCTGAACATATACATGGCCAACTGGTGGTCATTTTCACAATTAGCTTTGGCCCGGGTTTAACTGCTGATATTTAGCTTCTCCATCATCTCTTCCCACAAATGAAGTCAATTTGATTTCTGTGTATTTGATCTGGAGAAGTCCATGAGTATAGTTGCTATTCCTATTTTTAAAGGTATTTGCTATGTAAAAGTGATTGATCTTGCAAAATTCTTTCATGTGATCTCCAACTTTGATTCTATCACCATGATCATATTTTCCAAATTAAACTCCTTCCCTCTTGGTTCAAATTATTGCATTCCACTCACTAAAAATTACCAATGAATTTTGCTTGCACATTTAATCAATTCCAGAATGAAGATATTGGTAAAATTCTTAAATTTATACATTACTAGCTTTACCATTTGGTGCATAATTGTGAATAATTGAATCGACTGGATTTATTTATATGCAGATAGAAATTATTCTATCACAGACAGCATTATATTTCAAGATCAATATTGAAATGTTCCTTGTGATGATAAATGAGCCACCATTCCTCTTGATTATGTAAATCGGATCTAGTAAACTATACAATATTTATTCAAAATGGCCAATACCAGTCTCTTTCAGCTCACTAATATTTAGAATATCAAACTTTATGCATTCCAACACCAAATTTCCAATTAATTGATGTTTATAACTGTCTCTTCTCAGTTTGTATCCTGCGCCATCAGTAAACGAAGTTTCTGAAGGCTTTCCTCCCACAGAGTGTGTCTCCATCTGTGTCACTGTAGCTGACTCCACTTTTAGGAGGCAGCTCTTCCTCCATCATCCTTTGCCTGGATTCTGACCTGAGGTGCTCATCTCTGGGCACTCTCTGGAAATGGTCTGCTTGTAATCATGAGTTTTTCCTTTGTGACAATGGTGCTATTTCAGTGACTGATTTCTCAAGAGTGGACATCTTATTCCTTCTTCATAATCTGTTCTTACTTTGAATGCTTTTCTGTAACCTGTTCACCTTGGGTGACCGTGACCATACTGGTATTTGAAATAACAGTGACATATAATCATTGTTACACACAGCCACCAGAGTATGACAAACTGAAAGATAAGTGGTGGCATTGATGACTAGGCTTTCGATATTTATGAATTCTATTTTATTTTTATGATTTATATTTTTTCTAGCTTCATAACTTGCATTTTTGCCAGACCATCAACCTCTTTATATCTGACAAGTGATTGAAGAGCTTGGCCTCCTCATAGCATAGATATTGGTGTGTAGGCAGCAATATTAGATGATTTTCCCAAATTCCTAGAATAAAAGTTGACGGAGAGAGGAGATATGATCTTGGTCTACGCCCAGTTTTTTTTTTTTCTCTTTCCTTTCGGCCATCAAAAACCTGGAATTCGCAGGTATACAGGAAGAGCAAACCAGAGTTCCCAAAGGAAACCAAACGGATGCATGGCTCACTCCAGGTGAGGACACAGCAAAATGACACGAGAGGGCTAAGCACAGGTGTTGCCTGGGGCATGCCAACACCTGTCTGCTAATGGTGCTCCTTATAGCAGGAGGTTTTTACATATGATTTTAAAATAGAGAAGTGTAGTATGAGGCAGATAATTAAAAACCAACCACTATTGAATTCATTCTTACTCATAGTGAAACCTAACTTGGTTAGGTTTTAGTACGAGTCATAAAATTTTTTATAGAATGTTTCCACAGCACATTCAAATTAATGTTTCCCATTACAAATTTGAATTAAAAAGTAGATACCCTCTGAAAGGAGGTAATTTTAAATAAAAATATTTTTATCATCAGCGTGGAAAATATCACCACATATGAAAAGATTATCCCCACCCAGACTACTATTAATAAAAATAAATCTAATTCTGCCTCTTAATTCTCTTTGAAACAGGAAAGGTAAGAAAGACTGCATCTAGTTATTGACCCTTCAAACAAAGAAAACCGGAGAGAACACTTAACGTGTTTTTAAACTCGCAAGAAAGCTTCTGAAACTTTCAAAGGGGCTATAAAATCTAGATTTTTAAATGTAAAGTTACTTCTCTTAATTCCCTAGAAACAGCACTTCCATTGTTTTTTAGTCTGAAAATAATATTTTACTATTTAAGGTGGATTGAGAATATTCATGTCCTAGTCTTAAAAATAAGTCACAATTCAGACCACTGAAGTTCAGAACCTGGTCAAAAATAATCACATTTCAAGTATGAGATTCCTTTTTATTTGTACATAATGGAAACCACCCCATGAGAAGAGGCCTCACCTCAACTCAGGTCAGTTTCTCGTACTGGAGGGAGCAGAAGAACGCCTATTAGTTTTTGCCATATAGCATCTGTCCACAGTCACCCCAAATCAACAGACACTCATATAAGAGAGCTTCATGAACCTTAATGTAAACTCAAGTCCAGGCGAGTACTGGGGGCAGGGAGCATCTCTGTCTCAGAGAAGGTGATTTCACTTCTGTCGGTGGGTAAACGAGGAGGAGCACACTTCTATTGGGAGAAGTACTTACACATTACGTATATAGACCTCTTCTTATGTAGCCTGTATTATGCCCCTAAGCAGGCATTTTGACCAAGTCTGTATCCAGCCCTTGGGTGATCCAAACTGTATGCTACAGACAATAGAGACTTCAGGGTTTATCCTTTCAAGAGGTACAACATCCTAATAGTCCACACTCAAAGCATACAATTTGGAAACCCAACTAAATGAACTGGACTTTACCTTAAATATACCTGTAGCAGATTAAAGGTACTGAAAAAATCCCTAGAGCTTAAGCTGAAAAAGTCTTAGTGTGAGAAGAAGCAGATGGCTACTATTCCAAGGTAAGGGATGTGGGAGTCACTAGACTTTGGTTCAAATCTCGTGCTTTGAGGATGTCCAATAATTGTAGCCTTCAGTATTGATCACAACTCAATGTAAAACCCTCACAACTGGACCAATAGGTAACAGCATGATGCATGGAGAGAAAGTTGAAGTTGTCAAGGATTTTGTCTTGTTTGAATCCACAATCACTGCACATGGAGCAGCAGTCAAGTGTACAAAAGGTGAGTTGCATTAGCTCTATCTGCGGCACAAGACTGGTTTAGGATACTGAAGAGCAAGGATGGTACTTTGAGGACTAAGATGTGCCAAATCCAAGTCATGATACTTTCCATTTTCTCATATGCATGTGAAAGTTGGACAGAAGAATCATTGTCTTTGAAATGTAGTTCTGGGGAATAATATTGTAAGAATTATATCCTGCTGAAAGGGCTACCTCGGAAGAAGTATGACCAGACAACAGCCAGAGGCAAGGATGCTGAAACCTCATCTTGCATACTCTATATATGTTGTCAAGAGTGACCCGTTCCTGGAAAAGGACACCATGTTTCAGAAAGGGCAGAGAAAAAGGACGGCCCTCAAAGCCGTGGATTTGACATTGTGATTGCAACAATGAGCAGAAGCATAGGAACAACAGTGAGGACAGCGCAGGACCCAGCAGTGTTTCATTCTGTTGTGCCTAAGGTCACTATGGGCCAGAATCCACCTGATGGTCTCTAGCAATGGCAATAATTGGCATTTAAGACTACCACAGATTTGCTGTTTTCAAACTGTCTTTGCATTATTATAACATGTCTTAGCCCAGCAAGAATAGTTCAGCCTTAACGAATGAGTGACTTGTTAGTGAACTAAAAAGTTGTGCTGCACCTTCACCCCTCATTATTTGCATAAATAGTGTCCAGTCACTAGAGTTTTTAATTTACACAAGTTAACAACCACCTGTTTTAGTATAAAAAGCTTTCTTATACATCTATCCTTTTCTAATCAGTTCTTAAAATTCTATACCATAGGCTGAATTAGTGATGATGTCAATTGAATTATCATATGTCCATGGGGGTGATTTATAATATTCCCCAGTAAAATTATGATTGTATCTAAAATGGACCACACACAACTATAAAACATAGATATTTGACTAATTTTGAGCTGAAATTTATTTATAAACACTAATCTAAGAACAATGATATCTTATGACATGGCCCTTCTTGATATTCACCTATGAAAATATGAAGATATGGATGCTATAGCAATATATGGAGAACAAATCAGATGGTTCCCAGCTATCAGAAAGAATAGCATCTGGGACTTTTACATCTTGTTTTAGAACAGTGGTTCTCAACCGTCCTAATGCCGTGACCCTTTAATAAAGTTCCTCATGTTGTCGTGACCCCCTACCATGAAATTATTATTTTAAATAATTTTACTGGGGGCTCATACAACTCATCACAATCCATACATACGTCAATCATATAAAGCACATTTGTATATTCGTTACCCTCATCATTCTCAATACATTTGCTTTTGACATAAGCCCCTGGCATCAGCTTCTCATTTTAACCCCCTCCCTCATGAATTTTGATAATTTATATATTATTATTTTGTCATATCTTACACTGTCCAACATCTCCCTTAACCTACTTTTCTGTTGTCCATCCCCCAGAGAGGAGGTTATATGTAGATCCTTATAATCGGTTACCCCTTTCTAACCTATCATCACTCCACCCTCCTGATATCGCCATACTTACCACTGGTCCTGAAGGGATCATCCATCCTGGATTCCCTGTGCTTCCAGTTCCTATCTGTACTAGTTTATAGCCTCTGGTCTAGCAGTATTTGTATGGTAGAATTGGGTTCATGATAGTGGGGTCGAGGGGTTGGGGGTGGAGGAAGCATTGAGAAACTAGAGGAAAGTTTTAAGTTTCATCCTTGCTACACTGCACCCTGACTGGCTTATCTCCACTCCACAACCCTTCCATAAGGGGATACCCAGTTGCCTACAGATGGGTTTGGGTCCCCGCACCATACTCCCCCTCATATCATGATATGATATTTTGTTCTTTGATGCCTGATACCTCATCCCCTTGACACCTCGTGATCACACGGGCAAATGTGCTTCTTCCATGTGGACTTTGTTGCTTCTATGTTAGATGGCCACTTGCTCATCTTCAAGCCTTTAAGACCCCAGATACTATATCTTTTGATAGGCGAACACCATCAGCTTTCTTCACCATATTTGCTTATGCACTCGCTTTGTCTTCAGCAATTGTGTCAGAAAGGTGAGCACCACAGAATGCCAGTTTAATAGAACAAAGCATTCTTGCAATGAGGGAGTACTTGAGTGGAGGCCCAATGTCCATCTGCTACCTTAATACTAAACTTTTAAATATATGCACATAAATCTATTTCCCCATCCTCATATATAAATATATTAACATATGGGCATGCCTTTATTTAGATCTCTATTAATGCCCTTTACCTCCTAGCTCTTTCCTCTAATTCCTTTTACTTTCCTCTTGTCCCCCTATCATGCTCAGCCTTCATTTGGGTTACAGTAATTCCTCTCGGTTACATTACCCTTGATCACACCCTACCAGGCCTCATATACCATCTTCACCACCGATTTGGAACACTTGTTGTTCCCTTGTCCCTGGGTTTGTTAACACCACTTCCTGTCCCCCACCTTCCCCTCTCCCATGTCCCCCCGGTTCTGTCAGTCCCGTTGTTTTCTCCTCCAGATTGTTTATCTAACCTATCTTATTTAGACAGACCTGTGGAGATAATAACATGCACAAAAACAAGACAGAGAAAAACCAAGCAACAAAAGAAAACAAAACAACAACAATAAAAAGCCAATGACAAAGCAAAACAAAAAAAATACAACACAACAACAAAAAAGGAAAGCTTGTAGTTAGTTCAAGGACTGTTTGTTGGACTTTATGTGTATTTTCTGGTGGAGTCTGATGGGGTGCCCATCCCTGTTCCCAAAATCTGTTTTTGGTATTCCTGGGTCTTTGTTGCTCTGTTCACCTTGCTATTCTGTTGCATGGCTTTAATGTTTTGCCTCGGTGTGGTGGGATCATATGGGGCGCAATTCCCACACTGTGTCTCCAGTTTTGTCCCCTGTAAGGCTATGGGTCTTTGAGGGATGTCATGTCTCAAAATGGGCCTGCCATATGGTCTTCTCTGTGGATTGGCTACTCATAGTGGAAATATAGTTGCCAAGGCTTGGTGGGTCAGGATGGGCTCCACTCTGTCTTCCTTTTCCTTCATTTGCTTCCGTAGACTCTGATCAGACATGTCCCTCTCCCTGAGCTTCGATTACAGTGCTGTCTTCTGAAATAAATTCTTCTGGGGGAAGGGGCAGCTATACATGTAGTTGGGACTGGGGCCAGGCCCTCAGCCCTCTCCACCAGTTCCCTACTCCACGCTGGCATGTTGCATTGCCATCTTGAAGCACCAGGTTGAAGTCTGGTCCCTCTTTCCCTGTGGAGATATAAACAATACCCTCCCCTTGCGTGGGTTAGTTCCCTGTGCCCCCGCTACCCATTTCTTGTTATTATAAAAGTATTTTCATTACTACTTCATAACTTAATTTTGCTACTGTTATGAATCGGGTGACCCCTGTGAAAGGGTCATATGACCCCCAAAGGGGTAGTGACCCACAGGTTGAGAACTGCTGTTTTAGAACAAGCAGTTCTAAAACTTCTAAGTTTGGCATCAGCTAAATCTGTACCGAAGCACACTAGCCCGTGTAATCTAAGGATTGTAAATAATGAAACCCAAGACCAGAGGAGAGAACAATATTAAAACTTAAGGTCTGAGCACCCAGTTTTTAGAAGTCTATGGGTGACAATGAAAGCTGCAAATCCCTTTGCAGGGTCCCCCTGTGGAGTAAGCCTCTGGTAAAGCCTCTCTGAACACTGTCCAAGGATATCAGTGGACTTGCTATCTCTCAGAGTGCCTCACAAAGTGAGCTCATGCAGATGCATTTAGGTTGAATTTTAACACTTTCTCAATTTGTTCTCGGTTTTGACCCATTTTGTAATTTGTTCTAGTGTTTATCATTTTCCGCTTTCATTTGTGTTTTATTTTATTATTTTTGTTGGGGTTTCTTTGTTTTTCTTTTTGTTTTGGTATGTTCTTCTTCATAAGAAATCCAGGATAGTAAATTGATAGAGAAAGTAACTGGACTAACAGTTTCTTAGGGTTGTGGAAGGGGAGGGTCGGGGGAAAAGGGGAGTTAGTAATAATGAGCAAAAGAATGCAGAAAATATTCTAAAGCTGATTGCAGTGATAATTGCATAACGAGTCATTGACTATCTAATCAGTCAACAGAGACATCCTGCGACTGGCCTAAGACTTAAAGGACATTTTGTTCTGTTTGCTTGCTCTAGTCAACAATTATCTACGGTGGTAACTTGAAGCCTGAGTTAACAGAAAACATCTATGCATGCATTTTCAAAGTGTAAATTCCAAAGCCAAAAGTTTATATTCTTCATGCATTCTGATTCCATACAGGACACTAAAAAGAGTCTGTTTTGCACTGTTGTGGTCGCCTCAGTGCTATATCTTCTAAATAAAATATCTCTTTATTCCTCTGAAAAATAATAAAGTATTAGATTAAGCAGACTGTAGCAACAAACAGCATAACCTCAGATTTGTGTATGATGAAGAACAGCATTGCTTACTGACTTTTAGCCCTAAAGAACATTTTCGAACTACGTGTCTGACATTTCCTATAAGTCTATATTCCCACCCTCTTTAAAACCTTTATTTCAAGTATGGGAGACTGGCTCATGTCTAATCTGTAATTCCTTTCAAAGAAATTTTATATCAATGGAGATAAAAATTCTATTTATATCAAAAGCTGATGGTGCCTGGCTATCAAAAGATATAGCGTCTGGGGTCTTAAAGGCTTGAATGTAAACAAGAGGCCATCTAGCCAGTTCAGAAGCAACAAAGCCCACATGGAAGAAGCACGCCATCCTGTGTGAACATGAGGTGTCAACGGGATCAGGTCTTAGGCATCATCAGAACAAAAAATCATATCATTGTGAATGAGGTCAGGGAGTGTGGAGTGGAGACCCAAAGCCCCTTTGTAGGCAAATGGATAGCCCCTTACATAAGGGTCTCAGGGAGGAGATGAGCCAGTCAGGGTGGATGTAGCAATGATGAAGCATACAACTTTTCTCTAGTTCCTAAATGCTTCCACACACCCCACCTCCCTCACTATCATGATCCTTACAAGTCTGGCTAGACCAGATAGTGTACCCTAGGACAGATAGGAACTGGAAACACGGGGAATCCAGGGCAGATAACCCCTCAGGACCAGTGGTGTGGTGGCGAAACTGGGAGGGTTGAGGTAGGGTGAGTTGGAAAGGGGGAACCAATTACAAGGATCTACATGTGACCTCCTCCCTGGATGATGGACAACAGAAAAGTGGGTGGAGATGTCAGACAGTGCAAGATATGACAAAATAATAATTTATAAATTATCAAGGGTTCATGAGGGAAGGAGGAATGGGGAGGGAGAGGAAAAATGAGGAGTTGATTCCAGAGGCTTAGGTGGAGAGCAAATGTTTTGACAATGATGAGGGCAATGAATGTACAAATGTGCTTTACACAGTTGATGTATGTATAGATTGTGATAAGAGTTGTATGAGCCCCTAATAAACTGATTTTTTAAAAAGAAAAAATCTGTTTATATCAGCCCCATCCATTTTTTGTGCATGTATATGAAATTAACTAAATAAATTAACTATGCTTTTTTCTTCCAGATTAGAAATGTTAAAATTGAAGTAAAATTTTTTTCTTAAGAATTTAAATATCCCTATTATTACATTTCTGCATTTTTCAAAATAGAAGTATTTTGTTTATATGTTATCCAATATTCCTCAAAATAATCAATCTTTACTATTATGGAAAGTTGAGGCATATCCCAATGAAATGCCAATAAATGATGACACGTTCAGAGAATTTAAGTGAGAGAACTATAAAGCTGTGTTTTTTCCCTTTGTGACTAGTGTTGGTGCCCCTTGATTGTCAGAGTGATTATTAAAAGGAAGAAAGAAAAAGAAAAGTTGACAATCTTAACAATACAATTACCATCATTGTCTTTATAGTAAAGCTTTCATCTAGTCATCTGGATTCGAGCAATTCATGTGTCTGCAGTTGGAAGAGAGGAGACTATTTTTTTTTTGCTTTTAAGAAATAAATTGAGGGGCTCATCCATCAAGTCTCTAATCACGTCTTTTCTTTTAGAGCACTTGGAATACTGGGAGAGCAGTGACACTGAGAAGCTGGCAGTCAGCCGTCTCTTTGTATTTCTTTATTTCCACTAGGTCCTCAGAAAATCAATAGTTTCTCTTGTTCTTTTCTGAAGGTAGAGTTTCATTGTCTTTAGTTACCTTAAGTCTGCTTTACTTCAAAATGAACTCTTTGATTAGAATACAAACATATAATACTACTGACATATGCATGCCAGAAAAAAATGTTTCCTGGACCTAAAGTAAATAATTCTAATAAATGTATAAAATAATATTAAATGTATTTCTTAAGCATTGGCCATTTTGATTGGGAATAAATTTTAACTACATAGACAAGATAACGCTAAGGCCTTGTGACTGTGTATTTAAATAAAGATTAAGAATCATCCTCGCCCCCACACACCCCGCCACCAAAATATCCTGGCAAAACAACAGAGTTACAACTGAGACCTTCACAGTTACAACTGCCAAAGTTATTCCCCTGACACTGGACAAAAATAAAACAGATGCTTCAATGTGCCATATGGCATTGCCGTGCTTCTCTAAGATTACAGTATTGTAGTTATTTAGTCACTCAGACATCGTTCCGCTTATGAAATAATTTTACTATTTTCCCCTGTCTGTGCAATAGAAAAGTTTTAAAATAAAAATAAAGGAACATTAACATCAAGAATAAAATGGTCTTGCATATTTCTGCTAATGCACATAACTGATTCCAAAAAGAAGCAATTGTGGTATATTGAGCTACTTCAATATAAATATGATACAACCATTCCTTATAGAAGCTCTTTAAGTGTCACTTTAGGGGTGGGGAAATGAAATTTATGAGTAACAGTGAAGTGGCTGAGTTAGTCAGTCTGAAAAGTTGTACATTAGCATATGTCATTTACTAATTTTCCAATATAGGGACTGCTTATGCACAGACAACTACTAGAGGGACAACACTATAAGGATGGATGTGAACAGCAGAACAAAATTGTCTACATTGCAATTTTCACCGAAGGGTTTAGTGCTGTGTGGAACTCCTTTCTAAAATGTTTCTGAAAGGACCATCTTACTGGGGACTCTTACAACTCTTGCTACAGTCCATCATCCATTGCATCAGGCGTGCTTGTACATGGGTGGCCTTCATTCTTTTCTCGACACTTACTTTCTATTGAGTCCTTGGTAACTGGGCGGGGCTCTTGTCATAAGGTTTTTCTCAAAGATTCCCCTGAGAAGTTATAATTGAGTTAGGTATGTTGTGACTTGTAATAATATTGGAATTTTATTTTGCTTTTCCTTTTCCTATTTTTTCAGTGACTTGTAGATAATAGGTAACAAAAAGAAATAAATATGCAGTCATGTAAGCAGACAGTCACTTCAGGATCTGTTTTCCTCTGGTTGCATGCAGTTTATCCATATCACATACTGTATGGCACGCACAATTGATGAATCTGTGAAGACATTATTCTACTTAGGGCATGATGGCATTCAACAGAGTCTTGGTGGCCGAGAGTTTCAGGGCTCTAAGGATAACCCAAAGGGGCCTGCCTCCACCAGGCAACAACCCACAGGAGAAAGATGGACAATCAGTTCAGCAAACCTGTGCAGCCTTGGAAAGCTCACTCAGCAGTTCTACTTTGAACTATCACGTTGCTGTGCATGGGAATCAATTTCATGTGCAATACAATCAACTATCATGCTAAGGCGAGAAGGATTTGCATAATGATGAGGTGCTTGTTTTCCGGAGCCCTTGCCAGGATTAAACCACGACTGCCCAGGTGTACGACCCTGGACAATAACATTTCTCTATTCCCTAGTTTCTTTGTCTATAAAATAAAATAACAATTAACTAAATATTCTTGAACAATTTAAAGAGAACAGTAAAGGAATACAAAATAGGAGGTAAATTAACAATAATTTATAATTGTTAAAATGAGAAATCTGTCAAGAACTCTATATTAAGATAATAATATCAAAATATATAGTTCAGTGGCACAAGACTCTGGCCAGCTTCAATGTAATTGTCATGTTCATACGCACTTTCTGACTGTAAATCACCACATTTATCATTTAATAATTTATAAGCTTAATTTTCTCTATATTTAGGAAGTAATCTATTAATAGCTAACTGTGTTAGGTACCTTTTCTATGGAAACTCTTTTGTATCAATCATTGTTCTAAGCATGTTTTCTATCACTTTTCATATTTTCAAGAAGATTGAAACACTTAACACAGTGTAAGGAATAAAGAAACTCTTGAGAAAATGTTTCTATGAGAACCAAACCCACCATATTGGTTAGATATCAGCAGTGGATTTTCTTCAAAAGCAATTTTTAAAATTTTATGTGCCAAAAGCCAGGTGAATAAATTGAAGTATCTTAATATTTCTTATTAGGTTACTTATAGTTATCACAAGATGATACTTTAAACAAAAGGCTAAGCATTGAAACAATTATATAAAATGATATAAAGAGCATGCCATTTAATAATATTTTCATTAAACATCTCATAAATAATTATATCATCAGTGAAAACGAACTTTAGAATAAATATCTTCATACTTAATAGTATTAAATATTTGGGGACTAATATATTCACCGCATATGCTACCTGGCTAACAAGAGTGACAACCTGGAAGATGGGACAGGTGAGTTCTATCATTTGAGCAAGATGACAGTGACAGAGGTCTCACGTGGGTGTGTTACACATTGTGAGAGCTTCTGCATTATTTTACATGAATAAATCCTAATGGGTAAGGTTGATATGCATTTTAATACTGGAACGTTTTGTTGTGTAGGGGAGAAATCTATTCCAAAGAACTCTAATTCTCTAAAATATACCTCCAAATAGTGTCTTAGTTTTAAAAGAGTGCACAATAAATCACTAAAGATCAAGGGAGGAAAAGTATTTACATTAGCTGACCTGTCTAAAAAATAGCAGATATATGGCAAATGCAATTATAGTACATTTACTCAGAACAATGGAAAGAAGAGCAGTGCGCAGATGATGCCCTCTGTTAGAGATACAATGAGCCAGTACTAAAGACTGGGCTAAAGAAAATATATAATTAGGGGGTGAGGGAGTGGAAGCCAAGTCTGTATGTACATGCTCTGGGTACTTTATAAAACAATGAACATGGGAAAAAGTACAATACACTAATTGTTTGAGTCTTTTTTCCAATATTTGAAAAGCATTTAGTTATGAAGATCTCTCTGCTCTGTAATGTAGAGATTTGACTTACAGTCTTTGACCAACCATATCCAAGGGAAAGCGGAGATCATTTCATATGCATCTGTGAATCAGTGTCAGGATCTTATGTGGATCTGTCATGAGGAGTGGACAGTCAGGAGAATGATTCATGAAGTGCATATCCTCTGTGTTTTGGTACATGTTTCTACAGAGCACATCCTCACTTCTGGAAGTCACTACCCATAAGAACGCCAGGTGGTGGCAGCAGTCTCTGTGAAGGGCATGCTCAGGAAGAAGTCCCATGCTCACATTCTTTCAGGGACTAATTAATGACTTTTATACCCTGGGCTATATAAACTAGCCATATCTCTTCCCTTCTTTTCCTCAAATAAAAAGAAAGTTTACATAGAGCCCCTTCTTCATTTACTCTTAAAAAAAACAGTTTTATTGGCACTTCACATTTCATACAATTCAATAGTTCAACCATATCAAGAAGAATTCTCCATTTTCTCTTTTTGTAGAATTGTTATAAACATTCCAAATTAATCTAGAAAGTCACAAGATACTTCAGGAAAAGCATCTACAGGTTTTGAATGTCTTCCTGCAGCCATTATATTGCATCATATGCAGGTACACAGCATGTAGCTGATCCTTAAAGTAATGTCAAACCCTCTTAGAGTTATGAAGCTTAAAAATATTTAGAGCTATAATAACAGTTAATAAAATGTAAGCAAAATATACATTAACTTATCATTGTGCGGGTATCAATCATTTATTAAATACTTTAGGTAGTCAAATAATAGAAATTTGAGAACATTTAATTGCACTCATTTATAACCTGTGCTACAGGAAAGAGGCAGTAATTCCCGCAGAACAAGGAAATATCGCATGAATGAGAATCAGAAGAGTTGTATGTCAGGGTTGTATTTTTTCCAGAATTATCCGATCTATGTGCTGAACAAATCACCTTAGAAGCTGGACTGTATTAAGAAGCACGTGACATCGGAATTCAAAGAGGACTCATTAACAAACTATGGCATGCAGATTACAGAACTTTGTTAAGAGTGAAGAGAATTAAGCACTTACTGATGAGATTAGCTTTAAGTATGGATCAAGTGTACACATAAAGAAAATTAAAAATTTCGACACTGGACCAATAAGCAGCATCATGATAAATTGAGAAAAGATTGGAGTTGTTAAGAATTTCATTTTACTTGGATCCACAATCAGGTTCCATGGAAGCAGCAGTCAAGAGCTCAAACAATGTATTGCATTCTGTAAGGCTGCTACAAAGGATCTTTTTAAATCCTGAAAGAGGAACGATGTCATTCTGAAGTCTAAGGTGCACCTCACTCGGGCCATGCTATTTTAAGTTGCCTTATATTTATGAGATAGCTAGACAATGAATAATGAAGAATAATTGATGAGTTTGAATGATGATATTGGCAAAGCATACTAACTATACAATGAAGTACCAGAGAATGAACACATGTGGACTGGAAGAAATACAAGAATGTTCCTCAGAAGCGAGAATGAAGAAACTCTGTCTCAAGCATGGTGTGCCTGTCACAAAGAAGGAGTGGTCCCTGGAGAAGCCCACCATTCTTGATCAAGTTCAATGAAAAAGAGAACGAGCCTCATTGAGATGGATCGACACAAAAATGGCCTTCAATAATGGCCTTCAACAAAACAAGGAGGTGAAGATGGTGGAGGACCTAGCAGTATCTCATTCTGTTGTACATCAGGTTGCTCTAAGTAGAAACAGATTCAGTGCTAGAACACAAGATTGCACAGTGTAATTTGCTGATATTTTTATTCTCAAATCATGACTCAGAGATTTTCAAAGATAGTATTTAAAATGATGATAATGTAAGTAATAACAATGAAAACTAAAATTTAGGGACATTGACTCATGTCAGAACTGATTTATTGTGCTGTTGGACCGAAGTACTGTGGTAAGCTACTTTATTAACTCCATTAGTAGATTCTAATCATGCAATGTTTTAATTTCAATATTTTAAGACAACAGATGTATATTGAATTATTTTTGTTCTTATAACTGAAACACCATAATCACTGCCATCAAGTCCATGCCAACTCATAGCAGCCCTAAAGGACAGGGTAGAACAGCCCTGTGAGTCCCCAAGACCACACTATGAAGAAGAAAGCCGTCTTTCTCCCACGGAAGATCTGGTTGTTTTGAACTACTGACCTTGTGTTTAGCAGCTCAACATATAAACACTGTGCTTGTAGGTAGATTCAAATATCCATTTATTTTAATTTATTTTTATTTTTTAGTTTCTCAACTAGCTTGTGTTCTGTTTATTGTGCATATTAACACTTGCCTGATCCATGGAATATATAGGACCCACATACATTTTCTACCTGTGGGGTTATGTGTGAAGCTGATATGCCACTTTTAGTATATTCTGACATCTGCTTGGAAACCAATGATTTTATAAATTTGAAGAAATGGGCTTAGTTCCATTAGCCCCAGAACTAGAAATACTTGGAAGCATAGCTTTCCCACTAATTATGTCAAAATCCAAATTGCCCATGTTAGGCTATGTGTGTGTGTGTATGTGTCTGTGTGTGAAGGGGTTTTGATCAGGAAAGGGCTCACACAGTTGTTGAAGTGAGTACGTCATTTCTGTGCATCGGATGTAAGATAAAGCTTTCCCCTGACTCTTGTAGCTGCAGGGGCTAACAAGCAGAAGCAGAAAGATCAAGCAGGAAGACCACAAGATGATGGGTACTGAGATTAATAAACCCATTAAGGGCAATTCACGGAAACCTCCTGGGATCAGCAGGCAGTATAGCATGAGGCCTACAAGCCAGATGCAGGATCCAAATCTAGCAAAGATATCCAAATCGAGCCAGCTTCCATATACTGCCAATTTGTACTGAGAGTAAGCTACATCCTGAATGAAACCTCCCTCAATCATACTGAGACTACAAACACATTAAGGAGGCTTATTCACACTATGGTATCTTACAATGTTTGATTCTGTCCATAAAGTTTTCCTGACTAATTCCTCAGACGTGGACAGCTTAGTCCTTCTTTGTAGTCTGTTCTTAGTCTGAAAACGCTGGTTAAACCTGTTCCATTTGGGTTAGTTACCCTGCTGCCATTTGATATACCAGTGAAATAGCTTCCAGCACCACAGCGACATACAAGCCACCACAGCACGACAAACTCACGGTAAAGAAAATCAAAATTCTCACAAGTGAACCAGAGCCATGCTTCTTGATAAGTAGCAGGGAAGTCTTGACAAACTGGATTGACACGGTGGCTTCGTTGATGGGCTCAACAATAGCTGAGCTAAGAGCCAGTTTAATGATTGTGTAGGACTGGCAAGTGCTGAGTGATTTTCTACCAAGAATTGCTGTGAATCTGAACCAACTTGATGGCATAGAACATCATTCTCCCTATAGCTGCTTCACAAGAGACCCCATCGGGGAGTTGACTCCGCTACTCTAGATCATATTATGAGAGAATCCTGAGCCATCCAAGTAAACATAAAAGCAAATTACCATATCCCCTCAAACTTTTTGTTTCATTCAAAATGCCTTGCATATAAGAAAACACGTGTTTTTAACAAAAAAAATCAAAGAAAAGAAATACTTGACTTGAAAAGGTTAAAAAAATAAAAGGAAGACCTCTAAAGAAGTTTATTTCCAACTATTTGCATTTTAGACAGAATCTCCAATTTCCTTTGAACAAATTTTAAGCACAATCAAAAAACTATATAAGCATATCTTATCATATTTTTTCATTTAAAACCTCAACTCTACCATAATTTTATGAGGAGAAATTTACATAATTCTAGTGCTTCAGCAGTCATTCTATTTTCACTATCAATTTAGCTAGACTTTGAGCAATTTAACTCAGTGGTCTCCCAAGAGTTTAATTCTACAATGAATAAGAATTCAACCTTAGGGTTGAAACAGATAAAAAGAAAAGACCTTTGCCTTTAAGGGTAAAAAGCTGCTCTAAATAAAAGAAATGAAACTGTTGTTCTTTTGCAACCTTCCTTGATAACTAATCCAAGCTCCACTTAAATCTTCGGCCCTACATATTAACAGCTCAAAAAGCGAAACTCACTTCCATCGAGCTATTCCAACTCACCCCTCTTGCAGAGTAATGTCTGCATCTCTTTCAAAAATAATAACACAGCAGAGAGGGAATCACACTGAAATTGTTGCTGAATGAGAGAAAACACAAAATGGAGCAGTGCCTAACTACTGAATCGGGGAATCTGCTAAGGGTTTTTCTCCAAGCCAGGAGAAGAGTTTGGAAGTAAAATATGTGAAAGTTACAGAAAAAACATTAGACACAAATAAAATAATGACAAGTTATTAGTTCCTGTTCTTTTAAGTAAGAGGAAACAGAGGACGGAAGAAAGGACTGAAGGAAGCCTGGCAGACAGTATTTTCAAGGCCATTTCACATTAAGATTATGTCGGATCTATTAACAGTTATTTGCACACTTCTGGTCTGAATTGGTTTTACTTCTCGAGAAGAACAATCATTGGAGAGGGTAGTTTTCTTAGAAGAGGCAGTAGATGATCACATTGAAAATGGAGCTTCAAAGGAACATTGAACCTCCAAAAACAAACTAGTATAATTGCCCAGTCAACTATTGTCTCAATGCGTACATATTATTTCCCATTCCTTCTGGAGGAAGAAACATGCTGCCAAATACTATATTTGAATCAAGAGAAAATCACTTTCATTAGTGGAAAAGAGCAATTAAAATATTTTAGAATTGCCCCACAAACTTTTGAAGCCCCTTAGTATGTATATGATATGTGTGCGTAGGGGGTGGGGGGTAAGGACGTGTTTGGTAAAGAAGAGGGACAATGAAACAAGGAAGGTCCTCTACAAGAAGGTCGTCTACGTCCTGCCAGCACCGATTGACTCGCTCATAACTACAGGTGTAGGGTTAGTGCAGGACAGGGTGGTATTTCCCTTTGTTGTAGAGAGGGGCTCTTAATACAAGCAACTCGCTGGCACCTAACCCAGGAGCACATTCAAGTGCACAGGACCCCGTATGTGTCCGAGAATGTGCGCCACAGACAATGTTCTGTTGGTTAATTGAAATGACCTTGTCACTGAAGTCTGCAAGTCCATCTCAATTTTACTTTTCCTCCGTTTTATATATATATTTTTATTCCACTCAGACCAATAGTAAATTTGAGTGATAAGGAACCTGGAAGGATTTTTATTATTTAGTTTTAAATAATAAGGAGGGATATTTATTATTTTGCTTTAATATCCTGGAGGGACATTTATTATTTTGATTTTTAAAGATAAATACTCTATATATTTACACAGACCATGACAAGAAATGAAATAAAAAATAATGTCCCATGAAACCCTCCAAAATGTGGTTCTCCACCTCCCACCATCCTTCCTCCCTCCTTCCTGAATCTCTTATGCATCCCCTCTCCCAGTTCCTGCCCCTGTCCCTGACCACCTCATAGTCATCAAAATCACATATTTTGGTATATAAACCACGTTTCTTTTTCTTTCTTTTCCTTTTAATAATAGTGTCATTTTTTGGTAAGATTAACTAAGTTTATTTAGCATAATGTTCTCCACATTTGTCCATGTCTTGAGATGTTTAAGAGAGTTGTCATTTTTTTATTGATACATAATATTCCTGTGTATGAATGTGCTGGGGTTTTTTGATCAATTTATCTGTCATCAGGGGTTTGGGTTATTTTGAAGTTGTTGCTATTATGAAAACAGCTGCAATAAAAAATAGGTGTGCATTTGTCAGTTTGCTTTGTAGTCAGTCTTGCTTTCTTTATGGGAGATATCCACTAGAGAGAATCCTTAATCGAAAGGACCTTGTATTTATATTGTATTAAGAAAGTGTCATACTGATTTCCATTGTACTTGTTCAATTACACAGTCTCACCACAATGTGAAAGTGTTCTGTTCTCTCTGCACCCTCTCTAGTAATTATTGCTTTCTGTTTTATTGAAGATTGCTAAAAATCTCAGTGTGAGGAGGTATCTAATTTACAGTTTAATTTGTTTGTCTCTTATTGCTAATGAACTTGAGTGTTTCTTCATATGGCTGTTGACCACCTGATGCCATATTTGGTAAACTGTCTACTCATTTTGCTGTGTGCCCATTTGTTAAAAGGTTATTTCATATTTTCTTGTTCAGATGTTGTAACTCCGTGGAATTGTTATTGGCTATTTTTTTAATAGTAGATCATTATGTTTTCATCCAAAACATATGGGTGACCTGAAACCTCCAACTTTGGGTTTGAAGCCAACCACATTAACCATTTGCACTGCCCATGGACTTCCTGTATTGTGTAACTATTTTTACTAATGGTATGTGTTGTTTCAATAAATGTAAGTGGAATTATTCATCCCTGATCTATCGCTCTTCACTCTTTTGCATAATTTAAAGATTTCATCTTCACAGAATTTGTGAGATTAATATGCTTTTAAAAGTAGAGTTTCCAAATAATTTTTAAAAGGCAACCTAAACAATGTGGGCTGAGCATCAAATATTAGCTATGCACTTTCAGAATATGTGATAAACAATTCTGGTTTTTTTAAGTAGTTGCTGGGGTTTTTTGTTGTTTTTTTTTTGCACTTCCCAGTAGTTTTGCTGTTGTTTTTGTTTTTAACTTTGGGGTTCACAGCTAAAATGTGTTTGAGTGTTGAATATCATGTAACTGACACTTTGAAGGTATTATTTGGCTGAGTGTCTTGAGAATGTAGGTGGGAAGAAAGAATCATAAATAAAAGAGAATTTAATTGCAAAATAATACACACAGATACAAATGCATACATAATAAGGAAAAAGCCTTGCACAAATGGTCGCAGATTCTACCTTTCCTAGAAATATTTTCTCTTAAAAGCTTCCATCCTCATATTTGCCAACAATTAACAAGGAGAACCTTTACAGAATATAGAGACAGGTGGCTCCAGATCTTAATTAGGATCCGTGATGAAAACAGGGTGAAAACATCCATGCAAGAAAATGTATTCATTAAAAATGTTTTTAGCTCCATATGTTCAAGGGACCAGGCCTGATATTGCGTTTAAAAATAAAAGAGATGTGAATCAGGACCCTACGGAGTACATGTATAGGGAGTAAAAAATAATTATACAAAAATCACTCCCTCATTCAATAAATATTTACAGGTTTTAGAATGCAGTGGGGATGATGATGTGAATATTAAAAGGGTCTGTGAAGATATCTAGCTAAAATTATTATACATCTCCACAATTGGACTCAGATTTTCAAATCCAAATATTGATTTAGACAACTTTAAAAACCAAACACTACTACAGAAACAGGAGATATACACAAATGGAAGAATGCATAATACCCAGAGATACGAAGACTTTAGTATTGTGAAAATGACCATTTTATCCAAAGCACTCTATCAACATAGGGAAACTCTGATCTCAATATAGCATCTTTCTCCGAAGATGTGGGAAAGCTAGTTACCAGCTTTTTTTATGGGAAGCACAGTGAGAGCAGATAAGCAAATTACTACTAAAGAAGAACAAAGGAGGAGACCTCTAACTTTCTGATCTCAAAACCCACTGCACAGCCACAAGAGTCAAAACAACCAATACTGGTACAACAATAGCTATAGAGACCAATGGAACTGAACTGAGAACCCAGAAGTAAATCCACCTACCACAGAGGGATTATTAATATTTTTAATCATTTTATTAGGGAGATTTTACCATTCTTAAAGCAATACATCACTGAATGGCATTAAGCACATTTGTACATATGTGGCCATCAATATTACCAAAATAATTTCTTTCTACTTGAACCCTTGGTATCAGCTCCTATTTTTTCCCATCCCGCTTCCTCTTCCTTACAAAACCTCACAAAACCTTGATCAACTGTATATAATTATTGCTCTTTCATGTCTTACAATGTATGTTCCCTCCCTTCACCCAAATCTCTGTTATTCATCTACCCCCCGGGGGCTATATATTAAATCTTGTGATGGGTTTCCCTATTCTCCCCCTCCTACCACCCCCACCATCTCCCTACTATCATGATATTGCAAGTCCCACTACTGTTCCTGAGGGTTTTATCTGTCTTGAATTCCATGTGTTGAGAGCTCCTATCTGTACCAAAGTGTGTACTCCAGCCTAGCCAAATGTGTAAGGTAGAACTAAGTCACAGTAGTTGGGGGGAGGAAGTATTCAGGAACTAGTAGAATGATTTGAGTTTTGTCAGTGCTATACTGCACCCTAGTTGAATTGTCCCTTCCTTGTAACCCTTCTGTGGGGGGATGTCCAATTGTCTACAGATGGGCTGTGGGTCTTCACTCCAACCCCTTCTTTCACATCGATATAATTGCTTGTTTTGCATCTTTTTATAACTGATACCTGATCCCGTCAACACCTCATGATCACATAGGATGGTGTGCTCCTTCCATGTGAGCCTTGTTACTTCCCTGCAAGATGGATGATTGCTTAATTTCAAGCACTGGATGCTACATCTTTTGATACCTGACATCATCTGCTTTCATCTCCACATTTGTTTATATACCCATTCCTGTTGGGAATCACTGAAGAAGGTGAGTAACAAAGAGTATCAGGTTATTAGAACAAAGTGTTCTTGTGTTTAGGGGCTTTGAGTAGATGCTCAAAGTCCACCGGCTATTGAACTCTATTGGCCTTTCATTATAAATGAATATATTTACATATATACATACCTATAGTTATAGCTCTATAAATAAATTTTGCCTCCTACTGCTTTCCTCTATTTCCTTTCACCTTCCTCCTATTCCACTATCATGTACACTATACATTTGGCTCTCAGTAATCCCTCTTGGATACATTACATTTGATCAAACTCCACCAAGCATTATACACCCTACTTGCCATCAATTTTAGATCTCTTGTTGTTCCCTTTATCTCTGAGTTTGTTGACTCCCCACTCCCCCTTCCCACCCACTCCCTGCTCACATGTGCTGCCCCTCCTACGGAACTGCTGTTCCCATTGTTTTCTCCTCGGGATTGTTCATCCTGCCTATCTCATATAGGTAGACATAGGGAAAGAGTAAAAGAAACACAAAACCTAAAAAAAACAAACATTTTTTGACAAGGGCCAAAACATATTAATTAAATGGGGAAGAGATCATCTTTTTAACAAATATTGCTTGAACTGAATGTCTGTTTTCAGAAGATTGAAGCAGGACTCATATTACATATCAAATACAAACAAATGTGAGATGGGTCAAAGACCTAAATGTAAAGCCTAGAACTATAAATATCATCAATTAAATAACAATAACAAACATGTAATTTATGGTATGAATGCATTATCAAACATCATGCAAAGCACAAAGAACAGCAAAAGACAAAATAGATGAATGGAAACACTTAAAAATTAGACATTTCGATGTATCAAGAGTAAAAAGAAAACCTACAGACTGGGGAAAATTGGTGGTGAGAAATTGGGCAAAAGATTGCACATCAATAGCTGAACAAGGAAAGGACAAATAAGCCAGTTAAAAAGTAGGCAAAGAAGACATTCAGGTGGCTGACAAACAGGAAGATATTCTAAGAAGCATTAGGCATTTGAGAAATGCAAATCAAAACAATGAGATCCCTCCACAAATCATCCATAGCAAAATGAAGAAGGAGGATGAGGAGGAGGAGGAGGAGAAGAAGAAGAGCAAATACTGCTTCATCTCGTGCAGTTTTCAGAATCTGACAATGTTTTGATTCTGTCCATGTGGATTCCCATGACTTATTTGTTAGAAGTAGGTACCCTATTCCTTCTTCATCACCTGGTCTTCATCTGCAGCCTCCACTGAAACCTGTTCCCCTTGGATAACCTTGAAAGCATTTGAAATTCTGATGACATAGCTTCCAGCTTCATACCAACACACAAGTCTCCACAGTATATCAAATTGACAAACAAGTGTTGATACCAACTAATAGTCACCATTCAAGGAGCTCCAGTGGTGTGGTGAATTACACATTGAACTGCTTACTGCAAGGTCAACAGTTTAAAACCACCACCAGTCATTCTGAGGGAAAAAATATGAGGCTTTGAGTCTTTGCAACCAAGGGCAATTTATCCTGCCCTATAACATTGCTATGAGACATAATGAACTCAACGGCAGTGAAAGGCTCCTGCTGCTTCTGAGCACCCCGGTATGTGGTTTCGGGTGCTGTAACCCTTAACAGAAGCAAATTTCCTCCACTTTCTTTTGCAGAAGTTAGTGGTAGAAATGATAACATAAACCAGCTGAAAAGGAAATCTCAAATGGGCGACTGAAGTAAAAGAAAAGCAAACTACTCTAACACCACATGCCAGGACTTGGAGTTAGGAAATAGGAGTAGAGGGTGGAGCTGGGGGGAAGAAAAGTAGAAGTGCCCATTCAGCATTCCTTAATTTCAATATGAATAAAAACTGAAGAATACATACTTTTTTTCTTCAGAATGATGAAAATTTCAAGGCTTCAGTATAAAATTGAAGTTCCTATTGGCAAAATATTGGATGAGGCCGGTTGCATCAAAAGACGATAAAGGAATACATAGAGTAACTGTTCCGAAAAGACAGGGTCAATATGCAGTCATTTTGGGAGTGGCATAAAATTAAGAACTGATGACACTGAAAGAAGTCCAAGATGCACTGGAGGCTTGGCAGCAACAAACAGCTCTAATAATTGACGGAGTATCAACTGAAGTGTTGAAACATGCCCGCCCAGCTCTGGAGGCAGTCACTAGTCATTGGCAAGAAATTTGGGTGACAGCTTCTTGGTCAGCCAATTGGAAGAGATTTGTATTTGTGTGCATTCAATAGGATGGTGACAAAACAGAATGTAGAAAATATTGAGCAGTAGTATTAATATTATATCCAAGTAAAGTTTTGCTAATGATAATTTAAATAAATTGCAGCAGTATATAGTCCTAAAATTGTCAGATATCCAAGCTGGATGCAGATGGAGAAATAGAATAAGGTAGATTGATTGCTTATGTCAGTTGGATGTTGATTGAAATCAGAGGATATCAGAAATATGTCTGCTTGTGTTTTATTGATGATGCAAAAGGATCCAACTCATAAGAGACAATGGGTAACACTAGGAACTGTGGGAATTCCAGAATTTATCATTGTGTTTATGTAGAACCTGTACATAGATGCAGGGGCAGTCAATTATTTAAAGTGTCTCTTGTAGCAAAAGTGCCAAACTTCAATCAAATGACCTTGTTTTGCAGGGGTCTGATAAGAACATGAGGGAGGATACTGATAGAATTCATTTGTGTGTAATTGTGAACAGGATTCCCTGAAATGGTATCCTTCGTGTAAAATGAGCCTTCTGCGAAGCAGGAGGAGTATTCTAAGTATGAGCAAGAGCAAGGATGGAATATGTCCCCTGGACCTGAAATCCCTGAACAGTGTACCTCATAGATCCAGAAGACATCAATAACATCAGAGGAGCAGCAGCAGATCCAGGAGCATGGAACAGCAGGACCAATTTCCCAACTCATGAAACAAGGAAAGCTGAATGCTTTTGTGCAGTAGGCTGGCTGACAGACTGGGGCACCTGTAGGCACTTGTTGGAGAAGTTGGCCTTATTGACACACATGTTAGTGCCTTCAGGCTGAGCGGGTGTCTCCGGGCACTTAATTTAGACAGCTGAGTTTGCTGATGCATAGAACTTGAGCTGAATGCCTTCAGTTTGAGATTTACAGTGCTGTGGCATGCCTTTTGGGTATTTATTAGCAAACTTGAAAAACCTGTAGCATGGTTCCTAATAAACAGCTCAAGCCTGAGCATTACTTTCTGGCAGTACAATTTGCTTACTTAATAAACCCTTTCATCGTGACTTTTGTCTATGAGTTCTGTGTAGACATTGTAATGGATGACAGAACTCAGAAAGGTAAGATAGAGAACATTAATGGACAACACAATAATCCAAGAGGCCGATGCTTGAAGAAAGAAGAAGGATACTGCCTGGTTTCACACCAGGAATGCATCTCTCAGGTATATATCTTTTCAACATACTTATTCAATCTGCGGTAAACACTTTAGAACTGGGCTGTGTGAAAAACATGGCATGAAGCTTAGATAAAGGCTCCTTAACTACCTGCGATATGCAAATGGCATAACCTTACTAGCTGACTAGGGAGAAGATGCGAGGTCCTTACTGATAAAACTCAAAGACCATAGCCTTCAGTATGGATTACATCTTAACATGAAGAAAGCAAAACATCCTCACAACTGAGCTAATCGACAACATGATAAATTGAAGAAACAAGTGACATCAAAAAGTTAATTAACTCTAATCAACATTCATCAAAGTAGCGTTCCAATAGTATATTGTGTTGAGAAAATCTACTGGAAAAGGACTCTTTAAAGATTTAAGGAGCAATATTGTCACCTTGAGGACTAGGGTCCACCTGATCCAATTCATTGGATTTTCAATGACCTTATATACATGTAATTAAGAAAAATAGACCAAAGAAGTACTGATGGATTTGAACTATGGTGCTATTGAAGAATATTGAATATACCACACACTTCCAGAAGAACAAAGAAATGTGTCTTGGAGGACTTATACCCGGAATGCTCCTTAGAAGTCAGGAGAATGACACTACTTCTTGCTAATTTAGACAATGCTTTTAGGAGAGGGAAATTTCTGGCAAAGAATATTGTGTTTCATGAAGTAGAGGCTCAAAGAAAAATGGGAATGCTCTAGAGTCAATTATATGGGGAAAGGGGTGCAGGTTACATTTCTGACCTCTCTGACTACATACAAGGGAAGGGATTCAAACTACACATTTGTCCAGAGATGATTTCTGTGAGGCAGAGGTCAGATACGCCTCCAACACCCATCCTTCTTTATCCTAATCTGACATTAAATATCCCTCTGCTCTGTTCAACAGCTGTTGCAATGGCCACATTGAATTCACAGAGAGTTATCATGATTGGGAGGTTTATAAGATAGAGGACAAGTTACATGTCATAATCAAAATGGGTTAAGGACATAATCACTTTGTCTTTAGTGCATTTTTTCAGCCATTCTATCAAGCATGTCTCTTTCTGATTCTCCATCTCTCAGCCATGTAGCTCCTTGGCTACTGCTCTGGTTGAGTATAATCAAAACAAAGCTCCTTTACTGCTGATGAATGCTGAGCGTCCTACAAATTCTGCCAGTCAGCCTCCTGCCAGAAAGCATTCAGTTTTCCTTATTCAATGGGATGGAAAGTCTTCAGCTCTGTCTCATGGTCATGGTGCTATGGTCTCTGACCCCTCTGTTGATGCAGAAACTTCAAAAAAGGAATCTGGCATTCTACGATACTCACCTTCCTGATGCGATTGCTGAAGACAAAATGGATGCATAAGCAAATGTGGTGAAGAAAGCTGAGGGTGCCCGGCTATCAAAAGATATAGCATCCGGGGTCTTAAATGCTTGAAGATAAACAAATGGACATCTATCTGAGAAGCAACAAAGTCCACATGGAGGAAGCACACCAGCCTGTGTCATCATGGGGTGTCAATGAGATCAGGTTTCAGGCATCTAAGACACAGAACAAAATCATACCAATGTGAATGGTGGGAGTAGGCATGGAGTGTAGACCCAATGCCTATTTGTAGACACTTGGACATCCCCTCACATAAGGGTCACAAGGAAGACACAAGCCAGTCAGGATGCAGTATGATACCGATGAAACATACAACTTTCCTCTGATTCTTTAATGCTTCCTCCGCCCCCCCCCCGCTATCACGACCTCAATTCTACCTTATAAATATGACTAGACAAGAACATATACACTACTACAGATAAGAGACCGTGACACAGGGAATCCAGGACAGATAAACCCCTCAGGACCAATAAGGAGACTAGAGATACCAGGAGGAGATGGAGAAGGTGGGGGGCGGGGGGATAGGGGGAATCAACCACAATAATTATCTATAACCACCTCTCAGGGGATGAACAATAGAAAAGTGGGTAGAGTGAGACAGAGGATGATGTACGATATGAAAATCATAATCTATAATTTATCAAGGTTTCATGAGAGACGGAGGGTGAGGAAGGAAGGGGAAAAATGAGGAGGTGATATCAAGGACTCCAGTAGACAGAAAATGCTTTGAAAATAATGTGCTTGACACAATGGATGAATGTATAGACTCTGATGAGCTATAGGAACCCCCAATAAAAGTATTTAGAATATCTTTTTAAACAGGAATCTAGGAATCTTGGACATGCTTCCTCTCTCTGCTGGCTGTGAGATTGTCTCTTTCAGATTCTGAGGTGCCTGTCTTTACTCAGAGGAGTGGCCAATCTGACAGTCTTTGATTACAGTTCTCTGTACCTTATTTAAACAGTGCATTTGTCACTGTGTGGGAATTACAAAGGCGATGGATAAAAGAACCATACCAAGTAATTTCATTTTACTGTAGCCTTCAACTAAATTGAAAAGGTGGCGGCAACATTGAGTTCAAAGAAAGGAAATATTGGCGATGTCACAGAACTAGGAAGTACTTATATCTGTTGTACATAGTATTGTTATGAGCCAAAACAGATTTGATGTCACAGAACAACAACAAAGTATCATTGTTATATATATATATATATATATATATATATAGAGAGAGAGAGAGAGAGAGAGAGAAATCTTTAAATAGAAATTTATAATATTTTTATAATAAACTCAGCAGTTTTGTTTATCTAATTTGATCATTTAACCAAAGAAAAACTTCCTTTGAGCCTAAGTAAAATGTAAACTATCAAAAATCATACATCCAGCTATTTATTTCTTATCTATTATTCACCAAATAGGCTTCATGGATTTTTAAGTACGTGAAGATCACAAGGCATCATTGTCAACTATTTGTACTCAAAGTTCCTATACTGTGATTTTAAAAGACTGCTTTTAAAAGAATTTTTAAGAGTGCTTTTTCATTTTATCTCAGTGCATAAAGATTTTATTTATGAGCATTTTCATGTATTTATATGCAAATAGTGTATTTCTTTGGCGCTTCACTTTGTGAGAGCAGAGAAGGCATGTTTTGCCTCGGGCATTTCATTCTCATTATGAGCTTTATGAAGACAGACAATAATATATTGTAAGAGCTTCGAAAAATTCTGCTAAAAAACCTACACAGTCAGTCTGTTCCTGCCTACAGGACTGTTGTACAGCAGCGTGGCTTGGGGGAAATGTCATTCCTAGAGTGTTCATTTTAAAGACTTATGGGATAGTTGGATTTTTTTAATGATATGTTAGAGTCCAAGGATATGTTTATAATGGGAAATAGACTTCTAAATATTTATGAAAATAACATGCTAAAAGAAAGCTCATTTTATTATGAAAGGAACAAAATTAAAATGATCTGATATCCACAAATATATATCATATACATAGCCATATATACTCACCCATATATGTATCTCAATATACAGATACACACACTAAATATAGGTTACACTGTAAATCAAGGGCCCCAAAGTCTTGCTTTTCAAGATTAATTTTGTTGATCCACTAATTATTCACAAGTTTTATTTCACATTCATGTGAATGTATCCATTAAAAATAACAAAAGTTAATCTTTATTAATTTTCCTAGTTCTGTCCATTATAATTTATGTTTAATCATAAAATCAATATCAGCTGTGCTTTTTTATTCCTTGTGTGACAAGTGCAGAGTGACAAAAATGTTACACCAGTTTGCAATTTAATGATGAGGTATAAACTGACACTTTGACTTCTCAGACTGTAAACATGTGTCTTTTACAATATCATTAGTGATACTTATTGTGCATTCTTATGTTTCTTATAGATGCTTTTTTTGATATAAATCACCTCACGCTTAGTTTTGAAGTTTGTTTCTAATCACATGTAGACCATAATGTTCCTTTAAAAGATGTGTTAGGCAAGAGATATAGTGATACGGATCATGAGTTTAATGTTAGTAATCAACAGTATTGTATCTGAGTCCTGAGAGAAGTGTCTGATCTTCTCTAATGTCACCAAAGGGTAGGAGAATCAAACACAAAATAAGCCCAAGGCCAATCCCTCTGAGGCTGAGGTCATACTTGCCTCCCTCCTCTAAACTTCCATACAATTCCAACACCACCATCCCTTCCCCCAGCACTCTCTGATTCTCTGCTGGGTTTGACAATTCGTTGCAATGGCCATCCAGAACTCACAGAACACACTCGTGTATATGTTTTATTAGAGAAGCTAACAGGTTACAGTTCAGGAACAGAAATGTTCAAGACCTAGCATTTCAATCCTGATACCCTCTCCCCACTGATGTCCACAGATCTATCCTTAAAACACTCAGACATATATGACCCTCTGGGCGCTGCCCTGCTCTGATGGGCAAAGCGTTTTTCGTACTGTTCATAAAGGCCCAATGAACGTGCCACTTAACCATATGCCTCTGCCTAAAAGCACTTATTTCTAACCCCATGGGTCAGCAAATCTATGGTTTTATTAGGTGCCATTGAGTTAGTGCTAATTCAGAGAGAGCCTATATACAACAGAACAAAACACGAGCAAGTCCTGTGCTAACATCACAAGAATACACAGCCACCACCACATGAAAAATTGCTGAATGGTAAATCGAGAAAGCCCAGTTTAGTGCCTGGAGGCAGCCTCCTTCCCTAAGGCACTCAATTCGCGGGCCCAGAAGCATCTCTGTCTCTTACTCTGGCTCTTGGTTCTGCTTCGCTGCTCCTATTTTACTCTTCTGCCACATAGCTGGTGTCACAGTTTTCTGTCCATGGATTGAGATCTTCGGGACCCAATATTTGGTCCAAGCCTAGGTCTTATTTCTTCATGGTAGTGAGAATTCTACTTCTTGCCTTATGAAATTAATCATTTCATACCCTGTGGGATGAAAACCTCAAACATGCCCCTTCCTACCCTTAGAGTTCTAAATCTTCCAATCACAAAGAACCCTGTTAGCAGTCACTTACAATTGAATCTATAATCCTATAAGCATCTCCCCCCACCTTCTCTTACCCACATGCATTAAAAAATGACAAATATATCCAATCTCTGTGGTCCCCCCATCAAGTGGTAGAGATTGCCACGACTTTGATCAGAAGAACCATAACAAGTCAATTACTATAGCACAAATATATATCAAGCAGCATTTCCTTAAGGTTCAAATGACAAAAAAATGCAACTGTAGACGCACAGTAATCATATCGTACATTTTTATGGGGAGTAATTGTGCAGTAATCACTCTGTCAGCATTCCTGGCAACTTTATAGAATGTAACTATGATGACTAATGAGAATTATCTTAAAACACTTAATAAAAATTATCTTAATTCTTTGTAACATATTATATTTTGTGTCTTTATTTCAATTTGAATTACCATAATTCTTCAAAAACTTAAAGACTGTTATTGTAGTTAAGTCAATATACATTAATTTTTTCAATAAAAAAGCAAAAATCCAACATACAATGAAAATAAGAATGAAAGCAGCAACTATGCAAAGCAACAGGGAAAATATCTATACCCCAGACCCTGGGTTGGTCAAAATGTAGCACATCATGCACATACTATAAGAGCCTGGCTCTATGGCATTAAAATATTAAATAGTAATTGTCCATGAAGATAATACATAGAAGAATAGGGAAGGAAAGAAAGGGAAATCAGTGAGAAAAACAACATTCCATTCTTATCAATAGAAAGCATTTGGTATTTACTCTTATAATGTGCAACGTAGTGGGACGCAGAGGAGGGAGAGAGAGTCTTTGGCCCATACCAACCTCAGGATGACACAGCAAATGCCAAGAAATGGGCCAGTAAAAGCTCACACTATTTTCTATCCTCCATTATGACAGCAACTTCTTGTTTACAAAATCTTTATGATAACAAAACTCAAAATATATAAACAATCCTCAAACCAGAACTCACTGCCATTGAGTCTATTCTGACTCATAACAATTCGATAAGGCAGGGAAAACAGCCCCTATGGGTTTCTGAGCCTGTAACACTGTACGGGAGTAGAAAGCCTTGTCTTTTCCGCTCTAAATAAAATGATTGTAGTGCAAAAAAGAGACTTCCTCTCACATCCCAAGATTTGAGTTCCCACTATTCCGTATCAGAAAAAAAATGCATTCTTGTTGCAGTTATCACACACACACACACACACACACACACACACACATCTGCAGCAGCACAGTGAGAGCTGATGAAATTCAGGCTAGATCAGAAGAAGAAAGGGAGCGTGGAATGCCATTGTTTACATCAGTTGGATCTTGACTACAAGCAGAGAATACCAGAATGGTATTTATTTGTATTTTATTGACTATGCAAAGAATTTGACTGGGTGGATCATAAAAAAACTATAGATAGCATTGAGAAGAAGGAGAATTCTAGATTGCTTCATTGTGTTTAAATACAATCCGTATGTGGAACAATGGGCAGTCATTCAAACAGACAAGGAATATTACATGGTTCAAATTGGGAAAGATGTCGATTGAGTGGTATACTCTCACCATTCTTATCATGAGAAGCTGGGCTATATGAAGGAGAATCAGCATCAGTAATGGAAGAAGGTTTATTAACAGCCTATTATATGCAGATGACACAGTTTGCTTTCTGAAAGTAGGAGAACTTGAAGTACTTGCAAATGAAGATCAAAGATTTCAGACTTTAGTGTGCATTCCACCCCAATGTAATGAAAAACAAAATCCTGACAAATGAACCATTAGATAACATCATGATAAATGGAGAAAAGATTGAAGATCTCAGGAATGTTGTCTTGCTTGGATCTATAATCAATGTTCATGGAAGCACCAGTCAAGAAATCACATGACAATTCCAATCTTTTTGGAATTCCTATTTCCTCATTCTTTCTAGTATTGGTTGTTTTGTATTTATTTTAATTGAGTTATCATTGTCAGTGTAAAGGTGATATTGTTTTGGTTTTCACCTTCCAGATTGCTGATGACGTTGAGAATTTTTTTTCCTATTTTGTGTAGCTATTGAATGTTATTTTTGCTGAACTGTGGGTCTGCAAACATGTACTACCAGTGATTGTGTAAATTGACATGGTACTATCGAAAGCAACTAGAAATCCCAATTGACCTAGCAATACCTCTCCTAGGTGTATACAGACATATGCACTCTCGTGTTCATTTCATCACTCTTCATAATAGCACAAAGTTGGAAGCCCAAATACCATCATTTGAAGAATGAGTCGGGAAGCTTCCATACATATATAATAAGGAATGGCATGGATAACTGAAGAATAGCGACATATATGAGAGCACTACTATACTTAAAAAAAGACAAAGACTTGCAAACCAAAGGGAACAGATCTGAAGGTTCCCAAGGGAAGGAGGGGTAGGGGAGAAAAATGAGGCAATGGACTAGAAAGTTGACAGTTATTGACTGGTGTGAAAGGGAAGATGAAGGTCTACAAGAGGGAGAAGAGAAATCAGGAGAGAAATCAGGTAGGGGTTGCTGAGTGGTTTGAACTGTTGCATGCAGAATTGATGGATTAAGTGCTACCCCACCCCACTAATTCATAGTACAAAATTATTAACGCACACGCAACCCCTCCACCCACATAAACCCAGTTGAGATTTAAAATAAATAAATGAAAGGACGGAGTGCATTGTGTAAATCTACTGCAGATCACTTTACTGTGTGAAAAAGCAAGGGTGCTACTTTAAGGACTAAGGTGGGCCTGGCCCACACCATGGTATTCTCCTTGGCCTCATAAGCATGGCACGTTGAATTAGGAATAACTAAGAAGAACCGGTGCATTTCAAATATGGTGCTGGAAAAGAATATTGAGCGTACCATGAACTGCCAAAAGAAGAACCAAATCTATCTTGGGAAAAGTACCACCACAATCCTCCTAAGAAACTTTGTTTCAGGTACTCTGGACACCTTACCAGGAGACACCAATTCCAAGAAAAGGACATCATGCTTGGTAAAGTGGAAGGTCACTGAAAAGAGGAAGAATGACAAGAAAATGAATTGCCACAGTATCTGCAGCAATGGGCTGAACCAGCAGCCGTCATGAAGACAGCACAATGGCCTGCCAGTGTCCCATTCTGTT
Organism: Tenrec ecaudatus; assembly: GCF_050624435.1. Classification (NCBI taxonomy): domain Eukaryota; kingdom Metazoa; phylum Chordata; class Mammalia; order Afrosoricida; family Tenrecidae; genus Tenrec; species Tenrec ecaudatus. The sequence continues at coordinate 102,069,198 of NC_134532.1, read as the reverse complement.
GAACATAGAATTTCTCCTACTCAATCATCACCTAACGACAATAGCACATGTACACTTATAAGATATATGTACATGTACATCAAACACAAATATCTACACTCAAAGTAATGTATTTTTACAGAAAAGTATATAGAAAATGTAAATTAGGAGTTTTAGTTTATATTAATTTCAAATGTTAAACTCAAACAGTTAAAATTTATGTTATTTTATTTTGTCTCACCATTTATAAATATCTAGTGTATCTTTGTCTTTTGGTCATATTTTTTAAACTGCATGCATATTTCTAATAATATTTTTCTGATAATTTTAAAATGTATTCTGCAAAGTGAAATACTTTATTTTTGCAAAGACAGTCATTTGAAATGCATGCAGGTCAAGCTTGTGTCTTAATATTTGTTCATAATTTATTTTTTCTATTTCTCCTCTTTGTTTAAATACATTCATCTTATATTACATATGTAGCATATTTTTATATATGCCATCATTAAGGTAACAGAGTCTATTTAATGATCCAATATTTCATATATTTTACTACCTTTCAACCTTCAAAGTCTTTAAAAATGAATGTCATATTTTAATCTAGTAATGGAAATTTTTCCAGATGGTTAAAAATGTGAATGATAAAAATAGGCATATTGAAATTAGAAGTGTGAAGGATTAATTTCCTTTTGGTTGTCCTTATGTTGTTTACATTTGTATCAAATATGTGATCCAATAATTTCTATAGAAAAAAAGGCAGCAAAATACTAAAAATGAAAATAAAATGAAAAAAAAACCTAAACTAGTTTTCAATAATACTTACAATTTAAAAGTCAAAATAACTTTAACATGAATTTTTAGTTGTTTTGTTATGTTTAGCTGTGTGAATTTTATCGCTTCAACTTTAAAAGCATTTCTTTCAATAAACTTTGAAAGCTGTAAATGTATTCGATTACCAAAAGTAATGTGGTCAAAGGTTAATCTCAGCTTGCTTGTTAAAATGAAGCTTTTCCCAAATTAAAATATGCAAAGGCAATCAAGACATCCCTGTAAAAATTGGTCCACAGTTCTTTCAACAGTAAAAGTCCACTAGACAATGATGTGACAACCAAGAAACCGGTCTAAAGTAAAAGCTATTGTTTGAATGAAGAGGGCTCTTCGTGACTACAATGATTTTCTATCAATAATGTAAGTTCCTTCCATAGCCCCCATGTGTCTGGGTTTGAAATAGCAATGAAATTGGGCTTTTAATCTTTTAAAGCACTCACCAACCCCCAAACCACATGGAGCGCCATGGTGTCGACTCTGGCTTGTAGCGCTCCTATTGAACACAGTAGATCTGCTTTGAGTTTCAGAAACTATCTCTCGAAGAGTGTGGGTGGGTTTCTAGAGCCCACCTTGAAGTGAGCAGCCTAACACTTAAGTCACTATGACATCAGGGCTCCAAAAACACCCGAGGAATGTCTTTTGGAGGACTCATTTAACTACAACTTCCCTATCAAAACAACCTGGCATAGATACCCATTTCCCGCAAAGGAAAATAGCACCAAGTGTCACCCTGACATTCCAATGCTGATCAAAGGAAATGCACTGGAATGGGTTCTGTATTCGCCTTACACATTGTCGGTATTAAAAATCTCTTTATTTGGTACAATATTCACTACCAACAATTATTTTAGTTCAATATTTGCTGTAAATGCTTCAAGATATTCATAGTTACACTAAGACAAATTACTCTATGGCTCCACATTTCAAACACTTTCTTGGAGAGATACAGCAAATCAATCACCGTGACAGACATCCCAAGACATTAATACACTAATGGGTCCCATTAGTCTCTTGGGCTGAGAACAGTTGCATGAAAATGTGCCAATATGTGGAACTCATACATTAGCTAGTGTCCCTCAAGTCCCACACAGCAGATCCTCGAGAAACTCTTGTTAATGACTTTTGAAAATAAAGGCAATATTGTCATGTCAAAACAAAAATGCCATTGGAGGTAGTTTGGGTTGAGCTGAACCAGAGACAGAAGAGACCGTCTAGTAAGAGAGGGCGTCAGAGGAAGTAGATTTTTCAAGGGCAATATCTAGAGGAGGCTATCCGAAAAGGCTAGGCTTCCTCCCTTCTTTGGGTCTCCATTGGTGCTGCTCTGGCCCTACTGTTTGCCTCAAGACAAACAGAGTGAGCTTGCCTGGAAAATAAATTTCCCAATAATACAATGCAGAACAAGGAGCGTTCATGGAATAAATCTGAGAATAGCAAGAATAATTTTGCTTTATTGTTTTTTACACTTTTTACTATATTTTATCTTAAGTTGTATATGAAGCACATAGACTAACATTTATTTTAATCCTTATGTCAACTAACTGATGATATATTTTATTACTTATTTCAAGGACTTAGATATGGTCTATTTCTAAATTTTTGGTGCATGAAATACTGCAGAACTTACTGTTTCATCAATTTTGAAAATAATGTGATTATAGTTTATAAATAACTAGGTTGGTGAAGACAGATGAGAAAACATTAATACTTACAAATAACTAAAAATGTGGGTTTAGAAATTAACAAGTGTTGAAGTCATTGGTTATACTGGGGACACTGATCATAGAAGACTGAATAAAGCTTTCTTGAAGACATATCCATCATCCCTTCTACGGAGCACTGTGACAGACTATCATCCAAGATAGATTTTATTTTTATTCTGGCAATACATGGTTTTTAATATTATTTTTAACACTGTAAATCAAATGAATAAATTATTGTCTAGTTTTCCATATTCACTATGTGGGTTTGTCGTGCCTATAAGGCACCTGAGAACGCCTTGGTAGGTGCACCTTATTCTTCAAGGTGAAATCTTAGTTCTCTAACAACTAAAAGTGGATTTTTATGCAGAAAATATGCTCCTCAAAATACATTATTTGACTTCTTGACTGCTGCTTCCATGAGTGTTACTTGATGATCTAAATAAAATAAAATTCCTGATGAGGTCAATCTTTTCTCCACTTATCATTACTTCGCCTATTGTCCCAGTTGTAAATATTTTTGTTCTTTTATTTTGCATTGTAGTCCTTGATCTTCATCAGCCTAGCTTGAGTTTCATCAAGACCCCCTAACTTTCAGCAAACAAGTCGTTTCATCCATATATTGCAAATTTTTAATGAGCCTTCTCTCATATTGATGCCACATTCTTCTTCAGATAATTGAGCTTCTTGGAGTCTTTGCTCAGCATACAGAAGGAATAAGCCTAGGGAAAGGATAAAGCCTTGATGCATAACTTTCCTGATTTAAAAGCATGCAGTATCTACTTGCTGTTTTTTAAACAACTGCCTTTCTTCCTGCATGTGCAAAATGAAATTGCTCCAGAATTCTCATTCTTTGCAGGATTATTCAGTGTGTTATGATCCATAGAGTTGAATTCCTTTGCATATTAAAAAATACAAATAAACATCTTTTGGTAGTAACAGCCTTGTGTATTTGTTTACGTATTGCTGTATGTCATCAGCTTTCAATGAAAATGGAAGGACTGTTGAGCAAAGAGGAACCATAATATGATTCTTTAGGAAATTCTAACCCTATGTTGATTGCCAAAATATAATACTAAATTAAAGAGATTTATATAATGTTGTCTGGAAAGAAAGGCAATTTGTAGTAGTGACTTAGAAGTATCATAATTACAGAATATTCCATTATATGAAAATTTCTTTGGAGAATCGAATTAAGCATGTGACTTACACATTGTATCAGTAATTGCAACAGAAACATGGTTTTATGGAAAAATCCATTGGAAGAGCTTTGGTATAATAGAGTCAATTCCCATGACGTTAATGGGTTGGGGGACAGACACAAGATTTTAAAAAATATTATATTGCAGAAGAATTGCCATCATATACAAAAAAGATAAAGGACAGAATAAATAAAGATTATCAGAGCCATAATTCTAGGTGCAGGAATTACGGTTATATGATTGATCATATGCAAACTCATACCGCCCTTTTTAAAAGGGAAGGGTGATTCAGAATGTAGAGTTTTCAATGCAAACAGATTAACTCTAGAATTGAGGGAAAGGAATTTAGGCTGTAGGGGAAGAATCATGAGCCACAGAATATGATTTCCTGCCCTTGAAACCCAATTGTGTTTTCCCTTCAGGATACAGAAATTGTTGGAGATCAGTCACCCTTCTTTTCTTCAATCATTTCCCTTCTTGAATGGAAATGTCTGTCATGCCAATCCAATGCTTGTCCAATATACTTGATAAGCAGACAATTGGCTAATTTCATAAGTCTACAAAAAGGGAGGAATAATACCCTAATACAGATTACACCCAGAGCCTCACTCACAATTGCTTTATATAAGTGGTAAGAGTTTGGATTTTTTGATCTGATGAGACCTATTTAAAATTTTGGACTTAAATTGATAATGGTTAATAATTTTGGGGACTTTCAAATAGGTTGAATATATTTTGCTTGTGCAGAAGAATTAATCCTTAGATGTTAGAAGGCACACTGTGTAACCTGAATAATATGCCTTTAAGGATGTCCATGTATTAATCCAAAAAGGCCTGTAAATATGTAACTGCATAGGAAAAGAGGCTTTACTGGTGTGATTACATTAAAGATTTTAAGATAGAGATTACTCTGGATTATTCAAGTGCCCTAAGTGTCATCACGGAGTAAGATAAGACAATGTAATGTGAGAGAAAAATAATACCATCAAGTTAGCATTTAAGTGCCAACATAAAGCAGAAATTATGAAAAAAAAATATTATTATAGTGGCTTAGCCAGGACAAAGTCTACATCACAGGATGATGGTGTGAAACGAATTTCTTGTCTCTGGCTCTAGATGGTAAAGAAAAATAATTAAATTCTACTCAAAAGATTGTCTCTATGTAAGTCGGAGCTGCAATTACCACTGCCTTACTATTAGTTAAAAGTTGACATGTATTTACATCATCAAATGTCATTATAAAGAAACCCAGAAATGAATAGAAGAAAATAAAAATTTTCTAGTTTAATGAACTCTAAAGTATATAGCAAAGAATCCCCAAACATAGATTCCCAAATGTTATAAATATAAACCCATCATTAAAATCACAATTGTAAATAACATTCAAAAAAACCCTAATTTTGAGGTATACTTCAATGTCATAATTCTGAAATAAAACATTAGAACATAAATCATGCATATATCAAGAGTGTACAAAGTATATAAAGTATATTACAAACTAGAAGTTGAGTACAAAATGTAGCACTCTCATTTGAAAAAGTACAAAACAGAACAGCAAGACATGTAAAATAAAATCATAAATAAATTTTTAAAAATCTACTGAGTGGAACGCTCAAAGATAGTTACTAGGAAGGTAAGACAAAAAATATATTCTGTATATAATTCAGAAACAAAAAACTAGAAAACATGAAAGCTATTAGGAGATAAAAAATATATACAATGAGAAAATGATTTAAAATGTTAGAAAATTATTTTTAAAGAACCAGGTGTACAGATAGGAACTGGAAACACAGGGAATCCAGGACAGATGATCCCTTCAGGCACAGTGGTGAGAGTGGTGATGCCTGTAGTGTGGAGGGAAGGTGGGGTAGGAAGGGAGAACCGATTACAAGGATCTATATATATAAGCCCTTCCCTGGGGGACGGACTACAGAAAATTGGGTTAAAGGAGACATTGGATAGTGTAAGACATGACAAATAATAATAATTTATAAATTATCAAAGGTGGATGAGGGAGAGGGCAAAAAAGGAAGGGTAAAAATGAGGAGCTGATACCAAGGGTTCAAGTAGAAAGCAAATGTTTTTGAGAATGATGGGGGCAACAGATGCACAAACGTGCTTGACACAATGGATGGATGGATGGATAGATTGTGATAAGAGTTGTACGAGCCCCTAATAAAATGATTTTTTTTTTAAAAAGAACCAGGTGTGGACATCAGTCAAGATGTAGGACTAGGTAGACATGTTACACAGAATCTCTACAACAAAGACACAAAGAATCAAATGGGGCATATATGAATATGTTCTTCAACAATATGATAATGTGAATTTTCTTGTGTAGCAATTGTTTATAAATTCTTCAATTTTCCATTTTCATTCTCCAGTTTTCACAAGTGTTTGAGGTGATTGAACATACTCTATCTTGTGTCAGGTGGATCTTGGACCTCAAATGTCATGTTTCCTTTTAAAACTGTAAAGCAATCTTTGGCAGTAGATTAGCCCAATGCAATCTATCATTTGATTTCTTGACTGTTGCTTCTATGAATATTGATTGTGGGTCCAAGTAAAATAAATAGTTGACAATTATACTCTTTTTCCCATTTACCATAATTTTTTATTGGCCCTGTTTTGAGGATCTTTATTTTATTTTTTGTCAAGGGTTTAGTCTTGACTTTCATCAGTAAGCATTTCAAGCCCTTTTCAATTTCAGGAAACAATGTTTTCATCTTTGTATCTCAGGTTGCTAATGATTCTTCCTCCGGGCCTGAATCGGAATGCGCTTCTTAGAGTCCAGCTTCTCAGATGATTTGCACAACGCACGGATTGAATAAGTGTGGTGAAAGCTTACCCCCCTGAAGCATAGCTTTCCTGATTTTGAACCACACCATCTCCCTTCATTAAACAACTGACTCTCTTCTATGTACAGGTTTCAGAAGAGCAAAATTAGGGCTCTGGATTTCTCATTCCTGGCAATGTAGTTATAATGTGTTAAGATCTAGACAGTTGGATATCTTTGCAGAATTATTAAAACACAAGTAAACATTTTTCTGTATTCTCTGCTTCAGCCAAGATCTGTCTTATATTAACAATGATGTATCCCATTCTGTCCTCCCTTTGACCCCAATTTGATCTTTTATTGCCTTAAATATGACTGTGGAGATCTCTCATTACGTAGTGGGATGTATTTCTACATCCAGGTCTTGGGCTGTACTTCTCAAGATGATGTCATGGTGCTTCCTAAATTCAACTACTCTAAACCTGTATCTGTGCTCTCACAATATTGGTGTAATAAATTATCAAGATAGTAGGGAAAGTAGCTAGACCCAACATTATGGGCTTTTAGTCCTCGTGGTTCGTTCAGCAGTATCACTGACAAATTTCCAACTGGATTTCATAATTCAAGATTGACTTCTATGACACATACACATCAACACTGAAGTTCTTTTATTGCACCAATTCTCAAGAAGAATAGCAACGCACGTATTCTCAATAAGAAAAGCTACACACTTGAACATAATTTCATTATATTAAATCTGTAAGCTTACATTGCCTTTGGGGGAAATTGTCTGGTCTTCTAAACCTTCAACTCTGTACATGGACATAAGTGTTCACTATTAATTTTTAATAGTGTTAAGTGTTCACTATTAATTTTATTTTACATTAATATAAATAACCATTAGATCTCATTGATGAAAGTCAGTTGTGTTCATGTTCACCAAAAGTACTTATAAATATCCCATATTAAAAATACATATAACAAAATTTTAAAAACCTGAGACATATCAACAATAAATATATAAGTATATCTTTTATAGATATAATTACTAATTTCTCACTTCTAGTCCCCTACTTTTGCTTGGTCAGGCATTGCAAATCCAGGATTGTGTGTTATGTTGCTGTTAGCCTTCACAACTAAGAACTCAAACTCTGCCATTAAGCGTATCGTGCTAAAACGGCTCTTGACGCTTCTTTTCTCCTGTTTTTTTTTCTGTCAATGCCAGTTGGAAAATGTATAATCTTAGTATCATTATTGCATTAAATTGATTTTAATTTATTGCAGTTATTAATGATCACCTGATAAATCATAATGACAATGAAATCAAAAGTACTCTCAACAATCAAAATAGCATCATCAAATCAAGACAATCGATTCTTATTGTTATCTCCTTCAATTTATAAAATGAGAAACTTTAATTATATTATAAATTATAAAACAAGAAACATTTTCAAGAACATGCTTGTTAAAAAATAGAATCCAAAGAAAAACATATCCTGGGTGGAGACAACCAAATAAACTGCCATAAAAATTGTCTTCATCGTGCTAGCTGTTGCAGTGAAGGTTTTGCTCAAATTTAGAAAGTATGTGGGAGGATGTATAGGAAAATGTTGCTCTAAATCTTAAGGTTGTTTAATTAGAGTTTGTGAAAATTACAGAAGTTGTCTAATATATTGAAGTTAAAAAAAGGAAGAATAAAGAGGGGAAATAAAAGAGGGGGGAAAGATGAAAACGCACAACAAGTTTTCTTTCAAAAGGACAAAATGTAAGAACCAATGTCAATTTAAAATCCTTATCATTTGATTACAAAGATACTGAAACTTACTCACAATCCTCGAGCAGCTAAAGCAAATGGGAGAAAGTTTGAAGTCAAAGAAAATTTCACGGAGTATCTTGAGAAGGCAAAGCCAAATAATATAATTAAGTGTGCAAAGAACTAGAATTATAAAATCATGAGTAGAGGACACACTCAGCATGCTTTACACTGAAAAATTTAAAGATAAAAATTAAAGGCTCGAGTTGCAATATTGAACATTTCGATTGACAAAATATTGAACTGTACAGAAAGAATCAAAAGAAGATGGAAATTCTGAGGGTTTACCAGGAAATAAACAAACAAACAAACAAAATAAAAAGATTCCTTGCTCCTCAGATCTAAATGTTGGTCTAAGCAGCTAAAAAATAAGGAAACTAAAACGGAAGTGGAGTTGTAATCTTTAGAGATATATAAGATTATATAATTGTTCCTTCTTCAATTAAAACGTGAAAAAAATTAGAAGATGGAAAGCATACACACAGTAATTGTACCAAATAAAACTAGTCAACATTCAACAATTTTAGGAGGTAGGATATGGACAAGAACTTCTGAACGAAGAAGTTCCAGTCGCATGAGGGCATTAGCCAAATATAAACTCAGGAATTGATGGCATACTACCTGAAATGTTTCAACAAGCTGAAGAGGCACCTGAAGTATTCACTTGTCTATGCTAGGAAATTTGGAAGACTACTAGTTGGCCAACTGACTAGGAGAGATCTATTCCAAAGGAAGGTCATACAACAGAGCGCTCAAATTATAAAATATCATTGTTATCCCATGCAAGTAAAATTCTGCTGAAGGCATCCAACAAAGATTGTACTAGTGCATAGAGAGCTGCCAGACAGAGCTTCAGGCTGGATTCAGAAGTTGTGCAACAAGTGATATCATTACTGATTTCAGATGGATCTTGGCTCAAAGAGAATACCAGACAAATGTTTACTTGTGTTTCATTGACTATGCAAAGGCATTTGACCATGAGGATCATAGCAAACTATGGGAAACCTTGAGAAGAATGGGAACTCCAGAACAATTCATTGTGCTAGTGTGAAACATGTACGTGGATCAAGAGGCAGTTGTGAGAACAGAAGAGGTGGGCATCAGTGCTGTATCCTCTCACCATATTTATTCAAACTTTATTCAGCACAAATAACCAGAGAAGCCGGCTTATTTGAAGAAGAATACGGCATCAAGATTAGAGGAAGGCTTATTTTTTTTGAGTCATTTGCCATTCAAAGTTTTTAATTAGGTAAATAAACTGGTTTAATTCTATAATGAATCATCTGTAAAGTATTTATTTGTTTTTAATCTGGCTAATAGCTATCAACAGAAAATATTTTTTAATTCCTTGTACCCCTTTTTATTCCTGGGGGAAATGAAGGATTCTGCTATATTGGTATCCTAGCTTATTCATCTTTAAGTTGGGGAATCATTGCTTTTTGTCTGACTCAATTATATCACTTCATATTTTCCTATTTCTACACCTATCTAGTTGTTGTTGTGGGGGCTCATACAACTCTTATCACAATCCATACATACATCCATTGTGTCAAGCACATTTGTACATTGGTTTAGAGGAAGGCTTATTAACAACCTTCATATGAAGATGACACAACTTTGTTCCTGAAAGTAAGGAGGTCTTGAAGCATTTGCTCATGAAGAACAGGATTGTAACCTTCTGTATGGATTACAATCCAATGTAAAGAAGACCAAAATCCTCACAACAGGACTAAAATGTAACGTGGTAAATGAAGGGAAGGTTGTAGTTGTCAAAGATTTTGTCTCGCTTGGGACTCACCATCAATGTTCATGGAAGAGGAAGTCAAGAGTTCAAAAGATGAGTTGTTTTAAGTAATGCTGATGCACAAGTCCTCATTATAGTGTTGAAAAACAAGTATTTTACTTCGAGGACTAAGATGCACCTTACTCAAGCCATAGTATTTTCAATTACCTTAAATGCCTGTGAAATTGAGAAAGTGCATAAAGAAGACTGAAGAAGAATTGATGCACTTGAATTGTGGTGATGGGGAAGTATATTGAAAGTATCATGGACTGCTAAAAGGGAAAACTGATCTGCCTTGGATTAATTGTGGTCAATGTGCTCCATGGAAACAAGGATACGTTAAACAGGATATCTAAAGAGACCGGTCCCAAGAGAGGACAACGTGTTTGGTAATGTAAAGTGGACGTAAAAAAGAGGAAATCCCTTAAGGAGACTGATTGACACCATGACCGCAATGATGGGTTTAAAGCATAAGAATAATTTTGAGAATGGGACAGAACCAGGCAGTGATTTATCCGGTTTTGTATTATGTTGTTATTGGGTCAGAACTGACTTGATGGCACCTAACAACAGTAACAAGCTAGGTTGTTTCGATAAATAAATGCAGTGACCCTCATAGCTATAAGAAAAAGCTTTGCAACAATTACTAATATTATATCAAAAGAAGGCATCCCAGCTCAATCCAATTCAAACCTATAACTTCAATGCAAGCCAAGAACATTTTTAGGCTCATATGGCTGCAGGATGATGACATAGAAAGGTGATGCAGTTGCAAGATCATAGGCTGGTGACAAATTTGGTGGACCCAAGGTTGGTGGAAACATGGCAGGGCTCAGACAACTCTCAGGGTCAGTTCCCACATGAGTCCACCCTCTGGAGACAGAATTCCAGCAGGCAGGAAGGCAAATGGAGAGAGAGAAAGGAAAACGTCCCAGTTTCCCAGTTTATAAGGCGGCTTCCCACAAAGAGGAATCGTCAGGCTGTGACCTGATAGGACTGGCTGCCATTTCTATACTTTCATGCATCTTCAAGTGGACATTTAATCTAATTGCCACAAATGATCCGTGGTCATTGTGAGTCAGAATCAACAGGATTGAAATAGGTTATGGTGTTCATAACCTTTGTAGAGGATTATACAGGGATTCTGTGTTTCCCTTTCAATTTTTCTGTAAATCTAAATTATGTCTAAATGGATGTTTGTTAACTCTACAAGTAGGAATACAATAGTAAATCTGAATGGTTTTTTTTGTAACCTCTAAAGGTTGTCTTTTAGGACCAGATTATCCACTGTATTTGTTAATTGATTGTATTTTTTATATTAATACCACAATGAAAGCTGCAATAATATAAATAAGAAATATAACACATCATTGCACATACATGTACACACATGACAAATAATAAATGTCTGAGTTACATAACATTTGTGAACAAGACTAGTAGGTTAGATGACCAAAATTCAAACTTGTATTTAATTGATATTAATATTCTCATGGAAATAAATTTATTAAAAATCAACATAAATGAAAAGGTTTGAGATATAAAAAATTGTTATAATAATTCAAAATTAATCAGCAGTGTAACATGTCTGACTTTGTCCTAAGGCATTTACTTCATCCGGTGATTAACAGATATTAAGTTTTTAAATGTGTCCAGCACTAATCGAAGGGCTCAAGACTAATCTAAAGGCTAAAGACACATAAACAAACAAACATTAAAAAAACCTGTTTTTATCACCAAGGCTTAGATTTTCTCAGCAAACAATCTTTCAGCTTGGTTTCCAACTTTTGCATTCCAATCACTAATTAGTATTAATATATGTTTCCATTGGGTGTTTCACTAATTTCAGACTGAAGAATTTGGTAGAATTTGGGATTTTTCATCAGAAATGCTGGTAGTTGTATTAACTAACTTCTTTCCACGCATGTATTTTCATATCACAGATAACATTGTACTTCAAAATATATATATTTAGACATTGTTTTTGGTGATGAGTGTGGTACCTTTTATCTGGAATTTGTCATTCCAAACACAGAACACCAAATGTTTGTCTGGTTCAAAACAACTGGTGCAAGCTCCTTCTAACTCACTGCTGCTTAGAACATTAATTGGAGTGTAATGGTTCCATTTTATTTTCAGCATCTTAGGTTCATTCTTTGTACATTCCACATCCCAACGATGAGTAGAAATTTGAAGCTATTTCTTCCCCTTGTGAGTTGTGTCCCGGAAGCAAATGAAGGTACTCAGAGTATTGTCCATCCATGTCATTACGGACCACTGTTGCAACCAACGGCCTTACTCCAAATCATAAAATAACAGTCCCCAAAGTCATGTACCATCATTACAATGGCCAGTCTTGAACCCATTGTTAAAGTTATAGTATGTCCAACCATCCAATTTTTCATACTATTTTTACCATGCATGATGTCCATGGCATGTCCAAAGTATGTAAGGTGAAATCTTACCATCCTTGTTTCTATGGAATTTTCTGACTACACGTCGTTCAAGACAGATTTGATTGCTGTTTTGGTAGTCCATGCCAATGTTCTTCACCAACAGCATTATTTAAATGCATATATTCTTTGTAATTTTCCTTGTTTTGTCCAATATTCACATACATATGAAATGATGAAAAAATATCAACTCTTTTTAGGAGACATTAGTTCTCTAAGTGACTTCCTTGTCTTGTGCAGATTTGCCAAATAGGATACATTTTTTTTGGCTTCCTGATTGCTGTTTCTATGAACACTGACTGTGAATCCAATAAACATAAAATCCTTGAAAATACAATCTTTCCTCAGTTTATCATGATGTGCACTTTTGAAGATTTTATTTGCTTTACAGTGAGTCATAATCCAGGCTGTAGGCTACAGACCTTGATTTTCATCAGCAAGTGCTTCAATTCCGCTTCCCTTTCAGCAAGCAAGATTGGATCATGTGCGTAGAGAAGTTTATTGTTAGACATTCCTCCAAACTGTCCTTTCGGGTTTTTGTGTGCAATGTAGACAACAAGTAAGTATGATGAATGACATCCTACACACATTTTCCCTAATTTTGAACCACACATTCCTCCCTGGTTCTGTTGGAATTACTGACTCTTGGTCAACATACATGTTCCACATGAACACAACTCATGTCTTTCGTTACCTCTAGCTACTCTACTCTCAGGAACAAGTTTCAGATTATCTTCTAACATTCACTTTGGCTTTCATTCTTTCTTTCTTGTCTTTTTAAGGATCTTTTACTTCTTCATGTATAATATTCTTGATGCCATCCCATAACTTATAAAGGCCATTAATGCTCAATACCTCAAATGTGCTCTTGAAATGTTCTCAAAATTCAAGTGCAATGTACCTAAAGCCATATTTTGGTTCTTGTGATTTTTCCTCCAAATTTCTTCCTCTTTGACCTGAATTTACGTATAAGCAATAGTAAGCTACAGTTAGCAACTGCCACTATTTTTTCTGCTGTTATTGGGCTTCTTGATCTTCTTTGATGTGTGTTTATTATATATGATGGTGTCCATGTGTGCAATATCTGCTTATATTATTGATAAACAGTATTTGCAATGAAATCATTGGTCTTGCAAACTTCTGCCATAAAGTCTCCAGTTTTGTTTATATCAGCAAGGCCATATTTTCTAAGTACTACTTTTATTCTTATTTGTTTCCAACTATCACATTCCCATTGGCAATAATTATCGATGATTGGATATGCCCACTTTTAAGAGTGTTTACATTCAGAAACATTATTTGGTAATTATTATGATGCAAGACACTGTATGTGACCAAGTTCTACCACGATTCATTAGATTTTCAGTAGCTATTGCCTCATAAATGGACAGCCTATTCTTTCTTCATAATCTGGAAGCTCTACTGTTCACCTTGGGTGATCCTATTATTATATAAAATATCAATGGCATACTGTCCAGCATCATAGAAGTGCTCAGTAATTCTAGTTGGGACGATGTGAAGAATGACTCAGCATCAAGACCCAGGGAAGCAGTATTATCAACTTGCAAGATGCACATGGCACAACCTTGCTTGCTGAAAACAAGGAGGACTTGAAGCACTTGCTCATGAAGAGCAAGATGGATTAGAGCTCAACTGAAAGAAGACCAAAATATCCCAACTTAACCAATAGATAGAGAAAAAACTGAAAGTTGCTAATAATTTCATTTTGTAGAAAATCATGATAAATACTCATGGAAACAGCAGTCAGAAGATCACATGACATGTTTCATTTGGAAAAAATTTGCACAAGATCAGTACCAGTACTGAAGAGCAAAGACATCACTTTGAAGTCTATGACGCACCTGACCCAGACCATGGTGTTTTCCATTGTCTCTCATGCCTGTGAAAGTTGGACCATGAATAAGAAGACTACTGAATAATTAATTCATTTAGATTGTGCTGTTGGTGAAGACTACTGAACTATCAAAAGAACAAGAACTACTGTCTTGGAAGAAGTACATCCAAAATGCTCCTTAGAGGTGAGGCTGTGGAAACTTCCTCTCACAATAGGGCATGTTAGCAGAAGCAACTAGTCCCCGGAGAAGGACATCATCTTAGATGTATCATGGATGAAAGCAGACAATACAAGACAGATGTTTGCCTCTATTTTATTGACTTCTCAAAGGCAGTTGACTATGTGGACTATAACAAACTGTGGACAATGTTATGAAGAATGGAATCCCAGAACACTTAATTGTGCTGATGTTGAATGTGTGCATATACCAAGAGGCAGTCTATCAAATAGATTAAGGGAATAATGCCTGGTTTAGAATGAGGAAAGGTGAGTCAATGATGTTTTCCTTCACTATGTTTATTCTGTCTGTGTGCTTAGCAAATAATGCACAAAGCTTGACTCTATGTAGAAGAAAATGGTATTGGAGGAAGATTCTTTAATAACCTAGAAAATGGAGATGACAGACAGACACATTGCTGAAAGTGAAGAGGACTTCAACCACTAAGGAAGGTCCAAGTGTACAGGAAGCCCTCAGTTTGAATTACATCCCAACATAAACAAAAATGCATGCATCCAAATCAAATAAATAATATTATGATGAATAGATGAAAAGTGAAATTGTTAAGCTTTTCATTTTACTAGGAGACAGCATCAATGCCAGTGGAGGCAGCAGTCACAAAATCAAATAATATATTGCTTTGTGTAAAAATACTGAAAGAAAATAATCTCACGTGTGCAAAAAGCACCAAATGAAAACAAAAAACACACAATAACATCTAATGCTTCTAAAGATAAAAAAAATTTGTATCTCATACCACACCTAAAAGAAATGAATAACAGAGTATAAGACACAGTGAGTACTCATATATTGCAATGCAAACTCTAGAAACAGCAAACAGAAAAAATGACCACATTAAGGAAATCATGACAAGAAACATCATGAGCAAAATCAAAACACACATAAAAAACGAGATAATATTTGCAAATTATATGTCAAGAAATGATCTTAAAATTGGGAAAAATGTGGAGCAAAAGATATGAATATACATCTCTCAAAAAGATATGTAAATGACCCTTAAGCACATGAAACATGCAATGCTTCACTCTTGCATAATAATAGAAATGCAAATGCAATTACATTCCTTGACTATCAGAGTGGTAAAAATTCAAATAACCAACAACTCATTCTCTTAGTAAGGCTTCAGACTGTCAATCTCATACATTAAACAGAATTTGGCAGTACCTAGTAAATAATATTTGCATTTAACCAGATATGCAAAATCTGGAAATTTACTGTGAAGATTCAACACGAGTGCATAAACTTGATCATTGATAGCAAAATATTGCAAACAGGGAAAATGCCCAACCATAGGTTACTGGCCTACATATATGACAGAGTTTTTTGCAGATATAAAAAAATGAAAAACCTCTTTTAAAACAGATATGGATAAACACAATTCCAACACAAATTCTGAATGGAACAAAAGTAATTGCCTTAAAATATCTTAACAATAAGCAAACAACAGAAGAAACAAGGTTGATGAAGCAAGAGAAACTAAAACTTGAATACGTTAAAATCTGTTGTTATTAGATACTCTCCAGTCTGTTCCAGCTCATAATGCTCCTCCATATAACACAATGAAACACTGCCTGGACCTGTGCCCTCCTCTCAAACGCTCCTAATCAACAGTGCAACACGTGGCTGACATCATCCTAAGACATTTAATTCATCCTCTGATTAACATATTGAATTGTTTAATGTGTCCTGCACTATTCTAAGGACTAAAGACAGACACATAAACAAATAAACAACCTTTTGTCACAGTCCTTGTCAGTCCGTCTTCAATTCCCCTCTGCTTTACAAAGCATCTCCTGCTCCAAGGATTGGTCATTCCTAAAAACATGTCCAAAGTATGTGAGATTAAGTCTCACCATCCTTGCCTTTAAGGAGCTTTCTGGTTGTACTTCTTCTGAGACAAATTGGTTTATTTGTTTGCTAGTCCAGGGTATTTTCAAGGATCTTTGCCAGTGGCACAGTTCAAATGCATCAATTCTTCTTTGGTCTTCCTTATTCAATGCCCAATTTTCACATGCATATGAAGTCGTTGAAAATGTGCTAGTTAGGATCAGGTGCTTATTCTCCATCCATTGGATATTGTTGACAGTTTTCATCATAAAAATAGTTGTTATTTTCTTCTGTGATTTCTTTTTATATTCAAAACACTATATTTACACCATTGTAGGTAAAGGAATCATAATTATTTATCCCCTTTTCCTTCCTTATGAATGTGTAGCTTAAAATCTAAGTTTTAAATTTTCTCAACTGAGAATGACAGATTTAACTCTTAATTTAAAAAGTGATAAGTGTTGTATGAGCCCCTAATAAAATGATTTTTAAAAAAGAAAGAAAAAGTGAGTTTTCCCATCTCCCATGCACTACAATGTCTAGAAATCACACGATATGACTCTCAAAAGAAGATGGGATGGAGAGTCTATACTCTGAAATGGCAGCATTTGCTGACCCTGAAAATGTATTTTCTATTAGGCAACCATTAGACAAGCATTCTGCGACATTCTGCTCTGCAGTCCTCTGTAGAGGAAAATCAATAATCTTACGTCTATGATAAAAGGAATCAGCTTTAAAAAGCTTGGATAGCTAATGAAACTCACTGAATTTTACTTCTTGATGGAAAATAAAATTCAGAGGCTCAGCGGTAAACATTGGGGAAAACAATCTTATAAAGGTGGGGGGAAAAACAGAATTTTCCATTCAGTTTAATCAAGATCTATAAGGCTGACTCACTTTTGTAAACGTGAAGTGTAATATTTAGAATCTAAATATTGAAAACAATAAAAAATCATGAATCTTCCCTTTAGAAATGGCAAAATCCCTCTAAAATGCGAGAATTAAGGGTCTAATTTTCTTGTATTTCCATGTACAAAAAGTAATTCCGTTTCTCTTGCATTGGATGGCATACTTACATGGCTGCATCCAGCAAGCTTCCCAGAGATTTTTTTTTCTTTCCCCCCCAATTTTACCATATACTTTAAAATCGAAAACCTGTCTTTCTTTATCTTTCAAACGCTGCAACTCAGACTGAAGAGACTATGGGGAGATGTGTTACCTTATTTCCTACAGTTTCGTTTATGAGGAATAACTACCACCATGTTTTATGATTTTGCTCACTTTTCTAAAGTGATCATTGCAAACTTACGTTCTTCTGAGTTGAGTAAATCGATATTTCCCACCTTGCCTCTGTCATGACTTCATTATGTGCTTCCATCATACCCTAGATTTTCCTCAGTGTACTGTCTATAGCATTATATTATGGACCTTATGAGGACAGACAATCTCTTATATTTTCTTTATCTTCACTACCCACGGAGTTGTCAACAGTAATTGAAATTACACATATGAAAAAATGGCACAAAATATTTTAAAAGTAGCTGATACCAGCACTTCTTCTACATCTATACCATTTGGCATTTCCCCCCTCTAATCACTTCCTACCTCTGACAGCTACAGAGTACCACTGGCTGGGAGCTGTCCTTGATCCCTGTTCCTCTTCCTTTCCATGGCATACCTAACGTAGCAGGATTTGTACAGGAAAGAACAGAAAGCGTACAAATTTCCTCTTGAAGTCTTTCAATCAACCATTGTTTGCTTAATCTAGCCATTGGGCTATTGGTACACTTGTCTTTTTAATTTTCCTTACTTCATATTCCTATCTATCTAACACAAAAACAGAAGCCATTTGCTTTGAAATGGAATCGAACATTATCACAAGTCCATAAATACTCTTGTGAATCAAGTAAAATTTGAGGCACCACTCATGCAGAATTAATCACCCTGGGAAGCTAGAAACTCCATAAAGGAAAATTTAGAAGTTAACAATAATAGTAATAATATTTATTGAGCACATTATATAGCTGATTGTTTTATTTAATTTTAAACTTGTTTTTACATGTATTTTACACTAGCAATTATTTAAATAGGCACTATAATATTTTATTAATCATTTTATTGGGAGATCTTACCGATATATAATAATCCATACTTCACTTAGATTAAGCACAATTTTATAAATGCTACCAACATAATTTTCAATACATTTTCTTTTTTCTTGAACTCTTTGATACCAGCTCCCTTTTATCCCTTCCCTCCCCCATCCTATCCCCCAGGAAATCTTGTTATATATTATATTTGCCATACCTTGCACCATCCCATGCATCCATTCACCTGAAATTCTGCTATTTGTTCCCCTCAAGTGGAGTTACGCAGTCATCATTGCTATCAGCTCCCCTTCTCCCTCTCCCCAATGCCCCTTTTCCCATACTTCCCAGAAAACATTGCTCCCTTTACTCTTTCTAAAGGGTTATCTATTTTGGCTTTCCTGCGTAAAGCGCACTTAAGTATACAAATGAACATAAGCAGGTCTAACAAGATTAATGAGCTAAAACAGAGACCATGATAGTAAGGGGAGGAAATATTAAAGAATTACAGGATAGTTATGGGTTTCATCAGTGGCATGCCATTCCCTAGATTTAATAACCCTTGTGTGTCGCCCTTTTGTGAGGGATTGTCTAATTATATTACAGGTGGGTTTTGGGTCTCCACTTTGTCCATGCTCCTCTCTGTCCATTTGATTGCTTGTTTTTGAGCTTCTAATCCCTATTCCCATCAACACCTCATGATCACACAGGCTGGTGTGCTTCTTCCATGTGAGCTTAGTTGATTCCCTATAAATGGCCGCTTTAAAGTCAAGCCTTTAAAACTCCAGATGCTATGTCACTTAATAGCGGAGCACCATCAGCTTTCTTTGCCACATTGGCTTATGTACCCATGTTGTGGTCATCGATCATGTCACAAAGGTGAGGTTCGTGCTGTGCCACAGTATTAGAACAAACTGTTCTGCTACTGAGGTAACATTTAAGTAGAGGCCCAAATTCCATCTGTTTCCTTGTTTACATATATATATGTAAACATATATATACACACAAATGAACCTATATTTACATAGATACATATCTAGATGTATACATATATATAATTATTACTTCCTTCTTCTTTCCCCTTTTTCTTTTTTCTTTCCTCCTGCCCACTTTCATGTTTGCCCATTTTTCACCTCTACATTTCAATAGATCCAACACAACCAGGATCCCTGCACGCCCCTTACTGTCAATTTTAGAACCCGTGCTATTCCCCTGTACCCTGTCATTATTGGCTCACAGTTCACCACCCCATCCCCCACCCCACCAATCCATAGGTCCTTTTGGTGTCTGTTCTAGATATATAATCATTTGTCAATTTTGGGGACTAAGAGTGTAGGGATGGAGTCTAGCTTGTCAATCAGATCATAGCCAATGAGGCCTCTGTGTGGGCATGACCTTCTCCTGAGTATTCTGGGAAATCTGGCACTTCCTCCTTGGAGGCGGGAGACACTTCTCTCTGCCACTATATGGGAGACATTGGGGCTGGCAAGACACATGGCACTAACCTAGTTCTCTGAGCCAGACAAGCCACATGATTAAACTAGACCTCTGAAGCTGGAGAAACCCAACACACCCCTGCCAGCACTGAGATGCTTACATCATCACTGGACCCAAAGACTTTCTACCTATTGGCTGTGGTCATCCTGCATTTGGCTTCATTGCATGTGTTTTGTGAGTCTGAACAGGACTTTATAGATTGGTATCAGACAGATAGGCTAATATCGGACTTATAGACTTGATCTGGATTGGACTGGGATGTTTTCTCAATGTTCAATTGCTCTTGTATACAAATCTCTTTCTTAAACATGTATGTGTGTCCATGGATTTGTTTTCTAGTCTACCCAGACTAACATGGTGTTTCTTTCGAATTGTCTGGAGGAAAAGAGAGAGAGACAAAGAAAAAGACCATATAAATAGTTCCAAATCTAACGGATAGCATGACCCAGAGTACCAGGATATCTCTTTCTGTGTAATGGTGAGCAGGACCCATTATAGCCCATCAGTCCAATCCCCTTTCCTTTCAGAATTCCTATGAGTAGTGATAGCGGGAGGCTGCAGAGAAGGTGGGGCAGAAAGGGGGAACCCATTACAAAGATATACATACATCCTCCTCCCTGGGGGACAAGCAACGGAAAAGTGGGTCAAGGGAGATGTGAGACAGTGTAAGACAAGACAAAATAATAATAATTTATAAATTATCAAGGGCTCAGAGGGGAAAGGGAGGAGGGAGGTGAAAATGAGGAGCTAATACCAAGAGCTCAAGTAGAAAGCAAATGTTTGAGAATGGTGAAGGCAACAAATGTCCACATGTGCTTGACACAATGGATGTATGTATGGATTGTGATGAGATGCAGGAGCCCCCAATAAAATGATTTAAAAAGAATGAAACAGTCCCTAAGATTTCTGAAAGTATATTCTTTAAAGAAGCCAGTAGAACCCTATATTCCCACGGCAGCATATGTTGGGTTTGAATCATCCATGTTGAGGTGAGCTACCCAACCCTTAACCTACTGTTCCAACAGGGCACCTTGAGCCTCTACAAAACCTAACTCGCTGCCCTGAGTCAATTCTGACTCCTGACAACCAACCTGCACAGGACAGGGCAGAATTGCTCTCATGTGTTTCTAAGCCTCTAACTCTTAACAGTCGTGAAAGTCCCGCCATTCTCCCACAGAGGGCGCTGGTGATTTCAAACTGCTCACATGAGGTTAATAGACTGACTTTGTAACCACACACCATAAAGGGCTCCTCCTTTATCCTATAGATCAGGGGTGTCAAACTGGCAGCCTGTGGGCCTCTTGGGGTAATGTTTTGGGGTCCACGATGCTCTGACATAAAGTGTAATGCAGGAACTGTATGTAGGGTATTGCCTCGAGCTCGCCTAAGCACTATTTTCTTCATAACCATTTTTTTCTCTTTCCATTTTATGTCAGAGCGTCGAGGCCCCCCTCCATCCCCCCCACACACACAATGACCTCGGGTGCAGCATGCGGCATGCGGGGCCACCAGTTAGATGCCCCTGCTCCAGAAAACCCCGAATGAGAAAACCCAACTGCTGTTCAATGATGTGTGGTTTACATGTGAGGGTGCTTGTACCTTTGGAGCTCATTCCTCCAGGTTCCGACAGTTATTCAAGCTTCCTCTTTAGAGGTTCGGAAGAGATTGTGTAGCAGTGTGTGACAAAAAAAAAAGGCCTGATATGTGGCAGACGGGAGAATGGTATTGCCACCATGCACCTGCTCGTGCAGGCCCTCAGTGCACCAGTTTTGGGCAAAAGCATCAATCCTCTCTTGCCCCATGCACCTGATTTACCTGACCTCGCTGCGTGAAACTTCTTTTTGTTTCCAAGAATGAAGAGGGGCGGGAAAGGACAGCAAATTGCTGATGCAGAAGAGGTGACGGAAATCATGAGGGAGTTGAAGGCAAAAATGAGGGAGGTGCTGTCAGTCATCCAAGAGATGAGATTGAAAAATATCTCCAAGAATGGAATCACGGATGTGACAGATGTACTAAGTGTAATGGAGTGCACTCTGAAGGTGATAAGTTGTCTTGTGAAATAATTCAAACACATAGCTTTGAAAAACAAACAAACAAACAAATGGTGTTTTGGGTTAACTCACTCATATGACAAAATTCTCAGAGGTTACCTGTCCTAAAAAATGAGAGGAAAATTAACTAGTTCGTGTTTGTTGGCAAGTGAACATGTAATCCTTACAGCCACCGTTCCATTACCCTGGTGACATCTCACTTCATAGAACTCGTCCATTCCATTGGAAACATTGACAGGGACAATTTACACGCATACATTGTTTCCCTATTTTATGAATGAGGAAACTGAGACAAGGAAAAGGAACTAGCAAAGGGGGATACACACACACACACACACAAATATTAGGTCAATCCTAAAAGTTTGATGAAGAATCCATTTCTTTTTTGATAAGTTTTTCAGGTGGCGAACGTTCCTTAGGTCCCAGGGCAGTGTTGCTCTGGGCAGGCAGGGCTGGGAAGGCAGTTGGGTTTGTGAGAAGTGGGCACCTTCTTGAAGTGCACAGCAGAGAGGATTCCCAGGAGCTGGCGGCTGTGCTTAAGGTGGCCAGGAGGCTCTCGTGGGTGTTGTCAGTGTTAGGCTGGACGTGGTGGGAGCGTTTTTGGCACTGCAGGATGGCACCCCTCCGACCCCCCACCTCCTCGTGTGGAGCAGCTGGAAGCCATGGCAGTGGAAGCTGTGCCCTCCACGGGCAGGCGGCCTTGCTGTGCAGAAGCGGGGAGATGACCAGCGGGGTGGCTTAGTAGGGGATCAGCTGTCACTTCCTTGTCTGGGAGGCTTTGGGATGGGCATCTAGGATGGTGGCTGTGGGGAGGCATAGGAGGGGATTCCATCAGCGATGGGGAGGATTTGTTATAAGACAGCGTTGCCCACCTTGGAGAGGAGGGTTTACGGAGGGCAGCTTGTCCCATGGCAGCGTGAAGGTTTTGCCCGCCACCAGCGAAGCCTTGCCCACCACCGGCCATGAGCCTTCTTGGCGTCCTGAAGGGAAGGGGTGGTGGCGGTTGTGTCCTCTACTTCAGGGAGCTTGGTTGCGTGTCACCTTGGCCGATAGCACCAGGGTGGCCTTGGGATGCACGGCTGTGCCTGCGATGGTGCGGGGTTTTAGTGCATGGCATCTTCTTCCACCATCTGAGTGGAGAGGCTGCCCCGATGGCAGCCTTGTTTTCGGTGGACTGGACACTTTCAGGTGGGCAGCCCTTCTGGTGGTGCTGGGCAGGTTTGTGTCCAAAACAGCAAAGCTTTAACCCCCACCCACCACCCACCTTCTTGGATGGTTTCGGGGAAGAGGTTCGGCCAGCAGAGGCCTCCTTTGCAGGCTGTCTTTCCTGGGTGGAGGCTTGGTTGTCGCCTGCAGGGAGGCTTTGCCCATTAAAGGGCAGCAGGCCTTCAGGTATGGCTGGCAAGGACTCCCCCAAAAGTTGTCGTGGAGGACAGTTTGGAGAAGCGTCGCAGCTAGCCCCTGTGGCCTCAGAGACGCAGATGCATGTCGGGGGGCCAGCAGTGGCATCAGATGCTGGGAGGTTTTCCGGGCAGTGAGTTGGCCCTTCAGATATTGAAGGAGTTTCCGGCATGTGGGCAGTTTCCTCAGAGTAAGGGAGTGTTTTCCGTGGACAACTCGGACAGTGGCGGTGTGGTGGTTTCAGAGGGGCCTTTTTTCTGGTGGCCACCAAATGAGGTGTGTCAAGGGTGACTGGCATGCTGTCTATAGCAGTGCAGTCGGTCGGAGTGGCAGCTCTCTGCAGTGGTGTGGGAAGATCCTGTGGGAGATGCGCTGAGCCATCATGAGCAGTGGGGAGGCGCTCCTCTGTACCAGTTGTTCCCTTGTTGGAACACGGACTACTTGTCTGGCAACTAGGGGGCACCTTATTGACATCTCTGAGATGAGAGGTATCGGTGGTGTCTGGTTGGCCCACTGAGGCACTGAGGTCGGCAGGCGTGGCATCTATCTCCATGGATGTGGGCAGAGTGTGTTGGAGATCTCCTGAGCCCGCAGCAGTGGTGGGGATGCTCTGCTGCCTAACAGGTGACCCCTCCCTGCCATTGGGTCTCTCCGTCTGGCAACTTGGCCTGTGGAGGCATGGAGGTTTCGCAGGGGGCATCTTGACCTCTCTGAGATGAGAGGTATCAAAGCTCCCTGGGGTGCCCATCACTGCAGTGCGTTCGGGATGCGTGCCACCTGTCTCCATGGATGTGGGAATATTTGGTTGGAGATCTGCTGAGTCAGCATTCGCTGTTGCAGTGCTCTACTCTCTAACAGGTGACCACTCCCTGGCATTGGGTCTCTCTGTCTGGTAACTTGGCCTGAGGAGGCGTGGAGGTTTCGGAGGGGGCAGCTTTTTGGCAACTCTGAGATGAGTGGTATCTTAATTGTCTGGTGTCTCCACCATTGCAGTGTGGTCGGTCTGCGTGGAATCTATGTACATCAATGTGGGCAGGTCTTGTTGCATATCTGCTGAGCCAGCAGCGGTGGTGGGGAGGCTCTGCTCCCTAACAGGTGACCCCTGGCTGACACTGGGTCTCTCTGTCTGGCCACGTGGCCTGTGGAGGTGTGGAGGTTTCAGATGGGCCACCTTTTTGACATCTCTCAGATGACACGTATCAGAGCTGTCTGGTGTGCCCACATTGCCAGCGTGTTCGGTATGTGTGGCATCTACCTCCATGGATGGCGGAATATTTTGTTGGAGATCCACTGAATCAGATTTCATGGTTGGGAGGCTTTGCTGCTTAACAGGTGACGACTCACTGCAATTGGTTTTCAATGTTTGGCAGCTTGGCCTGTGGAGGTGTGGAGTTTTAGGAGGGGGCACCTTCTTGGCATCTCTGAGATGAGGGGTATCAGAGCTCTCTGGTGTGGCCACTATGGCAGTAAAGTCGTCGGTGTGGCATCAATCTCCATGGATAAGGACAGATCTTGTTGCATATTTGCTGAGCCAACAGCTGTGGTGGGGATCCTCTGCTCCCTAACAGGTGACCCCTCACTGCAACTGGGTTTGTCTATCTGGCAACATGGTCTGTGGAGGCATGGAGCTTTTGGAGGGGGCACCTTCTTGGCATCTCTGAGATGAGTGGTATCAGAGCTCACTGGTCTGCACACTGTGGCAATGGGTTCGGTCGGCGTGGCTTCTATCTCTATGGATGTGGGCAGATCTTGCTGGACATCTGCTGAGCAAGCAGCGGTGGTGGGGAGGCTCTGCTCCCTCACAGGTGACCCCTGGCTGACACTGGGTCTTTCTGTCTGGCCACGTGGCCTGTGGAGGCGTGGAGGTTTCGGAGGGGCCACCTTTTTGACATCTCTTGGATGACACGTATCAGAACTGTCTGGTGTGCCCACATTGCCAGCGCGTTCGGTATGCGTGGCATCTACCTCCATGGATGGCGGAATATTTTGTTGGAGATCCACTGAGTCAGCTGTAGTGGTTGGGTGGCTCTGCTGCCTAACGGGTGACGACTCACTGCAGTTGGGTTTCACCATCTGGCAGCTTGGCCTGTGAAGGCGTGGGGGTTTAGGAGGGGCCACCTTTTTGGCATCTCTGAGATGAGAGGTATCTGAGCTGTCTCCAGTGCCCACCATTGCAGTGAGGTCGGTCTGCTTGGCATCTACCTCCATGGGTTTGGGCAGATTTTGCTGGACATGTGCTGAGCTAGCAGCAGGGGTGGGGCTGTTCTCCTGCCTCATCGGTGACCCCGCATTGCGTTTGGGTCCCTCTGTCTGGCCACATGGCCTGTGGAGGCGTGGAGGTTTCGGAGGAGGCACCTTTTTGGCATCTCTGAGATGACAGTTATCAGAGTTGTCTGTTGTGCCCACCATTGCACTGAGTATGGTGTGCTTGGCATCTATGCCCCCCAATATGGGTACATTTTGTTGGACATCTGCGGAGCCAGCAGCAGTGGTGGGGACGCTCTGCTGCCCAACAGGTGTCCCCTCACTGCCATTGGGTCTCTCTGTCTGGCAACTTGGCCTGTGAAGGCGTGGAGGTTTGGGAGGGGTCTCTTTTTTGACATCTCTGACATGAGAGGTATCAGAGCTTTCTGGTGTGCCCACCATGGCAGTGAGGTCGGTCTGAGGGGCAACTATCTCCACCGGTATCGGGACATTTTGTTGGATATCTGCTGAGCCAGGAGCAGTGGTGGGGTGGCTCTGCTGCCTAACAGGTGGCCCATCCATGTAATTGGGTCTCTCTGTCTGGCAGCTTGGCCTGTGGAGGCGTGGAGGTTTCGCAGGCGGCATCTTGACCTCTCTGAGATGAGAGGTATCAGAGCTACCTGGTGTGCCCATCATTGCTGTGCGTTCGGGGTGCGTGCCACCTGTCTCCATGGATGTGGGAATATTTGGTTGGAGATCTGCTGAGTCAGCTTTAGCTGTTGCGAGGCTCTGCTCTCTAACAGGTGACCCGTCCCTGGCATTGGGTCTCTCTGTCTGGTAACTTGGCCTGTGGAGGCGTGGAGGTTTCGGAGGGGGCACCTTTTTGGCAACTCTGAGAAGAGAGGTATCTGAATTGTCTGGTGTCCCCACCATTGCAGTTCGGTTGGTCTGCGTGGCATCTATGTCCATCAACGTGAGCAGATTTTGTTGCATATCTGCTGAGCCAGCAGCAGTGGTGGGGATGCTCTGCTCCCTCACAGGTGACCCCTCGCTGACACTGGGTCTTTCTGTCTGGCCACGTGGCCTGTGGAGGCGTGGAGGTTTCGGAGGGGCCACCTTTTTGACATCTCTTGGATGACAAGTATCAGAACTGTCTGGTGTGCCCACATTGCCAGCGTGTTCGGTATGCGTGGCATCTACCTCCATGGATGGCGGAATATTTTGTTGGAGATCCACTGAGTCAGCATTAGTGGTTGGGCGGCTCTGCTGCCTAACAGGTGACGACTCACTGCAGTTGGGTTTCACCATCTGGCAGCTTGGCCTGTGAAGGCGTGGGGGTTTAGGAGGGGCCACCTTTTTGGCATCTCTGAGATGAGAGGTATCTGAGCTGTCTCCAGTGCCCACCATTGCAGTGAGGTCGGTCTGCTTGGCATCTACCTCCATGGGTTTGGGCAGATTTTGCTGGACATGTGCTGAGCTAGCAGCAGGGGTGGGGCTGTTCTCCTGCCTCATCGGTGACCCCGCATTGCGTTTGGGTCCCTCTGTCTGGCAAGTTGGCCTGTGGAGGCGTGGAGGTTTCGGAGGAGGCACCTTTTTGGCATCTCTGAGATGACAGTTATCAGAGTTGTCTGTTGTGCCCACCATTGCACTGAGTATGGTGTGCTTGGCATCTATGCCCCCCAATATGGGCACATTTTGTTGGACATTTGCCGAGCCAGCAGCAGTGGTGGGGAGGCTCTGTTGCCTAACAAGGAACCCATCACTGCAATTGGGTCCCTCTGACTGGCCACTTGGCCTGTGAAGGCGTGGAGGTTTCAGAGGGGGCACCTTTTTAGCATCTGTGCGATGAGAGGTATCTGAGCTGTTTGGTGTCCCCACCATTACAGTGTGGTCGGTCTCCATGGCATCTATCTCCGTCACTATGAGGTGATTTTGTTGGAGAACTGCTGAGTCAGCAGCAGTGGTGGGGACGCTCTGCTGCCCACAGGTGTCCCCTCGCTGACATTGGGTCTCTCTGTCTGGCAACTTGAAGGTAAACAAGCAGCCATCTAGCTCAAAAGGAACAAGGCCCACATGGAAGAAACTCACTAGCCTGTGTGATCACGAGTTGTCAAAGGGATCAGGTATCAGGCATCAAAGAACAAAAAGTCATACCATGGTGTATAATGGGGAGTGCAGTTTGGAGTCCCAAAATGGCAACTGGACATCCTCTTACGGTTGGGTCATGGGGAGGAGACAAGCCAGTCAGTGTGCAGTGTAGCAACCATGAAACATACAACTTTCCTCTAATTCTTAAATGTTTCCTCACTGCCCCACTATCTTGATCCCAATTCTACCTACAAATCCGGCTAGACCAGAGGATGTGCAGTGGTACAGCTAGGAACCAGAAACACAGGGACTCCAGGACAGATGATCCCTTTAGGACCAGTGGTGGGAGTGGTGATAGCGGGAGGGTGGAGAGAAGGTGGGGCCGAATGGGGGAACCCAATACAAGGATGTACATATAACCTCCTCCCTGGGGGGTGGACAACAGAAAAGTGGGTGAAGGGAGACGTTGGACATTGTAAGACATGATGAAATAATAATAATTTAGAAATTATCAAGGGTTCATGAGGGAGGGAGTAGGGGGACGATGGGAGGGAGGGGAAAAAGGAGGAGCTGATACCCAGGGCTCAAGTGGAAAGGAAATGTTTTGAGAATGGTAGATGAGTAGAAAGGGGAGACAGATTACAAGGTTCTACATATACCCTCTTCCCTGGGGGATGGACAACAGGAAAGTGGGTGAAGGGAGACATGACAAAATAATAATAATTTAGAAATTATCAAGGGTTCATTGTTAGGCGGCGGGGGAGAGGGGCAAAATGGCGAGCTGTTACCAAGGGTTCAAATAGGAAGGAAATATTTTGATAAAGATGATGGCAACAAATGTGCTTGACACAATGGATGTATGTATGGATT